>NW_022987616.1:0-1200000 GCF_902827165.1 Trematomus bernacchii
TCGATTCTGGTTTTGAATCTTTATTGAGTGCACTCATCACTCACTCTCACAGTAATGGGACAGAGTAAGAGGGCCATCTGCTGGAACAGTGGGCATTGTTCTTCTCCTTTTCAAATGTATTTTGGTAAGTAGTCCTACCAAAAGAGATGTTGGTAGTCTCTAGGTCCTGGTGAAAATTGTGAATTTAGAGAGGGTACTCATTGTTACACTCCTTTCTTTGCAGATTTATCCTATGGTTTTGAGTGACGGTTGAAAAAAAAATCTACCACCACCAATTCGACAGTACAAGGCGATGGTGGTATAGTGGTAAGCATAGCTGCCTTCCAAGCAGTTGACCCGGGTTCGATTCCCGGCCATCGCAAAAGCTTTAATATGTACAAATAAACGGGGAGGTAAAATTGGTAATGCAAACACAATAAACGTATAATTGTATCTGATAACATGCAATAATCAGACATACACATTGCTGCTCACAGTCTGGAGATCAGTCTTGGATACATAATCAAACATAGACACATAGAAATACTAAAAATGTTTATCTTTGCAACACGAGGCAAGATGGTTCACCCCCTTCCTGTAGTGGGTCTCGTCGTTGTTGCTGATGCGACCCACCATAGTTCTGTCATCCGCAAACTTGAGGAAGTAGTTGGAGCTGTAGGTGGGTGTGCAGTCGTGGGTCAGCAGGATGAAGAGCAGGGGGCTGAGCAGACCTATGTGTTGTCGCCGACCCGTACAGATTGCTGTCTGGCAGTGAGGAAGTCCAGCAGCCAGTTGCAGAGAGACGGGCTGAGGCCAAGTTTTGTTAGTTTACAAATCAGCTGCTGGAGGATGATGGTGGTGTTGAATGCTTGGCTGAAATGTAATCGTATTCTTGCTCAGGTGCATATTCAATTAGCCTACTAAATCTCTCTATAGTTTGTGTTGAGTTTTGTTGATTCTGGTTTTGAATCTTTATTGAGTGCACTCAGCACTCACTCTCACAGTATGGGACAGAGTAAGAGGGCCATCTGCTGGAAAACAGTGGGCATTGTTCTTCTCCTTTTCAAATATATTTTGGTAAGTAGTCCTACCAAAGAGATGTTGGTAGTCTCTAGGTCCTGGTGAAAATTGTGAATTTAGAGAGGGTACTCATTGTTACACTCCTTCTTTGCAGATTTATCCTATGGTGTTGAGTGACGGTTGAAAGAAAAAATCTACCACCACCAATTCGACAGTACAAGGCGATGGGTGGTATAGTGGTAAGCATAGCTGCCTTCCAAGCAGTTGACCCGGGTTCGATTCCCGGCCATCGCAAAAGCTTTAATATGTACAAATAAACGGGGAGGTAAAATTGGTAATGCAAACACAATAAACGTATAATTGTATCTGATAGCATGCAATAATCAGACATACACATTGCTGCTCACAGTCTGGAGATCAGTCTTGGATACATAATCAAACATAGACACATAGAAATACTAAAAATGTTTATCTTTGCAACACGAGGCCAGCTGGTTCACCCCCTTTCATGTAGTGGGTCTCGTCGTTGTTGCTGATGCGACCCCACCATAGTTCTGTCATCCGCAAACTTGAGGAAGTAGTTGGAGCTGTAGGTGGGTGTGCAGTCGTGGGTCAGCCAGGATGAAGAGCAGGGGGCTGAGCAGACCTATGTGTTGTCGCCGACCCGTACAGATTGCTGTCTGGCAGTGAGGACGTCCAGCAGCCAGTTGCAGAGAGACGGGCTGAGGCCAAGTTTTGTTTAGTTTACAAATCAGCTGCTGGAAGGATGATGGTGGTGTTGAATGCTTGGCCTGAAATGTAATCGTATTCTTGCTCAGGTGCATATTCAATTAGCCTACTAAATCTCTCTATAGTTTGTGTTGAGTTTTGGTTGATTCTGGTTTTGAATCTTTATTGAGTGCACTCAGCACTCACTCTCACAGTATGGGACAGAGTAAGAGGGCCATCTGCTGGAAAACAGTGGGCATTGTTCTCTCCTTTTCAAATTATATTTTGGTAAAGTAAGGTCCTACCAAAAGAGATGTTGGTAGTCTCTAGGTCCTGGTGAAAATTGTGGAATTTAGAGAGGGTACTCATTGTTACACTCCTTTCTTGCAGATTTATCCTATGGTTTTGAGTGACGGTTGAAAGAAAAAAAAATCTACCACCACCAATTCGACAGTACAAGGCGATGGTGGTATAGTGGTAAGCATAGCATTGCCTTCCAAGCAGTTGACCCGGTTCGATTCCCGGCCATCGCAAAAGCATTTAATATGTACAAAATAAACGGGGAGGTAAAATTGGTAATGCAAACACAATAAACGTTATCATTGTATCTGATAGCATGCAATAATCAGACATACACATTGCTGCTCACAGTCTGGAGATCAGTCTTGGATACATAATCAAACATAGACACATAGAAATACTAAAAATGTTTATCTTTGCAACACGAGGCCAGCTGGTTCACCCCCTTCATGTAGTGGGTCTCGTCGTTGTTGCTGATGCGACCCACCATAGTTCTGTCATCCGCAAACTTGAGGAAGTAGTTGGAGCTGTAGGTGGGTGTGCAGTCGTGGTCAGCAGGATGAGAGCAGGGGGCTGAGCAGACCTATGTGTTGTCGCCGACCCGTACAGATTGCTGTCTGGCAGTGAGGAAGTCCAGCAGCCAGTTGCAGAGAGACGGGCTGAGGCCAAGTTTTGTTAGTTTACAAATCAGCTGCTGAGGATGATGGTGGTGTTGAATGCTTGGCTGAAATGTAATCGTATTCTTGCTCAGGTGCATATTGAATTAGCCTACTAAATCTCTCTATAGTTTGTGTTGAGTTTTGTTGATTCTGGTTTTGAATCTTTATTGAGTGCACTCAGCACTCACTCTCACAGTATGGGACAGAGTAAGAGGGCCATCTGCTGGAAAACAGTGGGCTATTGTTCTTCTCCTTTTCAAATATATTTTGGTAAGTAGTCCTACCAAAAAGAGATGTTGGTAGTCTCTAGGTCCTGGTGAAAATTGTGAATTTAGAGAGGGTACTCATTGTTACACTCCTTTCTTTGCAGATTTATCCTATGGTTTTGAGTGACGGTTGAAAGAAAAAATCTACCACCACCAATTCGACAGTACAAGGCGATGGTGGTATAGTGGTAAGCATAGCTGCCTCCAAGCAGTTGACCCGGTGTCGATTCCCGGCCATCGCAAAAGCTTTTAATATGTACAAATAACGGGGAGGTAAAATTGGTAATGCAAACACAATAAACGTATAATTGTATCTGATAACATGCAATAATCAGACATACACATTGCTGCTCACAGTCTGGAGATCAGTCTTGGATACCATAATCAAACATAGACACATAGAAATACTAAAAATGTTTATCTTTGCAACACGAGGCCAGCTGGTTCACCCCCTTCATGTAGTGGGTCTCGTCGTTGTTGCTGATGCGGACCCACCATAGTTCTGTCATCCGCAAACTTGAGGAAGTAGTTGGAGCTGTAGGTGGGTGTGCAGTCGTGGGTCAGCAGGATGAAGAGCAGGGGGTGAGCAGACCTATGTGTTGTCGCCGACCCGTACAGATTGCTGTCTGGCAGTGAGGAAGTCCAGCAGCCAGTTGCAGAGAGACGGGCTGAGGCCAAGTTTTGTTAGTTTACAAATCAGCTGCTGGAGGATGATGGTGGTGTTGAATGCTTGGCTGAAATGTAATCGTATTCTTGCTTCAGGTGCATATTCAATTAGCCTACTAAATCTCTCTATAGTTTGTGTTGAGTTTTGTTGATTCTGGTTTTGAATCTTTATTGAGTGCACTCAGCACTCACTCTCACAGTATGGGACAGAGTAAGAGGGCCATCTGCTGGAAAAACAGTGGGCATTGTTCTTCTCCTTTTCAAATATATTTTGGTAAGTAGTCTACCAAAAGAGATGTTGGTAGTCTCTAGGTCCTGGTGAAAATTGTGAATTTAGAGAGGGTACTCATTGTTACACTCCTTTCTTTGCAGATTTATCCTATGGTTTTGAGTGACGGTTGAAAAAAAAAAATCTACCACCACCAATTCGACAGTACAAGGCGATGGTGGTATAGTGGTAAGCATAGCTGCCTTCCAAGCAGTTGACCCCGGGTTCGATTCCCGGCCATCGCAAAAGCTTTAATATGTACAAATAAACGGGGAGGTAAAATTGGTAATGCAAACACAATAAACGTATAATTGTATCTGATAACATGCAATAATCAGACATACACATTGCTGCTCACAGTCTGGAGATCAGTCTTGGATACATAGACACATAGATATACTAAAAATGTTTATCTTTGCAACACGAGGCCAGCTGGTTCACCCCCTTCATGTAGTGGGTCTCGTCGTTGTTGCTGATGCGACCCACCATAGTTCTGTCATCCGCAAACTTGAGGAAGTAGTTGGAGCTGTAGGTGGGTGTGCAGTCGTGGGTCAGCAGGATGAAGAGCAGGGGGCTGAGCAGACCTATGTGTTGTCGCCGACCCGTACAGATTGCTGTCTGGCAGTGAGGAAGTCCAGCAGCCAGTTGCAGAGAGACGGGCTGAGGCCAAGTTTTGTTAGTTTACAAATCAGCTGCTGGAGGATGATGGTGGTGTTGAATGCTTGGCTGAATGTAATCGTATTCTTGCTCAGGTGCATATTCAATTAGCCTACTAAATCTCTCTATAGTTTGTGTTGAGTTTTGTTGATTCTGGTTTTGAATCTTTATTGAGTGCACTCAGCACTCACTCTCACAGTATGGGACAGAGTAAGAGGGCCATCTGCTGGAAAACAGTGGGCATTGTTCTTCTCCTTTTCAAATATATTTTGGTAAGTAGTCCTACCAAAAGAGATGTTGGTAGTCTCTAGGTCCTGGTTGAAAATTGTGAATTTAGAGAGGTACTCATTGTTACACTCCTTTCTTTGCAGATTTATCCTATGGTTTTGAGTGACGGTTTGAAAGAAAAAAATCTACCACCACCAATTCGACAGTACAAGGCGATGGTGGTATAGTGGTAAGCATAGTGCCTTCCAAGCAGTTGACCCGGGTTCGATTCCCGGCCATCGCAAAAGCTTTAATATGTACAAATAAACGGGGAGGTAAAATTGGTAATGCAAACACAATAAACGTATAATTGTATCTGATAACATGCAATAATCAGACATACACATTGCTGCTCACAGTCTGGAGATCAGTCTTGGATACATAATCAAACATAGACACATAGAAATACTAAAAATGTTTGTCTTTGCAACACGAGGCCAGCTGGTTCACCCCCTTCATGTAGTGGGTCTCGTCGTTGTTGCTGATGCGACCCACCATAGTTCTGTCATCCGCAAACTTGAGGAAGTAGTTGGAGCTGTAGGTGGGTGTGCAGTCGTGGGTCAGCAGGGTGAAGAGCAGGGGGCTGAGCAGACCTATGTGTTGTCGCCGACCCGTACAGATTGCTGTCTGGCAGTGAGGAAGTCCAGCAGCCAGTTGCAGAGAGAGGGGCTGAGGCCAAGTTTTGTTAGTTTACAAATCAGCTGCTGGAGGATGATGGTGGTGTTGAATGCTTGGCTGAAATGTAATCGTATTCTTGCTCAGGTGCATATTCAATTAGCCTACTAAATCTCTCTATAGTTTGTGTTGAGTTTTGTTGATTCTGGTTTTGAATCTTTATTGAGTGCACTCAGCACTCACTCTCACGGTATGGGACAGAGTAAGAGGGCCATCTGCTGGAAAACAGTGGGCATTGTTCTTCTCCTTTTCAAATATATTTTGGTAAGTAGTCCTACCAAAAGAGATGTTGGTAGTGTTGATAATTTGTGATCTTCTCGCTCCCAGGAAAGAAACTTAAAATAACGAGACTAATGGAGTCTCTGAAAAAGGTTCAAATGGGTAGTTTAATTAAGTAACGTGGTTAAAGAACAAGCATGGTGAATGGAGAGACAAAGCCGGTGTTGTCTTGAGGGAGGCTGCAGTGAAGGGAAGAGCCTGCGTTATCTTTCGTCCTGCCTTTTTATCCACGTCTCGTTGTCCCCCGCTGTGCAAATAGTGGGTGGCCCCCTACTCATTTGCCGGTTCGATATCGCGAGAGCACAGATGATTTCGACATTGATATTCTCTGCCTACTTCCTTAAGCATTTTCTCCTCATTATCTCTGTCATGACTTTCTATTTAATACCTTATAAACAGCTGTAATACTTAGTTTAGAAGTCCTAGTGGTTCCGCTCCGGCACAGTTCTTATTTTACGGAAATTCCCTCTGACGTCATAGCTTCTCACGTATCTGTAAACACTACGATCGACTAGACCTTCATTTAATATTCAGCAGTAATAATATCTTAACGTCTATCGATGTAGTGTTAAAGTCCGTACGTTTGTGTGTAACACTAAGTCATTTTCACTTTACATTCAGAAAACGCAACATTAGTCACAAGCTAACCGGATAAAGGATTTTTCAGAATAAAAGCTTGGCATTGATTTCCTGAGAACTTCCGGGCTTTTCCACAATAAAACAGCTTTAAACTGACGATATGTTTTAGACTGAATTATGCTGTTTAACATTGATTTTAATTTCTAACAATCCCTCCTTTCACACCATTTAAGGTGTGAACACAATACTAAAAGTAATAAGTTCTTCATCTGACTGCTTTTAAACTGATGGTATGTTTTAGACTAAATCATGCCATAAAACATTGAATTTTAATTTCTAACAGTAGTCTCTAGGTCCTGGTGAAAATTGTGAATTTAGAGAGGGTACTCATTGTTACACTCCTTTCTTTGCAGATTTATCCTATGGTTTTGAGTGACGGTTGAAAAAAAAAATCTACCACCACCAATTCGACAGTACAAGGCGATGGTGGTATAGTGGTAAGCATAGCTGCCTTCCAAGCAGTTGACCCGGGTTCGATTCCCGGCCATCGCAAAAGCTTTAATATGTACAAATAAACGGGGAGGTAAAATTGGTAATGCAAACACAATAAACGTATAATTGTATCTGATAACATGCAATAATCAGACATACACATTGCTGCTCACAGTCTGGAGATCAGTCTTGGATACATAATCAAACATAGACACATAGAAATACTAAAAATGTTTATCTTTGCAACACGAGGCAAGCTGGTTCACCCCCTTCCTGTAGTGGGTCTCGTCGTTGTTGCTGATGAGACCCACCATAGTTCTGTCATCCGCAAACTTGAGGAAGTAGTTGGAGCTGTAGGTGGGTGTGCAGTCGTGGTCAGCAGGGTGTAGAGCGGGGGGCTGAGCAGACCTATGTGTTATCGCCGACCCGTGCAGATTGCTGTCTGGCAGTGAGGAAGTCCAGCAGCCAGTTGCAGAGAGAGGGGCTGAGGCCAAGTTTTGTTAGTTTACAAATCAGCTGCTGGAGGATGATGGTGGTGTTGAATGCTTAGCTGAAATGTAATTGTATTCTTGCTCAGGTGCATATTCAATTAGCCTACTAAATCTCTCTATAGTTTGTGTTGAGTTTTGTCGATTCTGGTTTTGAATCTTTATTGAGTGCACTCAGCACTCACTCTCACAGTAGTGATGTGTCGGTCGCGAACGAGCCGATTCTTTTGAACGGCTCTTTGGTACGAACGAGGGGAACCGAGTCGTACTTGGTGAGAGCCGTTCTTCTTATCGTTCAATCAAAGTTGGTCCGCACTCACTGCCTGCCAAAATTCACTCGCCTTTTAAAAAGCTTGATTTTGTTCCCCAAACGTATTCTGTGAAGACCCGCCCCTACTCTGATTTGTAGGTTTCAGCACGAGGAGTGAGATGGGGTGGGTCTTAACGGAATACGCGAGAGAGAGAAGTCATAACAAGTGGTACTGGACAGATAGACGACGTGTTTTTTCGGATGTAAAATGAGCCAAACGCGAAAACGCAGCAGCATTTGGATGCACTTCAACCAAAACCCAGGCAGTGATAAAGCGCACCATTTGTAAAGGCAAAATATCCTTTAAAGCAGGGTCAACAAATAATCTCCATCGCCACTTAAAAACACACTACTAATATTAAGAGTTGCGTGAATTTCATTCAAGGCAAGGCAACTTTATTTACTTAACACATGCAGAGGGTAAATTCAAAGTACATTCACTGACATGAATGACATGGATATGGCGCCACCTTGTGTCATGTTTACAATGCAGATTATTGACATTAGGTCTGGCAATGCAGTCAATCATTATCCTGGTGATTATTTCGCAGATAAACCTAGTAACCCCGCCCCCTTTTTAAAAAAACGGCTCTTTTGAACGGCTCTTTTGAACGGCTCTTTGAAAGGAACGGAGCCATAAGATCCGGCTCCCTTCAAAGAGCCATAATTCCCATCACTATCTCACAGTAATGGGACAGAGTAAGAGGGCCATCTGCTGGAAACAGTGGGCATTGTTCTTCTCCTTTTCAAATGTATTTTGGTAAGTAGTCCTACCAAAAGAGATGTTGGTAGTCGCTAGGTCCTGGTGAAAATTGTGAATTTAGAGAGGGTACTCATTGTTACACTCCTTTCTTTGCAGATTTATCCTATGGTTTTGAGTGACGGTTGAAAAAAAAAATCTACCACCACCAATTCGACAGTACAAGGCGATGGTGGTATAGTGGTAAGCATAGCTGCCTTCCAAGCAGTTGACCCGGGTTCGATTCCCGGCCATCGCAAAAGCTTTAATATGTACAAATAAACGGGGAGGTAAAATTGGTAATGCAAACACAATAAACGTATAATTGTATCTGATAACATGCAATAATCAGACATACACATTGCTGCTCACAGTCTGGAGATCAGTCTTGGATACATAATCAAACATAGACACATAGAAATACTAAAAATGTTTATCTTTGCAACACGAGGCAAGCTGGTTCACCCCCTTCCTGTAGTGGGTCTCGTCGTTGTTGCTGATGAGACCCACCATAGTTCTGTCATCCGCAAACTTGAGGAAGTAGTTGGAGCTGTAGGTGGGTGTGCAGTCGTGGTCAGCAGGGTGTAGAGCGGGGGGCTGAGCAGACCTATGTGTTATCGCCGACCCGTGCAGATTGCTGTCTGGCAGTGAGGAAGTCCAGCAGCCAGTTGCAGAGAGAGGGGCTGAGGCCAAGTTTTGTTAGTTTACAAATCAGCTGCTGGAGGATGATGGTGGTGTTGAATGCTTGGCTGAAATGTAATCGTATTCTTGCTCAGGTGCATATTCAATTAGCCTACTAAATCTCTCTATAGTTTGTGTTGAGTTTTGTTGATTCTGGTTTTGAATCTTTATTGAGTGCACTCAGCACTCACTCTCACGGTATGGGACAGAGTAAGAGGGCCATCTGCTGGAAAACAGTGGGCATTGTTCTTCTCCTTTTCAAATATATTTTGGTAAGTAGTCCTACCAAAAGAGATGTTGGTAGTCTCTAGGTCCTGGTGAAAATTGTGAATTTAGAGAGGGTACTCATTGTTACACTCCTTTCTTTGCAGATTTATCCTATGGTTTTGAGTGACGGTTGAAAGAAAAAATCTACCACCACCAATTCGACAGTACAAGGCGATGGTGGTATAGTGGTAAGCATAGCTGCCTTCCAAGCAGTTGACCCGGGTTCGATTCCCGGCCATCGCAAAAGCTTTAATATGTACAAATAAACGGGGAGGTAAAATTGGTAATGCAAACACAATAAACGTATAATTGTATCTGATAGCATGCAATAATCAGACATACACATTGCTGCTCACAGTCTGGAGATCAGTCTTGGATACATAATCAAACATAGACACATAGAAATACTAAAAATGTTTATCTTTGCAACACGAGGCCAGCTGGTTCACCCCCTTCATGTAGTGGGTCTCGTCGTTGTTGCTGATGCGACCCACCATAGTTCTGTCATCCGCAAACTTGAGGAAGTAGTTGGAGCTGTAGGTGGGTGTGCAGTCGTGGGTCAGCAGGGTGAAGAGCAGGGGGCTGAGCAGACCTATGTGTTGTCGCCGACCCGTACAGATTGCTGTCTGGCAGTGAGGAAGTCCAGCAGCCAGTTGCAGAGAGACGGGCTGAGGCCAAGTTTTGTTAGTTTACAAATCAGCTGCTGGAGGATGATGGTGGTGTTGAATGCTTGGCTGAAATGTAATCGTATTCTTGCTCAGGTGCATATTCAATTAGCCTACTAAATCTCTCTATAGTTTGTGTTGAGTTTTGTTGATTCTGGTTTTGAATCTTTATTGAGTGCACTCAGCACTCACTCTCACGGTATGGGACAGAGTAAGAGGGCCATCTGCTGGAAAACAGTGGGCATTGTTCTTCTCCTTTTCAAATATATTTTGGTAAGTAGTCCTACCAAAAGAGATGTTGGTAGTCTCTAGGTCCTGGTGAAAATTGTGAATTTAGAGAGGGTACTCATTGTTACACTCCTTTCTTTGCAGATTTATCCTATGGTTTTGAGTGACGGTTGAAAAAAAAAATCTACCACCGCCAATTCGACAGTAAAAGGCGATGGTGATATAGTGGTAAGCATAGCTGCCTTCCAAGCAGTTGACCCGGGTTCGATTCCCGGCCATCGCAAAAGCTTTAAATTCTTCAAATAAAGGAGGAAGACAATAGGCAATGCAAACACATCAACCAAATCATTGTATCTGATCGCATGCAATAATCAGACATACACATTGCTGCTCACAGTCTGGAGATCAGTCTTGGATACATAATCAAACATAGACACATAGAAATACTAAAAATGTTTATCTTTGCAACACGAGGCAAGCTGGTTCACCCCCTTCCTGTAGTGGGTCTCGTCGTTGTTGCTGATGAGACCCACCATAGTTCTGTCATCCGCAAACTTGAGGAAGTAGTTGGAGCTGTAGGTGGGTATGCAGTCGTGGTCAGCAGGGTGTAGAGCGGGGGGCTGAGCAGACCTATGTGTTATCGCCGACCCGTACAGATTGCTGTCTGGCAGTGAGGAAGTCCAGCAGCCAGTTGCAGAGAGAGGGGCTGAGGCCAAGTTTTGTTAGTTTACAAATCAGCTGCTGGAGGATGATGGTGGTGTTGAATGCTTAGCTGAAATGTAATTGTATTCTTGCTCAGGTGCATATTCAATTAGCCTACTAAATCTCTCTATAGTTTGTGTTGAGTTTTGTCGATTCTGGTTTTGAATCTTTATTGAGCGCACTCAGCACTCACTCTCACAGTAATGGGACAGAGTAAGAGGGCCATCTGCTGGAAACAGTGGGCATTGTTCTTCTCCTTTTCAAATGTATTTTGGTAAGTAGTCCTACCAAAAGAGATGTTGGTAGTCGCTAGGTCCTGGTGAAAATTGTGAATTTAGAGAGGGTACTCATTGTTACACTCCTTTCTTTGCAGATTTATCCTATGGTTTTGAGTGACGGTTGAAAAAAAAAATCTACCACCACCAATTCGACAGTACAAGGCGATGGTGGTATAGTGGTAAGCATAGCTGCCTTCCAAGCAGTTGACCCGGGTTCGATTCCCGGCCATCGCAAAAGCTTTAATATGTACAAATAAACGGGGAGGTAAAATTGGTAATGCAAACACAATAAACGTATAATTGTATCTGATAACATGCAATAATCAGACATACACATTGCTGCTCACAGTCTGGAGATCAGTCTTGGATACATAATCACACATAGAAATACTAAAAATGTTTATCTTTGCAACACGAGGCAAGCTGGTTCACCCCCCTTCCTGTAGTGGGTCTCGTCGTTGTTGCTGATGAGACCCACCATAGTTCTGTCATCCGCAAACTTGAGGAAGTAGTTGGAGCTGTAGGTGGGTATGCAGTCGTGGTCAGCAGGGTGTAGAGCGGGGGGCTGAGCAGACCTATGTGTTATCGCCGACCCGTACAGATTGCTGTCTGGCAGTGAGGAAGTCCAGCAGCCAGTTGCAGAGAGAGGGGCTGAGGCCAAGTTTTGTTAGTTTACAAATCAGCTGCTGGAGGATGATGGTGGTGTTGAATGCTTAGCTGAAATGTAATTGTATTCTTGCTCAGGTGCATATTCAATTAGCCTACTAAATCTCTCTATAGTTTGTGTTGAGTTTTGTCGATTCTGGTTTTGAATCTTTATTGAGCGCACTCAGCACTCACTCTCACAGTAATGGGACAGAGTAAGAGGGCCATCTGCTGGAAACAGTGGGCATTGTTCTTCTCCTTTTCAAATGTATTTTGGTAAGTAGTCCTACCAAAAGAGATGTTGGTAGTCGCTAGGTCCTGGTGAAAATTGTGAATTTAGAGAGGGTACTCATTGTTACACTCCTTTCTTTGCAGATTTATCGTATGGTTTTGAGTGACGGTTGAAAAAAAAAATCTACCACCACCAATTCGACAGTACAAGGCGATGGTGGTATAGTGGTAAGCATAGCTGCCTTCCAAGCAGTTGACCCGGGTTCGATTCCCGGCCATCGCAAAAGCTTTAATATGTACAAATAAACGGGGAGGTAAAATTGGTAATGCAAACACAATAAACGTATAATTGTATCTGATAACATGCAATAATCAGACATACACATTGCTGCTCACAGTCTGGAGATCAGTCTTGGATACATAATCAAACATAGACACATAGAAATACTAAAAATGTTTATCTTTGCAACACGAGGCAAGCTGGTTCACCCCCTTCCTGTAGTGGGTCTCGTCGTTGTTGCTGATGAGACCCACCATAGTTCTGTCATCCGCAAACTTGAGGAAGTAGTTGGAGCTGTAGGTGGGTGTGCAGTCGTGGTCAGCAGGGTGTAGAGCGGGGGGCTGAGCAGACCTATGTGTTATCGCCGACCCGTACAGATTGCTGTCTGGCAGTGAGGAAGTCCAGCAGCCAGTTGCAGAGAGAGGGGCTGAGGCCAAGTTTTGTTAGTTTACAAATCAGCTGCTGGAGGATGATGGTGGTGTTGAATGCTTAGCTGAAATGTAATTGTATTCTTGCTCAGGTGCATATTCAATTAGCCTACTAAATCTCTCTATAGTTTGTGTTGAGTTTTGTCGATTCTGGTTTTGAATCTTTATTGAGTGCACTCAGCACTCACTCTCACAGTAATGGGACAGAGTAAGAGGGCCATCTGCTGGAAACAGTGGGCATTGTTCTTCTCCTTTTCAAATGTATTTTGATAAGTAGTCCTACCAAAAGAGATGTTGGTAGTCGCTAGGTCCTGGTGAAAATGGTGAATTTAGAGAGGGTACTCATTGTTACACTCCTTTCTTTGCAGATTTATCCTTTGGTTTTGAGTGACTGTTGGACAAAAAAAGTACCACCACCATTTTGGCAGTACAAGGCGATGGTGGTATAGTGGTAAGCATAGCTGCCTTCCAAGCAGTGGCAAGACGTGCTTAGGTGGCATAGAGTGACAGCCAATGCGAGACGTGCTTAGGTGGCATAGAGTGACAGCCAATGCGAGACGTGCTTAGGACAGCCAATAAAATTGCAGCATTACTGAAGCTGTGAACCGCCGTCTTAGCCAGCTGAGATTTCTTCTGTTCGCAGGTTCGACACCCGGTTGGGGCAAAGTCTGTGATACATTATCAAAGATAAAGAGCTATCTATGAATCAAGAAATGTGAATCCTAATGTGTTATAGTAACTGTTATTGTGTTTATATTTATTTATTACCTTCAAAAGAAAAACTCAGAAGGTATTATTTATATTTAAGATATGGACCATGTAGTATAAATCATTTACTTATGAATGAGACATGTATATATTAATCAAGAAAACATCTTATCCTAATGTGTTATAGTAACTGTTATTGTGTTTATATTTATTTAAATATAAAGAAAAACTCAGAAGGTATTATTTATATTTAAGATATGGACCATGTAGTATAAATCATTTACTTATGAATGAGACATGTAGATATGAATCAAGAAAACATCTTTATTATAAACAACAGAAAGGATGACAATTTGGCATTAACAGACACACAGGAGGCAGTCTGTCAGGTAGTGTGCAGACACAGAGATCCCGTTCCAGCCATCAGAGTCCCCATACTCTCCAAAGGGAGACAATTGCCGAAGGAACTGGGTAATTGTCTTCTGGTCGTACTTTCCTTCCTCACCATCCATGATGTTCTAACAGCTGAGGAGGTACGCCAGGTCAGCCCGTTCATATTTCAGGTGCATCATCTCCGTGATCTGCTTTGCCATATCAGTGGGTGACTTACCGGTGCGCCTGAGCTCGTCCAGTACCGACTTACAGATGGCTTTCTTGTAAGTCAGTACTGCTGGCAGCAGGTTGGTGAACCTCTTGGGGAGCTTTTCCAGCCAGGATGGGTTGTCGGCATACCACCTCTTCCGGCAGACTTTGCAGCAGAGCCTTGAAGACAGCAAGTAGTACTGTCCGGTGATGCCGACAATCACACGAGGCCTACCAACACCAGCAGAGGCAATTTGAGGCTGAGCACAGCCGTCAATACACGGCAGAGTGTAGTTGTTCCTCAGCCGTCCCATCAAATTGTCATTTTCTGGCTTCCAGATGAAAAAGGGATGGAGCTGAAAATACTTGGCGCAGGGAAGATCATCAACACTGTCAATCAGCTCTGGCTGGGGAGGGCGACGCCACAATGACACCATCTTCAGAGGGTTGCGTACAGGAACGGAGCCTGGCCAGAGCCCCATGGATTCCAGCTCCGTCTTCATCCAGGTCCTCTGCTGAGGCGAACAGTTCCACTGACTGACATCCTGGTTGTAGGCAGGAAGCTGAGGAGGAGGAGGAGGAGGAGGAGGAGGAGGAGGAGGAGGACAGCTGGGGACCGTTGATGGCCTGGGTAATGGCTGACCTAGGCAGACAATAAATAAAAACACATGGCAAATAATTACGATATTGTGTGTGTGTGTGTGATTTTGTGAAAAATGATTTCTAGCAAGTACACATCCAAATGAGAAACATTCAAACACTTGAAGGTGCCTCAAAAATGTGATGTATTATTATTATTACTCACTTTGTGTTGGTGCAGCTGGTGGATGCAGTGTCGGTTGACAGGGCTCTGCAGAAATCTCAGGAGCCACTATAGAAAATATTAAAACATGTCATTATTATCAACAGTAAAATAAAGAAATAATGTTGTATGACGCTTAGCATCTTCACTGTAGTCAGCAAACTGTACAAGGTGCAAAGAGTCAAACATATACACACACCTGGAACAGTGATGTTGGTCTCTGTTGGTGTTGGGGCGGATGGTTCCGGCATCAGAAACATCAGCTCCTTTGGTAGGGGCACAAGTCTCTTTACAGGAAGAGCAGGGGCTGCATGGAGGGATAGCCAAAAGATTTTTGCATTTTATCTGTCAAGAAGAAAATATATATCAGTGAGTTAATGATGTTCACAGGTGGGGTCTAATAGAGAGCAGACTTTAACTGTCTGCACATTCACATTGTGCTATGATATATGTAGTGCTATTTTACTTTGGATCAGATATTGTTGATCTTTGTTCCTGTATGTCTGGAGCTGTGTGTTTGTTGAAACTATTTACACTTCCATTATCCCTCCCCCATGGGTCAAACCCTTTTAACTAACAAAGGGAGCTCAGCCAAGGCTGAATGATATATTAGATAAATAATTACTAAGTAGTAGATGAATGTTATGGATGTGGTTTCAACAGTTCTGGTGTTTAGCAGTGTGTGTGTGTGTGTGTGTCTGCATCTATTATGTATATTTAACCCCGTCTGGGCAACGGCACAGCTGAATATACATAATACTTTTTTATCCAAAAGTAAACTGCTGTTAACTTGTCCCCACGCTGTGTTTTGTAACAGTGATGGGTTAGTATATCTAACCCCGGTTTATTGGAAAATAATACGGGAGTTAATGGTAATCTTACATGGTAGTTAGCGTTAATTTATATATTTAAATATACATTAATGTAAACGCGCACGGAGGATTTCGCCACAAGTAACTCGCGGTAATTCCGCCTCACCAAGTCAACAAAAACACAATAAACTCACACAGAAATCCTACCACATGAACTTTAAGCGGCTTAAGTTGAATTAACTTTACATTAACAATGTAATTCATCCCAAAGTACCGTTAGACTCGATACACGTAGGAAACACGGACCACTTTATAGCGTATTTTATTTTATATTTAAACTAAAACACGTCAGACAAAGCCCAGATAACATAACATTACATGTCGCTTCTCTGTTAATTCATGTTAATATAACTTAACTTACCTTATAATTTGGTCGTAATGTCCAGAGTTGAAAAAGATGTATGCATTTACGTCGCTGTGAAGGCGGGGGGATGAGCAGACAGGGTCTCACTGGCAAAAGTGCGCCACAGCGCCACTCGCGGCAGCGGCCAAATATATATGACATCGGCTCTGGTTCAACAGTGCCATAGAGAATGAATGGGACTGGTTTGTTGCTTCCATTAAAGATTCATGAAAGAATCCCTGGACCCGGGTTCGATTCCCGGCCATCGCAAAAGCTTTAAATTCTTCAAATAAAGGAGGAAGACAATAGGCAATGCAAACACATCAACCAAATCATTGTATCTGATCGCATGCAATAATCAGACATACACATTGCTGCTCACAGTCTGGAGATCAGTCTTGGATACATAATCAAACATAGACACATAGAAATACTAAAAATGTTTATCTTTGAAACACGAGGCCAGCTGGTTCACCCCCTTCATGTAGTGGGTCTCGTCGTTGTTGCTGATGCGACCCACCATAGTTCTGTCATCCGCAAACTTGAGGAAGTAGTTGGAGCTGTAGGTGGGTGTGCAGTCGTGGGTCAGCAGGGTGAAGAGCAGGGGGCTGAGCAGACCTATGTGTTGTCGCCGACCCGTACAGATTGCTGTCTGGCAGTGAGGAAGTCCAGCAGCCGGTTGCAGAGAGACGGGCTGAGGCCAAGTTTTGTTAGTTTACAAATCAGCTGCTGGAGGATGATGGTGGTGTTGAATGCTTGGCTGAAATGTAATCGTATTCTTGCTCAGGTGCATATTCAATTAGCCTACTAAATCTCTCTATAGTTTGTGTTGAGTTTTGTTGATTCTGGTTTTGAATCTTTATTGAGTGCACTCAGCACTCACTCTCACAGTATGGGACAGAGTAAGAGGGCCATCTGCTGGAAAACAGTGGGCATTGTTCTTCTCCTTTTCAAATATATTTTGGTAAGTAGTCCTACCAAAAGAGATGTTGGTAGTCTCTAGGTCCTGGTGAAAATTGTGAATTTAGAGAGGGTACTCATTGTTACACTCCTTTCTTTGCAGATTTATCCTATGGTTTTGAGTGACGGTTGAAAAAAAAAATCTACCACCACCAATTCGACAGTACAAGGCGATGGTGGTATAGTGGTAAGCATAGCTGCCTTCCAAGCAGTTGACCCGGGTTCGATTCCCGGCCATCGCAAAAGCTTTAATATGTACAAATAAAGGGGGAGGTAAAATTGGTAATGCAAACACAATAAACGTATAATTGTAACCGATAGTATACAATAATCAGACATACACATTGCTGCTCACAGTCTGGAGATCAGTCTTGGATACATAATCAAACATAGACACATATATAGAAATACTAAGAAGGTTTATCTTTGCAACACGAGGCCAGCTGGTTCACCCCCTTCCTGTAGTGGACCCACCATAGTTCTGCCATCCGCAAACTTGAGGAAGTAGTTGGAGCTGCAGTCGTGGGTCAGCAGGGTGTAGGGCAGGGGGCTGAGCACACATTCTTGGGGGCCCCTGTACTCAGTGTGATGGTGTCCTATGTGTTGTCGCCGACCTGTACAGATTGCTCTCTGTCAGTGAGGAAGTCCAGCAACCAGTTGCAGAGAGAGGGGCTGAGGCCAAGGTTTGATAGTTTACAAACCTGCTGCTGGGGGATGACGGTTTGAATGCTGAGCTAAAGTCTATAAACAGCATCCTAACATATGAGTTTTTCGTTTCCAAGTTGGTGAAGGCAGATGATACACAGTGTAAACTCAGGCATCATTTTTTCAAAGATTGATAAAAAGTAGTTGTGTACTGAATGAAAATAGGCTATCAAGTGTGAGAGCAGAGTTTGACGCACTGCCTTAGACATCTAATCAGCAACAACTGTTACATAGACTTCAATATCTACTGCCTTTGAGCAAAAGAGTTGCGATGGCCGGGAATCGAACCCGGGTCAACTGCTTGGAAGGCAGCTATGCTTACCACTATACCACCATCGCTCACAAAATCAGTGTGTTCCCCTGCAAACTGTCATCTGTGTGTCAGGAATTCCAGTAGAAGGGGAGGACGAAAAAAGGAGGAGTTGAGAAGAAGGGGAGGTCGGTCAGCCAGAGAAGAAGGGAAACTCTGTGCTCTGTGGACACTGTATACTTAAGGATAACTCAAACTAGTCATTACATTAACTTGACTGAACATTTATAGATATCAAAGTGAATGACAAAGAAAGAAAAACTACTATCACACAGTGGAGAAATAGTACATTAAGAGATCATGGATCTGGAAGCCCTCAGTTCCTTTTTAGGAGAGGAACCTATAGTTGAGTTAAATTTGTAGACAGAGATTTCATGCATTTTCTTTCAGGAAAAGCAGAGAAGAAACAGCAGTAAAACACAGATGTTGTGTTTTCACTGACAACGTCTAACAAAAAGAAAGGTACAACCTCAAATTATTCACTGTTCCATTTACACAAGGAAAGAGAAATTACTCAAACAAGTCATTAAAATTATTAACTGAACTATTATATAGGCGAATGTGAACAACTGACCCTAGCTTGTATAAATAACTACATGGAAACAGCTATCAGTTCACTTTTATCCCAGATTTAAATGGGTCTGAATTGAATGACGCAAACATAATAACAGTGAGGTTAACATTTTCTAGTTGAAATAACAAAGCTGACGTCACAGGGCCAACATGTAGTTAGTGATAGACAAAACACAGGCTCTGCCAACAACAATATTATTTGAACCTGCTCTGTACATAAGCAGAGGTGGGAGAAGTACTCAGATCTAGTAAAAGTAGAAGTACCAGAGTGTAGAAATACTTTGTTACAAGTAAAGTACTTATTATGAATATTGGTCCATTTCGCCATTATATCATATGACTTGATTATAATTATTCATGTATTAATTGTGTTTATCAAAGCTGGTAAAGGCGCATCTAGTTTTAATCAATTTGACTGCTGAAGGGTAGCTTTTGGATTTACTCCAGGTGTAACTAAAGTGTTATTTAAAGGTGGGGTAGGTAATTTTGGAGAAACCAGCTTGAGGCGCCGTTTACACGAGGAGAAAACTGCTTGTATCTGCATAGTTTCGCGTGCGTATAGCCCTATTATTTACACGAGGCCGATAGAAACAATAACGGGTCCCAAGGTGGATAGATTTGCAAACGAAACGCTCTGGGGGGTCAACCGAGTCCGTGTAATCACCTCGATAGAATATTTCCTGAAAAAATAACGATAGCCCCGCCTCTCCCCACCTCTCCTGCTCACTGCTGAAGCAACTATCAAAAATAGCTGTGTTAATTAAACGCACAAGGGGTTCTTGAATGAAATAATATTATAAAAGGCAAACCAGAATTGTTAACGCCCAATATACTCCTTAAACAAAATAAACAGAGTCAGATGTCATGCATTGATCCATTATATTGACAAAGGAGGATCTCACCCGGTGTTTGTAGAGAATATCTCTCTCTTTCTGAGCCGTCCTCTCCACGGAGACGTGCTTCAGTTTCTTTCAGTTTCAGTTTCAGTTTCGGGGCTTAAACAGAAGGGTAGCCATGGCAACATTGCAGCGGGGCTGTTTGGGTTGCTCTTCTTCGCGGCTTTTGGTGTATTTTGGCGGAAGTTACAGCGCCACTTACAGTCCCAGCATATGTACTACAGCGTTTCCAGCGGCCTCGTTTGAACAGACACGTTAAATGAAACAAATGCATGTGAACGGAAGACTTTTTTGAATACGCATACTGTGCATAAACGCAAACGGTCCCGTGTGAGCGGGGCCTGAGTGCGCTAGAATTTGAAAATACACAACCGGAAAAAATCTGCCACTTCCTTACAGAGGCCCTCCTCCAACACACACGAACGCGCACATGAACAATGAGGGCACGAGATAAGTTTGTGCACAGATGGAAGGCTGACAGGCAGGTAGGCCATCCAGTTATTTTAGCCGGGTCGGCTAAAATGATTGGTCGTGCTTTTTACAGCGCTACGGCTTTTGAATGTATTTATTGTCAAAGCATTTAATATATTCATCGCTATCGGGATGTTAAGAGCATTCCATGGAATATAACAAAAAGTGTTTCTGAAATAAATTACACACCCCACCTTTAAAGGTGTGGTAGGTAAGTTTGAGAAACCGGCTCGAGATACACTTTTTGTTATATTCCATGGAATGCTCTTAACATCCCGATAGCAATGAATATCTTAAGTGCTTTGACAAAAAATCCATAACAAAATGTCATCTGTGGAAGCCGTGGCGCTGTAAAAAGCACGACCAATAAGGAATTGGCAGATTTTTTCCGGTTGTGTATTTTCAAATTCTTGCGCACCCGAGCTGGTTTCTCCAAAATTACCTACCCCACCTTTAAGTGTTGATTATATTTCTCATCATTAATCCAAATTTGCTCAGTTACTTGCCACCTCTGTACATTAGCAATACGATAAGTAATTCTAACCATAGTGCAACCTTGTGTGGTAGTAGAGTTAACAAATAATAGTAGATGGGGAGTAGAAAATCATAACACAGATTTCTTTATAAAAACTGAATTGTTCAAAACATTGGTCAATTGTTCACTACAAGCCTGTTTGTTGGCTACCGGCAACATTATCTCTACATCTACGACACCGTTTTATTATTTATTTTTGTAATGGTGACAAGACTGGGGGCGGGGTTTTAGTCAGGTGATAGGCAGCAAGGTCAATGCTGACATCACACATATTTTGGGGAGACCAACGGGGCTGACTCATGAGCCTAAATGAGTTGCACATGTGACATTCACAGAACACTACTGGCGTTGGACTTTTTGTTGCTTTTAACCTGACGCCAGAGGAAATACATTCACCTACGGAGAATATGGACACTGTTGCACTCTCTCTGAACTACACCAGGACTGGCCGCTCGACCAACGGATCTACTAACACGTCGGAGTGGCCTGCTCCCCATTTCAGGAGACAACTAATGGCGCGTTTCCACTACAGCGCGGAGCACGGTTTAAGAGGGCTGTGACGTCAGCGGCCCGTCTTTGGTTGCGTTTCCACTTGGCCTAGTACCGGCCGGCGGGTCCTAATTCACAGTTTTTCTGGCCTCATAAAATCGTGGGTCTAGGGCCAGAGACAACGAGGCTGAGTCGGGCTGAGTATGCTAAACTAGAGAGAGCATCGCTGGCAAGGGGGCTAAAACTACAACAAGATGGACATATTTGACCGTGATTTAATTGTAATACACGTTTCAAAATGATGCCGAAGTAACAACATACTGATACCGGTTAGTAAAAACCATGAATTAATGCTTTGTCAAGTCTGCAGACAGACGGCAGGCGAAAAACCTTTTAAAATGCGTGTTTTCTAAATGGAGATTGGCTAAGCTAACGCAGTATATGCTCCGACCGTCCACACTCACAACAACGGCCTATACAGACATAAATAAAGCAGCGACTGTATTCGCCATGACACAGGCAGTCTGTGGTTTGTACTTGTTTAACTTTTGTCTAGTTTCTGAACATATATGAGGAGCTGTGAGCTCTGAGTGCTAACAGCTAACGGCTGTGTTGTTTTTCTGGGGTTCTCATTGAAGATGACGTCACGGCTCCGCCTACACTGCGTTACTATAGATACTACCCCAGTTCCTAAACTGTAATGGAAATGCGCCATAAGTCCTGGCGGGTGAGTCAACCATACTTTCTCCCTCCTTAGACAGGAAATTGTGGCACGCACACTAGAAAGAATATGAACATCTACACATTAATTGCAGGATTTAGGGAAAGGGAACTCAATTCTGGGCTTGCGGGCCATTTAGTAATTTACCACGAGGCTGGCTCAGCAATGTGTCGTAACAACATTGTTTTCCCCCCAACTCTCACAGCAAGAAAGGTGGAAACAGCCACAGTGTTGAAACATATACAAATAAAAAGTGAACCTAGAGACAGAATTCAATTAACCTTTCAGTTAGCTAGCTAGCTAAGTGATGTAGGCTATGCATCTTACAAGCTAGCTTTCTAACAACACGAAAGCTAGCTGGCGTTAGCTAGTTAGCTATTGTTAGCTGTCTGTCTAAGTAGCAAGCTTTTGACAAATGAGTGGCTCTTGTAATTTAACTTCTGATTATTATTTAATATCCTATTTATACACTTGCAGTGTCTACCCACTTACAGTGGTAGAAATTCTAAAAACATTGTCATCATGTGCTTTTTGTACGCTGACCAGCCACGGAGCAAATCCTCATGGCTCCACACATTCGTGTTCATTCACAAATATGCGTTTACATAATGAATATATTTTATCTCAATAAAAGTGGTAATACCACCGTTTTTCAGGAAGGCTATGTTACAAATAGAAGTTATGCAGTTGAAATGGAATCGTTTAGAAATGTTAATTTCTGTTCTGATTATTGATTCTTATGGAAATGTATCAGGAAGTCAGTAGCCTATGTTGTTTGTAAAGCAGGGTATAGAAAGTAATTTGTTTTAATGAATATTTTATGTATTTACTTTTACAAACAGTGAAGCAGTTGGGCACTGTAGCATATGTATTGCAGGACATGTATTGGACAAAGACTGTGTGGTTGGACTCTGGTCAAACAGGCAGGTTTTAGTGTAAAAACAGTGGAGACCAGGGTAATTGTAAAATCTCAAATCGCGCCACATAGATCTAACTTAAAATTTTTCATAATCACTGTTCCTTAACCTTTGTGAGAATGACAAGGGGGTTCAGGAATAGTGGTTATAAATATTAATCATGACTTAGGAAAAGAGACTGCGCTGCTTGATGGGCCAGCGGAAGTTATTAATATTCACCTGCTGTGGGGAAACTAAAATGTTCTGTACAGCAAACTACTGTAAGCGCACTTAGAACGCCGCTCGGGCACTTGCGGTAACCATTACATAATACATAAGGAGCCGTACACATGCCGCAGTTTTTGCGTGGTTGTGTCTTTAGTTGTATGCCCAGTGGCGATCTGTTCATCTGTCATACTGATCATACAGTCAATAACTTTGTTGTTATTAGCATCTGGTTAGCTAGCTATGCTAACGAATATAAGAAGCTTTTTCTACAACCAGTGAGGTACATTTGCAGTGAGGCACATCTTTATATGATCATTATAGTTAGAAAAAATTAGAGAATATAGGAAAAACAGGTATAAAATACTATATGACGGTATAAAAAAGTTGTTATTAAACAAGAATACAGTTTAAAAGGGGAGTAATTTGTAAAATATCCATAAAGAAAAAGTAAATCTGTTTACAGTTCTGTTTCATATGGGTGTTGAGAGATGTATCCATCCATAGATCTCTTAATTTTGCTCTCAAAGTGCACCAGATTGATGCTTTTAACTTCAACATTTAAAAAAAAATATCTTTCTGTTTTGGTGGTCATGCCACAACCGTGCACATGTATGCATGCGCGAGTCATGGAAAGATATCTGGATTAAGAGGTTGCTTTTTCTTTGCACAGTATGAAAGAAAGGCGAAATTAATGGTGTGTGTGTCATTTTTGTTTTTTTAAGCAGAGGTTGAGTTCAATATTTTGTACGGCCCTCGGAGAATGTTGTATAAATTAGGGATGGGAACGATTAATCGAATATTCGAAATTATTCAGGTATTCGAATAATTATTCAGGTATTCGAATATGAGTTATGAATATTTTTATTATTTTTTTTTCTTTTTTTTTTTTTTGGGAGGGATGCCTATGTTGATTACATATTATCAAATTGAATAATTCAATGTATACACAGTGCCATAGCTAAATGTGTTAGGTGACGTCTAAAGGTGTGTTTTGCTCCGCTCACCGATCCCTCACAGCGGGCAGAGCTGCAGGTGCTGATCTCTCTCGCGTCCGGTACTTCACTCGCGTTTATGTCCAAATCCATCAGATCTAGCTAGTTCTAGCTAATGATATGGCTGCTGCCCCTCCCTACACGCAAATCACGCAGACTCAAACCTCATCTTATGCCCAAATGCGGCGCAAATGCGCTCCGCAGCCGTTGCGAGGTTCCGGTGCTAACAGTTCATGAGCGTGCTCCCCCGCCCCCTGTCAACACTCGCGACACATGAGTGGCCAGCCTCAACAACAATAAGCGCTGCTTGGCAACCGTGTGTGGCGGCAAAGTACATAGAGATTTTGACAGGAGAGATTTAGTTTTGCCGGTATTCAACATATTTGACCAGTCATAGTCCGGTAATTATTTACACTCTTATGGCACATTTCCACTACACGGTCGGCCTCGGCCACGCTCGGTACGGCTCGGTACGGCTTGGCCTTAACAGGGCCGACTCACTTCATGCTGCGCTTCCATTACAGTTTAGGAACTGGGGTAGTTACTATAGTAACGCAGTGTAGGCGGAGCCGTGACATCATCTTCAATGAGAACTCCAGAAACACAACACAGCCGTTAGCTGTTAGCACTCAGAGCTCACAGCTCCTTATATATGTTCAGAAACTCGACAAAAGTTAAACAAGTACACACCACAGACTGCCTGTGTCATGGTGAATACAGTCGCTGCTTTATTTATGTCTGTATAGGCCGTTGTTGTGAGTGTGGACGGTTGGAGCATATACAGCGTTAGCTTAGCCAATCTCCACCTAGAAAAACACGCATTTTAAAAGGTTTTTCGCCTGCCGTCTGTCTGCAGACTTGACAAAGCATTAATTCATGGTTTTTACTAACCGGTATCAGTATGTTGTTACTTCGGCATCATTTTGAAACGTGTATTACAATTAAATCACGGTCAAATATGTCCATCTTGTTGTAGTTGTAGCCCCCTTGCCAGCGCTCCTCTCTCTAGTTTAGCATACTCAGCCCGACTCAGCCCTGTTTGTTGGCCTCGATAGAACCACAATTTTCTCGGGCCAGAAAAGACGTGAAAAAGTGGCCCCGGGCCGGGCCGGGCCGGAACTAGGCCTAGTGGAAGCGCAACCAAAAACGGGAACGGCACGACACGGCACGCTTAAAGCGAGCTCCGCGCTGTAGTGGAACTGCGCCATAAGAAGAGTCCTACACAACAGACATGGCGTCAAAAAGGAGTAATGTGTGGAAATATTTCGACCAGGTTAGTGAGTAGAGTGCAAACTATGCCAAATTAAACTTATATATATACATATACCTTGCTATACCCGCAACCTCCGTTCCAGCTGAGAGGGTCTTCTCTACAGCTGGCCTGATTGTGAATCGCCTCCGCACATGAAAGCTGTAGGCCTATAGCTGTCAAACTGTGATCACCAGTTCAATACATTTGACAAATTCGACTTGGTTTCTATACTTATTTGAACATGTATTTATTTATTTCCAAAAGTTATTTAAAAAAATGTTTTCGAAAAAAAATGTTAGAATCTTTTTTTTTTTACCCAATCTTTTTTTTATAGGATATGTACATTTCGGTTAACCGTTTTTTGGGGGGTCGAATATTCAAATATACATTTGCTTTCAAATTCCCATCCCTAGTATAAATTGAAATGGCCCTTGAGAGAAAAAAGGTTCCCCACCCCTGATCTAGAGCTGTTATCATGGCTACTACTTAGGTACTTCTAGGTCATTTCACTCTTTTAGAAACCTTCCTAAGCTAAACTGACAATTCAACCTCAACCCTGATGTTGACTTAGGCTTTTGAGCAATGAAAATGTTTTCACGTTGTCGGCAGGATTTGAACCTGCGCGGGGAGACCCCAATGGATTTCTAGTCCATCGCCTTAACCACTCGGCCACGACAACCTGTTACTGTTGATATGTCTGTGTGTATATTTCTCACCACCGTGTTTAACAGCCTGACAATAACAGAAACACACACTGACTTCACCACACAAGATTCAAAGGTTTGTCATATACAACTACGGTGTAGTTATGTAATTAAAAACCTCAACAGTGCAATTACAAGACTTAAAAGAAGAACTATAAAAAAACAACAATACAAATAAAAATAGTGCAAGCTCAGGTGTTAAATAGTCTTATGGCCTGTAGGATGAAACTGTCCCTGAGTCCGGTGGTTTTTGTCCTGATGCTGCGGTACTGCCTGCCAGATGACAGCAGACAGATCAGTTTGTTGCTAGGGTGGTGGGGGTCTTTTATAATCCTGTGGGCTTTCTTCCTGAGCCGCTGGGTGTAGAGGTCCTCCATGGATGACAGCTCCGTCCTGGTGATGTGCTGTTTTCACCACCCTCTGTGGGGTCTTACGGTGCAGGGTGGCTGCCACACCAGGCTGTGATGCAGCCAGCCAGGATACTCTCTATGGTGCACCTGTAGACGTTGCAGAGTATCCTGGAGTCCATGTTGAACCTCCAGAGCCTGTGGAGGAAGAAGAGCCGCTGTCGAGCTGTTTTGGTGATGACACCTGTGTGATGACGAGTCCATGTCAGGTCCTCAGTGATGTGAAAACAGAGGAACCTGAAGCTGCTGACTCTCTCCACCATAGTCCCATTGATGGTGATAGGGGCATGTCCCTCTCTCTGCTGCTTCCTGTAATCTACAATCAGCCCCTTGGTTTTGCTGACGTTGAGATGGAGGTTGTTTTCCTGGCACCAAGATAACAGGGTTCTGACATCAGCGTTTCCGCCAGGGGGGCGTCTAGCCGCCAGGGGGGGCGTCTTGCCGCCAGGGGGGCGTCTTGCCGTCATTTTGACAAAAAAATAAATAATTCGAGAGAAGATCGAGAGTTTTTATCGCTTGAAATTACGAAAAGGACAAGGACATCCCTCTGTTGGAGGGGCAAAGGAGTCTGGTGAGATTATTTTCGCCGCCAGCAAAGCGTGTTCCTGTGATGGAAAGTGTACTGCCGGCGAGCCTTGACGGGGGGTGCTAGTGGAGCACGCTGCAAGCGCCGGAGCCTCGCAGCGGCGAAACTGAGGCTCCCTGGTTAACTGTGGTAAAACGAAGAGCCGTTTAGGAGCCGAAAGAGCCGGCTCTTCTTAGTGATCCGACACGATGATCCTCCCCCCCCACCCTCGCTCTCGGGGTGGACGCCCTCTCACCCCTGGTCTGGCGGAAACACTGTCTGACATCCTCTCTGTACATCGTCTCGTCGCCGTCGGGGATCAGGCCGATGACGGTCGTGTCGTCAGCAAACTTAACGATGGTGTTGGAGCTGTGTGTGGCCACGCAGTCGTGTGTGAACATGGAGTAGAGGACAAGGCTGAGCACAAAGCTCTGAGGGGCTCCAGTGTTGAGGATCAGGGTGGAGGATGTGATGTTTCCCACCCGCACTGCCTGGGGTCTGCCCGTCAGGAAGTTCAGGATCCAATCACAGAGGGCACTGCTGAGCCTGAGTGGGAAACTCAGAGGTAGCAGGTTTGTGGATCTTGCAGGTGTGGAGGGTGTGGGCGATGGCATCGTCTGTTGAACTGTATATTATTATTCAAATATTTGTATTGAGTTTTCACATATAACAAACAGCAGCACTCAACACTCCAAAATACAGCAAATGACATCCAGAAGAGATAGTCTGTGGACCTGTTTGCTCTGTAGGCAAACTGCAGGAGGTCTAGAGAGTCAGGGAGGGAGGATGTGATGAATGTTTTAACTAATCGCTCAAAGCACTTCATGATGATAGAAGTGAGTGCCACTGGGTGGTAGTCATTGAGGCAACTGCTTTGATCAAAGTTAATCCATGATTGCGAATGCGTCACCTTTAGCGAAATGTGCTGTTTTGGATCGAGAAAAGGTCATTTGTGTGATTCGTATAGACCTGCAATAATTTGCAGCCGTGCGGGGTCATGACCAGAGTTCCCGTTAGAATATTTTTTTGCCGGTCATAATGTCCGTTAAAGTTGAAATCTTCCGGACAAAATGAGAAAAGTGCCGGTCAAAGGTCTTCTTTGTTATTTATTGAGCTTTAAAACAAATTTATATGATTCGATATTAAACAAACTAATTATAGTAGATTAACTACATTATTCAAAAGTGTACAGTAATTTACAATAACAAGGGAATAATAAACGGAGCGCTCCCTCTCCTGACAGCCCATCAGTATCAGGCAGCTCGCGGATCCAGTAATGAGTGACCCGACAGTAAAACTAAACATATCTATATATAGTTTAGGTAGTTTGAGAGGTAATTAAAATAGCTACGTGTGATATTCTAACCTGAAGTGTGTGTGTGTGTGTGTGTGTGTTTTGCTCCGCTCACCGCTGCAGGTGATCATGCAGAGCTGCGTGTCAACTCGTCAGCAGCAGCTGATCTCTCTCCCGTCAGATTAGACTTTACTTGCGTTTATGTCCATATCGATCAGATCTAGCTAGTTCTAGCTAATGATATGACTACCTGCTTATTAAAAGACACCTAAACAATAAGCGTCGCTATGCAACCGGGTGAGGCCGCAAAGTATAGCGCAGCATTATGCATTTGTTTACATGCCCCCCGGAACCCCGAGGCATTACCAACAGATCAACGCACAATCAACCCATACAGGAGATCTCTTTCTCCACATTAAATGTTAGACATTAGAATTGACTATTCTTGTCTGTCACATACTCTTTTGTCTGTCACATACTATTCTTGTCTGTCACATAAATGGCGCAACTGATGCGGTATTTTGCTAAGGGGAAATTATTTTGACTGGAGAGATTTAGATTTGCCGGTCTTCAGCATATTTTACCGGTCATAGTCCGGTAATTACCAGCTAACGGGAACTCTGGTCATGACTCTAACTTACTTTGTGGAAAATATGTAATTACATTGAAACGCATAACAAAAGTACTATGCTGACCTCTGTATCTGAAATAATCAGGACTTCATTCATACACATACATATGCTGCTCACCATTCTAGGTAGGTAGAAAATGAAATTTGTCTTTGGTGAAGGGAGGAAAAAGGAGTGAACTAGAAGGGGGACGTACAGCAGCAAGAGAAGAAGGGTAACTGCTCTGTGAACACCGTTTACAACGTTACAGGGATAACTACAACCAGTCATTACATGACTGACTGAACATTTATATATTAAAGTTAAAAACTACTTTCACACAGTGGATAAATAGTGTGCGAAGAGACCATGGCTCTCAAAGCCCTCTTTAAATTAGGAGTTGAATGAAGTTTGGAGACAGAGATTTCATTCAAGACGGTAAAGATGCGAAGAGCCCAATTGAACAGTTTTCCATCTTATCTCCGTATGCCCCTCCCACACCTGCTAGATCCACAAACTTGCTACCTCTGAGCTGTAATTACAGGGATATGCTGCACACTCTTTGAACCTAGCTTCTGTCTTTACAGGAGTAAGGACTGGTCCGTTCGTAGAAGCTAGAAAAGTTAGAAAGTTAATAGGGTTACAACTTCTGTCATTACTTTATAACTTGACTGTCTGATCTTAGTGTGTTTGATAGTAAAACAAGATGATGTAAATCAGACCTCACAGTTTCAAAGCATGATCAATAAAAGGAGTTGTGTGTAGACTAAACAAATGTGTGAAGGGAGAGTTTGCAGCGCTGCTAAATAGACATCAAACCAACTACAATGTGTATGTAAGCTTCTAGATTAACTTCCCTTGAATAAAACAATTGCGATGGCCGGGAATCGAACCCGGGTCAACTGCTTGGAAGGCAGCTATGCTCACCACTATACCACCATCGCATGAAAAGTACTGTAATTCCACTCCAAACTCACATCTGTATGTCAGGAATTTGGGAAGAGGGAGGGAAGAAAAGAGGAGGAGTGGAGAAGAAGAGGAGGTACATCTGATCAGCAAGAGAAGGAAGAAGTTTAATTCTGTTCTCGGTTAAAGTGAAGAGGGCGAGGTACAGCAGCAAGAGAAGGAAGAAGTTTAATTCTGTGCTCTGCAATAACTCAAACCAGTCATGTAAACAACTGACTGAACATTTATATATAAAGTTAAAATACTTTCACAATGTGGACAAATAGTGTGCTAAGAGACCATGGCTCTCAAAGCGCTCTGCTTTAAATTAGGAGTTGAATGAAGTTTGGCGACAGAGATTTCATTCAAGACAGTAACGGCCCGTCCACACAGCAGCGTTAAAAAAATCTTGGAACGCTTCTGCCCATTCACTTTGAATGGGGTGACGTCACTTTGCCTCACTTTTCGCCGAACTGCATTGTGGGCAGCAGAGCGGAGATTTTCAGGATTTTCAGGATTCAAAGTTCAAAGCGTCAGCCAATCAAATCCCGTGTATGCAAATCTGACAGTTCAAGCGCTAGCCAATCAAACCGCGTGTATGCTGGGAGAGACATACCGCAGGTCATTTCCTCATATTCCAAAAAATGGAGGAGAAATTAGCGGTAGGGATTCACCCGGTGCTTTATGACCAGTCCCTATTTACCTACCGGGATATAAACCGGAGGAGCCAGGCATGGAGGGAGGTGGCAGAGACAGTGGTAGGTTTTCGCCTGTTTGGGGAGTTTATATCCAGTTTACTTCGGGCTTTTTTGCTTCGTATGTCGGGGGCGGGAGATTCATGTGATTGGTTGTTGGTGCCTTGCTCGCAAAAAATCCCCAAGCTTCAGATACGCCCACCTCCAAGATTTTTTTAACGCTGCTGTGTGGACGGGCCGTAAAGATACAAATAGCCCAATTGAACAGTTTTCCATCTTATCTCCATATATGCCCCTCCCACACCTGCTAGATGATGTAAATCAGACATCACAGTTTCAAAGCATGATCAATAAAAGGAGTTGTGTGTAGACAAATGTGTGAAGGGAGAGTTTGCAGCGCTGCTAAATAGACATCAAACCAACTACAATGTATAAATAAAAAATAAAACAATTGCGATGGCCGGGAATCGAACCCGGGTCAACTGCTTGGAAGGCAGCTATGCTCACCACTATACCACCATCGCATGAAAAGTACTGTAATTCCACTCCAAACTCTCATCTGTATGTCAGGAATCTGGGAAGAGGGAGGGAAGAAAAGAGGAGGAGTGGAGAAGAAGAGGAGGTACATCTGATCAGCAAGAGAAGGAAGAAGTTTAATTCTGTTCTCGGTTAAAGCTGTTAACTCTGCAATAACTCAAACCAGTCATTTAAACAACTGAACTGTTATATAGGCCCATATGAACAACTAACTCTAATTTGTATAACTCACTACATGGAAACATAGCTTTCACAATTATGTTATCCTAGGGTTGAATAGGTGGGAGTTTCCTACATTCTTTCTATATTCCAAACACTTGTTTGGGCTGGCATAAAGGAGAACACCTCCATGAGGATAAAAACAGCTCTGTCTGTGTTTATGTTCCACTACCGATTGCTAATGAAATTCAAATACAGCGCACTACTTGCATTTCTTTTCCAGATGTTTTCACTCTCTAAACTGCTAGTGACCAACTCTCATGGCTTTTCTAGTGCTGAGTTGGTTATGTTATGTTTTATGTTGCTGACATGTGCAAATTCATTTATCAATCATCAATTTTTAAACACTACACCCCTGTCCATAAATAAACCCAAGTCAGGTTAGCTGACGGGAGTGGCACCCGGTGTGGTCTTCTGCTGCTGTAGCCCATCTGCGTCAAGGTTCCACGTGTTGCGCGTTCAGAGATGGTTTTCTGCATACCTTGGTTGTTACTAGTGGTAATTACAGTTACTGTTGCCTTTCTATCATCTTGAACCAGTCCGGCCATTATCCTTTGACCTCTGGCATCAACAAGGCATTTTCGCCCAGTGAACAGCCGCTCATTGGATATTTTCTCTTTTTCGGACCATTCCCCTCTAAACCCTAGATATGGTTGTGCGTGAAAAGCTCAGTGGATCAGCAGTTTCTGAAATACTCAGACCAGCCCGTCTGGCACCAACAAACATGCCACATTCAAAGTCACTTATGGCGCAGTTCCACTACACGGTCGGCCTCGGCCACGCTCGGTACGGCTCGGTACGGCTCGGTACGGCTTGGCCTTAACAGGGCCGACTCACTTCATGCTGCGCTTCCATTACAGTTTAGGAACTGGGGTAGTTACTATAGTAACGCAGTGTAGGCGGAGCCGTGACGTCATCTTCAACGAGAACTCCAGAAACACAACACAGCCGTTAGCTGTTAGCACTCAGAGCTCACAGCTCCTTATATATGTTCAGAAACTCGACAAAAGTTAAACAAGTACACACCACAGACTGCCTGTGTCATGGTGAATACAGTTGCTGCTTTATTTATGTCTGTATAGGCCGTTGTTGTGAGTGTGGACGGTCGGAGCATATACTGCGTTAGCTTAGCCAATCTCCATCTAGAAAAACACGTATTTTAAAAGGTTTTTCGCCTGCCGTCTGTCTGCAGACTTGACAAAGCATTAATTCATGGTTTTTACTAACCGGTATCAGTATGTTGTTACTTCGGCATCATTTTGAAACGTGTATTACAATTAAATCACGGTCAAATATGTCCATCTTGTTGTAGTTGTAGCCCCGTTGCCAGCGCTCCTCTCTCTAGTTTAGCATACTCAGCCCGACTCAGCCCTGTTTGTTGGCCTCGATAGAACCACAATTTTCTCGGGCCAGAAAAGACGTGAAAAAGTGGCCCCGGGCCGGGCCGGGCCGGGCCGGGCCGGAACTAGGCCTAGTGGAAGCGCAACCAAAAACGGGAACGGCACGACACGGCACGCTTAAAGCGAGCTCCGCGCTGTAGTGGAACTGCGCCATTAAATCACCTTTCTTCCCCATTCTGATGCTCTGTTTGACCAGGTCATCTTGACCATGCCTAAATACATTGAGTTGCTGCCGTGTGATTGGCTTATTGGATATTTGCGCTTAAACGAGCAGTGGAACATGTGTACCTAATAAAGTGGCCGGTGAGTGCAGAGATCCCCATGCTGCCAAACAGACATTAAATGCCTTTGAGCAAAATACTGCGATGGCCGGGAATCGAACCCGGGTCAACTGCTTGGAAGGCAGCTATGCTTACCACTATACCACCATCGCAGGAAAACTACTGTAATTCCGTTCTAAACTCACATCTGTATGTCAGGAATCTGGGTGGAGGGAGGAGAGAAAAGAGGAGGAGTGGAGAAGAAGGGGAGGTACAACAGCAAGAGTTTGTGTCCATCATGAAGCATGCTGTTTACAAACAGTTTCTTGCATAAATGTACTGGTAAAATGCAAAACAAGAGATTTAAAATCGTCTTACAGATGATAACAACTTCATGGTTACCTCAATTGTTTTAACTTAGGATCATATACCTGTGTCTAGTCTAGAAAACAGTAAACGTGGGCATTTGATTGTGAATGGGGAGAACTATTGACACAATCGGATGCAGGTGAGTGATTGAGAGCAGGGCTGCTGTCGAATTGTCAGTTTAGCTTAGGAACCTTCCTAACGGAGTGAAATGACCCAGAAGTACTTCAGTGGCAGCCATGATAAGAGCTGTTTGAATTGTCTAGATCAGCGGTTTTCAAAGTGTGAGGCGCGCCTCCCCGGGGGGGCGCCAGAGCTTCAGGGGAGGCACAGCGTGAGAAAAAAATAACGAGAAACAGTGAAATCTAGCTTGTGTGGTGGAACATTATGGGACACAATTCACCGTGGTAGCCTATATAGTGTGTTGCACCACGGACCTGTTAGAGAGTGTACCTTGTTGTTGTTATCATTCTAGCTTGACAGTAGCAGGTAGCAAGTTATTATTTCCTCTGTAAACCTAATGGAAAATAAAGTGTGGAGTTCCATACTAAACACGCCGCCTCCGACTCCCATTCATCAGCTCTACACTAGTTAACTTTAGCTAACTTTATGCGAACGGCAACATGGATCGATTTTGAGTGAAGTTACCTAAAGTGAGAGAGGAGACAGCGTCTGGCAGAAAACGTGTGTCACTTTTGGCTGTCTGTGGAGACCGAGTTCCCCCACCTCGCCAAAAAGGCTGTAAAAGTGCTCATTCCCTTCACCTCCACCTACCTGTGAGTGTGGGTTTTCCGCATTGACTTTGATCAAAAGCAAGTACCGGTCAAGGCTGCAGCCAGAGGATAATCTGCGTTCATAGCATTTCATCCACGATGTTGAAAATGTAAACATTAAAAAAAAAATGTTTAAACCATAAAGATAAAAAGGTTTAAAAAAAGTATTGTTTAATGTTCTAAGGAGGTGATGCTACTCAGCCAATCAAATCAGTGCAGTCAGTGAGTCAGCACGATAGATTCAAACACACACACGGAGACGAGACAAGAAGAGAGAAACAGTCGGAGTAACTTCAAATGGCGTGCTCAAAAAAGAGAAAGGTAGACAGCGAAAACAGAGCATTTAATGACATTTTCTCTTACTGGACCTCTTTGAAATGCAATTGAATACCCCTGCATTATAGCAACAACAATAATAATAATAATAATAGCAATAATAATTTGGGAGGGGGGGGCGCGGCTGTTCTTATGTTCTGAGGGGAGGCTCACCTTCCCACACTTTGGAAACCCCTGCTCTAGATCAGAGGTTCCCAAAGTGGGGGTCGCGAGATGATTTAAAAAAAAAAAAAAGAATGAGCCATATTCTCATTAAATATGCACATATTTTAATACTTTCAGGAACACAATTCTGAACATTGGATAAAGTCAGGTTCTAAATTCTTGTTTCATTTTGTAGTCATATTAGAATCTAAAGTTTTTACAGAAGGGATTTTGGATATCTTTTTATCACTCCATAAATCAGTAAATACTGTCAACAGCCCTAAAATATCAATTTTCACCATGTTTTTAGGTATACAATGTTATATAATTCAGGCTATGAATGATATATAAACAAACCCTTCTGTAAAAACCTTCAGAATATTGATAGGAATATAACTGGAAGGTTTGGTGTATGTACGTGCTACTGAAGTGGACATTTCTCACTCAGAAGAAGAGAAAAAACTAATTTTGAGAAAACGACCTTTAAAGATTGCTGTGAGGCGCTACCTAACCCCTGCTGTTCTTTGGATGACAGCTTGCACATCGACGCACTCCGTGAAGGCATTTCGTGTTCGGGATCATTTGTTTTTTGTCTAACATTGCTTCGTGCAAGTGACAATTGTTGTCGTCTTCTCTGTGAACGTTTTTATCGATGTTCTTTTGCCATTTTGAGATTTAAATTTCCAGCTAAAGCTAAACCAGGAAGTGTTTTAGCACACCACGTGATGCATCTGAACGAATCACGTTGTCAGAAATTGGCACCAGCCAATGAGATTTAGTTTTTTGGTTTAAGACCCCTTTGTACTTTCACGATTGGTTGCTGATACAAAGGAAATTACCATATTTGGATCCGATGAGATTGTGCAGGAGAGACGGAGCTTTTCAACGATATCTCTGTTGACATGGTGCAAACAGCGGTCGCGGTACTTTATGTTACGTTAATAAGCTAACTTTTGGTGAATTTAGGAGAAACCTACAGACGCAAATAGACAAACTATAGTAAAATAAACACCTAAATGTGTATTTTGTACATTTTCCTTCCAAAAGCCTGAAAGAAAACATGTTATGGAATCAAAATAGCACAACATATCAAAATTGACCAGTGCATGAAAAACAATGTTTTTGCCTGCCGTGTCTCGCCTTAATGAGTGAGACACACCGGAGTTGAGGATCTGTGGGGTTTGTATGTCGATGTATGGGAAACACTGTTCTTTGTATTACTATTATTAATAATAACGGGTGCATAGACCTTTTTCAGGGGCGGACTGGCCATCTGTAGAATGTCCCCCCCCGTTGACAATTCACGTGGCGGGGGGTCGCCAGTCTCTGCAAATGGAGATGTTAGTATTTTAAACTAGATACATACATTTAAAGAAATGTTCAATTATCACATTACAGCCCTTTGTGGTTTTGTTAGATCATAAAAGTAATGCATTTAAGCCACTATATGCAATTTATAGATCATTATTGCCAGATACAACTAGCAGGATGCCAGCAGAACCAACCGTATTTGTCATATGAGCATGTTGGGCATTGCAGGCCAGCGGATCTAAGAAAAATAACTAATTTAAGACCTAATGATATAAATAAGGACTGTTTAAGTGTTCATACTGCTTAGTGTATTTGCATTTAGAGATTAAAGACATTAAAGGTGGGGTAGGTAATTCACTTCAGAAACACTTTTTGTTATATTCCATGGAATGCTCTTAACATCCCAATAGCAATGAATATATTAATGCTTTGACAATTAATACATTAAAAATGTCATCTGCGGAAGCCGTAGCGCTGTAAAAAGCACGACCAATCATTTTAGCCGGCCCGGCTAAAATAACTGGATGGCCTACCTGCCTGTCAGCCTTCCATCTGTGCACAAACTTATCTCGTGCCCTCATTGGTCATGTGCGCGTTCGTGTGTGTTGGAGGAGGGGCTCTGTAAGGAAGTCTGAAGGAAGAGGCAGATTTTTTCCGGTTGTGTACTTTCAAATTCTAGCGCACTCGAGCTGGTTTCTCCATTCTTACCTACCCTACCTAAGTGATCACTTTCTTTTTATGCACTTCACCCAGATTTTACAAAAATAACAGCCAGCAAAACTACACTATACACAATGCCTTACAATGAATGTAGTGCAGACATTCATGTGTTTGGCTGCCAATGAAAGGATTCAACAAGTCTCCTGTTGTCACGGCAGTTCCACGTGGTGTTGCTACAGCAATCAGCTGATCACCCCAAGTACAGTTTTTGCTGTTAAAACAAAAAGAAGAAATAAACCTGGTATCAAAACAATTTCTTTGGATGAGTTCATATGCTTATTTGCATTTTCATACAAAAAGCTTGGTGGTTGTGTGGATAACAGCAAGGGAGACTGCACAGCGCAAGAGAAGCGGTAGAGACAATGTGCTATTGGTAGAAGATCAGTGGACTGTGATTACTCTAACTAGCATGGGGAATCAATTAAAACATAACATGCTTGAACATTTTTCTTGCTATTTCCCTGATCTTTTTTGTCCATAGGAAGAGATGAGAGACTTGGATTTACTGTGAGGAGAGGCCGAAAAGTTACTGTTGTGTGCCTGCCTGTGTGTTGATGCAGTATCACTGGTGCAGTTATACAAAGATGACTGCTGTCCTACAGGTGAGTGTTACATTTTCTGGTAGAAGTAACAAAGCTGATGTCACAGTGCCGCCACTTATGGCGCGTTTCCACTACAGCGCGGAGCACGGTTTAAGAGGGCTGTGACGTCAGCGGCCCGTTTTTGGTTGCGTTTCCACTTGGCCTAGTACCGGCCGGCGGGTCCTAATTCACAGTTTTTCTGGCCTCATAAAATCGTGGGTCTCGGGCCAGAGACAACGAGGCTGAGTCGGGCTGAGTATGCTAAACTAGAGAGAGAATCGCTGGCAAGGGGGCTACAACTCCAACAAGATGGACATATTTGACCGTGATTTAATTGTAATACACGTTTCAAAATGATGCCGAAGTAACAACATACTGATACCGGTTAGTAAAAACCATGAATTAATGCTTTGACAAGTCTGCAGACAGACGGCAGGCGAAAAACCTTTTAAAATGCGTGTTTTCTAAATGGAGATTGGCTAAGCTAACGCAGTATATGCTCCGACCGTCCACACTCACAACAACGGCCTATACAGACATAAATAAAGCAGCGACTGTATTCACCATGACACAGGCAGTCTGTGGTTTGTACTTGTTTAACTTTTGTCTAGTTTCTGAACATATATGAGGAGCTGTGAGCTCTGAGTGCTAACAGCTAACGGCTGTGTTGTTTTTCTGGGGTTCTCATTGAAGATGACGTCACGGCTCCGCCTACACTGCGTTACTATAGATACTACCCCAGTTCCTAAACTGTAATGGAAATGCGCCATAAAGTGAGCCAGTCCTAACGAGGCCTCGCCATACCGAGCGAGGCCGAGCGAGGCCGTGTAGTGGAAATGCGCCATTAGTTACTAATAGACAAAACACAGGCTGTGCCAACGACAATATTATTTGAACCTGCTCTGTACATAAACACAAACAAGATTGGTACTCTAACCATAGTGCAACCTTGCGTGGTAGTGGGGTTTACAAATTGATGGTAGATTTCCTGTAGAAAAACAGAGAATTGGTCAGCACGTTGGGACATTGTGCACTATAAGCCTGTTTGTTGGCTACCGGCAATATTATCTCTACATTATTTGTTCTGTTCAACTGACCTTAGCAGTTCTGAAAACCCACACTTTCATTTATATATATACTGTATATCTTTTTTTAATGTTGATTACACAGGGGGCGGGTTTTCAGTCAGGCGGTAGGCAGGGTCAGTGCTGACATCACACATCTTGTGGGGGAGGTGTGGGCTGCCCATGGGGGCTGACTTATCGGCCTTTATGAGTTGCACCTGACATACACATGAAAGACACTCAACTGGTGTTGGACTGTTGGGTGCTACTACCCTGATGCCAGAGGCAAGACATTTACCCAAAGATAATATATTATGCATACTGTTGCACTCTGAACTACACCTAAGACCGGGCTGGCTGTTCGACCAACAAATCTGCTAACAAGGCTTGGCTTGTCAAAGAGACAACGAAGGCCTGGCGGGTGAGTCAACCATACTTTCCCTCCCATAGACAGGAAACGGTGGCACTGTCATTAGAAAGAAAATATGAACATCTTCACATTTATGCAAAATGTAGGGAAAGGGCTCCCAACTCCCTCAGCTAGAAGGGTAGCAAATATCCACAGTGCTGAAAATTATAAAAAGAAGTTAACATATATAATTAAATTAACCTGTCAGTTAGCTAGCTAGCTTACTGATCTATTTATCTAACAGGCTAGCTTTTTTTAGCTACAAGATGGCTAGCTAACGTTATCTATCTAGCTAGCTAGATATTGCGAGCTGTCTGTCTTTGTAGCTAGCTTTTTCCAAAAGTATGGCTCTTATAATTTCACTTATAATTATGATTTAATACCCTATGTTTAAACTTACAGTGTCTACCCACTTTCATTGATAGTAATTCAGAAAACATTGTCAACATGCTTTTTCTAAACTGACATGCCACTATCACCAAGCAACATTGCTCCAAACATTGGTGTTCATTCACAAATATGCATTATTTCTATAAGGAATATAAATTCCTCACCTGAAAAAGAATTTAAATCTAATTAGAGGTTGTTTTTTCTTTATAAAAAAAGCTTAAAGAGTGATTCTTTAGCAAGTCCATGTTGTTAAAGCTGCTGACGTTAAGCAAAGGAGTGGCACTTAATTTCTTAATGATGTATAAACATAAAATGATGCAATGCGAAGCACCCTAGTACAGGTGACGAATACGTTTGAATGAACCTACACTTTAATAAGGTGACTGTGCTAATGTTACGTTTCCAGTACTTAACAAAACTAAAGTTTAGCCAATAATAGTGATGCATTATTGTGTTAATTTCTTTAATGTTACAGATGGAGTTCATTTAAATTATAACTGCTGTTAGTGGGTAGGTTAATCTATTATAATTCATGAATTAAACAAGTACATTGATTATATCTGTTTGTGTTTTTTACACATAGTAAAAAAACGAAAACAAGAAGAAGAGTTCAAACTAGGCTGCAGTAACGAAGACAGCAGTTCCATTCCACAAGAGGATCATCAGCAAAAGTACCCTCATAAATACTAAGGTAACATTAAAAACAATATCATTATGAACTGATTTAAGTTGTATTCCCTATCTAGTATGTTGTGTGGATGAATGTGTAAAAGTCACTGCCATAAAGTTTTAATTGACTTTTAATTAATTTAATTTAATTAATTTAAATACTAATAAAATAATAAAACTAAATAAAAACTCTGCACTCAAGCACCTGGCAGTGGGCCAAAGGCTTTTGGGCAGTGAAAATGTTATTACGTTGTCGGCAGGATTCGAACCTGCGCGGGGAGACCCCAATGGATTTCTAGTCCATCGCCTTAACCACTCGGCCACGACAACCTGTTGAGCATTATTTTTCTGAGCGAATAACCAAAACAAACTGAACTGTGTGAGGAAGAAATGTTCAAACTAGGCTGCAGTAATGAAGACAGCAGTTCCATTAAGGGACAATCAGAATCGGAATCAGAATATCTTTATTCGTCCCACAGAGTGGACATTTACAATAGTTACAGCAAAGAGCCAAAGACAGCTTAAAGGGGACCTATTATGCAAAATGCACTTTTTGATGTCTTTTATACATAAATATGTGTCCCCGGTGTGTAAGGAGACTCACAAAGTTTCAGAAAATACAACCCTCTCTTTTCCCACTTACCCACATCTCTAAAAAAAAAAGATCCAGGATTTGGCTCCTATGACGTCATTGGTGAAATGTGGCACACGTGACACGTCCCAACCTATCGTCTCCGTATACAGTCGTCTAGCTGAATCCCCCCTCGTAGCTGTGTGTCTGTGTATTCAGCAGGATGTCTGCAGGAGGCTCTTAGAGTAAAGTTGTTATATATATATATATATATATATATATATATATATATATAATACATATAATGGCACTGTTCTAGCGGTAAACACTTAAGAAAGAACATGTCAAGTAGGGTTGCATATTGTTGACTTTTTTACGATACCGATACCACTGAACGATACCGATACTCAACCGATACATATCGTGATATTTTCATGTTGCATAAGGGTAAAATTGAATCAAATCAAATCAAATGAAGTTTTATTTATATAGCACATTTTTAAACGATTTTTGGTCGAGCCAAAGTGCTGTACATATAATAAAAATACCCTACAGTAAAGACACTTTACAGCAAATACAACAGCACAGTTTGTACAGAATATCAGTATGAGAAAACGACACCCTCTGTCCTTTAGACCCTCACATCGTACAAGGAAAAACTTCCGGAGAAAAACCCACAGTTTAAAGGGAAAAATGGGAGAAACCTCAGGGAGAGCAACAGAGGAGGGATCCCTCTCCCAGGACGGACAGACGTGCAATAGATGCCTTGTGTAAATCGAAGAGATAATACATTTTACAGCGTAGGTAGACCGAATGTTTGGAAATGCATGTGTCTGTAATAAGAAGATGAATCCACGAAGATGTCAACAACAATCCTGTGGGAGCCATCAGGGAAGCAGCATGACGAGACCCAGGCAGGACCGCAGAGACAGGCCCAGCCACGACCCGAAGTCCACGACTTAATCCAGAACTCAGGATAGGAGATCCAGGGCACAGGACCACAGCAAAACAGGATCAGCCTCGACTCTGGATCCCGGCGTAGATATAGACACAAAACAAGAACATTTGGGGGAGGCTGGGTTAATCGGAACATGAGAATACACAGACAATCATCCCACAATTACTCCCATGAAGCGCTTTATGATGTAGTTAACATGTCAAATGAATATTAAATTCAATTGTGGGACTTGGACCTTTTAGTACTGAACAAACAATGAAAATCAGGTTATCTATGAAGAAAACAGATTCTGCAATATCATTTATAACAACCATCAGGCGTGAATAGTACATCTTGTCAATGCAAAAAGAAAATAGCACCAGTATAATCAATATTCAACCTGAGATTCGACTGACCAGAGAACACATAAAGGATCATGAGATCTCGGCATTGCACATAAAACAAATAGCATCATTCAAATCAACATTTGCCTGATGAAAGAAAACAAATCCCATCACAGTTCAGTTTTGTGAAGATGACTACCATAACCAATTTTCATTTAATTTCAAACCTTTATTTATCCAGGTGAATCCCTTGAGATCATTGATCTCTTTTTCAAGGGAGACCTGCTCAAGTAGGTTCCACATGAAACATAAAGACATAAAACAACAGAACAACAAAGAGGACATCATACAGCATCATTACAGGGATTACAATTTACAATTAAAACTGCGGTCACAGACGTGCACGCAGTTGTGGACGGGCCTTCGCGTCCGAGCGCCTGTCGGGGAGGGTCGTCCCGCCGCCAAGCAGACGCGCGCGAGTCCTCCGAAATGAGCCGTTCATAATTTCTCAAATGTTCACGTCCCGGACTCCTCGGTCCTCCGGCAGCGACCCAGAAAGGGATGTGGGCGCGCCGCCTCGAAGGAAAACAAATTTCTCTAAAGGATCGTCGAGGATCGATTATCGCGGAGGCTGTCTGGAGGAGCAGTAACCGTGGCGTGTGGTGCAGTGGGTTGTGCAGACTTTCTGACCCTTTACCGTTTGTTTACACAATAAACGCATCTCCTCTGGATATTAGGCTATGTATGTTTTTAATACAACTGCTTTAATTGTGAGCCGACATTTACAGTGAGAACAGCTGCTGAGGCCAGTGCAGAAAGCAGAACAGTGTGTATAATATATATCACTCAATAATATAAGTAACAGGCCGACATTACACACTTTATTTGTATGCTTTAGTAGATATCTACAAATAAACAGTTGATATTTTTCATGAAACCAAATAGTGCTTCACATCATAACATATACATGGGCTGTAGCCTGATATATATTATATGCTTTAATTTACAATAACTATCCACATGAACAGGTACCAACAGCATCCGATTGTGTAGCATCCAACTGAGCTTTAAAAACATTTAGTGGCACCAGATTGCTCAGTTTCCATTTAATTTGCAGACTGTTCCAAGACAGAGGAGCTGCGCATCTAAAGGCTATCTTCCCTAAGACAGTCCTAGCAGTTGGCACATTTAATAAAACCACAGCATGCGATCTCAGGCAGTAGCCACTTACAATTCGCCGTCAGATCAGGGAGCAGATGTAGGATGGAAGTTTCCCTAACATGGCTTTGTATATAAAAATGTACCAGTGACTGAGCCTCCGTACAGTTAGTGAAGGCAAACCTGCCCTTGCATACAGGGTACAGTGAGGGGTTAATACTTTACATTTGTCACAAATTTCAGTGCACTGTGATACGCAGCATCTAACTTGATGGGATAGTGGTGGTCTAATGGATAGTGAGGTGGGCTGAAAATCGGAAGGTTGTGAGTTCAAAATCCCGCCAGGAACACCACCACTAGTGTGCCCTTGAGTAAGGCACTTAGTCCTTAGTTACTCCAGGGAGAATGTCCCTGTAATTGGTAATTGTAAGTCGCTTTGGATAAAAGCGTCAGCTAAATGAAATGTAATGTAATGATCAGGTAATTGGCAGGTGCATTCATATAAATCAAATCACCATAGTCCAGCACAGGTAAAAAGGTCACAGTGACTAGCCTTTTCCTTGCCTCAAGCGAGAAACAGGACTTTTGTTCCTGTAAAAGAAACCTAGCCTAACCCTCAGCTTTTTAAGCAGGTTATTGACATGAAGTTTAAAAGAGAGACAATCATCAAGCCAGATACCAAGGTATTTGTAACAGGCAACCACTTCAAGTTTTATTCCTTGCGTAGTTACAATATCTAAAACCGGCTCTGGTGTCTTTTTAGCTTTTGAAAAGAGCATTACCTTGGTTTTATCAACATTTAAAAGAAGCTTTAGTTCAGAGAGCTGAGTCTGAATAATGTTAAACAGCTTGCAATTCAACAACAGCCTCCTTAATGGAGGGACCTGCACAGTACATCACGGTATCGCCCGCATAAAAATGTAAGGTTGCTCCATCGACATTTTCACCTGAACTGTTGATATATATTCCCTGTAATTATGTTGTGATGTCCTTTTTGTTTTCTGTTGTTTTTATGTGTAACCAATGTACCGCAGGTCTCCCTTGAAAAAGAGATCGTTGATCTCAATGGGATTTTTCACCTGGTTAAATAAAGGCTACAAACAAACAATATAGATGGAGAATAATAGCGGACCTAAAACAGAATCTTGTGGTACACCATTAGTAATGTTTAACCACTCAGAAGACAGCCCATCAAACTGAACACATTGGGACCTTTCAGAGAGGTAGTTCACAAACCACCCCACTGCATGGCTGGATATGCCAATACTGACTAGCCTCTGCTTCAAGATGCGATGATCGACGGTATCAAACGCTTTGGACAGGTCAACAAATAGAGCTGCACAACTCTGCTTATTATCTAAAATACTCGCAATATCATTTACCACTTTCATTGTCGCAGTGATGGTGCTATGTTGCTTTCTGAAGCCTGACTGATGTTTAGACAGGATGTCATTTGTACATAAAAACTCCTTTACCTGTTCACTCACTAGGCTTTCAAGAACCTTGGCCAGAACTGACAATTTAGAGATGGGCCCATAATTATTTAATAAGGTGGCCTCCCCTCCTTTTAGTAAAGGCAGGACATAAGCTGACTTCCATATTTTTGGAATTGTATTTGTGCTGAGGGAGAGGTTAAAAAGAGTAGTGAGAGGTGGAGCAATAACATCTGCAGCTATCTTTAAAAAGAAACCGGCTGGCCCGGTTTCTTAGGATCTAACTTGGTTAAGGCTTCACGAACAACATCAATAGTAAAAGGAGTACAACTGAAAGGGTTTTCCAGACCACATTGTTCAGAGTCACAGACTGTGGTGTTCACAGAAGCAGAGTTAGTGACAGAATCAAACGGAGAGCCACAGGACACAAAATGCTCATTAAAACAATTTAACATGGTGGCCCTGTCCGATATAGTGCCAGATGCTGTGGTAAGGCACAGAGCTCATTACGGATTTCACCGGTGGATATCGATTTGATGGCTTTCCAAAATGTTCTAGGATTATTCATGTTTTTTGTGGTAACTGACAGATAATACTTAGACTTAGCACTTTTTATTTGTGATGTGAAGCTATTTCTTAGCTGCCTAAAGCGTAGCCATTCTACCTCTGAGCCTGATTTCCTAGCCTTTGCCCAGGCCTTGTTTCTCTCATGTAGGAGACTAGATAATTTAGCAGAAAACCAAGGATTGTCTCGTCCCTTCACTCTAAATGTACGCAGGGGTGCATGTCTATCTATAATTTCCATACAACCAAGATAAAAATAAGACCATGCAGTTTCAACATCATCACACAGATCGATTTTTTCCCAATCAAAACCAAACAAATCATGTACAAAACCCTGCTCCCCTGTGTCTCTCTTAATGATAATGCGAGGTTTAACCTTTTGGACCTTTGTGTCCCTAATTGTGGCTACAACACAGTGATCACTCAAATCATTAGCAAATACTCCCACAGATGAGTATTTATGGGGAACATTAGTTAAGATGAGATCAATTAAGGAGGATTTATTTTGAAACTTAATGTTAGGGCGAGTAGGACTGTCAACAATCTGAGTAACATTCAATGAGATACAAAGGTTTTTTAAATTCTCTGATACTGTAGTTAAAATCACCAAGTAGCACTATTTCCTTGTAGTCAAAAATATTTGCCAACGAAGACAAGGAGTCCTTGACAGCTGAGGGGGGTCTGTAACAGCCCACCACCATGACCTGTTGACCCTTTGCTACTTCGATATTTAAGGCAAAAAATTTGGAACCATCTTGGTTACACAAAACTTATTTTTCACATAAATGGCAACGCCACCACCTTTATTAGGTCGGTCGGTACGATATACACTGTAACCATTTAAGGATATGTCAGAGGCCAATATAGATTTATTTAGCCACGTTTCTGATAAGACAATGACATCAGCATCAGTCGAGCTCGCCCAAATGCGGACAAAGTCTAGTTTAGGTAAAAGACTGCGCACATTTAAGTGAATGAATCCCAGCCCAGACCTAGAATTAAAATCAGCAGGAGTAGCTATCTGACTACTACTACTGTGCGGTCCAGGGTTAGGTTGTACATTTCCTGATAGCAATAATAACAAGAAAACCAGGCATCTTTTCCTCTTAATCGACACACTTACATTGTCATCTACTTTAAAATCACCAGCAAAGTCTGAGAAAGTGAGATTAGAGCTCAATAAGCAGTCCTGAAGAACCATCATAGCAGGCAAGTGAAAAAGACAAACATATTTTGTCGAACTGATTGTCTGTGACAAGGCAACCGGTAATTGGTTGTGTAACACATTCGAACCTTTGCAGGGGATGCCTACTGCGGGTGGCAGAACAGACCTGAATCCAGTAGACTTCTCAGAATGACTAGAGATCTTCTCATTGTCCAAAACAGTAAACAGGCACAGCAGAATCACAATATGGGCCATTTTCCCAGACCAGCACACAGTATCCGCGATGTTCCTGGGCAAAATCCTCCTCAGCACAGCAGCAAATTACAGGCGAAAGCAGCAGCGTGGAAGCGCTCCGGTCTCTCCGTGGTATCCCCGGGGTAAAGTCTCCTCAGCACAGCAGCACACGACACCGCAGCACACGACAGGTGGGAGCAGGCCTCCGCAACAGCAGAACCAGGACAGGTGGAAAGCAGGCCCCAGCCGGGGTAAATCCTCCTCCGCACAGCAGCACACGCCCAGGTGGAAGCAGGCCCTAGCCCGAAGCGTGGAGCCGAAGCGTGGAGCCGCTCCGTCTCTCTGCGACGTCTCCGGGGTAAAATCCTCCTCCGCACAGCTGTACTCTACAGGTGGGAGCAGGCCTCCACAGATCGCAGATCGCAGACACCAGACAGGTGGAAAGCAGGCAGCAGCAGGTGGAGCCGCTCCGTCTCTCCGCGACGTCTCCGGGGAAAATCCACCTCAGCACAGCCGTACTCGACAGGCTCGACTCGAATGTAATCAATGGAGTGGTGAAAAGTAACAAAATGAATTTACTTCAATGTACTCTATAGGGGCGTTCACACCAAGTACTTTTCCCACAGTAGTTCATGAGAACTTTAGTTCATGAGAGCTCTTTAGTTCTGATGAACTAAAGCAGATCGCGTTCACACCAAAATGAGTTCCTGGGGGTGGATTAGGCAAATGAGCCGCTGACGTCACTTCTTCTTCTTCTGCTTTGGGTTTACTGGCAGGCCGCAAACAACTTCACGGCGAGTACAGTAGGTGGCGGTATGCACCTTAAAGTTGCAATTCGCCAAAAAACCGAGAGAAGAAGAAGAAAAAAAAATTCCGCTTCCGCTGTATGCTTCTGTTTACCTTCCGACCTCAGGCACGGTATGGAGTTGACGTTTTGGTGGTCGTGTTATACAGCTTCGTAACTGAGTTATTTAAGCCAATAACCACAAATACAAATAGACCATTCAAATGCAATAGAAATGCTAAGTCGGAGGCGAAGGCGGTTAAGAAGCCTTAATAAAAGGATTGGACCACGAAAAGCACACGCTATGGACATGTTTCGCCGTAGGAGAGCTGAGCATGATGATCGTTATCACGCCCAAAGAACAGCAATGGTACGTTCATTAAATTACATTAATACTATCTAATGTTGGATTTATGGAGTTATGTAGGGCTAATTTGTGTCTTTGTATGTGTTTCCAGATATGCGAATACTACGGAACGCGTCGTGTCCCGCGCTCTCTCTGGGTGAACAATTCGCCTGGAAGCAACGTTGGGGAGAGGCATCTGAACAGCATGGAAATTGTAAATTGACAATAAAGCGGATCTTTTGTACAGTGCATTTGGTTCTCTCTTTTATTTACCAGTCAACAGACACAATTACAATAGTGCAGACACACCTTAGTGCAAAGATTAAATGTCAGTATCAAAACAGTACTCATACTGTATATTTGTATATTAATGAGTATATTATTATGTTAAATGTGTGTTAAAGACAATGGGATGAGGTTAAAAACTGTTGTATACCATCTTTACTGTGATAAATACATACATGTTAAGCATACACACCTGAAGAACTACGTTACACACACACAGGTTAGTCTGTGCACTGCTGCTGGTTTAAACAAAGACAGTCATGATGCTAGTGCTGTGCATGTAGGTTCTCTTTTATTTATCAGCAGCAGATCAATAAGTGTCAGTAGTATCAACACAATATAATAACAGTGGCAATATATATATATATATAATAACAATAGGTAGGCTCAGCAGCAGACACACCTTAGTGCAAAGTTAGGTGTCAGTATTAATAACAGTGGCATATATATATATATATATATAATCACAATAATACAAAATGAACTGTCCCAGGTGTAGGCAATTTGGGGTGAAGTGTCTTGCCCAGGGACACAACGACATCCTGACTGCAGTGGGGTTTGAACCTGTGCTCCCCTGATCCGAACACCAACGCACCAGACCACTGCGCCACACGCCTCCCAACAAGTCACTGTACAGTTTATCAACGACAAGTTTTTCTTAATTTTTGTATTGAAGGCCTGTTGGATTTAATCAGCTCGCTTAGCACTGCCAGAAGCCCAGCCTGAAAGGTATTTTGTTGCTCCACCTCGATTCCTGGGCCTTGTGTGAATGCAGCAGCCGTTCGTCGTGCATCTCCTTGGCACGCAGGTCCTCATTCTCCTTGCTGACCATGGCACGGCGGTCCATCGCCATGATGGTGTCAAGGAAGCTGTCATCGCGTGCCCACTTTCCTAAGGTGAAATATGCAAGATACAAGATCAGTTTAATCGCAACAACGAGACAACATTGTCCAAATACCGGAAGGGGAGCAGCCCATAACAGAGAGCCCCCCCACGTCAGAGTCATCACTGTGGGCGATCTCCACCTCTGAGTCTGTCTCTGCAGGCACACAACAGGAGGAACACGGGGAACACCTTTGATTTGACTATTAACATTTTAAATGGTGAAGGCACTAGCAATTGGGGGATGGAGGGCTCTCAGGACATGATAGGGAGGCGTGTGGCGCAGTGGATAAGTGCATTGGTGTTCGGATCAGGGGAGCACAGGTTCAAACCCCACTGCAGTCAGCATGTCGTTGTGTCCCTGAGACACTTCACCCCAAAGTGCTCCTGTGGGGATTGCCCACAGTATTGAGTATGTAAGCTTGAGTATGTAAGCTTTGGATAAAAGCGTCTAACAAGTGACATGTAATGATTCAAAAAGCTTTTGAATATTGAATAACAAACCAATGTGGTTTACTTGTTATCCACAGTTTAGCTGCTAAATGTTTTTTAGCAATGCTTTTCTTTGTGCTCCACATATCTAAATGTATAAAGTGTGTTTTCACCTCCGTTCCCTCCTGTTTGCTGCAGTATGGCAGCAGCGGTCAGGATGGGATCCTCTGTGAACAGATAGTAGTCCTGATGGTGTCCGCTGACCGGGCACAGGGTGTGGAGCTGCCTACTCTCAGCGGGGGGGAACTGAACGTGGAAACTGTGTTTCTCTGAGGGATCCTCCATGTAGTCTGAGAAGCCTTCTGAGGAAACAAGGTCAAACTATTTAGGATAATACAATGACAAGGAACAATGTTTAGGCAGTAAATAGAATTTCAATTACATTTCTACTTAAATGTGCAAAAATATTAGAACATCAGTCTTTGTGGCATGCAGGTAATCAACTGTTTAAGCTTTTACCATTAACATGTAGAATGAATGTTGCAAATTACTTGAAATTATAGCAACTACAATGTATTGTTAGAGGTAACAATACAGAGGTAGCATTATGTCCAGCTAGCATGCTAATTGCTAACGTTATATTATCGTTTTATCCCGGAGGGGAAAACTAGTTTCTAATCCTGAGAGAAACACCTCGCCTGAAACACACGATTAGTGCCATGAGTTAGTGAAGCAAATTACAGAACATTGCACACTTATTCACAAGTCAAAACGTGTTCATAGCGGGCACGGCTGAGAATAGCTAGCTAGCTAGATGTTGTTAGCCAGCTTGGACCTAACGTTAGCAAGTTCTAGCATGGCCAGCTCGATCTACTGAGCAAATAAAAGTACATCTAAGACCAGTATTGTGCAGATTAAAACAGTGCAGTGCATGTATTTTAGTTTACCTTCTGTAGGAGTAGAATACCTCTGCTACGCGCCGTTCGTTGGATGAGGCTGGATCTCTATTAAATTAAGAAAGGAATTGAAAACACCGGAATCAAAGTTATAACAAATTATCTGAGTTTACTTCTAGTAGGAAACCAAACACATATACAAGTTATACAGAGTACTCGAGTACCCCGGGCTTTTAGATTTGTGATGCGATGCGGATAAATGCATCGGGACCAGACAAACTCATCAAACGAGAAGAAATTGGACTTCAAGTTTGTGATTCGATGCGGACACAGATATCGGAACCAACAAACTCACCAAACCCAAAAGCAATTTTACACACACAAACGTCAGTATTTCTATCTGTCTTTGGGGCGGAGATTTGTCGATTCTTCCTTCCCACTTTTCTCCCAAGCGAATCAGAGAAGCCCTGGGGAGGAGCTGTTTAAACTGACCACCTCCTCCAAGTGTCCTGATTGGCTGGATTCGCTTCTGGCCGAGGTCAATCAGAGTTTCGAACAGAGTGAGACCCCAAACCACACTAGGTCAAAAGTCAATGTTATCTCCGTCCCGATCTCCCCTCCCTACCTTTTCCAGGGGATCTTTTCTTATTTTACGATGTCTTTAACGACTTAGAAACAGCATCTGGCTCTTAGTGGTGATAAGGATCAATGTTGGTGTGTGAAACACAGAATCTCTAAGTCAGTGAGTTTGAAAGTGAGAATAACATTCCTATTCTATATATAATTACCCAAACCGTTGTGATTACATAAAACAGTTCAAACAATACATGTTTACTTCAATACAGTGTAGAATCATATCTTCTTACTTCAATCCCTCTTTTGATCTCACCTCACGAGATCAACATATAGCATTTGAAACATTACCACTGTCAATTTTCTTCTTACTGTGTCTGTCCCAACATTTATATAAACCCATCAGAAGTTGGGATATAGAGCACTTTAAACCTTTAGGAACAGTCCACAACAACAACTTATTATGACAGTGGAGGGAGAATAAAATATGTCTAAAAAGCAAAGTCCTTGTCAGCTGAGTCATCTTTACTCTTCCCTCAATGGTGGAACTGATGAGTCTTAACACACAATGAGCAGATACAAGGCACACAACAACAACCACATGTCACCAAAATGGCAATAAAAGTAGCCACAGAAATCAGAAAAGACATTATCATACTTTTCCCTCTTTTGGTAACACATAGTTCTGTAGAATAAAAAAATACAAATCCCTTACATTATGGGATATAAAAATAAAGTTGAAAGTTCCTCAAAAAAAATGGATTGTTCAGACAAAGTTCCACACCGGCTATATCAACCTGTTTCAGCGGGAAATGGAGTTCCCTATGCCGTCTTGGTTTGCCATATCTTCGTCCCCCCAGCCCGCTGACGGCGGCTTCTGGGGTGCCTGCTAGAGAGATGTGGCCTGATTGTCCTCCCCCGGCCCGCTGATGGCGGCTTCCGGGTCGATGCTGGAGAGATGTCCTGATCCTCCTCCTCCGGCCCGCTGATGGCGCCTCCTGGGTCGACTGCCTTGACGAGAGCCAGATCTGTTCTGATGTCGTCCAGGGTCCTCGCGACGAGGGCCAACTCTGTCCTGATGTCGTCCAGGGTCCTCGCAGGTGTTTTTCCCGACCGCACACTGGCTCCAGTGGTACCAGTTGTCTCCCTTTCCATCTAGGCGAACGGCATGGGAGGTCCCCTCCAACCAGACGTAATCTGCTGTGTTGGCCTTGTGTTTCTCGGGTCCCCCTTTTGACGTCAGCAGCCTGTGTGGAGAAGTCTCATACCAAGCCCTTAAGTTGCTGGAAATATGGTTTTGAAATCATCTCAAAAAATCAAAATCAAAAATCAAAATCAAAAATAGAAATCAAAATCAAAAATAGAACAAAAATAAAAATAAAACAAAAAAAGGAACAAACTAACAAAACAAAAAATAACCAAAGCTAGATTATTTTAAATGTATCAATTTCTCTTAAAAGCAACAAATAAAACAAAACAAAAAATACCATAACTAGTATTTTAAATTGATAAATTTCTCCTGAAAACGTAATAATCTCACATACATATTGTCTGATGTATATCCTATCCTTTTCCCCCTTTTTCTGAAATAGAACGCCGTTAACGGTGTTCTTATTTACAGAAACATCGAGCCTTATACATCAGTTATTTAATATCAGCTATATATTTATTATTACTATTACTTATATATCAGGCATTAAATGTCAGCCTTCTTCCATGATTGACCTCGTCTACATTATCTGACTTATATTGATACGTGTCTGTTTGTATTTATTTAATATACTGGGCAATTTATTGATAACTTTTCGAATCTCCCTCTTTTCTTAACAACTTGAGGTATGGCTATTTTGAAATCTGACTTGGTTAAGAGATGATTTGTTTATCGGTGAAAGGAACACTCTTCCCCTCAATGGTGTGGGGGTGGATATTCAGGGAGAGTTCCTTACAATCTCCAGATCTTCCTCTCAGTGTAGAGGCCATAAAACCTTTTAATGGGCTCTGTGGTCTGTTCAGATTTAGATTTTCTTCCTCTCCAGAGGTCACGCCTGTCTCTGACCCTGTATGCTGCTTTGAGTCTGCAGCACCTCAAGACAGAGAAAGTGATAGATCTCTTCCCAAAAGTGTAAGCTCCCACATGAGCAACATAGCAACACATTTAACACTCCCTGACTTGTTTGTAAAGCGTTCTTTAAGGCCTGAATTGAGTCTTCTGTTATGTAACGGAAAATCCCATTTCCAAAAAGGGTCAGTTTAATAGCCCTTATCATATTATCGCTCTGTGCTTGCATGCTAGGACCTATTGTCTTTGCCAGAGCTGCTGCTACTCTTTCTACATGTTTTAGCTCCATATTAGCAGGGTTCACCAACATGGTTGGTTGATCCAGTTTAAGATTTTCAATATCTTCCATTACTATTTCCAACATTCCTTATCCCTGAATATCAGGTCTAACAATGTGTTTTCCTTTAGGAGTATTAGATGGGATACTCATAAGTGGCATTCGTGAGCCATTATCTCCATAGGGTGGAGGTAGGGTCTCAGACATTATACCACCTTCTTGTTGCTCTCTGTCTCTCAAGTATTACACAGATTTGACTTAAAAAAAAAATCACACAGAGCTTCTCATACCTTATCATATCACAGTCAGGCAAATTATTATTGTGCGATGTTTATTTCAACAGATAGCGTGACTTCCAGAAGTAGGCTTCTACAATCTCCTCACGGTGATTGCGACTTCAGGTCAAGAGTTAAAAACTCAGTCAACAAAATCTCTTTATCGTCACGTTTAATGAGCCTGATTATCCCCACAACAGTTTTGTGATGAGATACGGTCGTTCCAAATAATTAGTTGGAGGTCGCGTCTCTCTCCTCTTCTATCACCCACCATATAACAATTACAGACATTTTATACATTTAAAGCACCACGAAAGGTAACCGCATTAATCAATCTTATCATGATCTGCGGGGAATGTAACCCTTCTTTTATAGCCTTACAGTCTTTAATGAAAGCACTGCAAGGTAACCGTATTCATCAATGTTATATTGACCTACGGGGAATTTAACCCTATTTTGACACCTTCGTTAGTCTTTAATTAAAGCGTTGCAAGGTAACCGCATTAATCAATCTTATCATGATCTGCGGGGAATTTAACCCTCTTTTTCTAGCCTTGCAGCCTTCGTTTTTGCTCTAGATCCAGGACTCAAATACCCTTCTCTAAGCACTATTAATCTAATTTAACTAGAATATGTATTGTATTTCCCACCGTGACTAAGAACACTGAGAACGCTGCTGACAACTCTAAAGTTTTAGTATAATCAATCACAGATTTTTGATATTCAAAACAGGTGTCTGCTCACCTTTTGTGTTATAGCGCGCTTGCAGTTGTCAACAGTGTCTCTTTGTCCTCCCCCTGGACTGGATTCTGTCCCCTGGCTGTCGGTGTTCCTTTCTAGAGATCCGCTCACAAACGTCGGGAGTCACCACCTGTAGGAGTAGAATACCTCTGCTACGCGCCGTTCGTTGGATGAGGCTGGATCTCTATTAAATTAAGAAAGGAATTGAAAACACCGGAATCAAAGTTATAACAAATTATCTGAGTTTACTTCTAGTAGGAAACCAAACACATATACAAGTTATACAGAGTACTCGAGTACCCCGGGCTTTTAGATTTGTGATGCGATGCGGATAAATGCATCGGGACCAGACAAACTCATCAAACGAGAAGAAATTGGACTTCAAGTTTGTGATTCGATGCGGACACAGATATCGGAACCAACAAACTCACCAAACCCAAAAGCAATTTTACACACACAAACGTCAGTATTTCTATCTGTCTTTGGGGCGGAGATTTGTCGATTCTTCCTTCCCACTTTTCTCCCAAGCGAATCAGAGAAGCCCTGGGGAGGAGCTGTTTAAACTGACCACCTCCTCCAAGTGTCCTGATTGGCTGGATTCGCTTCTGGCCGAGGTCAATCAGAGTTTCGAACAGAGTGAGACCCCAAACCACACTAGGTCAAAAGTCAATGTTATCTCCGTCCCGATCTCCCCTCCCTACCTTTTCCAGGGGATCTTTTCTTATTTTACGATGTCTTTAACGACTTAGAAACAGCATCTGGCTCTTAGTGGTGATAAGGATCAATGTTGGTGTGTGAAACACAGAATCTCTAAGTCAGTGAGTTTGAAAGTGAGAATAACATTCCTATTCTATATATAATTACCCAAACCGTTGTGATTACATAAAACAGTTCAAACAATACATGTTTACTTCAATACAGTGTAGAATCATATCTTCTTACTTCACTTCGTAGTCGTCCCGACATGACTTTGCCAGGTCTGCTAACTTTGCTGATCCACGGAAACGGCATTCAGTAGAAATACAATACAAATACAATGGCCGCTTCCAAAAAAAAATTCAGAGTCAAACGGGCGTGGTTTGCATTCCGCACAGCCAATCAGACGTACGAACTATTTTCTCCCACGACAGTCCCTGCTCTGCAGCAGGGACTGAAAAGAACTCATTTGAGCTACTTTAGTTCCTGGGGCTTTTTGGTGTGAACGCAAATATATCGTAGTTCTGATGAACTATTGTGGGAAAAGTACACCAAAGTACTCCGGTGTGAACGCACCTATTGACAATTTTGGGGTACCTTTCCTTTTTTTTTTTATGGATTACTTGTACTTTTGAGATTTTTGCAATTGATGCTAGTTTTGACTTCTACTCAACTATATTTCATAGACAAATATTCCACTTTCTATATTTATTTAACAGCTGAAAAAACATGTGATAAGCTTATGTAATGAAACTTGTTTTCCCTCTCAAAATGTCGTCAAGAGTGCTCTCAAACACCTGGCAATTTGATAGTGTCCCAAACCATTAAAGACAGTAAGTGTGGCAATGATCCCTATTTAAGGACACTTTAAACACTTTGTTGAGCAGAGTGACCACTACGTGGCTTTAGTAAATGAGTTGCAACAACTCTCAGGCGCGTTTATGTTGTTAGACCTTCTGAGATATCAGTCTAATGGCGCATTTCCACTACATGGCCTCGCTCGGTATGGCTAGGCCTCGTTAGGTCTGGCTCACTTTATGGCGCATTTCCATTACAGTTTAGGAACTGGGGTAGTATCTATAGTAACGCAGTGTAGGCAGAGCCGTGACGTCATCTTCAATGAGAACCCCAGAAAAACAACATCAGCCGTTAGCTGTTAGCACTCAAGCTCACAGCTCCTCATATCTGTTCAGAAACTAGACAAAAGTTAAACAAGTACAAATTAGGGATGGGAACGATTAATCGAATATTCAAATATTCGAAATTATTCAGGTATTCGAATAATTATTCAGGTATTCGAATATGAGTTATGAATATTTGTATTAATATATTTTTTTTGTTTGTTTTTTTTGGGAGGGATGCCTAAGTTACATACTATCAAATTGAATAATTCAATGTATACACAGTGCCAGAGCCGTATAATAGAAGAGTTACGACATCTCCGTTCACTCCAATGGACCAGTTTTTTTACAGCAATGGCGGATCGTGCAGCCGTCAATAGTTCCCCGGAAGTTAGCTTGCCGCTGACTTCCGGGGAACTTTTGCGACCAGCAACACAGTAGAGTTGCAGCATAATAGACCGTTCGTGATGGACTTTTAAAGGTAAGAAGACGTTTAAAGATTTATATTGCAGATATTATCAGCACATCTGAGTCAAATGAACATGTGTATTAAAGGATGTTAGTGGATTATCCCTAAATCAGTAGATTTAGGGAACGTTTACAGATAACAGATTAGGCTAGGATACCGGATAAAGTTAGCAACACACGGTAACCATGAACAGCTATTAATCCGTTCTCCTAATGTTATTTCATCCAACGTTGTGGAATTAGAGAAAAAGGGCTTCTAAACGTGATTTTTTTGTGGGGTGGAGGAATATAATATTAGTTAAATATAACATTGGGGCACGTGTGATTGTAATGAGTGGAGGTGGAGAAATTACGATCTTCATTTTGGAGTAGACCTACAAACTAGTATAATAAAGTTAACGTTACACAATAACAAGGAAGAGAGCTATTTGTGTGATACATCACTATTGATATGAATTTAGAGTGCATATTTGAGACTTCCAAACAGTAAACAAAAACGTAATTTATGGGTGAGTGTTTTTAGTGTATTCTGTTGATTATTACCTGTCTGTATTATGTTGCAGCTCAGCTGATTTTGAAATGATGGCAAAGTGAGAGTGAAAACACAAGGTACATTTAATACTACTGTTGTATATAAGTAAGCATACTAAACATGTATTCTATCACTGTATTATATAAGTAATCTTGTTAGTGTATATTAGTAACCTACTGTATGGCAGGTGGAGGGGCAGTGATGTTACAGGTGGAGGACTTACTGGACATGTATACACTCATTACATACTGTACGTAAAATACGACCAAGAATGTGAGACAACTTTATACAAATTCATATCACATCCATTACTGATGCCATTTGTCATACTTTGTTAAACTCACAAATAATAAAGTTCCATAACTTCAGTTGGAAACAAAGACCACACCTTATCTCCCCAAGGCAATTTCCCATCCAATAGGTGTGCTATATAGGTGTGTATAACCCTTTCTCCTGTCTGTTTCTCCCTCTTTCAGCACAAGAACCAGAGGGGGATTCAATAGAGCCTGAATACCTGCACTGAGACCCTCACCCTGCACCCTGAGTCTCAACTCTCAGAGTTTTTCAAGCCTTTCCCTGTTATTTGTATTAAACCAAACATTAAGCTTCCCAATGGTGTGGTCTTCGTTTTGTGGAAAAAGTGCAAATGCAGTGTTTGAATATGATTACCTCACATATTTTGTTGCGGCTGTCTGTTTTGATTGTTAAATTGCTCCTGCTGACTTGAGCTAGCCATTTTTTCCTCCTCTCTGTGTCAGTGGGGAAGCCGTACATTCTGATTCTTACTCCTTTCTCTGAGCGATTGGAGCATCCCCAGGCAGCACAGCAATCCATGGTGGAGACGATATGCCAGGACAACACGGAGGAAAAGGCACAGACAAACTGCATGACATGCTATTCAATGTTTATTGAATTCCATGTATAATGGATGTTCCTAAAACAACACTTTTAACGTCATAATCATGTTGCTGCTAGTCCATTGATAGTCACCTGTTGGTCTCCTGTCCTTTCTGAAAGTCATAAAGATGACATTAGTCATTTAGATTACTTATGTCCTCAAGTACCATGGGATTACTGAAACCACCATGAATTTAAAAAATGGTAGAAATTAATCTAATCTAAATTTTGAAGCATTCCTTGCCATCCCCTCCCTCTAAATATATCAATAAACATTAGGAAGTGATGCTCCTGACTACCATACCTGTTTAAGAAGATAATATTTGTTTTAAATAATTCAAAGCAATACACAACAGCAACAGGCTCTTTAACCAAGGCAACAGCCTAACATGTATATGTTAACAAGTAAACTAGCTGTTCACACTATTCCTAATATTATCCATAAATATTAGCAGATTCTATTTATTTTTTAAAACATATTGATGTAAATACATACACATATCGGTATGTTGTATAAATATTGCAAATCAAGACCTTTATTCACTACTTATTACCAAAAATCGTAGTTCTATCTCCGGTAATCATGCATTCATATGTCCCGCCACGAACTTCCGGGGAACTATTGAGTAGTGATGTGTCGGTCGCGAACGAGCCGATTCTTTTGAACGGCTCTTTGGTACGAACGAGGGGAACCGAGTCGTACTTGGTGAGAGCCGTTCTTGTTATCGTTCAATCGTTGGTCCGCACTCACTGCCTGCCAAAATCCACTCGCCTTTTAAATAGCTTGATTTTGTTCCCCAAACGTATTCTGTGAAGATCCGCCCCTACTCTGTTTGGTAGGTTTCAGCCTTCTTATTATACATCCATGGTTTCAGCACGAGGAGTGAAATGGGGTGGGTGTTAACGGAATACACGAGAGAGAGAAGTCATACCAAGTGGAACAGGACAGGTAGACAACGTGTTTTTCGGATGGAAAATGAGCCAAACGCGAAAACGCAGCAGCATTTGGATTCACTTCAACCAAAACCCAGGCAGTGATAAAGCGCACCATTTGTAAAGGCAAAATATCCTTTAAAGCAGGATCAACAAATAATCTCCATCGCCACTTAAAAACACAGTATCTAATATTAAGAGTTGCATGAATTTCATTCAAGGCAAGGCAACTTTATTTACTTAACACATACAGAGGGTAAATTCAAAGTACATTCACTGACATGATGACATGGATATGGCGCCACCTTGTGTCATGTTTACAATGCCGATTATTGACATTAGGTCTGGCAATACAGTCAATCATTATCCTGGTGATTATTTTGCAAATAAACCTAGTAACCTTCAAAAAACGGCTCTTTTGAACGGCTCTTTTGAACGGCTCTTTGAAAGGAACGGAGCCATAAGATCCGGCTCCCTTCAAAGAGCCATAATTCCCATCACTACTATTGAGTCTCCCTGAACCACGTGACGATCAAGCATTTTGGACTTCCGCTGTCGTAACTCTTCTATCTATATGGCGCTGCACAGTGCCATAGCTAAATGTGTTAGGTGACGTCTAAAGGTGTGTTTTGCTCCGCTCACCGGTCCCTCACAGCGGGCAGAGCTGCAGGTGCTGATCTCTCTCTCTCGCGTCCGGTACTTCACTCGCGTTTATGTCCAAATCCATCAGATCTAGCTAGTTCTAGCTAATGATATGGCTGCTGCCCCTCCCTACACGCAAATCACGCAGACTCAAACCTCATCTTATGCTCAAATGAGGCGCAAATGCGCTCCGCAGCCGTTGCGAGGTTCCGGCGCTAACAGTTCATGAGCGTGCTCCCCCGCCCCCTGTCAACACCATGGATGTATAATAAGAACTGGATACAGCGTGGGAGGCGGGGCCTCATTCATTCCTATGAGAGTTGCTCATTCGCGCATGATGATAAAATGGCCCAACTTTTGAGAGAGCGAAACGTCACAGATTACCCGGCATGCCTGAGAAGTACCCGTATGTGCGCTCATAGCGCATGCGCAACTTTAACCATGCCCCCCAAAATGCTCGTTCACATCAAGCACGTCAATTTGCGTACACGTAACAGCACCGCACGTTCATGACAGCATGGTAATGTTTGTTATGATAGATTTGATATTAACGAGGCGGCAGTTAGCAGCTAGCGGTTAGCTAGTAATTATGCTAATTTACACATCAATCGTTATGTACTTTTATATTACGCTGTAACAGGATCTAGTGATATCCAAGCAACAGAGCTTCATTTAGCATGAAAGAATTATTGCACTGTATATATATATATATATATATATATATATATATACACACAGTGCAATAAGCTTCTTAGTGCAATAAGAAGCTACAGGGACGTTAATCTACGTCGGTAATATTAACTTTATTTAATACAACATTTACGGTACAAGATTTAATCATACAGCCCATGTAGTATAATATGTTATAAATGATGAATTACAGCAAACATGTGCAATATATCCATTATTACAGCTCCGTGGGCTGGCAGTAAGGCGATATGGGTCCGTTCTTATTGTGCATCCATGGGTAAAGATAAACGCATGTAGTGCTGAACACGTAACATGAACGTGCCGGGCGGCGCGGTCCCGTGGGTTAGATGCGCGTTCATAATGCAGAGGGAAATAACTCTCAGAATAACGTTATTAGCACATTTTACAACTTGAGGAACGAATGTTTTTAATAAGGGCTATACAAGTGTTCATACTGGGTAGTTTATTTAGTTTAAAAAAAATTATCCAACGATTTACAGACCACTCTTTCCCCATGTAAGTCAATGGGAAAAAGTGTTTCCGGGCCTGGCAACCAAAAGGAAGTGTAGTACCGCCGTTTGGCCAGCACGAATATTTTCATCAGAGTCCGGCGCACTTCCTGGGGGCTTGGTCAACACTCGCGACACATGAGTGGCCAGCCTAAACAACAATAAGCGCTGCTTGGCAACCGTGTGTGGCGGCAAAGTACATAGAGATTTTGACAGGAGAGATTTTGTTTTGCCGGTATTCAACATATTTTACCGGTAATTATTTACACTCTAAGAAGAGTCATGTGTGGAAATATTTCGACCAGGTAAGTGAGTGCGGTGTAGAGTGCAAACTATGCCAAATTAAATTTATATATATATACACAGTGGCGTTTCTATGTGTACAAAACTGGGGGGGCAGAGAGAGGTGGGGGGAGAGAGAGAGAGGTGGGGGGAGAGAGAGAGGGGGGGGGGGGGAGAGAGAGAGGGGGGGGGAGAGAGAGAGAAGGGGGGGGAAGAGAGAGGGAGGAGAGAGAGAGAGAGAGAGGGGAGAGAGAGAGGGGGGGGACAGAGAGAGGTGGGGGGGAGAGAGAGAGAGGGGGGGACAGAGAGAGGTGGGGGGGAGAGAGAGAGAGAGAGGGGGGAGAGAGAGAGGGGGGGAGAGGGGGAGTGTCAAATTACATACTGAAGACCACACGGAGCAACACTGTCAGCGCATACATTTACGTACACTGTGTACGTAAATGTACGGTACACAGCGTGGGGATGTCATATTGTAATGCACCTTAATACATAAGTAAAGGGCACCATCACAAAGCAATTCTTAACAACAACAACAACCACCATAATGCTTTAGCATTAAAACACCATAGACTGTAAATATAAGGAAAACACAGACACTCATCACCGAGGTCACAATATCAATCGATCCAGCAGAGGCAAAACACAGAAGATCAACAAAATATATGACATAAATGAACTTACCAAAGCTGAAGGCTCACTTGAAAAGAAAAGCGGCACGGCGGTCCTTCCTCTGACAGAATGTTTCTATCACTTTGGGGATGAAGTCCTGTAGTTGCTGGATCAACTGGCTTTCAATTGAAAGCATGGCCAATGCGTTAAGTCGCAGCTGTCCCATGGTGTTGCGAGTGAAAGTCTTTATCCTTTTGAGGGTGGAAAAGTTCCTCTCTGACTCGGGTGTCGTCATCGGAGTTGTTACTATTATTTTGACCAAAATAACAGTCTCAGCAAACGTATCCTCCAAGTTGTTCTCGTGAATGGATTTCAACAGAGACAGGGCAGTGTTTCCAGTGTGAAGTTCACTGTGGCGGTAGAGCGTGGTCAGCTCAGACTTCAACTTCTCCTTGTTTCCCAAAGCAGGCCACAATTTCACTGCGCAGTCAAGCTCAGGTGTAGGAAATGACAGGACATGCTGTGGGAAGAATGAGCTGTCAACGAGCTTTGCAGCGATCAAATGGTCACTCTGTGAGAACCTCTGTTCCACCTGTGAGATGACTGTGTCACATGCCTCCTTCATTACCGGCGCTGTGCTGCTGACTCGTCGGCCTGGCTCGTCTGTTCCATCATGAGTGGTGGCGGCCAATGCATCAGTTTGCTGCCTCATTTTCTGGACATTTTCCTTGAAGCGGCAGAGCGCGCTGTTGATCCCAGGTGCATCGATGGTTCGTTTTTGCAGAGTGTTGTATAAAACATCCACTTCTGGCATAAGCAACGAAAAAAACTCCAGGAGCTGCATAAATGCTCGGTCCCGCAGTTTCTTTGACAGGCCGTATGCCTCACTTATGGTGACCGCATCCCATCCTGGTTGTGTGCGTATATGGTCCATACACTGAAGAAGTGCTTCTCGGGTCTCCCAAACCGCGTTCACAGTTTTGCTTTTAAAGTTCCATCTCACAGCCGGTGGCCGTGGTATGCGTCTCTGTGTTGCCTCTGCAAGAGCTGCAACACGTTTTGGAGCACCGGAGAAAAAAGTGGAAAAAGCAGTTAGATCTGCAAAAAACACCTTCAGGATGCTCATCCTTGCTGAACACAGTTGCTGCAGGGTCAGGTTCAGTTGGTGGGCGTAGCAGTGAACAAACTGAGCGTTTGGGTACGTCTCCTTCATGACCGTCTGTACCCCGCGCACGTTACCGCTCATGACGGCCGCCCCGTCATAGGTCTGAGCGATTAGCTTTTCTTTCAGCTTCAGGGGTTCAAGAACAGCCTTGATGCTGTTAGAGAGACCTACACCAGTTTTGTCCTTTACTTCCACAAACTCCAAAAAACGCTCTGTAACTGTGAGGTCAGGCATAATGTATCGCAGCACAATCACCATTTGCGATTTACATGAGACATCGGTTGTCTCGTCGGCCTGAACGGCAACAAATGATGTGTTGTCCACTTGCTTGGATATTTCCTCCCTGTACACATCATACATGCAGTCCAAGAGTTCATTCTGTATGGTGCTTGATGTCCCTTTGAAAACGGGCTGAGCTTCGTAGTGCCGTCGAAGCCTGGAATCGCCCTCACACATTGTCTTGAAAATTGACCTGAATATCCCTGGATTCAGAGAGTCCGCCGACTCGTCGTGGCCCCGCAGTGCTGTCTCACATTTCCCACACAGTTTAATACAGGTGATGATCCGACCCAACACGTACCTGTTTTCTTCCACCTTTCTATTATGATCATCAATGCCGCGTCTGTAGGCGCTGTCAATCTGAGCTGCAACATTCACCCTTCCCAGTAATCCCAATTTTACGGCATTTTCCAAGTGACTGTTGCTGCTCTCATGCTTCATTGTCCTCTCCGAAAGATGCTTTAAGTCCTTGTAACCTGTCCTCGACCAAGTACCTTGATCTTCACCAAAAAGCAGGCAAGGAAAGCAAAAGAGGGAATTCTTCTGGATGCTCGCCGTTAGCCATTTCTTTTTAGCAAACCACTCAGCATTAAACCCGCGGTTCACTTTGCCCGCAGTCTGGACCATTTGGAAATCCGGTGGATGGTGGGCACCGAGGCGCTTTACCTCCAGTTTCTCTCCGAGACTAAGTGTCTCAAATGTGTGCTCCAGTAAATGGTCAACTTCATTCATTTTCTTTCCGTTTTTTACTTATTTTTAATCGCTGGTGATGTTAGCTATATGCTGCTCTCTCGTCTTCTCTTCACACTACACGTGACATTTCGCAGCACTGCACACGTGACATATTTACAGCCAATCAGTTCTGAATAATGTGAGCTGACGTATGGTGGGGATGGCAGCTCTGTGCCCCTTTGGCCTTTTTTTTTTTTGCCACACACATTCCATTGAAAAATACTCTGAGCATGCGCAGTGTAGTTTTTACAGTCACCGTTCACTTAAACAGTGAGAGGGAGGGGCAGAATCAGGTTTTGTCCCACATGGCTCAAAACGGCACTGTAGACACTAATTAGAAGAACACAGACTAAAACAGCAATGTACAGACGAATCAGATGATTAAACATGACCTTAAAATATATTTTATATATTTTTTTATTTCTTTTTTTGCATCTTTTTGCATTTTTTGTTTTCATTATGTGTAATACTTTCTGCTGACACTAGGTGGGGCTGTGCCCCACTTGCCCCTAATGACCAGTCGCCACTGTATATACATATACCTTGCTATACCCGCAACCTCTGTTCCAGCTGAGAGGGTCTTCTCTACAGCTGGCCTGATTGTGAATCGCCTCCGCACATGAAAGCTGTAGGCCTATAGCTGTCAAACTGTGATCACCAGTTCAATACATTTGACAAATTCGACTTGGTTTCTATACTTATTTGAACATGTATTTATTTATTTCCAAAAGTTATTTCAAACATTTTTTTTTTACCCAATTTTTTTTTATTATAGGATATGTACATTTCGATTAACCGGTTAACCGATTTTTGGGGGGTCGAATATTCGAATATACATTTGCTTTCAAATTCCCATCCCTAGTACAAATCACAGACTGTCTGTGTCATGGCGAATACAGTTGCTGGTTTATTTATGTCTGTATAGGCCGTTGTTGTGAGTGTGGACGGTCGGAGCATATACTGCGTTAGCTTAGCCGATCTTCATTTAGACAACACGCATTTTAAAAGGTTTTTCGCCTGCCGTCTGTCTGCAGACTTGTCAAAGCATTAATTCATGGTTTTTACTAACCGGTATCAGTATGTTGTTACTTCGGCATCATTTTGAAACGTGTATTACAATTAAATCACGGTCAAATATGTTCATGTTGTTGTAGTTGTAGTCCCCTTGCCAGCGATTCTCTCTCTAGTTTAGCATACTCAGCCCGACTCAGGTTGTTGGCCCGGAAAGAACCTCGATTTTAAAACAAAAAACAAAAAAAACAAAAACAGAAAAACTGTGAAATAGTACCCGCTAGACGGTACTACGCTAAGTGGCAGTGGCGAGCCGTGAGCTTTATACCTAGGCCCTCTGACCCCCACCCCTTCCTTCGAAAAAAAGACATTATTACGTCACAGCGTATACTTCAGCGGAATATCAAAACAACGGCCCAGGGTGCAAAACGCATCAATGACAGCGACCCTCTACCACACAAAACAACACCTGTGAACCTAATGTGTGTTCTTTGACATTGAAAAGGATATTGCATTGTGTTTGTTACTTTCATTGCAGTTGTATGTCTTAAGTGTAATTTGGCATGCTTTTATTTTGAAGGCGAGTTCACGCTGTTGACAGGAAGTTGTTGTTGCTATGGAAACAAGAACAGTTTCACAGCGGGCGGAACTCGTCATAAAGTCCGCGATAATAAAACCCACCCATTAGAGGGAAGATATGATTGGTCAATTGTACTGTCATTTGACATTACTCTCTCGTTCAGTTACTATAGCGGGCCCTCTGTGAATCGCAGAGAGGCCCGCTGACATTCAAACAGAGACTGAACAGGCAGATTCGAAGGATTTATTTCTTTGGAAATGTTATTTTATTAAATCAAGTTTTTTTTCGGTAAAACTAATGAAAAATATAACAAAAATAATATTAAAAAAATATATATTTAAAAAATATATATATATTTTTAATGTTTTTAAATATTATTTTTTGGAATATCTTAGGCCCTCACAGAGGGCCTAGAGGGCCCTAACGGCTCGCCACTGCTAAGTGGAAATGCAACCAAAAACGGGCTCCGCACGGCACGCTTAAAGCGAGCTCCGCGCTGTAGTGGAAATGCACCATCATTTGATGTTGACTAAGGCTTTTGGGCAATGAAAATGTTACCACGTTGTCGGCAGGATTTGAACCTGCGCGGGGAGACCCCAATGGATTTCTAGTCCATCGCCTTAACCACTCGGCCACGACAACCTGTTATCCAAAACTTTTCTGAGCTAAATAAGAACACAAACTGAACTGTGTGAAGAAGTAATGAAGACAGCAGTTCCATTAAGGGACAATCGGAATGAGAATATCTTTATTCGTCCCACAGAGGGGAAATTTACAATAGTTACAGCAAAGAGCCAAAGAAAGCTTAAGGTAATCAAGACGATAATCAGAAAAAGAGGATCATCAGCACAAGTAGCCCCATACAATACACTGAGGCAGTGTTTCTCAAAGTGGGGGGATAGCCATAGCACCCCCTAAGCACCCCCAAGCAATGTATGTCTTTAGTAAATGAGTTGCAACAACTCTCAGGTGCGTTTATGTTAGACCTTCTGAGTTATCAGTCAAATTTAATGTTGACTAAGGCTTATGGGCAATGAAAAGATTTCCACGTTGTCGGCAGGATTCGAACCTGCGCGGGGAGACCCCAATGGATTTCTAGTCCATCGCCTTAACCACTCGGCCACGACAACCTGTTATGCAACACTTTTCTGAGCTAAATAAGAACACAAACTGAACTGTGTGAAGAAGTAATGAAGACAGCAGTTCCATTAAGGGACAATCGGAATCAGAATATCTTTATTCGTCCCACAGAGGGGAAATTTACAATAGTTACAGCAAAGAGCCAAAGAAAGCTTAAGGTAATCAAGATGATAATCAGAAAAAGAGGATCATCAGCACAAGTGGGGGGATAGCCATAGCACCCCCTAAGCACCTCCAAGAAATGTATGTCTTTAGTAAATGAGTTGCAACAACTCTCAGGCGCGTTTATGTTGTTAGACCTTCTGAGTTATCAGTCTAATTTAATGTTGACTAAGGCTTATGGGCAATGAAAATGTTTCCACGTTGTCGGCAGGACAGATATAAAACGTTACAGCGTTGGGTAGCTATTAGATTAGATGCGGCGGCATCTCGGACAAAACATGTATAACAAGTATATTTTTGGTGCTTTAAGACCAGGGTACATACTGTATATTTGAATCAATTGTTTAGAAACCATAGTGTGAAGTACCAGTGCTAGAGTTGTGTTGGCTTGCTCCAGCAGATGGTGGTATTGGCCTACTGATATTCACTGAAGCTATGAGCACATCAGCCTGTGGCTTCGGTTTTTTCTGTAATTTAACTCCTTTACACTGAAGCAGTTCGGTTCTAATAAATGTCTAGCACTCAGAGACTATATTTTAAATGGAAGTTTAAGCACACACTTTGTTTCAAAAGGCACTAATCGTCGCTTGTCTCAGTGTGTATTTATGAATGTTGAAAGTTTCACATTCTGAACACAAGTTTGACTCTTAATGATTATCAGTGCGGATTTTGATGTGAAAGCGTGTAAGGAGAATGCATATGTGTATATGCCTGAGTGTATGTTAGTTTGCTTGTGTGTGTGTGTTAAAGCTCTTTAATCTCCGTCAGTGGAATCAAACCGGTCACAATGAGGTCTTTGTAATGAGTGCAGAGCCAGCAGGGGATAGAAAGTAAGTACAGTGTTCAGACTTATCTGCATGTGTGAGTGTGTTTTATGATTTTGCACAATGTGGATGACCTTTCCCCTCTGTGGGAATAAAGGTTTTCTGATTCTGAATCTGAAATGCTTGGGGTAGTGTCACGATCCTGTTATGTCATGTTAGTTGTCTGTCTTGTCATGATTTGATGTTGAAATTCTGTTCTCCCTGGGTGTTTCTCAATCGTGAGTACGCTTGCTTGGTAGCACATGTCTGCCGAGCATCTTGCTTCAGAAGCGAGGCAAGAATACTTCCTGACATTTGGAAAACAGAGTGGAACAGGCTAGCAAGTGTGCAGGTGTGCGTCATATGAGAGGCCCCGCCTTACATCTTCCGCCACAGATTTGGGGAAATTGGTCCGTGCGCAAAGCATTGTGGGGATTTTAAGACCGCGGAGTCTACTCATGTGCAGCCTCGATATTTCTCCAAACGGAGTACGCTGGGCTCGGTAGATTTCCAAGTATGCTGGAGATTGGAACAGTACTTCGGCGGCACTCGATGACGTAGTATGCTTGAAATAGTGGCTCTGCAGCAGCTTTACTCGCGATTGAGAAACACCCCCTGTGTCTTGTCTTCCTTCCTGTGTTTTCCCTCATGTGTCTGATTGTGTTCACCTGTTGCCCTTGTGTTTCTGCCTCCCCTGCCCAGCTGTGTCTTGTCCTGTGATTACCCCTCTTTGTATTTAGTCTTGTCTTCCCCTGTGTTCCTTGTCGGTTCATTGTCTTTCCTGTCTCCCTCCATGTTGGTCACGGTCAGTTTTTGTGTTGTTGCTACCTTGTGCTACCTGTGTGTTCATGCCATGTTTTTGTTCATCAGCTTTTAAAATAAAGCTCGCTTTTTGTTTCTAGACCTTTTTACCTTTTTTTGTAGTCTGCATTTGGGTCCTACCTTTTTCCACGAATCCTATCAGGTAGATGGTTTGCATGCATAGGTATTTGATTAGGGATAAACAACAAAAAGGGCAATATAAGCAACTCAGGTCACAGTTTCTTTTCAAGCCTGAGTTGCTCCATCATCACATACAAATATGGATTCTGAGCAGAGCCCAGTCTCCTCAGCCAAGTCGACAAAGCTGCATCTGTGCTGCGCTGGAACAGGCCAGTGGGGCACCGTCAGTCGCTGTCATTACAACAGCCGTTTACATGACGCTATGCCCTGAAAAGAGCAGCTGCACTCACACTGGCAATGATGCAGATGAGGATTCTGTGTGAGCAATTAAATGTGTCATATTCCTGCTTATGACTTAATTCTAAAGAACATCATGTGGACATCACAAGTTGTTTAATCCATACTTTTTGCTCTCTGTTTATTTGCTCTCACCCGCATTTGCTGTGTGGCTGTAAAGTGTTTGTGTACACTAAGTGTTGGGGGTTTTAAGAGAGGAGAGCGTGGTCATAACAATATGTGTACGTAGCACGTTTGAATCACTGTGTTCCTGCATTCGGATGCATGTGCATACATTTTCCTATTTTGTTTGACTTGGCCATCATCGCCTCCTGCTGTTCGCCTGTTTGTGTTACCCTCCACTGAGGCTGAGACTTGGACCTGTAGCGCAGCAGGAATGACTAAGAAGGACATGACACATTCTCTGAAGTGAGTTTCCCCACACTTCTTGGCGCTGTCCGGCTCTGGCTGGGGGCCTATGGGCACGGATACACCATGTTTGTACCAGCCTTCATCACCAGAAAGTGATATTTGTTGGGCTATACATCTAAAGTGTATTAAATAAAAATTCAAGAGAAAAAGCTGAACTCTTGCCAAGTTGGCCCTATGAAGGATTAGTGGGAATATTAGGTGGAAGGGAAGCTGTATCTCAGTAAATGAGCACACAAACATTCAAATATAGAAAAACAAACCTTCGTCATAAGTCACAAAACTTCTTTGAAAACTCAGTTTGTGGTTTTAACTGACTTTCCACTCTGCTTGTCGAAGATTGTATGGTGTCATTGGAGTATAGACTTTTACTCAGGGCTTATACATTGATGAGGGTGACGATCATCTTGCAAGCCAATAATCTTGATCTATTTAAAGCCAATAAACATCAGAAACTCATATTTTTTGGGTTTCACAAACATTAGTTGCCAAAATCAAATACAATCCTTTATAGAGTGCATCACTGGTCACGGGTGGTCCTTGATACATGGCATTCTTCACTTTTCCTTCTGTATAATTGCCCCTTCCAAAAAAATTACTTTCAATCCGCTGCAACATTTTATGAGGTCTACCTGAAAACCTTTCATAAACACAACGTCAGGTAGATTTAGCTTACATTTGAATTTACACAGTGCTGTCAGGTATACCTTTTTGTATTCACCACAAAGACCCCATCTGGAGAAGGCTGACAGTAGAAGAAGCTTGAGCTATTTTTTGTGGTCAATGCTAGCAGAGGTATGGTTCTTAAAATCACAAACCCTCTCATCAAGCCACCGTTATGGATTCCATCTGTATCACATTACTAACTCCTAGCTGCTCTGTGATTTAGGTGTTCCTGCTCTGTGTATGTTTCTCAGTCTTAACATCAAATAGCGCTGTAAACTCTGCTGTGTTTAAAAAAAAGAACAAAACAGCAACCCCTCCATAGGAGCCCCCTCTGAGATGGATATCACACTAACATGAATGCTAACAGAAAGCAGGATCACTATCACAACTGGCTACTGTGGGGCCCAGTGGCTCGAATTCTGACATAAGGCTGATAACCGGTGGAGTTTAGAGGTTCATTCAACATCCTTGCTCTTGAAAAAGCTAAAAGATAGTGTCCTTGCGTCTCAGATAAAACAAGGGCTAGTAAAAGCTTGTCGTGGAAGCACATAGTCTATCAATTTTAGAAGGCCTAAAGGACCTATAAACAGTAAAATAACTATTTATGAAAATAGAAAGATATAATTAGCGAATACCATGGTTTTTGTTTTCCCCCATCGCAGACGAAGCTATAATAAACCTTGAAGGTTTACCAACCCAGCAACAATTGGCAGCTAAAAATGATAGCAAATAGCATAAAATGAAGGACAATCCCAAATAGGGTTGCAAAATTCCGGGAATTTTCAAAGATGGAAACTTTCCATGGGAATAAACGGGAATTTATGGGAATAAACTGGGAATTTTCAAAATTGAAGGTTGGCTCTTCATAGGGAACTTAAATATAGTTGGGGAAAGTATATTTTAGCATAATCTTGACTAAAACAAACAGATGCCATTCAAGTACACTTGAATATCCATGCCATAGCACACTGCTTACTTCATGGCTATTGAGACCACACAAAGGTTCTCAACAGGCTCACAAATGTGAGAGTGGAAAAACTGGTTGGCATTCGGGCAAACCTAAGACTCTTTGAGCCTGACACAGAGCCATCCTCAACAAGGCTGGACAGTGACACTGAAGAGGAAGACTCAGAGTTGGATGTTGATGAGGCCCAGGAAGAGCCCAGAGCATTGACTGAAAGGGTTTAGCAAAAATGCAGAGGATTGCTTGAAGGAAGATTTGCATGTTTAATGGGACTTTTTGGAGGGAGAAGGGCTCTTTTCATTTAACATTTTGAATGGGACTTTGTGGGGATTTGGATGGGGGGTGCATTTTTGTTCATTTTTTAATGAGTGGGGTTGAAAATGTTGAATAATATTTAACTCAACATTCCTGTTTTCGTTCTTCAATGAAACAAATAATTGTTCAATCAAATAATTAAAACTTGTTCTGTTCTACTTAAAAAGGAAAGAAATGTCATGTTTTTTGTTTAATTTTGCATCGAATATTTCCAAAATTCCCTGCTTAACTTCCCATGGAAACTTTCTGGAAATGTACCGGAAATTTTCCACCCCTTTGCAACCCTAATCCCAAATATATTCCAAAGAAAAACCCCACAGCATTGATTAGAACAGATAATGTCTCATCTACTGCTATGTTCTGGGAAAACCCACGGATGTAATTCAGTGCCATTCCTTAGCCAAATATGCCTGTGACGGCCAACATTGTTTATTTAGCTTTAATCATCTACTGTCTCGTATTAAAGACAGTTGGTTTTTTAACTTCCTTTGTGTGCCTTTCTGAAATTAAAAACCTCACAACTCCCAAACCCCCTCTACTTTTCCATTCCCATGACAGTCAACAGAGCCAAAAAGCGAGCTCACTATTTATTATCCCCTTTATGAACCGGAGTGCAAGTCTTGTCTGTATAAATACAGGTGAAATGAGAGATCTGCCTGAAGGACGGGGATGTAGGTTGGATTTAACAGGACATGCCATAGTTATGTTACTGTCACTTTAACTTTAATCCTTATTCCAGAGGACTTGGCACGCATCTAATATTTCAAACACTGCCTGGTGAATGTTGTTAATATAAGCACTAAATCTCAATGAACAACAAGAAGGCATATCATGTGGCTCCCAAGGAGATTTATATTCTATTGCGGCCAGGCTCAGGGAATGGAGAAGGAGTATTAGGGAGGATTTAATACAGAGTCTAAACACACTGTACACGTTACAGCTCATTAAACGGTCACCAGCTCCACACACAGCACCTGTACTGTTTCTTCACTGTTTTATCAGTGTGTACTGGCGGTGATAACAACTTCAAAGGCAAGCAAAAGTGGAGAAAGAAAAATCCCTCTTGTAAATATTAGTTGGTGTGCTTTGCACACTTATTAGACTCTAACAGTGAGTTTGGTTTCTTTAAAAATCTATTGCAAATAATCCCTCACATCCTTCAAACTGAATTTGGAAGGATGGCTCTGCCTTTAATCCTGGTTAAGACTTGTCTTTGAAGGATTTCAGTGCATTGTATGTATCGGTAACAGTGAATTCTGGCCTTATTCTGAAAGCATATTGAATATGTCAGAACCTGTATTTGGTTGCACTACAGCTACACTTAAATATATTAGTAAAGTGTTTGTAATCTAATGTCATACTAGTTATTTACAAAATGATGTTGCAGCATTAAAATTAAACTCGGAATGACTCGAGTAATGTGTAAATCAGCTGTAAGGAAGCATCTGCGGCTCCGACAATTATAAAAAGTCACTAACATAAAAAGTATAATTTTAAGGTAATTATGTCTGTCATTAACCTGTTAAACTCTGAGCCTGTTTTTCAGGTCTCAGGCTCGAAAATGCCATTCCCAGAACAAATGACCATGTCTTCCCTTCTAAAAGGGTTAAATTAATAATCTTTTCTCTCAAAGTAATGATAAACCTGTGAGTTGGATGTAGAAAAGTCAGAATCAATATAGATGTTTTTTATTTTAAAGAAAATTCAGATTTTACATAGTAAAAAACTGTAAATTATAGTGTCCGTCCAAAAATTATTTTTTTACTTATAGTGACAACCACCCTTGGATGATGGGTTAGTAGACTAAAAGCTTTAGGAATCCAAAGTACAACATATAATAAGTACCCTGTATCAAGATTGATGCAAAACAAGTGACATTTGACCTTTTTAGAGAGGTTTAGCCAAACCACTCCACCTCTGAGGTGATTTGGGTGAAAATGTTTTTTTTTTCCATATCTCTGGCCCCCCTTGGTCGATTTTGATGGTTGACACCTCTTTCTGACCGTTAGAGCCAATAGAATCGAAGGGGGAGTCCCCCACACACACACGTTGTGAAAACCAACGGTGGGGGCTTCGCGCATGCAGGTTTGCACCAGAGTGAAGCGATCTCTCGCTCTGACATATGGAAACGAAAAAGCAGTTTTATTGCTTATGGATTATCAGAAATCATTTCAAAGAGGACACAGACACATTGGATTAGCCTATGGATGCAGCATCGTGTTTTATCGTTTTAATGCCATTGAAGACCAGTTTTGACCAAGGTAAGCCATGTTAGCGTTTGTAGCTACCTAGCGCCACATGTTTTGATGTACGTTTTCGTTTATAGCGTCGCAAATGTTTATCACTGCGAGTGTTGAGGTGGGCACCCCCAGATTCTGTGTCTCCAGGAGATGCTAATCGATGGGTTGGCTGTGCATCTAGGATAAGTAATAAGGGAGTTATGAGTGAGTTTAGGTGCAGTGATAGGTTACATTTTTTCGCTCGTTGCTAATTCAGAGGCTGAGTGTTAGCATTGTGGTTTTTTTTTGGAGAATTTTTTTTTAAAAGATCAGTTAGCTGAGTTTCTTCCCGTTACATGGATATAAAACATTCATAGTTTATTAAATATTAAGATTCCTTAGACGTTGTTTCCTGCAAATTACGCGTTTATCCGCCCGGTACCGGGGGGGGCGGTGCGTAACAGGTTAAAACCATAAATGATTCAATTTGAGGTTTGTTGCATTTAGTTGGTCCATTTCACTATGTAACAGTTACTCCTAAAACGTACTTGGTAAATTTAAGAAAATATTCTTTACTTAACCTGTTTAGCCCTCCCGCAACATCTTGCAGGAAACAGTGTCTGAGGGCATGTTCATTTAATAAACTATGAATGTTTTATATCCATGTAACGGGAAGAAACTCATCTAACTGATCATTTTTATTTATTTTTCAAAAATAAAACCCACAATGCTAATGCTGAGCCTCTGAATTAGCAACGAGCGAAAAATGCTAACAGATTACTGCACCGAAATCACTCACAACCTTATTATTTATCTTTTCTGCACATCCAACACATCGATTCACATCGTGAGGTGACACAGAATCGATGGGTACATACATTATCACTCAATGATACGAACTCGCGACTTTATAAACAAAAACAGACATCAAAACATGTGGCGCTAGGTAGCTAAAAACGCTAACATGGCTTACCTGTGTCGTAGTCTGGTCAAAAGTGGTCTTCAATGGCATTAAAACGAAAAAAACGCTGCTGAAGTTAATCCATAGGTTAATCCAATGTGTCTGTGTCCCTTTGAAATGATTTCTGATAATCCATAAGCATTAAAACTGCTTTTCCGTTTCCAGATGTCAGAGCTAGAGTATAGGTTCACTCTGATGCAAAACTGCATGCCCCCACTTTTTTTTCTTACCATGTGTGTGAGTGGGGAAATCCCCCTTCGATTATATTGGCTCTAACGGTCAGAAAGAGGTGTCAACCATCAAAATCGACCAAGGGGGGCCAGAGATATGGAAAATCCACCCAAATGACCCCAGAAGTGTTTTTTTTGTGCTAAATCTCTCTTAAAAAGGTCAAATGTCACTTGTTTTGCATCAATCTTGATACAGGGTACTTATTATATGTTGTACTTTGGATTCCTAAAGCTTTTAGTCTACTAACCCATCATCCAAGGGTAGTTTTCACTATAAGTAAAAAAGAATTTTTGGACGGACACTATAATTTACAGTTTTTTTACTATGTTCAATCTGAATTTTCTTTAAAATAAAAAACATCTATATTGATTCTGACTTTTCTACATCCAACTCACAGGTTTATCATTACTTTGAGAAAAAAGATTATTAATTTAACCCTTTTAGAAGGGAAGATATGGTCATTTGTTCTGGGAATGTCATTTTCTGACCTGAAAAACAGGCTCAGGGCTTAACAGGTTAAGAATGAGTTGACCATTTGTTTTTATCTGTTTAGTGATGCATACATCTCTACAAAGTTAACACATTCAGTCTTACCCTACGAACAGCTGGTGGGACTGAATCATTATGAGCAATGAGTTTTTAACCCTTACCATGTCCTTGTCTGAGATAAATGAGCATTCAGACCTACACTGACCCTTGACCTCACAGCAAGGTAGTGCCTTTTTATTCTTTTCAGACAGCAAGCGTTCACATGAAGTAGGGAACCAAACACGTATGGAGCCTACATTGTTCTCAGGGTAACCCGCTGCTGTCAATCCAATCCATTACTCCTCCTCCTCCTCTTCCCAACTGTGCCTCTGCCATCCTCCAGTCCCTCTGTGAGGGCCTGACAAACCGCTGGTTCTCTGAGCCAGAGGCCACCACCCTGACAGCACGCAACCCAAGCATGACTTCAAAGGACTTTGCATTTCACCGTGGGGTATTTTTCATCCAACTTAATTAATTTAGTAATTTTCTACGCACTGTGAATCTAGAACATGTAAGTGGTTTCACAGTAATAATGAAACAAATATTAAAGTATTAAATCTGCTGTTTTGATTTACAGAATATGATTTTTCAGGGCAAATATTGCCACAGGAATTAAATGTTCAGACAAAAGCTGCAGACTGAATACATTCAATTATTCAATCAAAGAAGGTTTTCTGTTAAAGTCTTTAGGCATTAAGGTAATTGCCTAATATTGTAAGTTTAATTAAAATACTTTGGATAGATCCCAAAACCCATCTAACCCAAACCCCTAAGGGTCATCTTAAAACCTGTGTGTAACATTTGTTAACTAAATATAATGATCCCATCCATTTTAATTATTGCAAAACAAATTATGTTGCATAATTTATTAACACTTAATTATGTAAACTGAGTTTGTTTAAGCACTCCTACCTCTGAATGTTTTCCAGCGCCCCTTGGAAAATGTGTTAGGTTGCCACTTATGCAATCATTTATTATGCAAGGTATTTAATTAGTCATGCTCACTGAAAGTAATACAGGTGAGACAATGTGCTATTTTTGTGTCATGTAAAGAAATACTTGGCTAAAACAGGCTTAATTTCCTAAACGCATATCCAGTTCATTTATGTATATAATCCATCAAGTTGTCATGTGATTTAGAGATCCCCATAAATACACAAAATGCTCTGCACTGTAGTAAAGGGTGGTGGCGTGTTTCATTTGGATTGACTGAAACTCACTTTGGTGCACTGTGTATGTCTTTTAGTAAGAAACTAAAATACTGTATCGACATCAGATCATGGCTGCTTTGATTCTGAGCTGACTACAGCTGACATCCAGGCAGGGGGGGGCAATATTTGATACTCAAAATACACATCCTCCACTTCTCTCATTTCTATTTGTTGACAAAAAAAAGTATTTTATTGGCTTAGTAGAGTTTAAAAACGTGTTTGACTTGTACTATGAGAAGTAAAGTTGAACAATAGTCCAATGGAGTATAATTTAGATGGATTTTTGTCAGTTGCCTGTGCCTCTTCTGACATTTATTGAAGGTATATGTGTCTTTATGGCCTAATGTGTGATTGTAAACACACATGTACTGACTGTTTGCATGTGAGTGATCCTAATCGTCTCCTGCTTTTGTCTGTCCAGCGTGTTTGCTTTGCTCTGACATATGGTGCCACGGCCATTTATCGACACTTTAACTAGACACACAGGCTGTTCGGAATGTGTGTGGGAGAGGACAGCCCTGAGCTAACAGACTCTTCTTCCAAAGTCATCTCTGTTTACCTGCTATTGTTCACAGCTTCTGTGTGTAGATGAAGAGAAAGGAATGATCTATGTCTGTAGTGACAACAACAAGTGTTTGGGTTGCAGTGGCGCCAATACGTTTCTTTATCCCGTGGAATCAGCTGAAGCCCAGAGGCGCTGACTCTACAGCAGTGTTTATTTGTGGAAACTTTGACCAAATGCTAAACTCCAAATCAAAGGAGGCTGTCTATGTAGTGAATGTCATGTGACTATTCAGTGTCATGCTCAAAGTCAAAGCTTTAAGGAAATGATACATGCAAATACGATATTTTTCTTGTTAAAAAACATCCAGTAAGCCAAGATTTCCATGGGAAGACACAGGCATCGTTTCTTAATGAAGTCCAAGTTGCCCCCTAGCCGTCTCCTTCTCCTCCTTTTATCCCTCCCCTTCCTCTTCCCTGTGCTGCATCTGATATTGTTGATGTTGTTTTTCTTTCTTTCTTCCTGAAAAATGAATAGTGGCTCTGTCAGGTTGGGGAGTGCGGGGTTCTGGGTTGTCTCCTTCCTGTTGCCTGCCTTATCGTGTGCACAGATCCTGGCCTGGTCTGCCTCCGTGTCAGACCTCTGTTCGCTCACCCCCTCTGAGGAGATAGACAGTGGGGGTTCAGGGGGTTTGTTTTAAAGCACCCCTCTATTTAATTTTCCATGAGAGTTGAGAGCAAAAGCAGGAAGTTTCAACCAGCTCCTTCCTCAACAAGACTATACTGAGACACTAGCTGTAAAAGTTTGGTTTTAAATGGAAAGAGGTAAGATACTAGCTAGAGAGGGAATGATGGGGGGGGGGGGGTTGGTGTGTATGGGCTTTTACTTGAGGCCTCAACATGAGGTCCTCATTTGTTCCCGGGGCCATTACTGTGACAGACTGTTTACAATCATCGACAGATTGGGTTTACTTAGGGATTTATGTTATTCCTTTAGCTGAAACGAATAAACACTGCGGACTGTTTTCCACAACCATGCTGTTATAAATTAATAATGCCTGCCGGGGCCACAGGGCTTACTTTAAGCATGCTGAAAATGTGTGATCTTCTACACTCGGAAGGACAAATATGCTCTAATTCTTTCCCAGAGATGTGGAATGAAAAGTAGAGCAGCTCTAATCTGTGCTGCTACCAGTGCTGGACTTTCCTTTACCCACTTTATTTTCACTTCAGATAACTCAACACCCCAATAAGAAGTGGTACTTCACTCATGAGAAGTCCATTGCCACTGGTTGGTGCAATATGAAAGGGAAGTTAAACATATAATTCAATAACCTTAAATATATTCTCTTATTTCTATGTGCTTCTGCAAAACTAGAGAATACATTTCCTCAAAATGAAAGCCTTTATTTGAATCCCCCCTATTTCATCAGTGACATCTCATTCAGTCAGGTTTAAAAACTATTATGATAAAGTAATCAAAACTTGAGAATACATGTATTTACAATTGGTGCCAAACATAATAGAATAACACTTTTCCAGATTAAGTGTGAATCACCTATTGGGTGCAAAGGTCTTAAAAAAACATTGAATTTGGTCTTAAATTTAAATGACAAAAGTCTTAAAGATTCTGTTAAAATGTTTGTCGATGCATCTGAATTCGACTGTCAAGGAGACAAAAACCTATAATTTAAAAGTGGAATTGCTGTGAGAATGGATTGTGCTATAGAACAGTTGCTTGGAAGCTTAATTGGCAAGTTCCTATTAAATCTAAAACCTAATAATAGATTGGTAGTTTATTAGTATTTATCTATTTCAGCCGCTTTGCAAGCTTTTTTTATTTAAAATTACATTATTTTTGGTATAAAAAGCCTCATATACTTTCAGGATCCGTGAGTTAAGATACATAAGCCATGAGCGAAAATGCATTTACACATGTTGGGTCAAATGTTTGTGACGGTGAAAAATCACAACATAATACTTGATGACTTATTAAGATCTCTTTGCATGTGTCTCTGTTGTCCTGCCCATCCCGTGCGGTGCTATCCCTGTGCAGTGGCCCTGCCCAAAGGAAACCACAACTCTTTAGATCTCTTTAATTACATGTCTGAGCTTCAGTCACAGAAGAGCTGCACAGCATGGAGACCGCCAAAGCTTCTCAATAATCAAAACAGAGAATGGCATCATCCTCCCTCCTCTGCTTCTACAGCAATAACAATAACTTAGAGAAAAGAAAATGTTTTATATTTCCAGGCTTTGATGTTCCTGCTGAATAATATCTTTCCAATAGGAAATCGTAAACACATGAAGCAATTATAGTTTGAGAACTTCAAATCAATTCAGAGTCCCTGCTTTCAAGTTAATGATGCTGGATCAGTGTTTTCATTTCCAATCCGCAGCCGGGCAGGCACTAGAAGAAAATGTCATGAGCTGAGCAATAGGAGATATTAAATTATTATTGTTATAAATGTATTCTCTAGTTCCTCTCTGTTTTTTGAAGTCACATCATTTAATTTTTTTCTATCAATAGTTGCAACCACACGACATGAAAGCCTAAGTTCATTAGCGAGCTGGCTTCTAATCCATGTTTTTCAAGTTCTATGGAACTTTGGCTGACCTCCCGCCCACCTGCATGTGGACGTTTTTAATTAATACACTCCATTTTTCCATAGGTCTGTTTGTCCTGAAAAGAGAGAAAGTGAGTGTGTGAGAGAGAGAGAGAAGAAACACGGCATCCTGGGCGGGTTGGTATCCGGAGTAAGGTTTGGCATGCAACTAAGTTAGACCACAGATATTCCCCGGTCTTCCATCTCGTCTTTTTTTCTCTCCTCACCAGCATATCCCTCATCCATCAGGCGCTTACACACTCGCACACCAGCTGGGCCTCAGCTAACAGTGTGCCACATTTACCACTCTGTCTTTATTGTGCTGGGGTCGTAACCTTTCTAGATAATGCTGCACTCTGCCTTTTCTTAGGCATGAGGAGGGTCGTAACGCTCTCACAGAGAAGACAGTCTTCCATTCACACTCCTTGGAGACATACATGCACACGTGTAAGAACACACAGAGCTGTTTGTCTAATTTATACAAGAAAACAACTTGTGTCTATGTTAGGTTGTGTTGTATCCCAGCTCAAAAGATGAATGGTGTGTGCTTTCCGTAACAAAACCAGAATGGTCTTCTTTCTGTCATTCATAACCTTTTTCAAACAGATCCAGGAATATTTCAATGTGAATAATAGATTTTAGGTCTTATATTAGTCTGCACACTGCAGCACTAAATGTATTAAAAATCCAGTGTTTTGGTTATTGACAGGTCAAGGGTGCAAGGGTGAGAAAAAAGTGATTGATAATTCCATTTCCATAAAGCAGTAGTTCTTAAACTTTTCCTTCGCACCTTAAATTATTTTTGATTAGTTGTTGTCCTGTGGTTATAATATAAAGATGTTGAACATAACATTTTGATGAAGAGAGAAAAAATTAACAGAAAAGTTAATCCGGAGGAGGACATGTATGGCTAAGCCCAGTTACATTGGCAATCTATCCATTGGTTGTTGAGCTTTTTCTTTAAGTCTGGACAAAATTGGTGTAACAACAAACTGACATTATCATCAAACTTTTTTTTTTCTTTATGATTGAATAACGAATACAGATTCTCTGTCCATTGAACACATTTTAACTGGCAAAGCACCACATACATATTTTAACTGGCACATACAGTATGTGTTAGCCAGCCAAGGGTTAATCATCTCAGGGGTTTTGTTTTGTCATTGGTAAGCCTGTTGAACACATCCTGGGCACAGAAGCCTACAGGTTGCATATTGTGCATAAACTACTCACACATAGCCAACCTTGACAGTTGTACAGAGGGTGGGGGTAAGGTCAGAGGCAGACACAGTGGTACTCATTGAGGTGTTGTGATAAAAATCAGCCTAGAAAGCCAGGACGTGGGGAAAACACAGAATTAATGTTGCTTTTGATCTGAATGGCTACAGGCGGAAACCGCTGCGCTGTGTATAACATTATTCAACCACTGTCAATTCCAATAACACAGCAGAGGTTTCTTTCATAAAGGCTGGTTTATGCATCTCACAGAACAAGCAAAGAGTAAGAGGGACAGGGGACAAAAAAAGAGCCAGATTCATGAGTCTTGGGGATACACAGAAACAAGTCAAGCTGCCCCTTGTGAGGAAATAGAGGGGGAAGGTACTAAAAACATGGCAGTCAGGAACTCAACGTACTCCCTAACATCCTGGAGTCCAGATCATTGTGTCGTGAATACCGAGTAGAGGATATATGTATTTCTGGACGCCGTTCAGTTCCGGTGATCTTCGGTTGATGTGTTGAGGACAATACATCTTATTTTAGCCAGGACTTGACTGGAGTCTAACCAAAGCACACACAAGAGACAAGGGAACCATCCCATCCCAGAGTCCCCTCGCTTCCTGTTTTCTTTCAACTAAGGGGCACCAGAGCTCTGACTGTGTGTATGTATGTGTATGTTGTGAGGAGGATGTTTGGCTTGGAAATTGATTTTATTAACACTGAGAGGAAACAAGTTTCAAAGGCTCTCTGGAAACATGTTTCTACCCAAAGAGTGGGTTGCTATTTGAAGAAGTATTTTTGTTTGTAAGACATCATGGACATATTACTTGTGAGGGACAACGCTGCTGATTCAGCAAGGTGAAATTAAGGATATTTAAAGTGTTGAGGGTTAGGCTATTGCACAAGGATGGGATAAGTATAGTATAGAGCTAAATAGTGTTAGCATAGCGGTCAACTTGTAACTTTAAAAAGACACACAGGTATTTTAAAGTGACTTGGGTTAGACCTTCAGACAAAGAGGGCCTATTACAGTACAGGCAAAGAGACTGTCTATGTGACGATAAATGTATTTACTTTTTCAGACTGAATAGCTTTTTGTAAGAGCCTTGTTGTTATCTGCTTTATGAAGACAAAGGATTTGGTTTCCCCCCAACAAATCACGTTACAGTAGCCAGAATGCTGAATCTGCTGGACTGTAAGTTGCCTGAGCTATTTGAGCATTGAGCATATGTGAGACGGTGCAAGACATAAAACGACAGTGATGCCCGGTTTGTTCATGAATGTAATCTATTATTTAAGAATGGTCAAGATGCCAATAAACATGAATGTTATGCCATACGCTTTTGCAACCTTCCCAGAAATTGTATATATAGGTGTATAAATATGCTTTACTGTATATGAAGTATATATTACTTCCAGTCATTGATATCAGAGAGTGTCTATTTGTCTGAGTCTGATTGCACTTGTTTTTTTAATTATTTATTTTTTTGCACTTTTATTGCACAAGTTGTCCTACCATGTAGGACAAGCAGAAACAAATGAACTTGTTGGTATGATCTGTCCAACGCCTGGACCTTAGCTCCATGGCTCTTTTATTGGCTGGCCGTGGTGTTTGTCTTTGTTGATATGGGCCAAAACTTTGGAAGTTCTCTAGCACGACATCTCGGTTGATAAGTTCATGCACTTGTAATTGGTGACCTCCTTGTGCATAAAACAGTTGAAAAGACAATATTTATGCTGGATCAAATAGTGAGACTCCTGTTCAGTTATGGTGAGAAATGCAGTGTGTATGTCTGTTAAAACATATATTTGCATATCAGGGTTGATTTTAAGCTTCTTGAGGAAAATCACATGTGTTTGCAGATATTCTAGACCTTTTCTGACAGCATTAAACCCAAAAAGTGGAGTTGTATTACAGTGCACTGTAAGTTTTTCACATGCATGCCCGAACTCCAGTAAGAAATTGAGGGAATTACTGTATGTAGAGGACCCTGATCCTCAACATCACTCATTAGTCTTAAGCAGATTTTTTATTGGGTTCTTTGGCTTGAAAAAGTCACAGTGCTTGCAACATGAGGAATATGTTATTAGCTCTTTCTGTTTGTTTTATTTTATTTGAGTTTATTTTGGAGTTTGGGTAGCTATTTAATTTCAGAGCAGGCAGAGAGACAGACCCATTGGATTACAGCTGTCATTAGCAACAGTCAATGCAATAAATAATTATACTTGACAATGTTTTTCTTTATGGTTTTGAAACTTCTAACGGTTAGTTAGGGTTACGGGAATTAACATGTTTTTACTGTAGGGTATCTTTTTCTTACCTTCACTGAAAAAGCTGCCTACAACTCCAAATTGCTGCCAACACAGAAACTGAAAATGTTATTAATGTAAATGACAAATTTGCACCGGGTGGCTTCATTCCAATACAGTTTGAACTGTGTTGGTACTAATCAAATGCTATAATAACTGTTTAATATGTTGCTCTTGATTTTGACCTCTTTTTGTCATACGGTTTTAGATCCTTTTACTTGGCTTAGACGAGTAAACAGCTTCTACTTAGGACATGTTAAGTGAGCATCTTAACGCAGCATTTTCTATTTTGCCCTTCAACCCCTATAAATGGGGAGGTCCTTATGAACTTTGACCCATGTACCCCTTCCCTCCCTCCTTCACCACCTCTAGTCTGCTGTCGGATTTTTGGGGCCTCAGTCCTGCTGAGTATGTCTGTTGACTGTCCCCAGAGGGGGTCCCAGTTTCAATATGGGCTTGTACAACTGACACTCCATTTCTCTTTATCTAACACACACACACACACACACACACACACACACACACACACACACACACACACACACACACACACACACACACACACACACACACACACACACACACACACACACACACACACACACACACACACACACACACACACACACACACACACTTCATTCTGAAAGTCCTGCTCCTGAGTGATGGAGTCAGCTGGGCTTGCCTTGTCAGCTTTCATTTTAACCAAATTTATACTAAACGTGTAACAAATTAAAGTGAGAATTATTATAAAAAATGTTAAACCTATTATCCGAGGCTTACAGCTTCTGGAGGTGAACTTACACTGTTTAATAGTAGTTGTAAGGCATCCATCACTTATGTGGAGCATTGACCTCCTCAAATTCCTACCTGTGAATAAATACCTTGGGTATTCGGTATGCCTTTGGGGTGCGAGCTAATTTTTGCAGTTCACAAAGGTCAACTTATTGACATATGGAGAAAACGTAGGTGGCAACATTTTGGAGTCTGTCTCTTTGAAGCTGGACAGGACATGATCAGACGGCCTTGTGATATGTTTAATGGTAGTTTTACTGGCACTCAAAGAGCAGCAAATTAAAAGCGATATGTGCTAATACGTCAGACTCGGGGCCAGTTTAATTAAGAATACAGTCCATGGAGGAAGTCACACCGAGATGGAAAATAGGATTATAATACTAATGAAGGCAAACAAAATGCAGAGTAGGCAAATGTCAAGGATTAAAGTGAGTGTTTTAGGGACATAACTTTCCCACACAAGCAAGCTCACACACTTTTCTTTTCTCAGTATGTCGTAGGAGTTATTATTAAACATTTTTCACAACCGCCATGTTTCCACACAAAGGGGCGGTTTGTCCAAGTTGTGTTTGCTTAGTTTATTAAAATAGCTGCTGCACTAAAGTGATCAAACCCCTCTGTTCGCCCTCTAAATCTAAGTAGTCACTCTAAAAATATTTAATATGCACCATCGGCGCAAAAGCAACAAGCCGCCTCTCAGCCTCCCTCACTGCCTGCACTTAAAAACAACACACACAGACGTTGTGGAATGCGACCATATCTCCCCAATAAATCCAGGCTTTTGATTTTTCTGTGATGCTTCTCGTGGAAAAATTCCCTTTCTGCGGGGAATGTCTCTACGCATTTGCTTTGCTCTTATGTGACCAATATTGCTTCAAAAAAAGCCTGAATGCAGACATTGTTAAGCAGAGGGAGAGTGAGAGGGAGAAATGGTCCAATAATGTTGGTGTTGTGTTGGCCCAGACCTCCCTTTTACCATGTGAGGCTTTATCTTCTTCCCTAATCAGGCAAAGTCTGCTCTGGGTTATTATTGCTGACCTCTGGATGCTTTAGCAGCGCAGAGAAAGCTTTTAACCCTTCTATAATTTCCAGATTGTGTACATAATGCTTTAACTGTGTACACATACTGGTTTATCATGGATTTAAGTTATGGTCATTACTTGCAAGCGACCCGACCAGTATTTGACACAGCAACTTTTCTTATAAACTCTTTTTGCTAGTGTAAATACTTCTACTGCAGAGGGCTTTACATTACGGTTTCCATATGTCCAAAATAAAAGCCCCCCTTTCGGCCCGTGTGGAGGAATAAGCGAAAACATCCGTGTTCTGCTCTGCCCGAAAACAAACCCGACATTCATAATATTCACAAAATAAATGACCCGCTCCCTCTGAACTCTGGGGGAGCCGTGTACAGTGTAACATAATCTGCAATCAAAGTGTGGGACGCACAGACCTTTACTCTGTCCCTCAGCAGTGCCTTCCCGCTCTACTCCAAAAAATGACATACACTCAGAGCAGCACTGTCATCCCCTTGTCCTGTTCTCACCCCTAACCCCAACCCTTCATGCCCCCCAACACCGCCACCCAGCCCCGCCTGTCCTTTCATCCGAAGAAAGTGCCCATTGTGTGGGTAGATTGTTGTTAAAGAGGGGTGTAGCGTTGCCCGGTTGGAGCTTCCGTCTCGGAAGAGAGTACATCACTGCCTTGTTGTGATTTCAAGCTCTTTGGTTCAGTACTGCAAGGATGCACCTTCTAATTGATCTCTGAAAAGATTGTGGTGTATAGAGAAACTGAAAGCACTCATTTCTAACATAAAGCTAGCAGATAAAATAACAAATACATATTTTCTATTGATCATTTCACCCAGACTGGGGCCTTCAGGGCTCGGCAGATTTGTTTATATGCCAGTCAGACAGTACACTATGGGGTTGTTAACATGTGGTTATCATCACAACTCAAAAGTTCAAATTAACTGGAGGTCAGACCCAGTACCCTTGCAGTTTGGGAACCACAGCTGAGGTGCTATTAAAACAAGGAACAGGAACCACAACTATCCACATTTTTACCTAATAGAAAACCAAAAAATAGCAAGTCAAGTAAAATCAAAGTAATACAATGCATTGGAAACACGGCAAAGATACAAATTGTGTTTTTGTTAACACCCTGGGATTCAACTTATAAACCCTTTTTACAAGGATATTAAGAGCACTTTCTTACAGGAGTTGATTTTTCACTTTTATTTTTCCCCTTTTTTACTTTTCCTCTGGAAAATCCTCTTCAGTAGGGCACACAAAGACTGTCTTTACCGTGAAGGGAAAGGAAGCTGTGGGAGACTGGAATACCAAGGCTCTCCACGTCAGAGATTCATAATGGAAAGTCATTAGAATTGCCACTGAGGAGCTGGCATAATATTTACAGTGTGTTTGTGAACACGCTGGTAGCCAGGAGCTTACTGTAGAAAATACTGCCCGTGGCATCTTGGCCAAGAGTGGCGTGGATCTGGTCCCATCATGGTCCCGCTGCACAACATGCTTTCAGAGGATGTTGTCATGGTGAAAACTTACCAGAGTTAAATGACCCAAATACTGCTGTCCTTGTCCCACATTGTTCACTCTCGGGTGCCATCTTTTCCCCATTCCTCGCTCATAATTTTCTTCTAGGTGGTCCCGCCTGGGAGAGTACCACTGCAGGACAGAGATGAGTTCCTCTCTTTGAAGTTGAGCACCTCTCAAAAGGAGGCCCGACTCTTCCTGAGTGACGGAGCCTCCTGCCTGTCAGGCATCAAATGGACAGGTTGCACAGTTCTAACAGCAAGGCTTGAAACCCTTACCCCCCATCCCCTCTCTCGGTGGACCTCTTAACCCACCCATCTACATCAAACTTGAACTCTTTTTTTTGAGCCTGTAATTAAAACCAGGCAGTCTGCAACAGAGGTGAGTTGTTTCGGCTACAGACGTGCTGCTGAGGTCAAAGGCTATGTCGGGTTTGAACCCCCTTCTGTGGGAAGGGGCCTGCCTCAGATGAACTGGGCTACATGTAAGATTAAAAGATGAGAGAAAAAGGAGGGGGTGCCAAATTCATGTAATAAACAAAATGAAGAATTACAGAATGTGTCCTTTCATCATATTATTTGAGGAATAGGATAGTTATCAGAGGTCTTAAAGGACTAAAGATATTTTTGCAACTTGAATTGTTCCTGAACTATAAATACGTTTTGTTAAGGTCTTGTGTGACCTAGGTTGCACATACTGAAGTGTAACACTCAGACATTTGAAGTGATGACTCATGTAAAAGCCTTAAAGAAGCAATGATTTCGACACAGGAAGTTACAGGGTACAGTCAGCTAAACAGCACTTGTGTCACTGACTTTCTTGATGGGAAAACTAACATTGGAGGAAGAAGAAAACACACTCATCCTCAAATTGAACCTTTCAGGACATTTTATGAGTAGTTCCTTGAAGGATTCCATGTTGCGCAATGTATTCTTATGACCTTAAGTACTAGTGAGTAAACATAACCGAACTGTCCTTGGGTCTTTGTTTGTTCGAATCGTTAAAACACGACGTTTATAGGCTCGGTGTTTCTTTTCATTGGGGCTTTTAGCTCCATTAGTCTCTTAAGTTGCTCCTTTATATGTCTGAGAGTGTTTATCTAAGTATGTTGACTAGGGCAGATGGTGGAAATGGCAGGGAGAGGGTAAGATGAAACACAGCATCCCAAAACTAGTCACTCAGTGTTCTATCAGTGACAAGCCATCCAGTCTGAAATGTCAAAGTAAGCCTTTTGGCTTGGACACACCAACCCACCGCCAACCCTCTCATCAACTCCAATCTCTACAAACATTGGCTGGTTATGTTCACTAGTCCTCTAATTGCTAATTTGCCTAATGGATGTGAACTCAAGTGTCTGCAGTTATCTGGGCTGGGGAGACAAAAAAATAGAGGGGTGGAGGTCACACTGGAGACCCCCCTTAGGGGAATTGTTGCCCCGCCTGAGCACTTTAAAGGATTATTTAGGCTAACTTTCATCTCCATTGCTGGGGCTAGGGGCTTGCAGAGTGCTCTGACCTTATGACCTCTGCCTCGGTTCCTTTTTGCCTTTGCAAGGACAATTCTAACATGTGAAGTGTCATTCCTAACCGCAGTCTCATAAGAATCATTATAGCTAAACTCACCACCAGGTTTGCCCTTCAGCCAAACGGCAGGGTGTCATTACCGGAGTAAGAACCCACAAGGTCAAGTTTCCACAAAGGCTTTTTTCAAGGAGGTTAAGAGGAGCTTCTGCTGAGCTCGAGGTCTCTCTTTTAGGTATTATGGCTGATGATAGCAGGATGCCATTATCAATAATTCTTCTTTTTCTGAGTACAGAGAATTTTAACCATTAGACTAACATGTCCGCAATTCTTTAGAAAGAATCAAAAATACTGTTAATTTAATGCAATCTGTTTGTTTATTGTAGTACATCTTGGTATAAAAGTTAATAATGCCTATGAAAAGTCGCAGTCACCTAATGACCTGAGTAAATGTTTGAGATCGGAATTCAGCCCCTTCACAGTGTCCCACCGCCTACATCCTTATGAAGGAATGTAATTGTATTTTGGCTTGGCCTTTCAGCATGTGTATCAGATATTGAATTTGTGTGGGAAGATGATGGGCCAAGCCCTGGGGGAACTATAGAAAGAATGGAAAGGTCAGGGCAATGATTGTCCAGGCGTTATGCCTCCTTATGCTTTGAACCAATGTGTATGGTTACCAATAAGATCTACATCCTAATTCAATGGCAAAAGTGTTTATATGTGTTCCAAATTGCCAATTGAAAATTGGGGAGAAAAGTATGCTGCCCTCGTCATCAGAAGTTATCTAAATATCACCATTTGATTTTCCATTATGAAAAATATTATATATTTGTTGACAACGGAATCTCATGTTAAGGTCCAATTCTTTTAAAATGTTAGATAATTAAAGATATTTGTGTGAACTGTACATTTTGATTGTATGAACCAGTTACAACAGATTCTGAAATTCTGCCCATTATTTCTTTAGGCATGTTGCCATATCTTACACATTTAAATTGCATTTACATTTTAGAATAATTTGTAAAGGGGTTTAAAACCACAAATGCTCTCAGATTGTTCAAACGTGTAGCTTGTAACGTTAGCTTTTCCATTACATGAGTAGTGTCTTCTTAAACCTGAGGAATGTATAGTGACTATACTCACTGTGTAGATCTCCTCTGATTGTTATCAAAAACTAACAAACCTGGATACAGTGTTTTGCTGCCTCCTTATTTTCATAATACTACACCTACCATTAGTAGATAAGGAAAGTAATCATTGTCCATATGTAGGTATTTCATGGTAAATGAAATAATGAGCAATGACTGAGAGAGGGCCCCACTGTCCAGCACATAACTGGGAGTTGGAGTCAGGTTTTACCCTGTTGCCAAGAAACCAGGGTTACCCCATGTGGGCAGCAGTGTTCATTGGGCAGTCTGTGGTTGTGAGGAAGAGAAAGGGGAGGTATAGCACGAGTGCTGATCAAAGTTTAGCCAGTGCCCCGCTGCTCTCCAAATAAATCCCCCCACCGCTGGGCTCTCAGTGCCAGCCTTGTTTCAATAAGTCTCCCTTATTGTACACACAGCCAGGGGTCTTTGAGCTGAGCCATTCACTGTGAGCTTCCCACAGGATTACATATCTAAATATATGAAGTGAGAAAAGCCACTGCAGCAAGTGTGTGTGTGTGTGTGTGTGTGTGTGTGTGTGTGTGTGTGTGTGTGTGTGTGTGTGTGTGTGTGTGTGTGTGTGTGTGTGTGTGTGTGTGTGTGTGTGTGTGTGTGTGTGTGTGTGTGTGTGTGTGTGTGTGTGTGTGTGTGTGTGTGGTGTGTGTGTGTGTGTGTGTGTGTGTGTGTGTGTGTGTGTGTGTGTGTGTGTGTGTGTGTGTGTGTGTGTGTGTGTGTGTGTGTGTGTGTGTGTGTGTGTGTGTGTGTGTCGTTTAGTGATTCTGTTAAATTAACCAGAGCTGAAGAGGATCAGTATGTTGAAGGGCCCACCTCACACTGACTGCTCTTGCATTACTGGGATTTTAGCAGTGATCCCGCTGCACACCTACCGTGCATAACTACAGCCATTGTGTTTTGAGAGAACTACAAATGTTTTACTGCACGATAAAGTTGTCCACAGTGTTTTTAATTAAAGAAAATGTTGAAGGGAATTCTCTCAACTTTTTTGTCTTGTTTACTACCTCGCCAGGAGGGAGAGTCGAAGATTGATATCAGTTTTATCGGTCAGATCGACATGTCTAGGAAGTACTCAACAAAAAATGTATCCCTCTCGTTTACATTTTAAATGCTGTTCTATATCTTGATAGTACCTATTTTCATGGAAGTTACATATTTATTCTTCATAATTTAGAACAAATTGAAATGTTTGGGAATGTATGGTTTGACATATACTGTAGATACCAGAACTTACATTTCAAGTGTCGAGTTTTGAAAACATGTTTTTTTTTAGTGATAGTTTTTATCTGCCATTTTCAGACACACTGACGTGATAATGTTCCAAGACCATGTATTGGGACAAATGTGAATTCCTTAATTAATAAGTAAGTAATAATTGTGTTTCAGTCTTTTTCAATTCAACAAAACTAAAGAATCTAGTTACCATTATATCTATCTTCTTTTCTAACTCTTAAGAAAGCAAAAAAGTAATTTTCCCCAAATGTGGCAGTAGGTACTAATTATTTAAATAGTGTCTTGTACAAGGTGTACAGTAGATGGGGAGTGTTGGACTCCTGGGGTTCCTAAATGGCTGACAACATAGATATGGGTCTAGACTAATAGGCGGTTGGGTTTCTGTCATGCCTGATGGAAGCCAAACACTGCAATGAGTAATTTCATAAATATAGTGGCAGGTGGGACTTGTTGGACATGCCTACTCTCTCTTTTACAAATGGTGGGTAATGTTCCTGACCTCCTCACCCCACCAGGGGCCTCGGCAGCTGGGGCGCCTCAACCTATGCAACCCATACCGTTTACTCCCTTGTGTGTGTGTGTGTATGAATGTGTGTGTGTATGAATGTGCATTTGTGCCTGTCTGTGTATATACATTTCCACATGGCCACCTGAGTTTCCTTTATTCCAACCCATTTTTCAGCTCCGCCACACACATACTCTCAAATGTAGCTTTCTATCATTTACAGGAAACTTCTAACTTCAAAGTGTTGCATTAACCCCATTCTATTATTCCCTATTATAGCATTACAATCAAATCAGTCTGTTTTAGCCAGCACAGCCTTGTTTTCCACACACTCTTTGTGTTGACATTCTGCCACTGTTGTGCCTCTGCGGTAGAGGGGATAAATCACACTACCACTTGGTATAAACATGTCAGCATGTAGGCTCGAGGTGGGGTGAGGAGATCCAGGGCTACTACTGAGGTTTGTGAGGATGGTGGGGGCTTGTAGAACGCTGACCTAATAGAGGTTGTCAAAGACAGGGTGTTTAAAACACAAATCTGGCCCTTTTGTGTCTTAAATTAAATGACCCTACAGAAGACACAATCTCCAAACTAGTGGTCTGAAGCTGCCATTATAGGAACATAAAGGTGACATATGCTGAGTGTGGAATGTGTTGTCCTTGACCATCAGGAGACAAGATATGAGTCTGAGTGCTCCTGCTGCTATAGTAACGTCATGTCTTAGAGGCGGCGAGTGGAAGGGAGAGGCAGGAGGTCAGGCGTCATGGTGATATGGCGTGGGATACCGTCATGTCTGCAGCTGCTGTTGGGTAACGAAGATGAAAATAAAGTGTGGTGAGCGAACAAAAGTCTCATACAGAAGAAGAAGTAACATTGGACAATGAGCAAAAAAAGACAAAAGGAAGACAGTAAGTAGGCAGCACAGACAAACATCAAGCAGACAGAGACTATCTTCTCAACCCTCCCACAGTCTGTGGACTGATAGCGATGTGTAATAAGATGTTACAGTAAATGGCATGTTTCATCTTGAGACGGACATAGGGACAGATAGTCTACATGTCCTCTGGCCACAGGGGTTGACTCATTAAAGCAAGCGTCCCCCGCTGAAGACATTAGTGCTCTTTGATGATGTTGAGGGCTCCACGTCAGCCACGAGCATGCAGATAAACTCCCAATCTCTGCCTGCTAAAAGCCTCTCTTGTCTGGGTCAGGGTGCACAGAGCTGCAGGGTAGGCTGAGTATGGCAGGGGTCCGGCTTTGAGAGGAGAGAGAGCTTCAGGGGAATTAACATTGCAGATATGGAGCCTATCCTGCTGCCCTAGGGTTTGATAATATAAAACTGAATGCACTGTGTGGCACCATGTGGTGGTCAAGTGAAAGAGTGATTTATACAATTTGAAATAATTTACTTAAGTAAAAGGAGAAGCAACATTAAAATACTCAGTTTAAACTCAACCACATAATAATTTTAAGACGAATAAAAAACAAAACAAATAGGAACCTCAAGAAATGCTACGGTTAATTGCCGAAGCAGAGTTTAGTGGCAGATGTTGATCATTCCTAACATTTATATCAAACTTAGGAAAACCTTTGTATGTGGTTATGTTTGGGCTTCCTGTTTCTCCCACTAACAAAGATGTATATAGACAATGCATTTGCTCCTTTCACATAGCAGCAAGGTGTCCACAGAGACTTTTCTAAGAGCAAAGTTCAGCAATTTTTTTGGTTTGACTGAGTGATTCCAGTTCCCCCCTTTGACTTCCTGTTCATTTTTAGTGGGAATAGTTGACGTGAAAGGCCAGTGTTTGGTTGGTCCGTTTTTGGTACTTTAGAAAACATGGCGGTGTGCTACAATCCTGTGGAATAGGATCGGCTCTAGCTGGCACAAGCATTATACATGTGTGTGGGTTTATATTATGTTTCAGATCCTATGCTTCAGGCATGGCTGGCGTCAGTGTGTCTAACACCTTATGTGTATCCATTATATCCCTTCTTCAGTCTGCATTATGTTGTGTTACCAACACATTACAACAATGCACATTACAACAATGCACATTACAACGCATTATGTTGTGTTACCAACACATATCGAGTTATATACAGGCTTTAATTGTCAACCAATATGGAAACCAACTAGCAGTGGGTACAATGCTCTGTAGGCGACAGAAAACTCAACAAATGTCTGCTTAGCCTTCTAGCTAATATTGCTAGCTATAAAACAATGAAAAGGTAGCCAATTTAGCATATTTAAGTAGGTGCAATGCAATCACTACATTATGTCATCCTATCCAACATAACACCATGAATATAGTTAATACAGACTACATGTTTAACATATTTAATATCATACTATGATTCATGCAACCTACCATGTGCACAGTTCTCTTTCTAGCCAATAAGAATTTACACTAAAACTAAATATGCATTTATATGATCATATGCTTCCAGGCATGTACTCAAATATAAATGTGTTGAATATGACATAGTGAAATCAACAAGAAAGCTCTATTACATTTGCATAGTCAAATACTCAGAGACTGTTACTGTATGTTTGTCAGTCTGACCAGTCTGGTTCAATCAAGCTGTCTCCAAAGAACCTGGTGATATGTCTACACACATAAATACAGACACATGCGGTCAGCATCACTGATGTCATTGTTGTCACGCTCTGGCTTGGTCTTCTTTAGATGGGGGAGTGGACAGAGGTCACAGCGGCCAATTTGGTCTGGTGATATTGGACATGAAAGACTTCTCTGAGGTTACAAAGACAACAGGTCAGTCCGCCAAAGGCTGAGGTCATGGTTTGGAGAAGAAAATCTCAACACATACATGTGGAGCTGATTTTTGCTTTTTAGCAAAGAAACAAAAGGATTTGCTGACAAGCATTCAGCTCTGATAGATATTTGCTCAACAAAATATGATCAAGTCATGCTTTTCTGTCTTCTACTAAAATGGCTCCTGGTGAAAGAGGGAGTCAGTCGCTGGAGACCATATGCTTGCTGCTCGCCTTTAAGATCAAATACCCAGAAAAGTTATTCTTGCTCTGGGGGAACCACAAGTGTGCCTCCATCAATCACATTTATGGCTTCTATGATGAGTCCAAGCGTAGGTTCAACATAACGCTCTGGAAGACCATCACAGACTGTTTTAATTGTCAGCCCATTGCTGCGATTATTGATGAGAAGATCTTCTGCTGCCATGGAGGGCTCTCACCTGATGTACAGTCTATGCATCATTAGACTCACTGATGTCACAGACACAGGCTTGCTGTGTGATCTGCTGTAGGCCGACCCAGACAAAGACGCCCAAGGCTGGGGAGAAAACTACCGGGTAGTGTCCTTCACCTTCGGGGCCAATGTGGTCAGCAAGTTTCTCAACCGTCAAGAAATATTGCAAGACATCTTGTCATATGCAAACATAAACATGTGTACATTTGAACTTTAGAAAAGGAAACAGCCGCTGTACCTATGCTGTACCTTAACAAGACAGTTGCTCTACATTAGATCAGCGTTTCCATCCCTTTATCCACTCGGTAATAACAAAAAAGGGAAAAACAGCAATGCAATAGTGTTGAAGTTTTGTTTTCAGTTCACATGTAAATTTAATGTGGGAAACAAACATCGGTGAGTTTGTGTCCTTCAATCTGGTTTGTACAGTATTTGTGTGGGAAAGTAGAGAAGGATATGAAGACCACGGCTTTAACCGTCAGTACAGGATTAAAAAAAAAAAAATGTGAGTATATTTATCATCTCAGCAGTAGATATCGACCTCTCACTCTGAACATTGTGGCGCTTCCATGACCGTTTAAAGAGGCCAAAATCATCAAGGCAGGACGATGGCATTTTGTTTGTTCTTGGCTAGTTATATCATTGTTCCCATGTGGTTACATTTAACCAATGTATTTTCATTTATTAAGATCTTTGCCGTTTGCCTTTTTAATCTCTTGGTCTTCAAGTTGGAAACAGTGTGTAAAGACGTTTTGAGATTTGTAATGTTTGTTTGAAACGAGTGAAACCTGTTCTCCCTAAAATCATAAGGAAACAAGGATAATCACAACCAGAATCAAGATATCCTCTAGTCTACACACACGCAGTTCATCTTTCTATGCTGATGGGGGCGAACATGAGTAGATCCTGTGTAAGAAAGTCTCTAAAAAAAGGAATGGACTTTCTCATGTCTATCAGTTCTCGATAATGTGTACAAAATAGAGTGCCAGCAGCTTTGCAGTTTGATTTGACAAGCCGGACGTTTCTTTGTTTGAATGATGCTGATTCAATCAGCTTTTCTAACGAGTGGCTGAGAGCTTGCTGCATGAAATGTATTTTGTCCTGTGTTTATTCAACTAAAATAGGTCTTGTCATTACTTTATATTCACTTTATTCCATTCTTAACAGTTATTCATGCACAAATTGAAACGCTTACAGGCCTCTTTATCTCAGGAGATTCTTGTAATGTAAACAGAAGTGAAAAACAAGTGACAGCACATTTCATCCAATCAGCATCAGGTCCATATCTCCTGCATCCTGGCTGAGCTGATAGGCTAATCGATCAAAGGCATGCTAATCCTTACTCCGTGTCCAGTCTCAGGCAGTGTGAGGCAGCCAGTGCTCAGGGGGTTTATCAAGGAAGAGATGACCTCTGACCCTGAACTGACTGCAGGTCCTGAGACAGGAAAAGGTCAGGGGGTCGAAACAGAAACTCATTCACACCTCACAGTGCTGCGCCACAGGGGGAGGCAGTCTCCTGCCGGGTGTCTGTGAGCCTCCGGTAGCTTAACAGCCGCTGTATGAGAAACTACACAGAGTGCAGGCAGCGATATCATAGAAGATATCAAGTGTGTCGGGAGTCTAGACAGTGAAGTATGTGCCTAGAAGAATTTGATCTTCCTTCGTGTGTTATCTAACAATGCTAATGTTTATTGTGACCACTGTGTAGCCAACAGAGCTTTTAAAACAGAGTTTACTAACTAGAAATCTGACAGGAAACACATCAAATAACTTCAAACAGAAGAGATGGGATAAAGCAATAACAAGAAGGATCACTACAACTTTCTCTTTCCACTTAAGTATTCTTCAGTTTAAGACTATGCATAGGGTTCCTCTTATTTAAAGGGGACCTATCATGCAAAATGCACTTTTGTACGTCTTTTATACATGAATATGTGTCCCCGGTGTTCCAGGGAACTCACCAAGTGTCAGAAAACACAACCCTCTCTATTTTCCTCCATACCCAAATCTCTAAAAAAGGGGCTGCAACGGATCTGATAAAAACTGATCCAGATTTGAACACTGTCCTGACGTCAGGACAGTGGCGCTACGGCTATTGGGCCAACTCTCCACCTATCAGGGGAATGTGGGGTTGGGCCACGGCCGGCCATTGCCGCTCGAAAGCGCTGGAGACGCTGTAGTACATATGCCAGGCCTGTAAGTGGCGCTGTAGTCTGCCACAAAAGCAGCGAAGAAGACTTCCCGCCCATAGTTACCATGGTTACCCTTCTGTTTATTCTCCGCTGTGGCTTTTTTTCTCCCTCCCCGAGACAAGCGTTTGCTCCCCGTCGAGGCAAGCACTGTAATTCTCTCCGGTTAGTCCACCAGCAGATGACAAACACCCACCTCTCCGCCTCTTCCAAGGAACGAGGGGACCGTGCGGCAGAGTTTCAGTTTCAGTTTGTTTCGCCGGTCAAGATGTCCGTTAAAGTTGAAATCTTCCGGACAAAATTTGAAAAGTGCCGGTCAAAGGTCTTCTTTGTTATTTATTGAGCTTTAAAACAAATGAATAACGACTCTATATAATAAAACATGGAGGACGGAGATCTCTTTTTCTCCCCCTCTTCTGACAGCCCAGCAGCTGATCAGAGCACGTCTCCCCTCTCCTGCAGGGGGGCGTGGTCAGCAGAATCAGACCCGTAGACAGCAAACAGCACATAGCGCGAAATGAGGCATGGCTAAAATGCATGATCTGTTTGGTATTTTGAAAACAGAAACGTATAAATATACCTTATATAGGTATGGCCCTACAATATATCATTTAAATATAGCATGATAGGTCCACTTTAATCAAAAACATAATCTTAACCTTCACCCTAAAACATACTAATAGAGTCTATGGATGAACGTTTTGACAAATGCCACAACTCATTCTGCAACCTTTGTATTTATCTTGACAATAACTAAAGACATTGTTGGGAGATATGGTTTCCAAATCCTACCAAGCTTTTAATCACGTAGAAGCAATCAGACTTAATAATAGCCTTTTCTTCACTCATCAACCTGCTCCAACTCCCAACATGTCCAATAAAGATCCTTGGTCATCAACTAACCCCAGTGTAAACCCATCAGTGACATTATTAGCGGTCAGAGCAACTGCCATTGTGGAGCAAGAAATTGAGTCCCGTTTAATCCAAGCCAACTTTCCCTTATCTTACTTAACTGTTGTTATGTAAAGCATTAAAGTAAAGTATTTACTTGCATACAACATACATACTTGTTTTAACCCACACCACAATTTTGCCTAAACCTATCCTAGTGTTGTTGTGTAAGTAAACCTAAAATCCAAGGGAACCTACTTTGAATTTTTTAGTGAAAGACATGTAATGAATGCAAATAAAGTTTCCCTCAAAACACGGAAGATGATTTTGAAAAGACATATAAAATAGCAAAAAGGGAAAGTTCCAAAGCTGACTCCAGAAGGCTACCCTGAGCGTCATAGTTTGAAGCATAGGGCCACTTGCCATTGACCAGTTTTGATTAAGAATGTGTTGCACTAGCAGTGAACATATTTTAGACAAGAATGTCAACCTGTGGCGGTACTATAGAAACAGGCATCCAGTAAATGTTGAGATATTTCTGCACCAAAAAAGGGGGCTGACAATGCCATCCCTAGAGCCATGTTCTAGCATGGATCACAACAAGAAATACAGTATTTATTTGTGGTATTGTTATTAATAATAATTATTATTTACATTTGAAATCTCATAAAAAGAAACACACTGTAGTAACATGGATACAGGTATAAACAGAACATTTATATACATCCCAAAAACGAAGATAAAACTCTATTCAGTAAAAGTTCCATATGTAATTACAACTGACTTCAAAAACCACAAACATAGAGAGCTTAACAATCCAACTCTTTCAGAATTGTACATTTCAGGACCCCTCTCATGACAACAAGCTGAGTGAAATGCATTGGGCCTGCCCATGCACCACAAAACATGGGCTCATAAAGAGATGTATTATCAAGACAGCAGTCTGCATGACTTTGAAAGGAAAGAGAAAGGGTATCAGTTGAAAAGTGCGATCAAACTTTGTCATCCAGCCAAGGACTACGCTTCTTTGTGTGCTACAGTATCAAAGCGACATGGTGTGGGATCATCACGGAGCATCGGCTTTGATCTGTTGACGGCTCGGTGTCTGTAGAGCTCAACGGCTGACCTTTCATCTGGCCCAGAACCTGGGATTCACTCTGGCTTCAGTAATAAGATGATTAACAATAATAACCCCCCGATAGAATAGAGGGTGGGGGAGGTGGGAGGACGGATGGGGGGAAAAAAAGACAAGATTCTGAGTGAAGAGTACTTTGAACTTGCTGCTTTTTCTGTTCTGTAGAGTCTTGTTTTCTACTCTCTACTTACTCACTTTGACCGTCACCCCACTTAAAATTCTTTCTCTGCATTTCATCCAAACTTGACAGTCTGTGTGACATGATCTACAAACATCATCCCTCCCTAACACAAGAGGACCTCACTGGTTGGTACATGTCCTCAATAGGTCAGGAGTGCAGAGTCACTGTGCTACTACACTACAACGTATGATTTATATTGGTATTATACATTGTACATGTTTTGTTTTTTTATGTCTAGGGGTTTGCAGATAACCCAAATTTGAAAATCACTGCAAGAAACCCTGACCCCATACAAATTCTCAGCGGAATAAAACATTATTGAATTATCTCTGTACTTCACAAAAAATGTATCTGTATTTTTTGCATCATCTCACGAGCTATGTAGATATGTTTGAGAGGGAGAGACACAGCAATATTCCAGTCATAAAGAAACGTTGCTTAAGTTTACAGTGCTGCAATTTGTGGAAACAAACCTTTCAAAGTTGGAAAACCATAAACCCTTAATATAATGGCTTGGGATGAAAGTTTTGTAAAATCCTGACCGATAAGTTGATTTACATTTTGATTGTCATCTGCAAACAGATCTAAGTTGTACAAACTTATGGGACATCCTGTTTATTCAGTTCAAGGCTCAGATCGAGATCGCGATCGGTTGAAAACAGGAGCCACAAGGAGGAAGTATTTGCTTTTTTTTTGGACATTGTACAAACACATTTCGGACACCATTACAGTAAGCCGTTTGAAAGAAACTAAAAAAAACACGTTTGAAGTATTTCCATGATGTTCTGGATGTTCATCATTAAAAGTGGATGTAAGGAAGCAATAAAGACAGAAATCTGAAGCTTCACCGCTCAGGACTACCTTGCTTCTTTTTCTGTGTCATCTCTGCATTCGGACATACTGTGGCGCGCTCCATGCTTGTGTTACATACTTATTCAATGCTGTGCTGCAAGGAATGAAAAGAGACCTCGGTTTTGGATCTAACGTCGCTTGACCACACTCCATAAGAAATGTGGGTAAATATATATATATCCATAAGAACTCCTACCCTTTAGTCTCCTGGCCCCTGGGACTTAATGAAATAGATGCTGGAGGCCCCCTCTACAATCAGCAGGCTGAGGCCCAGGGCTCAAATTATAATCAGCCTCAGTTTACACTTTGTTTGTTGTGGGGCAATTAGGCCGTCCAAGCTCAGACAATGCGGTTATACTTTCCTGCAGCAAATGGCCTGCATCCTGTGCCTGAACACTGCCAAGAAAACCCTCAAATAACAACGGAGAGAGATGTGGCTTCTGTGGGTCTTGTCTAAGAACAGGCCTCAACCTGGCAGCATGTTTGTCAGCAGAGAGAATCAGATATGGCCGAATTTCCCTGGAAACCACCTCCTCACACTGCTTCAGACTTTTTTTTAATTTCCCCTCCACAGTTGTTTTTCCTCTTTCCTTTTTCTCTTCTACCACGGGTCTTGCTTGACTTATTCAAATTATCAGTCTGAACTTTCCTATTTTCCAGGCACTGATGATTGCCAAATCGGAGATTACAAGTAAAGGAAGAGAGGGCTCAGTGAAATGAGCTGTCCCATTCATGCAAAATTGAAGCTCTGCAGCAGCTAAAAAAGTATGGTTTCATTCTTTTTTTCTTTAAACAAGCATGATGTCCATCCTGGATTGGAATTTATGAAATGTTTTCTTTCTTTGCTTTTCTAATCTTGTGAGGTTCATACTGCACTGATTTACTATCTCAATGATACAGCAACTTGGCAGATGTTCAAGTGCGCTGATTGTATCTGGAACGACACACACGAGCACACAATATTTGTCAAAACATGTGACCTTCACGCATTCTTTTCTCCTTTCTCTCCCGCTACATATCAACTTTAAGCACACCATCACCTCCTGCTATTCCTCCATCCCCTCTTCTTCCTTGGATCCTCCAAGAATCAGAAGCCTTTGAAACCAAGACAAAACTCCTGGTGACAGACAGAAACATTTTTATCAGTGAGATCCCACATCCTGATGTCTGAGAATGTAGATACAAATACAACTAGAACAAATGTGTCTAATCCTTCTGTGGAACGTGATTGCATGTTCACAAAACCTACATCTTCCAAGAAAAAAAAGGAGGAAGACAAATATAGAGATATCGGTGTTCTTCAGAGTTGCTGTCACGCTACGGCAGGACTCCTATTCCCCCACAACACAAAAGGATTAGCCTAAGTAGCTTGAATTCTCACAGGATTAAAACATGTGCTGGTTTTTCAGTGGTGCTGGCTACTTGGCAGACTATTTAAGCTACTGATTAGGTAATATGAACATAGTTGGAGGCCTTGTTGGACAGAAGGGATTTGTTTGTGAGTCCAGTGTCCCATGGAAGCAAATAGAATTGGTCTAAAGGCGTAGTGTGGACTCAAGTCAAATGCGAGTCATAAAACCAACTTTTAGACCAATGGCTTGTGACTTCACTTGAGCTTTGGCCTTTTTACTTGAAATTACTTGATATCCTACAAACGCCCAGATATTATAAGTTTTGCAATAAAGACCTCCACATGCTTCACACCAATTTCAGTTTTTACACTGGGAATTTCCTATTTCTTGGTCTATTCTTGGAACTTAACCTTGGACTTGTTTGCCTTCATTTAGGATATGTTCATGACTTGGAACTTGATCTTGTTGGACCTGAATTGGGATTTGCTGGGACTAAATTTTCCTGAATCAGTATATAACCTTGGACTTGACTTAGAGCTTAATGCACAAGACTTGGGACTTGTTGGGTCTCACTTCAAAATGTACCTGAGACTGGTTGCACTTTTGGACGTTTGTCTTGCCTCAGGACTTGATTCTGACTTAGTAGTCAGGAAATGTTTAACTAATATAGGAACACTCAGGTATCTGAACGTTTCTTGCCTTTGGCTTGAAAATATGTTATACCCCTGAAAGGTGCCATCTTGGGTGTTCCCTGCTCCCTGAGGCCTGTGGTCGCTGGGTGGGGTGCCCATGTGGGACACTTGCCACGGGACACTGGGTCTTTGCTTTTACCTTCTTATTGGCGTTAATCAGACCCACATGGAGACAATTTGGGGCCACATTTTCCCATTTATACAAACATTTATATACTATGTGACCAGGCAGCTCAAGGTCACATTACATTTCTCCATAAAGAAATAGAGCATAGCAATGTAATTGCACAAGGGTAGTTTTCTAAACCGGAATATTTATAACCTGTACATCCAAACACCCACTTTGAAAATGGTTGATTGTGGAGAAATGCATGCATGTGCTCTTTTTCCTAAAAAAAATTCTGTCTATAGAATAACTAGCTGTGAAACAGGATAAGGCACTGCAAGGCCTCAGGTTTCCACAAGGAAGAGAGTTGATTTATTAAAGAGTGGCAAGTTGACTTCAAATTGTGGAAAATATATTTTTTGTATGTCTTATTTGCTGGACAAAGATTCACTGTGCCATGTGAAGTGTTTTTGCCTTGAGCTTAAAGAAATGGTGTCTCTATTAAAACTCTCATGGCAAACAGCTACTTAATTTAATTTAATTCAAAATCCATCGCACAGTTGTTCTGTATGGCCATTCATAAAAATTCTGTGGATTGCTTGAGTAATTTGTGTGCATTACGATTAATTGTGTGTGTGTGTGTGTGTGTGTGTGGTGTGTGTGTGTGTGTGTGTGTGTGTGTGTGTGTGTGTGTGTGTGTGTGTGTGTGTGTGTGTGTGTGTGTGTGTGTGTGTGTGTGTGTGTGTGTGTGTGTGTGTGTGTGTGTGTGTGTGTGTGTGTGTGTGTGTGTGTGTGGTGTGTGTGTGTGTGTGTGTGTGTGTGTGTGTGTGTGTGTGTGTGTGTGTGTGTGTGTGTGTGTGTGTGTGTGTGTGTGGTGTGTGTGTGTGTGTGTGTGTGTGTGTGTGTGTGTGTGTGTGTGTGTGTGTGTGTGTGTGTGTGTGTGTGTGTGTGTGTGTGTGTGTGTGTGTGTGTGTGTGTGTGTGTGTGTGTGTGTGTGTGTGTGTGTGTGTGTGTGTGTGTGTGTGTGTGTGTGTGTGTGTGACAAGCCTTCTAATAAAAGGTCAAATGTTCGTGAAAAGTTCAGATAGGTATTTTCACTAGTTTTCATACACAACAATGTAACTAGAAACACACTATCAATTCACCATCTTTCTAACAATTACAAACTAAAAACAGCACTCAACACTTCTTAATAATCCCATGGCCGTGGTTTCTCTAGCATGTGGCATACTTTCTCCTTCTCCCATAGATCCCACAGTCTCATTGCAGTGGCAGGGGCCAGAATCTCCTATTATCCTGGTCCCTTCTTATTACCCAACCCATTATTTCCACTGCAAAGACAAAGTTAGACAGGAAATGAAATAAATGCAGTGTAGTGGCTGAAATGAATAGCTTCTGATTGAAACAATTGCTCTGAGTTGTTTATGGCGCCCATCCAATGATTTGTCTTTTCCTTCACTGAGATGCTGTGTCAGCACTCAGTGGTTTCAGTCACGCAGTTTGTTCACTGAAGTGAGGCTGCCTTTAAATATGCAATCTACAGGAACTGAGACGGTGTAAATGCACTTGGGAAAGTTATTGAAGTTACTCATCGTCACTACAATCTTTTTTTTTTTACCTTGCCTAGATAAACAAAATATTTGAAGTACAAGATTTTTGAGAAACAGAAATAATGATATTCTTTAATGTTAAGTGTTAAGTGCAGAGCAGCTGCTTTTCATTATTGAAGGAAATAACAAGGGATTTTTTTAGTGGTCTGGCAGATATCTTGATGTTAGACTTGTCATGACTCCAGCCAGCAGCCATAACTAACTGCCAATTGACTTGGACAGCCAAACAGATCAGACAGATTATCTTTGGTCTCTGAAGACAGAAAAGAGAACACAATATGAACCTACATGAAAGCTTGTTTCAAAACATTTGACTTTTCGAGGTTTTACATTTCAACATTACCTAGCGCTACGGTTATTCATAGCAGAAAATGGCAGTAGAGTTGAAGCATTGGGGCGACATATCACCAGATTCCCACAGATGCCAGTGCAACTATTGTAGTGTCAAAAGTGAGTGTGAGAGTGCTCATGCATAGTTTTGTTTCTATTGACAATTTTATAAGTTCTGAAAATGATTAATTGATCAAAAGTATTTATCAATAATTGATATTTTTCCATGATTAGGTATTTCTTTACCTTTATGTTCACAGAGCATTAGTTCTGGGCGATTAAATGGATATATCTGCTATTGGCGATTGGCTTTTTGTGGACAATCTTTTTTTTTTTAAACATTGGTTGCTCAGCGGACAGGGAGAGAGAAAAACAGTGGGTAAATTAAGAGTTGATTGTAGGTTGGTACAGCACCACACACACAGACATATCATCAAGTTTGAATAGTTTGACCATGCATTTACAGGAACTTGTTCCTGACATTTCTATAAAGTTAAAACATATTTTTACACACAGGTACATTTTTCAAAAACTGCAGCCATTTTGTCTTGGATGCTGCTGGTGCCACTTATCAAATATGAGTTAAGTTGTCCGATAATGTGTTCAGCTGTACAAATGGACAGAGATGCCAGGTTTGACAGTTTAATTTCTGTAATAGCATTCAAATGCATGTGATGTATATACCTATATGTATTTGGAGAGTTTTCCCTAGCAAACGATATTAACAAAAACTGTCAGAGTTACAGCAGTAGTAGATTGATGAGTTGGTGTGCAGTGAAATGTAACTTGCATGTTTACTTTGAATTAAAAGGGAATCTGAGCATATTTGGCTCTGATTTTTAAATGTATAATTTAAGAGCATTTAATCCAAAAGTAAATGGTTCATAATGCTTTTCTTGGATTGGGCAACACAAATTGAATAAGTGCTTTGATTACCGGTAATGAGTTTGGTATCCACTTTCCAAAAATCTTTGCACAAAATGTATCACATCACAAGTTAATGTGGTAAATGGCTCACCAAGGTGATTATGCAGGAAAAATGTTTGGATAAACATCTCCAACTCCCTCACGTTCTATAACCCCATGGTAATGAACATATTCCCAACCATCACTAACTTCTCTGCTCACTGGAAACCCAAAGACAGCATTACACTCTTACCCCTTTCCCACCAAAGCAGTTCTGGGCCAGTTCGGAGCTAGTGCCCGATTAAGAACCAGATCTTCCTGTTTCCACCGAGCGGGGCCGGCTCTTGGCCCCGGACACCGGTTCTTAGCTGGCACCACAAAACTACCCGTCAAGAACCAAAAAACCAATACATCAGGTTTACGTCAGAGGCTGATGCGAGGTTAACCTGAGCAATAACAGTTTATGGCGAGTACAGGAAAGAGAATAAAGTTGTAACAACCAGTAGCGCTCAGCAAGTGACTAGAACGCATCTACACACTTATAGAATACACACATATATAAAGTCAGGCAACACTAACCAGGCATAGTGTGATGCTGTTTATTTTTATCTTACTTTTAAAGACCATCCGTTCGCTGTTATTTCCCGTTTTGAAGAGCAGAACACTGCTTCAGCGGCATACGTTTTCCTGTTGTGTTTATTATAGCATGGTGGAATCAATACATGGGCTACACAGGTTTCCATGTCAGACTTTCAAGTAAAAATCCTAATGAAAAACATGCAAGTGAAATATGCTTGTAGATAACGTCTTATGCCACAATATGATAGCAACAACTAGTCAAGATAGTCAGATTAGCTTTGGCTGCTATGCTAAAATCACCCATCTAATACCAGAGTAACTTTGTTTACTACGTCAGTAAACGGCAGACTAAACGCTGGTGGACGAGCAGCGTATCGCTGCAGCAGTCGGTAAATGCCATTTTGAAAAGGAAAGCACAAGCACGGAGCTATAACGGGAACTGGTTTGATGGGAAGGGGGTATCTGGGTACCTGTCTAGCAAAGTTCTTGGCTCCTACTTCTGTTTGTAGAATCTTGCTCCAAATTAGTCAGTGGGCACAGCTGCTCAAGCCTAGTTTGAGCCTTAAGCATGCAACAGACAAATGTTGTTATTTGCTCCTGTAACCTGATAAGATAAAGAGAATTACAGGAGCATCTTGCAGTCATCAGCGAAGGTTGATGCACGTTAGTTTTCTCTGTCATGGCACCACCTTTTACTAAACTGTGGAAACAATAACAGTATGTTCTGCTTCCCTTTCCTGTACCCATATTTACTTATGTGTCAAATGTACTTTTAGGCTTCAATGTTAGTCTCACTTGGTTAACCAATTAGCAAGGAAGTCTCCTGCTTTTACCTTTCACTGGGATCTAGTGTACCCTTGACAATATATTCAGTTGCCAGGGAAATATGATATCCAAACAAAGAGAGCGGGGGACTGTTGACTGAGGATATTGCTGATGTTTTACATTAACCAACACAAGCCCTAGTCTGTCCAGTCTAAAGGACTACCCAGCAGTCTATCAGCAGGAGGGTGATCTGCAGCCTGACAACTGCACAGGCTTTTAATCGTGCACAGCATCACCCAAAAGAGACACACACTTCCTGTACCAATCAAGCACTCTTATGGAATGAAACTTTGTGAAAGCCAGAGCACTTGTTATGGAATTACACATAGAGAAGAGAGCAGCTACGTCACTTCCACGGCAAATTAAGGCCCTGCCCACTTTGGGTGAATTCAAGGCATTAGTGCCAATTAGTGTCATGTCTTAAAGCTGCTGTGTCATATAATGCACCTCAAACAACAAATAAACCCACAGTTTAGATGTCACTACTTCCTCTACAAAATAAAGGACAGTAACATAAATGATCTAGTTCAGAAATCACAGTTTAAGTGTACGCCTGCTGCCTGCAACTCGTTCACCAGCAGACTGACAGGACATCGATCCCCTATTGATTTCAATTAAACCATAAATCGTCGCCAATATTCTATCTCACATGACATTGTTTAATTGTTTGCCTGTCTGACCATCCTAATTGTGCAAGTGTGCTCCTCGTAGAAAGAAAAGGGGCAGTATTATACAATTGGCTTTTAATACTAGTTGATCATTACATTTTTACATTTGTATGTGTTTTTTTAAATATTTTTCTAGTTATTGTGCTTTTTATCATGTTTTTAATTATTGTTTTATTATTGTACTCCCATTGTGTTATTTAATATTTATTGCCTGTACAGCACTTTGGTCAACTGAAGGTTGTTTTAAATGTGCTATATAAATAAATAAAGATTGAGATTGAGATTGAATTCTTAATGTGAATCTCGAAAACTTCAGAATCTGTATTTACTGCCAGTCTAATGACAGCGAATGTTTTCACCCTAAAAGGGGCATCGCCTTGCTTAGAGGGAAAGTACCCGGATGTGTTGTTCTCATCTATGGTCTTATCATTAGACGGCATCCTGTTCTTATAAATGATAAAGTCTATCATCAACCCCCCTCTCCCCCCTGTCTCCTCTGGTACCTCTCTTGTCTGTCCCTCTTTGATCATTGAGTGTCTACCAGGGTATCATAAGGGACATCATGTAATGTCAATAGATTCATATTGAGAAATTCATGTAATTAGCGTAAGACTTCATGCAGTCATACCGGTGATTCTTGCAACATTTAGCAATTGCAGATGGTAAAAGAAGTAAAAACAACCACTTTAAAATGATCTGCTATTGATTTTTGAACAGGCTTCCCGTGTCAGCCTGTCCACCATCACCTCAGCTATCATATTCACGCTAATCAGCAACTGACAATAGGCCACACTCAGTCAAGCATTTATGGCAGACTGTGCTGAGCCAGATTTTGAGAAGCAATACAGGCTAGGTCCATACACTCAACATACTAAACAAGTAAACTTGTAGGCACCTTATCTTCTGGTCAACCCCCCAAAAAATGTATGACTATATTATTTCACTTTTAGGGAAACTGAGTCAGCACTGGGATACATTTAATAACAAGGGGATTTTTGGCTCGGGAAGTGGTCTTGTTTGCTACAAGCTCTGAACTTCTTCGCCTCAGCAATCACAATGACATCATCAGAGCATTGTGTTTGCTTTGGCTCTTACTCAGGCAGCAATCACACAATTTGAAAAGCAGGGCAGCTACTCACCCACAGGTCGTAAGCCCTGTCTTTCACTGGCATCGCTTTGGTAAATCTCAGGGCTGCTGTTATCCTTCACACCTGGCAAGACGGCCAATTAAAGTATGCATAGATGTCTGCCAACTCAGGGTTTCAGGTTGGGTGAACATCCATCAATATAAAAGAAGCTATTTGTGTTTTCAGGGCAAATTTGCCCCTTTAAGTGTTTGTAAGGGAAAATAGGATGTGCTTTAATTATGCCCTTCTTTTGTAAATAAACCTCTTTTACGAGATCTGGAAATAGGCAATGGAAACTCGAACATAAAACAGAAGCTTTTTAGTAGTTGCTCACTAACACACACACACACACACACACACACACACACACATACACACACACACACACACACACACACACACACACACACACACACACACACACACACACACACACACACACACACACACATTCGTACGTAAGCGCTCACTCCACCACAAACTAAAGTAAACTAACATGGGATGAAATGATTAAAAAAAACACACATACAAGAAATTCACATGGAATGAACTTTGCCTCTTCACCACAGACACACACAAACTAACCAATATAGACAATGGTTTGAGTCTCTGGCCGGGTCAAGTGAGTGACACACAGGGCTATAATTCCCTGCATTTCAGAGAGGCTTTCCAAGCCATACTGACGTCTCTGAGACTGAAGCGAGACGGGTAATGGCCAGTGTTTACCACCACAAACTTCCCCATCACTATAGGACTGACTCTATAAGTAGCGCAGAGTAACTGAGCAGACAAGGCAGTTTCAATTCTCTCCAATTTCCGTAGGGACAAATGGGGAGAACTTGGAGTGAGACAATAAGATAGAGACTGACAGAAACAGAGGAAGGGAGAGAGGGGGAACTTTGTTAGAACAACTGCACTTGTGCTGAGTTGATTTTTCCCCCCTTCCTCTTTTTTTTCTTCCCACACAGCCCCCCTCCCCCAGTGGACACTGGTGCCAAGCTGCCGGGTCGCGGTGGCGAGGGCGCATGTGGTGTATGTCTGCGTGCCTGTGTGTGTAACTGTGTGTTGAGAATGAAGATGCAGAGCCAGGGCATACCTTCAGGCCATTAGTTCAGTCCTTGTCGGCCTCAGCAGAACACAGCATTAATTGGACACAGTAGCTTCGAGATCACAGCAGCCCCAACCAATTTGTAAAATGAGTAAATTGCCTGTCTTGTCATTCCTGGGCTCGCCTTTGCTGTTGAAGCTGTGTTTATAAGGGTTAAAGGGAGGGATAATGTCTAGCATATGAACTGGAAAAGGTCCACATAAGGGTGGTAAAGAGATAAACACACTTCCGCATGCACAGTATAATTCTACAGTTTTTAGTATTTACAGATCTACACACCCCTCAACGATGTTAGCCAGGAGTTCAACTTCCTTTGTCTTTATGTTACTTTAAAGAACATTTTGTTTATGCTCCTCCTAACCTTTTTCAAAAGTGTGGAATGAAACAGGAGCATGTGCAGGTTTTGCACGGTCAAAAATGTTGGGCAGTACATGGACAACAGGAGGAAAATATGTCATGTAGTTGACCCTTGAGGAAACACTGATTCAGAAAGCTCTGCACAGGGAAATAATCCAGGTTACTCGTGACAATCAGAACAATATACAATTATGGCTTCACAGCTATTTCCTTGGTTTTGTTTGTGTATAAGAAAACCTCTTTCTGGCCAATGGGTTTCATGTGGCCTGTAATTCTGACAGTGGCCCAATGATCATGTATGAAGACTAAAGCAAATGTGCTTTATATGCACATGTGGATTTTTTGTATGAGACTTTTGAACAGTGCTTCACCGACACTATATCCTATTCACATGGAATATATTTTCTCAAAGCACTGAAGTAGCTGTAACAACTTTTGATGAAATTTGATGTTTCCTGTTTCCAAAAACCACAAAGTTCCGAAACTGTGCACCGTACTCGTTTTTATAAACTATATATACTTGCCTGAAATTGCCTCACATTTAACTCTCAACAATGGCTTAAATAGGAAAGTGTTATCCACAATAAACTGAGTTTTCCATCATAAAAAGTCTTTGTTTTCCATGGTTCCTGCGGTGAGCGCGGAGGCCTATTCCTATGAAGATGAATGAGTCACTGCATTGATAGCCACTGGCATAGAAACAGTGCAACTCTCTTGAGTGCTAGAATTCTGATGTCCATCCGCCCATCCAGCCGTGCTTCCTCCCCATCCGTCCCACACAGGCTCATCAGGCATGCGGATGAGCACAAGAGCCTCCCACAAATCCTAATTTCCCTACACAGAGGAACACTCTCTCCTCCCTATGTCTTTTTCCTCCTCGGCAGACCGGCTGCGGTAATCGTCGATGTGTGTGTTGCTGATTCTATGCCTCTGTGGCCGGGGAAGGCTTCTTGGAGCTCTGCCTGGACATTTGTGATTCATCAGTGTGTTTGGTTGTTTCCTTTGTTCTTAACGGCGCTTGTGGAGAGGGTCCAGTAAAACGCTGATGACGCACTGCTGTGCTCTGGGTCTTACACCAAAACATAACTACTAACCTTCCCATCCCACAAGCCTCACCACCACCCCCAAAACTCCACTAGACCTCCACTTCCTCATGGTTTTCTCACATGCCACACCTTCCAACTCGTACAAACAAACAAACACTCAATCCCACATTTCGGCCAACAAAAAACCCTCAATGGGACCAATGCACAATGAAACACTATTTAATTACACAAGAACCAATCACCGTCCCATGTCCCAACAGCTGGATTATTCAATCTTCTCATCCACTCGTGGTGCCTCCTCCCTTCTTCCCCTCTGTCATCACCACCTCTGGTTTTGTGTGATTTTCCTTAATTACCTCTCCAGTTAGTAAATAAATCCTAAAGAATTTGGATTCCATATGGAGCTTAAGATCTGTTAACCCGCATGTGTGTGTTCCTGGGTGCTACAATGAACTTGTTTTAGAGTCGAAGGTAATTTGGTCATCATCAGCACATTGTGCATGTGTGGCACAGGGCAGCTGACAGAAGTTTACCAGAGGTGCTTGCAGGCAATCAGTCATCTTAAGTCTATGGTTACGGTCGAATTGTCAGTTTAGCTTAGGAACCTTCCTAACGGAGTGAAATTACCTGGAAGTACAGTACCTCAGTGGCAGCCATGATAAGAGCTGTTCGAATTCTCTAGATCAGTGGTTCTCAACTGGTCAGGGGCCTCATTTATAAACGGTGCGTACGCTCAAAAGATGGCGTACGCCAGTTTCTACGCAATGTTTGCGATTTATAAAAACAAACTTGACGGGAAAATGTGCGGTCCTCCACGCAAACTCTGACCCATGCGTACGCACTAAGCACAAAAACGGGAGAGACGAGAAACTGCGACACCGTTGGCAGAAGGAAGAATGGAGAGAAATATGTGGAAATAATACCATAAATAGAATGTTACCTCTCATTTATCATATGAAGAATTCATTTTCACAAATTGATTAAAGCCAATCTTAAAATGATTGAACAAACGCCTGTTTGAGACTCCTCAGTGCACACAAAAACATAACTTGGAGAAATAAATAAATACGGAAATGTTATTGATCACCCCTCAATTATGTTCTCTTGTTAAGAAATGTATTCTCATAAATGATGCGGTAAACAGAAGGACAGAATTACTTTAAACTGATGCCGTTTTGCATTTCTATAGGTTGTATAGATACGAGCATGGTTTTATATACTATCATGTTTAATCATGTTTTATGCCTTCAATAGCCTACTTGATAAGTCGCTCGTAAAACACAGGAGGTATGGAAACTAAGAACACCATATGTGGTAAATTGTACAGCTAATATAACACAACACATTAGTTGTATTTCCTTTAACTGGTGGATTATGGATATATTGTCAGGGTGAGTGAAGCAGGCAGGACCCAAATGCAGATTTCACAGAAAATACCTTAGTCGGCGGGACCCCCAACGGGACAGGACATGGGGTTGGCAGGACCCCCGGCAGAACAGTAGTCGGCGGGACCCCCAACAGAACAGGACATGGGGTCGTTCACTGAAACAACCGATTATGACCGAGAAATTATATCATGAAAGTTACGTTACTTATTAAGCATTTTACTACTTATGCCGTAACTTGCCATAGTGCTTGGTTTTGAATGTTCAACACTCTCACAATTAAAAGGAGAAATATGAACATTACTTGTTTTACTGAAATGATAAAATAAAGTCACAGTGTTTACTGAGCTGTGTTAGGTTTCTTAAACTTTTAAAACATGTTTGAATGGTGATATACACAGTGATAGGTTAAGGACTAACACGATCTTTTCATACATTTAACATCTTGCCAAGGACAACAGTTGAACATTAGCCTGCTGGCTAATACTGGCTCATTTACAGCAATGTGGATTAATGTGCACTGTCCTTTAAATAAATAAACAAACAAACAAAACAATACAATCATACGTATTGGGATTCATATGGATTAATACGTGTGGACCGGAGGGTAAGGGTGACAAGCATAAGTTTCACATCACTTTTTTATTTATATTCCAACCTTGGTCATGAAGAATATATATGTTTCTCTGTTGTCCACGTTCATAAAGCATAAAACAACACCATAAGAGCACGGTGCAAAGTTGTTAGATGTGTTTACAGTAGTCCGCCGTTCTTGTTATACATCCATGTAGTCCGCTGTATAAAAAAATGTAGTTTCCCCACAGCAGACGCACATTCATGACGTCCGCTGGCGCATCATAAATACGTTGGATTCTCAAAGCACCGCAGTCTCTTTTCCTAAGTCCTTCTGAATTCTCCTATCCACTATTCCTTAACCCCGTGATGTTTCACACAGAGGTCAAGGATAGTGGATAGGAAAAGACAAGGTTCAGCTCCAAGTGAGACAGGCAACACGAGGAGAGAGGGAGGCAGGGGGAAGGTGTGATAACAAGCTCATGTTCATGTTGTTCACTAAACTCAACAGTAAACAAAAGAATGAATAAAAACCTATTTCTACTGTCAGCAAAAAACTGAAATCCAGTTCTAAGTCAAACAGCAAGAGAATTGTAGCAGTTTATTCTCACCCCTGGATAACGTTTTATAAAATCTTCTCCTCAGCAGGCACTCTGGTCAAATTAGTGCAGAATCTCTATGCACTCTTAATTATCATAGATCAAATTGTCTTTGCACTGATTGTAAAATAAATTAACATGAAATGACATGTGTGCCTTTGGACATTAATCAAACTATGCCTTGCCACTGCTTATTAAACTACACAAAAAAAATGGAAAATATGCTTTTGAACATTTAATACTGTGTTTTGTTTATAAATATCTTTCTGTAGCTGTCTCACATACAACAGTAATTTATTTTAATTTTTCTCAGCTGTGAGCTCTTCCATTTCCTTTGTGCAAAACAATGTGGGAAATATAGTCAGTACATTAAAAAAACATGTTTTTTGTTGTGCTTAAGGCACAACAAGTAAGTATACTTATACTATTTTACATTTTTTGTTTTATACTCAAGAACTATTATTAGTATGTAGTATTGTAATCGAAACTCACGCATTGTTCACTCGGAGTCATTTAATAAAGAAAATATACGTTTGAGTCATATTCATAGGAAAGCCGATAAGAGTCTGAAATAAATGAAACCATAAAAATAAATTGGGCTTGGAAATCGATACACTGTACGGCATATACATACTTATGTTTTTGTAGGTGTGTGTACAATACTGTGATCATAGATATAAACCACAGTCAACTGAACACTATGTTTTCGATTCATGTATTTTCGTTAAGTGTCCATTAACGTTCTTTGTTCATTTATGTAAAATATTTATATGGCAGTTATAGGAGACATAGTTGTTGTATGCTACAGAAATGTTTGTTTGAACATTGGTTTGTCAGTGTTTATATTTACACTCTTCTTCTTGCCCTTTTTCTCCTAGAAAATTAGGTTTTGGATTGACGTACACTTCCTATTCCATAATGGCTCTCTCTGAGACAAAGTATTTACTTGACTGGGGCTCTTTAGGGGCCTTTTTCTCTCTCTGCCACCCTGATTTAGGTCTCTCTGTTTAGAAAAGGAAACTTGAGGACCTTGTGGATCATGTAACTCACTTCAAACCGATTTGGGTCAAACTATTTGACAACAAAATCGATTTCTTCTTGTTGTTTTTCTTTTGGAATGGGTCCTACACGAAGCATTACATGGGTTTTGTGGCAGAACGGATGCCCTTCTTGATTTTCCCTAAAAAGAAATAACATAAGATTCTTCCAATAAAATGGGACAGCTATGGTTCATGAGTCTCATATTTGGCACTGCACTAATGGTCAAACAGTGTCTAAGTGGGCTTGACATTTACCACTTCCATTTATTGTGGGAAACATTTCTCTTTATGTTTAATTTACCTGACAACTAGAACTGTGCAAGACATGTAATATGACTGCTCAGAACTGCATGAATGGAAAATATTGGCTTGTTTCTTATATTCTTGCAGATTCTACATCGAATCTACAAAAATAGAGCAACCTTATTTAAAATAAAATTACAGACCATTACACTTTCAGAATGGGAATCTTTCAGAATATTAAGATAAATATTTATTTCACTAACAGCAATGACATTTAGACATTTGTTCAGAACGATCCGCCAGACAGCATTGCTGAAGGAGGTTGCCACCTACAGAACACAAGCATGATACATTTAGATATATGACCCTTTACTTCACCTAGTTACTTATGCTCTGTCAAGTTTGGGTTAGAGTTAGGGTTAGGGTAGTGACCATTTTTTAAGCAATGGATTTTTAATTTCACACAGAAGTAAACACAAACTTTCCAAATAGCTTACATTTTTTATTCCTGAATGTTTACTTTGTAAATGCACATGGAGAGAAGTTAGATTTATGCTTGTTTGTTGTAGTTTCAATATTGTTGTAGTTATAATCTTTTCCTTACAGTTTTGTTTTTGAGATTTTTCTTTCGGAAAGGAAATATAAAAAAGAAACAAACTCCTATCTCTTTGTACATTATGTATTGCATTTACTAAAACCCAATAAACACTGCTTGAGTTCGGCAGTGCCTAGCTACTGTTGCTAGCCTATGATTGGACAATCACTGTTCAGTAGAGGGGTTTGGAGAATGGTCAATTGTCAATAAACAAAGGTCCAACAACATGATTTGACATCTATTGTAATCACTTAGTACCTTTCTGTGTGAACTCTTCTCGTTCAATCGTCCACAGTTCAATACAATTACACAGCATCTAGCTCCGTGAGAAGCCTCAGGCAGGTCTGCGCTCATCCCCATCCCTGGCAAAGACACACCTTTGTCTCATAATTGAATGCGAGACAATAGGCAGGGTTATTACCTCAATTTTACTTTCTCTCCCCCCAGCCAAACAAATACACACATTCTCTTCTCACTGCAAACTTCACAGAAGTCCCTTAGTCATAATTGTCCTCTGCCAATAGAGCGGGGGATTTTTTCTTCTCTGTCTCACAAAGGCGTCCCGTCACTCAGGTTTGCCACTTATCAAATCAAACATGGCCTATAAAATGGGTGTCTTTGTCAGTGGGCTATGTGTGTGGGACAGGAGGGGAAGGTAATAGAGGGTTATTCATGTCGCTCTAGGGTGAGAAGGTGTAGGAAAGGAGGGTATTTCTACCACTACAGTAACTAACCATAATCACAACAGCAAATGTGTTTACCATACTCAGGTTTCTGGTTTCTTTACACATTCCTGTCTACATCTTCACTAATATCTGCTTTGGATTGACTAGCCAGAACACTTCAAAGATTTAAAAGTTTAAGTCTTTAGCCTATATTTAATGTTGTTTATGATTGTGATTAAGAATCCAGTGCACTTTGAAGATGCTAACAGTATTATTTTGTATGTAGTCATCAGAATAACTTCTACCTACCATCCTACTTCCTATTAATATTGTTACTAAAACTTAAAGGCTTATATGATGTAGTAAAACTGACCAGAAAAAGGGGGAAAAAAGCAAGTGAATCACCAAAAAAGACCAAGAAGGCAAAAGTGAGGCTCCCACTGATGACCTTTCTGAACCATGCAATGTGGAAAAACTCAGGGAGAGGAAAAAAAAATTGAACATACTGTAAATCTAGTTTAAGGGGCCCCTCTCTCTCTCTCTCTCGCTCTCTATTTCTATGTCTCTCTTTTTCTATTACATTCATGCCCCTGTCCTGGCAGCCTCGGAAAATGTCAGAACGTGGACTGGCAAGGGATGAAGGGCTGCGGGCAGAGGAGGGGCAGAAGGCGGGTTAGGGGACGGTTGGGCAGGGGCGGAAGAACGAAGTTTCTGAGGTTTTCAGACGCCATATTTGTCTAACATTTCTACCCATTTCGAACAAGTTCAGTCACAGTTCATGAAACAGAGGACCTCCATTTAACGGTCTCCTTTGACAAGCCTGTGCTTTATGCTCGTGTTCTTACGCACACCAATACAGGCAGGCAGTGAGAGATTGTGTATACATGGGATGAATTCAAAAATACCATCTTCCTTAGATTGTTTAAGCTTCTGAGACTGGAAAATAAAAACCTAAATATTTATGTCAGGTTGGCACCAAAAGAGAGATAAAGAAGAGGTTATATTGGACTTCAATTCATTAGTTACCAGAAACACAACTTCAGATGAATGCTGATGTTTCTCTGTCTGCTACCTCCAAATGGCGAAAAATATAATTGTTACATTAACTTCTTCTCTTTATCGCCTTCTCTAAAAGTACACATTTAGAGAAAGGGTCAGCACACAGAATATGTATGTGCTGTAAGTAATTGTATCATGCGTACACAGTAATAAAGCTTGATCTTGCAGATATGCAGGCGTTTCTCATCTTGATTGATACATGCTGCTGATGGATGCCTTTAATTAAAGGCTGGTCATGAGCACAGAGGGGTGTGTCAATGTGGCGCTTTAGCCGATTATCCATCAGGAAAGTTCCGTCACCTTAGGAGAGAGCAGACAACTGACAGAGACATGAGGACCCCAGGTTGGTAAGCAAACAGAGAGATAGAAAGACCTAGACACAGACATACTAACAGAAAACAGAACGAGAGGGGGCACTGCCTGGGTTTATGACCAGGGCGGGCAGAGGTGGGCGGAGGGAGAGACATGGATCAGAGGCACTGACGCCTTCAGACAACAATGGACTGTTTCCCCTGTAATCCTGTGATTCATCAGGCTCAATGGAAGACACCTGATAGCAGATGATAATGAAACTTCAACCCCAGACAGCCTGGCTGCCAGGGGCTTTTCCTCACCAGCCCAACAGCTACTTAATGTACACTGTCTGACCGGACTCTTCGCCTCGCACTTGCGATCACTAACATGGCGTGGTTCTGTCCAGCGATGAGCTCATTAGGTCCTTAGGGGATTCATTTTTATATCTGCTGGTATCGCCTAATTTAAAAAATGAAGGTGTGCTTGACTCAATGTGTGTAGTGTTTGCTACCTGGTTAAGGCTCAGAGAAACTTGATTTTCAGTTTGTTGTGCAAAGCAGCCTGTAATACTGCACCTGTGAGAATGCAACTGTCTGAGAAACAGAACTGGGCAGATCAAGCACTTATTGCAACATTACACAAACATGCAAACTGGAGTTTACTGTTGTCCAGGTATTGGATTTCAAATTTGGAAGAACCAGTTGGGTATTTTCTAGGGCTGTCATTTTTTTATTTGAAACTCAAACTACCTTTCAAATTGGTGTGAATTCAATATTTAAAGTTTATTATTGTGGCGCAACAGCCCGAGCCATGCACTTCCATGGAAGGGGGTAAATAAACGGACTTTGCGTCTCATATTTCTTCAATAAAGTAGGCTATTAGTAGTGTTATTTGCCAATTGCAATATGGACAATGCTCAACACCAAACCATTTTTCGTGTGAAAGCATTTTTCGAATCAAGTCAAAACTTCAAATAGCCTTACCCGGTGTACTTGACAAGCTAACAATTGACGCTTTACAGTAACTTAAGCTTGTTACAATGAGGCAGCAGAGGAAGAATACATCAACATGGCATCCTTCCTACAATGTTTTTTTAGGATATGACAGACCTAGATTCTGAAAGTTATGGTTCCATTGTTAAATTAGATTTCCATGTGAGCCTCTGACATGAAGTAATGAAGGTGTTTTCCAGACATTTACATGTACACAGTGTGTTAACTTTAAATGTAACACTGGCTGTAAGACTTGGGAAACCTGTGGTTGTCAACACATGAAAAACTGATTTATGCCAAGTTTGCTCGTTGCTGCTTTCATCGTGTTAACCCATAAAGCTGCTTTTACACAACATAAATGTCAGACAAATTATGGAAAAACAACAGCCGCAGGTAGTTAATGCAATGAGAAGGCGTACTGCTGTTTAGTCATCAGTTCTTAAACATCAGTAGGGGAAAAGAGGGGAGCGCAGCAAGGGGTCGACTCCCCCCGGCGATGTGTGTGGCAGCCTTAATGCTGAGGGAGGCGTCCAAGTTTCGCTACATTCTGCAAGAGAGAGACGCCAGGGTTTTGCTAGCAACTTTTCACGGTGAGGGAGAGTTCCAGTCCAATGAAAGTAATATGTTGTAGGCGGTGAAGGGAGGGGGGAGGTAGGGGGGAAATATAAATCCACTGTTGTTTTACCACCTTAGGGGAAAATCCATTGTTTTCCTCTGGTGCCTGGCTGATGGTGAAACGGACACACACACATGCACATGCACATGGAGACACCCACATAAAAACTCCAGCTATATATATATATAGTTATAAGCAGACACAAGTTCATACAAGTCTTTTCTGAAATACTTAAACACATACTGTACATGCTCTGCAGCACACACTCAAACACAAATATACACACACAGCTAAAGTGCAGCCTAGCAGAGTGTGGTGTGGTGATGAGGGGTTTGGCTGAAGCTTCACAGAGGCTCTGGTTAATTCTGGTCCTGAAGCACAAACCCTGCTTTAAAGCCTTGTCATCAGACTTTCTGAACGCTACACTGTAATAAGGCCTACATTCTCCCTGCCCTTCCATCCAATATGCCACTGCCACTCCCAATTCAATACACACCGGTGGTGGTGCTGTTGAAAAGCTGTAGTGTGTGTTTGTGTGTGAGAGTACTCCACATCATCAGCCTTCCACACCCTATCCCAGACTCCCTGATGAGGCCTTTCTCAGCTCACAACGTGCAATTATTTTCAGTTCTTAACTCGTTTACTATGAATGGAAAACAGAAGTGGGCTAAATGAACAATGACCTTATGGTTGTTCCTTTAAAGAGCTCATAACAGGACTGATGAGTAATGCCATTTTTATTGTGATATCTTTGAAAAGTAGAAACACTTAAATCCTTTATCAAGTGTGCTTGATAAATTCCATTTTTTTTTCATGCCTTTCATAGGATACACAAAAGGTAATTACATGGTTGGATAATGGGATCGTGCTGTATTTACATCACAGTAACAGACACACACACACACACACACACACACATATGATAGTGTATTTTCTCTAGAAAAAATAAAATACATTAAAGGTTATAATCTCATTTATGTCTGTCTTTTAGTAATTCATGATATTTACATTCTGTAATTATCCCTGTGTATAGCATTTTGCGTTCTTCGTGGATGAGTAGGCCATTTCTATGCAGTATTGTAATTACTCTCACACGCACGGGAAGGGAATTTACATATTATACATAGAATAGAATAGAATATGGAGGGATGAAACCCTCTTTAATGATCACACATGCAGGGCACACAGCACACACAGTGACAGTGAAGCCTCTGCTTTTAACCCATCTTAGCACTAGGAGTCTAGTACTAGGAGTAGTGGGCAGCTATTGTACAGCGCCCGGGGAGCAATGGGAGTGAGGGGGGTGGGGGGTGTCCGGTGCCTTGCTCAAGGGCACCACGGCAGGGCAGGAGGTGAACTGGGACCTCACTCCACAGTCCACACTCCATATTTAGGTCTGTTTATCTTATCAACTTTACTTTGAGTAGTTTGATTTATTGCATTTCTTTCAATAATGCATCAGTAACATAGATATTTTTGTGTTTCTCTGTAGAGTTTATGGCAGCGTGTATATAGCCTGAGAGACAAAACTTGGTATTTAAAAAACCCTATAATTTTGAAAAGCAAGGGGGGAATGTACTCCCCTATCCACAGTAGAAATTATGTCCTTGGACACACCCATTCATTTCATTTCTGACAAAGAGCAGAGTTTGTCTGTCACATAAACAACATCAAGTGAGATCCTTATGTTTCATGAGATTTTGTGTCGAAACATGACTAAGCAAGTTTCAGTGTCATGAAATTGTCTTTAGCAAGCAATATGTAACAAATTGTTGTTCTTTGTTTACATACATGAGAAATTATTCTCTGCTCTATGATCACATTTCAAACCGTGGCCGACTGTGACCCTCTGACGCAAACATACTCAGTCACATTGGAGGATTATCTGCTCCAAAGACCCAGGGTTACTGCATAACCATCCTGCTCTTTCAACAAGGCTTGCCGTTTAAAATGAACCCTCACATTTCACAGTGAGCAGAAAAGGGGCCCCAGCTATGATGGTTTGGGAGGAAAAGGGTTTTCAACAATGTTACGAATCCTACAATCATTAGTGATTTAACAAATGAATACATTTTGAATAAAGTTAATAATACGATCATGACAAGAGCTGGTGATGCATGTACAATTATCTGGTTAAGCAAAGTTTAAAATGTCAAGTAATGGCAACTATTTTAGCAGAAGGAGGATGCCCTTGTTATCCTGGGCTCACCGATCAGCCCTGTGGATTTATTGCAACTGCCCGGTGAGCTCTGGTAGATCCGTGTCAGGGATGTTGGGGGACAGAGGTTAGAACCGCGGCATGTTTACCATCTCTGGGGCCAAATCTTCTCTTCCTTGGGATAAGACTTGAGCGGCAAAGCCTGCCAAGAGCTGCGGCTCTTTCATACAGACTTCATTCCAGTCAGAACTGGAGACAAGACCACCAATTATTTTTATTCTGAGTGATTTGGGCTTCTTGGGGTTAGAATAGAGGAGGGGAAAAAGTTGGTTAGATAGGCTAAATATAAATCCATAAAGTATGCATTCTGTATCACGACAACAAAATATCTTTCTGTTTTCTTTTTTCTACTTCACCTAATCTGTTCTGATTGTATTCTTAAGTTTGCTAAACCAGCATTACAGGAATGCAATAGAAAGTTAAATCAACTAAATATGTCTAACTTTTTAGCCCAAACATTTCTTGCAATCGTCTTTAACCATAAGATGTTGCGGTGTCTTGTCTGGAGAGAGCCTTATGTCGACTAAAGTCTTATCCAGGGACAAATCAGGATGCTTTGGGAGGAACCAAAAGCCACAAGGCAAGGAGGGATAAACAGAGGGAGAAAAAAAGGGCTGAAAGAGAGGTGTGTTAGTTTTGCCGTCGACCCGTCAGTAAACAGGAAAAGGACCCTTCTGTAAAGCCAAGACGTTCTTAAAAGCCACAGTTCAGTCTTGTCCGGGACGGTCCGGGAGACTTCCTGCCCTCGGTTAGCCAAGAAACGAAGGGAAACGACGTTTAAGGAAGGGAGGAATGGAATGATCTTGGATCAGCCATCCGTCCTTCGTCAACACCACCAGAACGGCCACTCTTTGTGCCATGTTGGTCCCCACCTCCTGTCACTCACTGACCCAGGCTGGGTGCCACTGCCAAGTTTCCACCTACGACCTAAGGCCTCAAATTGGCACTTCAAAACTAAGACACATATTCATTTTCCTCATTCATTCATGTATAAATGCAGTCAAGAAAACATACGTAGGGGTAAGGGTGCCAATGCTGACATATAAATGAATGAATTTTAAAAATCAGAAACACTCGCTGTAAAATGTCAAGAGACTTCTCTCTAGACATTATGTAAACGACACCATGCTCATGAATTCTGACAGTTGAGGCATGATGCAATGGCTAAAGTGGTGCCTTCATTTTTCCATACCTTCTGGAAAGTGACAAGCTGGGGGCAAGTGGAGCAGAATATGAATATCAGTTTTCTACAGTAATATTGCTAGGTTTACATCAAAGTGTATTCAGTATGGAATTAGAATGGCTAGGTTAGAGTAGAGGGAAAACTCTTTCCTATATAGTTACATGTTTGAAAAAAAATGCCCATTATTCATGTGCATGATTCACCCTAGGATACACTTAAAAACGTCATGCATCTTGTTTATAGGCTCGACATCTATCAACATGGGTTTGATGTCATTCCCCGCTGTGAAATCCTTTTTCCCAGGTAATTGGCCTACATGAAACTGACTGACCCTTAGTCTTTTATGTTATTTTCATGATACCCAGTAATATTGTGGGTTCAGGTTAAATCGATATGAATGTTGATTAAATCTATGCGTCAAAACAGAGCAAACAGCCAAAGGAACACACATGGTTTAGCTTTAGACTTTTTGTCTTTGTGCAGTAAACATTGTGTATACGTGCCAGTAATTATGCCTGTGCATGTTTTTTTGCTTGATGTGTGCGGTGATGCAAATGTTTGAAAGTAGCAGCTATGCTTATCAGGTTTGGGGGGTCTGGAGATAAAGGCTTTCTGCAGGGAGGTGTTACTGAGCTTCTACAGACTAACACTAGCCACCAGGATCCTGCTTCTCCTTGTGTTTCCTCCGCCTACTCTTCTTCTTCAACTCCTTCATTTCCACTCTCCACCCCAGCACTCCTCACTTCTCTATATCTATCACCTTCCAGTTCTATCTTCTCTGCCGTCTTTTGTCTCTCTATTTCTACTCTCATTCCTATCTACCACTCTGCTTTTTATCTCTGCCTTTCAGTTTCTAACTTGGTACCTCCCACCGTGCATACCGGATCTCACTGTGGCCTAGCCTGTCCTTAACCATGGAAGCCTGGCAGCAAGATTTATGCATATGCCTAAACTGTTGTTTTGCTATTGTTGTTGTTTATGACATGTTTAATCATAGTGCTCAGTGTGTTATATGGAAGTTCCTTCCTTTCTATCCTTTTCTCAAGCTCATCATTTACTGCCACCTCCAAATTAGCATATAAGCCCCAGACATGACAGATGGGATATTATAAGTGGGAACACTACCAAAGAAAGGGTTTGCATGGATATGTCATTTGAAGAAAAAAAGATTTCATGGTGGGAAGACCATATCCTGGAAGTCCATTTTGGGCCCAGGACTCCGTGCCTAATGAAACAGCTGCTGTGGCTTCTGAACCAAAGGAATTATGAAATGTAAGAAGGAGAGAGGATCTTCCATAAGCATCGCCTCATCCCGGCAAAACAGGGGCTATGAGGCCTGCCGTCTGCAACAATGCCAAGAGGAGATGATAGGCCGCAGTAAAACCAGTCTAAAGCGTCTAATTTTGGAGCCCTGGACAGCTCAAAAATACAGAAAGGGAAAAGAGAATAGCTCCCTGGCCCAACATGGAAACTGTCTGAGGGAGTCTGAGCCAGTTAAAACAAACATGAAAATAATTGACATTGCCTCGCTGTTAGACAGCTATGATTGGTGTTTTCGCTACGACTGTGAAAATGTTTGAGTGGCAATGTGGCTGGCCGTCATATTTCCCTGTCAGTAATGACTCTGTAGTGTCTGCAGAGACAGTGTTATCTGGAGGTCTTCAGCCTCTCCATGTGCTAAAAGCCTTTAACCCAAGAGCTATGCAAGCCAATTAGCTGAGCCTCTTATGAGGAATGGGAGGATGTCTCCCGGGCACCGTGTGATGCTTTCCACTTCCTGTTTGCACTCCCTGGCTTTCCTTCGTTCGCCTCGCTCAGGGACATCTGGGGAACACATTCAAAGTAGTCTTGCTGCCACCAAATAAACCACACAGTGAGTCGTAGCACACACCAGATGCAAGAAGAAGAAGATCAGGCTCTCTCTTGGTGCTCATATGCAAGCATTGCACCAATGCTACAGATCTTCTGTTTTTTTTGCTCCCTGCAGTGTTCAAGGCTATTATCCCAGTGACTGCTGACCTGTGGTCCCGGCTGACAGAGAGGTCAGAAAGGGGAGCGATAGGAAGGGAGATGAGGCAGAAAAGTGGCAGGCCAGGTCAAACCATGGGGACCAGAGGCCCCGGGGATTGGAATAGGGAAGAGGGGAGAGCTATTAACAAGACTGCCAGAGGGAGTGAGGGTAAGGCTCCTAACAAGACTAGCTGTAGGGATGGGTCAGGCCCCAAAGGACATTAGAGCACACTAAAAAAGATGGTTCAACTGGTTCTTGTTATAGGCTAGTGAAGCCTTTGTACCAGCTAGAACACCGTGGTCACAGTATAATGAATCACAAACAACAGGCATACTTATGTAGAGTTCTAACTAATTTAAATTATGCTCATTTAGGCTAAAAAATGTTCAATCCCACAAGGAATTTGTGTTCTTGTAGAATGAACTCAAACTCAACCAGTCAAAGTATTAGGAAAGAACTTCAATTTATTTTAAATCCCAGCAATTTTGGAGAACTGCGGCAAAGCTTGCCAATTCTACCAGTCACTGCTGTTTTCCACATTAAAATAATTGAATTCAATTCTTGTAAATTGGTGGGAAAGTCTTAGTTTCCCTAAGCTGTCCTACTCAAACAGCGCCTGCCCTTAAGCTATGTATCAGTATGCACAATATTACAAATGTCCAAAATTGGTGCATTTCCTAACTTTCTTTCTAGTAACATTCTTCAGGATGTTACTAATGCTACATAGCATGGCAGTCAACACTTCGCTACTTAACACTGTAGAGTCAATTCAAAGGAAATAACGTTATGAAGCAACTTCTTGGCTAAATATTTATGGTAATGGTACTAACAGAAATGCAAAAGAAAACGGAATTCCTAAGATGTTCAAAGACATTAACCTTCAGTGTAAAACTGAAGTGATCAAAACCCATCCATTGTCATGGCACAAAAACATTTCATAGCCATAAGTTATTTTTTGGAAACTAAGACCTGTTTGGCTTTTGCATTATCTCAGTAGAAGTTCATACCCTGACACAAAAACACATATCATACCTTTTCAAGATACCACACTGTTTTTTTTTTTACTTTAAAATCCCCACAGCTCTCATTTCCTGACCACAGTAAAAATGCTACTTGATGAAATGCAAACCTCCACTTTATTTGATAAATTAAATGGTAACACGTTCAAAAACGTAATTTTAATTTATTCAGAAAATCTAATTTTAACAATAGTGAGATTTGAACATGACATCATACATGATACAATAACGTCAGCTCAGCCTTTTATCCAGCAGATAGCACCATGTCCAGATAGCTGGAAATACACATGGGAGGCACATTCCTTCTTGTGTTTTTAATATGATAATTGAGAGTCTAATTGCAGCTCGGTGCCGGAGAGCACTGGAATGGTTCTGTATTTACTCTTTGTGTATCTAATCTGCTTCCTGCTAGCCTGGACTATCTGAAGGCTGTCGCTGAACAACAGGCTGGTTAACCATTGGCTCCATGCACCACATTGAGACAGATTCGATTTATGCACACTCCCTGTACAGCTGCCAAGACATATTCTGGCTGCATTATCACAGTCTATTTCCTGGGTCACAGTCTGGATATGACAAATATTTTCTCGCCACATTTCTCTCGTAATAAGACAGGGCTTTGGCACAGACTCAACATCATTTTCTCCAGTGCATTATTTCTTAATGAGAGCCAGGCAGCACTTGTAGTGATTCATGGTTTTTTGCTTTATTTGTGATGCAAGTAAAAAGGGTTTTTCAGGAGCTGCCGTGGATTGCGTGTTGATGTTAACAGGCTGCTGTAAATGTCATCAGAGTAAATGTTGTTATGTTAAGTGGAATGTGGGTCAATCAATGGAATGATGGCCTTTATGCCACCTCCGGTCACAGAGCAGTCAAGCAGAGCAGGCTTCATTAGATCACTGACTTCTGGTCACGAGCTCTGACTTATAGGTCACAACACCAGGCAGTGTGTGTGAGTGTGTGTATGTGTGGGAGAGAGAGAAAAATAGATATAATCACACCTTTAGATCACTTTGAAGTGGGTAGGATTAATGTTTGTAATAAGGTTTAGAGTTATAGGTATTGGAAAAATCATTTCACTTTAGTAATTAGTAATATTAATATACATACTACAATACACACAAATAATTTAATCATCGTATAAGTTGTAAGGCAGAAAATGGTATGTATGTCCTGAGGGTGGCACTAAAGGGAAGACCATTGGGTACGTACAGTATAAAAAAATAGGAGGTTGAAAGACATTTTGAAAACGTTATATTTACAAATCCCATGGCATGTGGGCTAATAGATATGAGTGAACAGTGAACGATCTTCAGGGGAGTATACATATCCAAACTATACATCAAAATAATCTGCCAACTAGTCAAGATATCTTATTAAGTAACATTGTGTTGGACGAACCAACATGGGCTTACAAGACACCCAAGTTATCTCCAGGTATTCCCAAAAATATGTACAGACTGATAACAGAAGAAGAGGGTTGGATCAAAAATGAACTTTAAGATTAGTTTCCTCAAGTTCCTGTCCATGTGCCCATACACACATCACACGCACACGCTCCTTGTCGTACACCCTCTCCCTCTTCCAGCAGATAGCAGTTTCTTTTGAGGAGAGCTGTGATGGAAGAGGAGATAACATGTCTCTCTGAGGATGAGGAAGAAGTTGCTGACTACTGGCCATCTGGGCAGGCCCTGACACGCTCTGTCTATGAGCCTGTGCCACAAACAATACACTTCCTAGCCAACCATTTTTTTCAAGTTTTCACCGCTAAAGTTTTTTTAAATTTAGATTTTTTACAACTTACACTTTTTCATAACTCTATTGATTTTAAACTTGTGGTCTTAAGCCTTGACTAAGACATGTCACTTAAAGTAGTGTCTTCAAACACAGCTCACCCTAGAAACACAAAAGCTTTGATACAACTGTTTTCATTCCCCAAGAATTGTAAAAAGACATTGATGTGTAAAAATAGTGAAGTAACCCTTTAACTAGATAGTTGTTTTACAAATTGCCCACCAAATGGTAAATCCTCACTTGTAAATTAAATTGGTTTTAGTTTTATTTCAAGACTGAATTACTTGTGACATGTAAGTCCCTTTGTCTGCACTTGTCAGTGTGTCCACAGTTTCTGTGTGTCTACAGTTTGTGTGAGAGTCTGTGTGTGTCTACAATATGTGTGCGTGTGTGTGTGTCTAGAGTAAGTGTGAGACAAGCGGCGCTGGGTGACTGGATTGGAGGCAGCAGTTGGTGCAGATTCCTCTTTTCCCTGGAGTAGTATGTGGCTGTGTGACGGGATGGTGAAGTGGGTTGGGTTGGGTTGGGTTGGGTTGGGGGGGGGGAGCTGCAGAAAGCAGGGACCCCTGGAGAAACAGTGCCTCCCTCTGTGAACAGACAAGACTCCCAGTGCCCACCACCCTCCAACGCCCCCTTACCGTTCGCTGTAACTCTACCCCAGAGATAACCATCACACCCTGGGCCTTCAGCATGCCCCGCCTGCCCCTCCTGACCCCCCTTTGCTCCTGGGTCACCGAGGAGGGGGCAACACTTTCACATCAATGCAAGCCTGTCTGGAGGCCTCGCATAGCTCTGCTGGAGCCGATAACTGACTCGCACATTTACACCGTCTTTGTTTTAAAGCCTGCCTGCTTTGGTGATGTCGGCTCCTACAAATACTGTTAATGCAGCGTCTGTGTTTACATGAGCAACTGGGTGGTTTGCTCTCTAGGGAAAGACAGAAGTTATTATCGTCTGTGATTATACGAAATGGTGGTTATACGATGGCACTCCTATGAAAATGGGAAGCCATATTTTAGTTGACTACTCTTGATGATCAAATTGTTGCTATACTTATAATGTGGAGGTAAAGATTCCTTTGACTGTCTGAGTTTATCAAGCTCACCAACTTTAAAACAGAGGATGTTTGCAGCAAATGGGTATCATGTGGGTCCGAATCTAAATGTTTTCTTGACCTAGCCCTCGTCAAACATCAGAGAGGAGCTTTCCAAAAAAGCCACAGTGTCTAAAAATATATTGGGTGCGTTAGTGTGGTCGGAAGAGCACTTTAGAGCCGAGTGGCCCTCTGCTCATGCTGAGCTGAGCGTGACACTGCCTCTCCTGCTGTTCCTCGCAAACACATAAACCCTCAAATGAAACGCACTTTGGCAGGCAGGCAGGCACACTGAGCAACATACCCTGTGGTTTCTCGAAAAGCCCAAAGACAAACATATAGCTGCCTCTAAGTCAAACCCATAACTGACACACACTTAAAGAAGGAGCTGACTTATTGAAGTCAAATGAATTGTATTTCCAGTGTGAATGACAAAAGCCGTTTTACAAAGACATACTGCCGTTAAGCAGGTAAGCAATTTCACTGGCTTTGCTTATTTTCACTTAACTGAACAAGGCCATCATATTTCAGCCATTGTGCGTCTGATAAAAGATAGTTAACTGGCATCAACGTTGGACTTTTGATGTGCTTCTGTTGCCCTGGTTTTTTAGGTATCTCCCGCAGGCAACTTTCAACCCTTGTTGGTGGCTTTATGGACGATTTAACATGTTGAGGCGCCAGTGCCACCTCAATGAGAAGTCACATTTAAATATATTTTAATTTCTCCTCTTGTGGCCTTTAAACTGACATGCATAATTAAACTGACATGCGCAATAAAATGTTACAGTCCTCTGTAATAGACAATAAATACGCTAACTAGCTGTGGTGGCTATTAGATCAGAACAAGTCGAAAGCTAGTGAAATAGCAGCTGAATTAAAGACATTGGACTGGATTTTGTTCGTCAAATCTCTGGTTGTTTCTACGAAGACCCAAATGGCCCCACCCTAACACTGCATAGTTGAGACAATTTTGCCCTACCCCTAACTGTTTCCAAGCTCGAAAATAGCAACAGAAGTTCAAAATCAGCAAGGAAAACATATCTTATAATGTCTACCCGTGCTGTGTGGGAAATTAATAAATGATGGAAACCAGGGTATACACACGGAACAAAGCAAACAGACCATGGAGCCAAATGCAAATGTGCATTAAAGAAATCCTTAACATTGGATTTTCACAAACCACTTAGTAAAATGTCAGTCCTTAAATGACAGACGGTATTTGGCAGGTGAGCTGAGGTCTTTGGCCTCTTTGACAACACACACACACAGGGAGGGACCTGCAGGTTGTTTGCCCTACAACTGGTAATTGCTTTAGTTCCCTGCAATAAAAGCAATAAAAGCTTATCGCTAGGTAAAGAAAGCTGACTCATTACCGCCATGGAGTGCTTTGAATATTTCACAATTATCAATAATCCAGCAGGGTGGCGTCCAATCTGCACTTTTTTTTACCCTACATGTCATCATAAAACTGATGCTTTAGCAACTAATAGCTGCTTGATAAGATAGTCCTGCATTCCTTTCCTCTATGAACGTGTCTTTAAGGTCAGACTCAAAACATCACATTGTGGAATGAAGTGGAGGTAAAAATGCTTATTCTGGACACAAACACATGCACACACATGCACACACCCTCCCTCTCTCCCTCTCAGGCTGAATGGACAGTAAACCACTCAAAGGGATATCAGGTTTCTGTTTGTGTTGGTTCCATTGTGTCCTACACAGGATGGTCGTGTAATTGCTCAGGAACAATACACAGTGAGTTGGCTCAATAAACGGTACGCCGATTTGAATCGTTGAACCTTTATGTTTAGATCACGCTGATGGCTTGCAGTTGAAGCCAGGATTGAGATCGTAAACAGGCTTGGTCATAAAGCAACAAAAAACCACAGAGAACTGCTGACTCTTGACTGCCAGCTCATCTAATGCAATCATAATGTTTTCTCTCAAAAGAGTACTGCTGTTGCTACACTTGAAAAACTCCCCTCATTATTGTTACACTCGATCTGGCCTTTTGGGCAATCTCACTGGAAATAGATGTTGCAGATCTGCTGAAGCTAAGTTTGAAATTCCCACATGGTGAAAGTTTGTGGAGAGACTAAATGCCAACTATTCATAGTGTGTAAAAAAACAACAACTGTGTATCGGAAAAAGTGATATTACCAGCATTTACAGGATTTTACATAATGTTTAAAGATGGTATGTTTATATAATTCTTCCAATTGTGTAACATCTGCTGCAGGAATGCCATACAGATACATGTTTTTTTTAAAATAACAAACAATTTCATAACTGCAGACCGCCACCAAGGTCAATGCTGCATTCACTTGCTTAATGGATGGACAGTTCTTCCAACTTTGGTGTGTGTTCATGAACAAAGAATATGTGTTGCAGTTTATTGCAACAAGTACATACTGGGCATTTTCCCAGTGGGTAAGTAATATTTCGTCACAAATGAATGCAGCACAAATGCCCCATGTTGCAATGTTAACAAAAGTAAAACATAATTGGTGTATACGCCCTGTGATTCAGATCTGCTCTAAAACATGATTATTCTGCCACGGCACAAGCCACAACCTTCAACCAAGTTTCATGAAATGCATGCCAGTACTTTAAAACAGAGTGACAAACCAATTGAGCCAAACACATAACCACCTTCACGGACATAATGACTCAAATTAGGTTTAATGTGCTATGGAAGAGAGCTCTGGGAAAGTAATTTGAACATGAGAAATGTTTGATTATTGAGGCGGAAATATGATAAGTGATTAAAGTATACGCAATGTGGCTCATCATATCCCTCTGATTATGAGTCTATGCTCAGTAGTATAAAAGGTCATTTAGAAGAGGTGCTCTCCTCTTCTTGGACCTTTCTTTGGACCTACAGTATATAAAGTTGCCTTTGTTAGATTGTAATCATCGCTACCAGAATGAAGTTTATTTCATTTAGTTGTAGACTAGGCCTCTGACTTTGTATGCACCTTTTTATTTCAGCTGGGCCAGCGACAGGGCTCTAGGGATGGCAATATCAATATCAAACATGGGCTGTACAAAATATTTAGATAAAATCACTAAACCCCTAAACTAATCTAAACATAAAAGAATGTTGTCAAAATGATTTGTTTTACTTTCTCTCCAATTGAATGGCATATTAGAATTAGGTAAGTGCAGAAAATGTATTAATTGGCTTTCAAATGAGTTTCATATGGTTTCTTAACTTTTTGGCACCAGCTTTGTTATTCAGCAAAGCAACACCCATCCAACATGCTAAAACAAATACAAAACAATAATTTTTACCTATTTCTGCACTCCACCTTATCATAACAATTATTATAAACAGAAATGCACACAATATACACATCATATACACGCCTAAAGATCTTTACATCAAACCTCTTGCACAGCTTTTCTTGGACATATTGTTGACTCTCTGAGGTCCAGCATGAGCTCGCAGCTGGCAACAACTTTTTATTATTATTTTTTTACTTTCCAGTAGATGTTGGAGCACAGTTTAATTGCTGTATGAATCATGCTTGTTTTGCATTCCCAGGGCTGTGTATTAAATGCTTCATTAGACAGGCCAAGTGAACATTAGTTTCCAAAATCACTCCCTGCCGCCTAAACTCCCAGGCGCTGTGGTGTGGGCGTAATGGCTGCACGCCCACCTGTGACATATAGACAGACAAAGAGTGTGCGTGTGTAGAAAGAAACTAATTGTTTATTCTTTTTAATTAAATGTTAGAACGCATTGACTTATAGTAAAGGGTTAATTTAGTATCAAAGCTATTAAAAGGTTGTGGTTTTCTTTGTTCCTCAGGAAGTAATGGCCCCGGATTCTCCTCAGGGACTTACAACTGAAACTCTACAGCTTAATTTCAAACTGATTGTTAATGTGTCACACTGGGAGTGTTTTCCTACACTTACTTCCCAAGAAATGGTGTTGAGCAACTGTCAAAGTAATTTATACGAATGATGCTCCCCTAATCACAGTTTGTAGCATCTCTTTACCAGTTGTGACGTGCAGTTGCTATTCACAGTTCTTACATAGCTGTTCACACATTCATGCAGAGAAAGGCAACTTTGTGTAATATCATTATCTTATCAACAAAACAAAAGAACACATTTAGAAACAGGTTCAGCAATGAGTCTCATAATCATAATCAGAGGGATATAATGAGCCACATTGCTTACTTTAATCACTTATCATATTTTCGTATTTCAATAATCAAACATTTCTCATGTTCAAATTGCTTTCCCAGAGCTCTCTTCCATAGCACATTAAATCTAATTTGAGTCATTATGTCCGTGAAGGTGGTTATGTCTTCAATGAGAATAGATTGAAGGAAATGTATCAAAGTTGGAAACGTTCTGTAATTATTTTCTTGGTATAAATTAAGAACTGTAAGCAAGATTTAGTAAGCAAAACATATTCACTGTGTGTTGGCAGCACAGTAGGTGGCCTCTAAACTGTGATGCATAATTACACTTTATTGTCCTCTGTAATATACAATAAAGACGCTAACTAGACCCACCCTGAAAGAGTGCTGAGAAACCAGTCAGACTAAACAACTCCTCCCGTATATGCTGATAACAGAGGGCATATTATCAAGTTTACAATATTCAAATAAAAAAAAGTTATAAAAAGCTTGAGATATTCACGCAGTCAGACATATTAGGATTCTCATAAAAGTCGTGTAAGCTTATAATGGGACTGCTAATTTTATTGGCCTACAGCAGAGCAGAGTGTAAACTCAACACCTACTGAAGTTCAGCTTTGATTTAACCACTGAGTTGAGCAAGATGCTCTCAGTTTAGCTGTAACTTGGAGAGTTTGGAAGAAATGAAAATACACTATTTATAATTACCTTGTGGCACGGGGATAGAGGTTGCAATGTTGATCCATTTCAGTCCAGACTGAAATATCTCATCAGCTATTCAATAGATTCCTATGAATTTCTTTACGGACATTCATGCTCCTCAGAGGATGAATCCTAATGACTTTGTTGATTCCGTCATTAGCTCAAAATCTAATCTTGCTAATACTGTAAGTGCACATTATATTAACATGCTATCACACTCAAATAAGACCATGATCGCATCCCTACTTGTTCTACAGTGTGGTAAACGTTTTAAAACAAAGTTAACGTTGTGAAATGGTAACTCTTTAGGCAGCACAACTACTTGGTAATAGTTAGAAAAAAAGATCATGGTTCAGGTTAAGTACATTTGTTTTGTAACTTAAGATGCAACGTCCTGTAACTCAGTAAATCAAGTAGGAAACAGAACACATCAATCCTTCCACAAGATGTATCCAAGGAAAAATCAGTTACACGCCAGACAAAGCAATTTACTGAATATACTGTGGGTTAAATTCACTATTAAAGTGACAATTATGGTCGTCTATCATAATCATTGTAAAGGCATACAATTTTTTCTTCTTTTTCTTTTTATTCACCCTAACAATCATAGAGACAGCCAGCTGACTGTGGCAGACTTCGGGGCTGGGGCCGGTGGTGGTATTGGTGCCTGGGGCCCCGGCGGGTTTGTTTGTGGTTTGTTTGCCGGGGTGGGGAGGTGGAAGGTTTACCCACAGCGCTCTCTCTGGCACCAGCCTGTCCCGTAGGAGAAAAAACAGCCTGTGTTCCTAGACGGATGCTAACGCTTTGGGGATGTGGCAGGACTGATATGTGAGAGGAATACAGAAGGGATTTATTTGATTGGACAGTTAGTCAGTTTACATCTGTAGTGATTAGAGTATACATTTTACAATCATCCATGGGGTTCTCATTCATTCTAACCCTAACCCTTTTTAACTTTATTCCTAACAAAAGTGTCATTTCATGTTTATTACTGGGAACAAATCACAATGCAAACAATGTTCTCACATCGATGACAAATCACACACAAGGCATTTCAATTTAGCACCATCAAGTTAAAAGTCCCACAGAATACAATATTTGATTACAATTATTCCTAACCACATTCAATATCCTTATTCAGATATAAAGATGTAGCATACTTTTGGTTAACTAAATATAAGTTGTTTATGCAAAATTTACTGAAATCCCTTCAGATGATAGGATAAGAGGAAACTTTTTTACAAAAAAACTGCTACTTCAGTGTGTGTAAGTGTGAGTTTGTGTGTGTGTGTGTTTGCGTGTTAGACTACAGCTATTATCCACTTGGTCTGCCTCCAACATGATTTATTATAATGTTTCCTATAAGAACCAGATAGGGCTCCACAAAATAGGCATCCTAGTAATTGTCTTGTGACATGGCGAGGCGGAGTCAGCTTTTGAATATAAATACGCTGTAATAATGGCTTTGAAAACATGGCAAATTACAAAATTGACATATCACGGAGAGAGAGATCATATGGACGGCAACAGAGAGAAAGAAAAAAAGTGAACACAAGTGAGAGTGAGAACAAGAGACAGATGTGCAAAATGGTGAACATTAATTTAAATTCAAAGGACCGCTGATCGTGTTCTTTTTTTCCTCTTCCCGCCATTCCAGTTCCAACCTTAGCAGCACATCTACTTTTTGGACAAAGAAAACTTTCAATACTCGAAATACAACTCACAGGTATAGTGAAACAAAAAACACAATCCTTATGATTTATAAAACAAACTTCGTAACACAAATGTTATATGTAAAAGGGAACTTAACTGGTAGCTTATTACTTTCACATAGCAGAACCATTATGTTTTGGTGTCACAATCAAAAAAGATCTTATAGCACAGTAAATAAAAAATACCCCTGACTACGAAGGATGGACGATCACTGTCTGAAAGTCAATACAACTTTGCATACAAGGCTTTTTGACTTTGTGTCTTAATAATTGTAAATAGTTGTTTACAGGTTAAGCCAAGAAACAGTTTCATGCCTTTAAACAAAATGCAGTTGCATATGATCAATTTAAAGAGATCAAAAAGTGCATTACTTCTCAACTGGTTCCTTATTCCTGCTTATCTAGCAGTTTTCAATTGTACTGATTAATGTTATTCCTATCTTGTTTTAGATTAACCTTTTCACTCTTATCTTGTATAGTTATTTTTAAATCAATTTAATTGTATGCCTTACTTTTTTTAATTGCAGTGCTGAAATGTTGTCTTCACTTGGTCCACAAAGCACTCTTTTAATTCAACAGTTCAATTATAAAACTTGTTTCTTTACATTTCTGACCACAGTGGTCGTCCCTCTTCTGATTGGGTACAGCCTTTCCTGCATTCTTCCCATGTTTCCCCGGTAGTTCAAAGCAAAGTGAGCTCGGACCGTTTGGAAAAGGTGGATCAAAGTTGCTACTTTGTGTCGGGCGTGGACGTTGAATGAAAGCGATCACAGAATCATCATTTTGAGCACCTGCTCTATTGAAAACATGTCAGTCAAATCACGCTGCTAATCCCTCCATTACACACTTCAATAGCTCTTGCATGCACCGCTTGAAAATAAAGCTCACAGTCAATAAAATTACTAAGTTGTCCATTAATATCGTGGCAGAGTGTTTTCTTAATGGGGCATTTGAGTGTGTGCCAGTGAGATGAATTGCCTGGATAAAAGATAGTTGATTCTAAAATCTGTCTTTCAACACGCTGAGTGTATTTCAGCCTTGTGTCTGACATTACTCAAGCACTTCCACATTAGGGAATAGGATTAGTAAACATGTATTCTTCCAAATTGAAATTTCTGCAAAACATTTTTTATTTTTAGATTTCACAAGTAATCAAAACATAGGACAAATCTTTAATACTAAACAAGAGGATGTTTTGTTATGTCTGTTAAAGAAATACTTTCCAAAAAGTATTTTCCTTACCTTGTGTCACGAGGCTTTGCCCTTCTGTTTAATGAGGGAAATATTTGAATTCAGCACCACAAACTCAGTGTTTACTCAGGATGATTAGCCTGATGCTAATGTAAGCCAACTTTTTTTTTTCTTTGGACCTGGGAATTAAACTTGCTAATGTTGTTTTTAAATGAGTGTGTCTGCGAATTAATGGCACATTAGCTCAAGTCTGATCCAGAGGTTAAGGTAGCCCTCCCACTGCCCTCCACCCTCTTGTTTACTGTCAGTTCAAATAAAACTCTTTGCATCGTTTCAGAAAGTGTTCCATGTTACGGCTGTTCTTTCCTGGGAGAGGTAAAGTGGGTTCATCGTTTTTTTGCCGTCATTTTCCATTTCACAAAAAAATCATTAGAAAAAAAATTGAGACACAGAATGAAGGAGAATAAAAAAGAACGAGGAATGACAAATGACTTATGAGGAGAGAGAAGGGCAGGAAAAGCCCCTTCCTTCCTCCCTCATCATGATCACCCAGGGGCCACGGCTCTTGGAGCAGCCTCAGTATTTTTAGCTCTAATCGGAGGGGAAATGCCACCTCGGGGTCCTCAGGGGTCGTAGGGGAGCAGGGAGGGAGCCGTCCAGCGTTTCCTGACCCATCCCGAGCCACAGGGACACGACAGCCAGGGTCAGAGAGCAACAGCTCTCAGTGTGGGCATGTGAAGGATTCAGTGGAGGCAGAGCTGGACAGAGGCCCCTAAATTATAGATATACTATTGTCAGGGGGCCAACAATATTTAGCTGCAGTACTTTGTGTGTGGCACAGAGGAGGAATACATTTTCTTTATTTTCAGTGCTGGCAATTTTGTAATACTTTTTTTTTTAAATTAAAATGCAACCACCACATTTTGTTGGGGGTCATTTGGAGCCATTTAGAGACAACTTTGTGTGACTCAAAATGGGTAAAAATTCAAATGTTTCAAAACTTCAGTATTTTTTTAGCTGTAACACAATTTATCACATACAACTCAAACTTGACCTGTTTTTGAAATACATTTTAGGTTCTCCAATGGTGGCCAAATCAAGGGAAAGTGTGGTTATGGGGAGTCTTGCAACAGTAAACAGTCAAGCAGGAAACAGAACTGGAGGAGACTCCTTTTGGAAATGCCACTGTGGCTGCTTTAATGAAAAGGAAGCACCAACTTCCCAGTACACTAGCAGCCTTGTCAAGTCTGAAATTGGCCCTGAAGTAGCTGCTGTTCCAAAGTTAGTCAACGCAAAAGGACCCATTTATTAATAGTGTGTTTATGAATGCAAAATGGATTAGTGGTTACAAATGTTGAGAGGTAGATGGATAAATACATGTCAATGTACTCTGTTACATTAGCAGCAGACTCACTCTGATTAAGCAATGCAAGTAGTGGATGATCTTACTGTTTACTGCAGCCACTGCGCGTCTTTGAGTCTTCCAGCTAATTTATCTCTGCCACTTATTCTTTTATGAATCAACATTTCCTCCGGATCAGGTCTCAGTAAGAGCCTGTGGTCCCACACACTGCTGTGGTGATGTTTCGATGTAATAATTCACTTTAATTCAAGAGACCCGCACACGTCGGAACTGAACACGGGAATTTAAAGTGACCTTGGTAAGACAAGACGTCTCTGCCACAGTTGTTTTCTCTTTTGGGACATCCATATGCATGCTATTACAGTCCAACGACGCACACACAAACCCAAAGTGCATCAATGCGATACAAAACAAACTGGAGCAGTAGCTAATCTTTAATCCAGATATTGAAAATTAGAGGCAGACTCCTTTTCCGGTTGGCTCTTTCTCTTTTTCTTCCCTCCTTCAGATGGAGAATCCCTATCCCAGATCCTTTGGTTAAGAAAATGTTTAGCGGTCGGGCCTTGCTTCCTGTAATTACTCCATTATTCACATCCCACTGGTGGAGAGAGACAGTAGGGTAGCCCGCGCTCTACCAGGACTACAGCAGGGAATTTAGAATGTCAGACATGCAAACTGTGCATTCCCAAATACGTTGCAGGACTCATGCAGCGGTCAATCAAAGCATATAATACTGCGCTTTTCTAATGCAGGATGCAAGTGATTATGATTGATGTAGGCCCCGCTGCAAAATGTATTTGGTTATAGCTGATCTCTAAAGTATACACACACACATACACACACAGTGGTCATGTCAGTGCAGTTTTAATGGAGTGGTCAATCAGACAGAGAGTGAGCCAAAGCATGGAGGCAGCCTCTCTATTGAGTTAGAGCAGGCATTAGCACCAGGCCTGTCTCTCGCCTTAGACTCTGTCTCCTCTATCTGCTGCACAGTACAAAGGGGCCTGCGCTGTGGCCTTCGCTGCCCAATAGCAGCGACTGATCGTAACCTAATTGGATTGATGTAACTTGTTTTCCAGCCCATTCAATCTAATTTGCCTGGAGCCAGCCGCACAGAAATAATTATCAATATGATCGCTCTTTTTTGCTCCATCTCTCTCTCTCTCGTTCTGTGGATTTCCTAAGGAAGGATGTGGGAGCAGGATGAGAGGAACTGTGCAGGAATGTAGAGCACTCAGCAGGATGAGAAGATAGACGGCCGGTCTGAGGTGTTGAGAGGCAATTGAGTTTGAATTCAATTCAAGTTTCTAAGAGCCCCTTGGACTTTTTATTAGCACATTCTTTGCTAGGCCTTTGCTGATAAACCTTTCATACTGAAGACACTCACGCTCTGTATGACTGGAATATAAAATGTAAGTAAATGAGACGGGTAATAGGGTTAGGGTGAGATGTATCCCCTACCTTGTCACATGGTCACATGCATTTTGAGAAATGCCTCAATCTCTGAAATATCAAACCCTAACCCTCATGAGATATCATGATACCTGTATGAGTGCTGATCTGCAGCTGATAAATATCATACAGTGAGTTTCAATTTTGAAAAATAGAGAAAAAATACGTACAAATTGTTCCCTTTAAACTTAATGCACTGTTCCCACATGGTCTAATGTGATTATTAGATTTAAACCCTTATTTACCATGTCATCTAAATGATATTTGTATTTAGGAATTGCATATTGTTTCAACTGTTTTTGTAACAAAACTTTTATTGATTTATATTATATTGTAGTCAGATTTATTATTTTTAATCTAATTATTTTTGTGTGGAAGGGGCCTGGATCATTCTTGCAGGTGTACCAGTGTGTTATTTAATGAACACATGATGTTTTGTTTTAAGGAATACCAGACCTCGTTCATACATGCTCTGATGAAATCTTGATGCTTAACCGTGTTAGCAAACAGTATGTATTACAGGGCAAAATGTGCTCATGGAGACAGACAGCCTCAGGTCTACTGATGGCACACTCAACTTGCACTGGAACCAAACTGTACATATGAGACTCCTGAACCAGGCTTGTCTCTGGTCCTCCTCCCAACAGTTGGAAACAGCATTCCCAGACATGTAGCTTCTGAACCATAGAATTAGACAGAACGAAATTAGAAAATAACTACTGTCTGTCTTGTTAGATTCCTTGGGTGGGTTTAATGGCATTTAAACATTTCTGATGTAATGATAACCCCATCATAATCTGGGAGAAAGCATGTTTTCTTAGACACGTCATTGGAAAAAAGTTTTAGTATTGGTTCTTGTGTAGAATTTGCTGCTATTTGGTTCAGCCAAAAAATAACACATGCCAAAAGCATTAGCTCTCTCGTCTTAGATACAGATAGGCAGTGTTAAGACAGCTTTCATTACGAACAAGAACAGTTGTTAGAAACCAAGGTATATGGACGCAGATGCAGAAAGAAGCAGATACTTCCCTCGACTCGACTCGAACAAGCTTTGTAGACAGTGAGAGACAGTTTGACAGGCTGTTTTGACATGAAAGAGCCAAGAAAGCCATCCAACAGATAAAAAGTCCAAAACATCCTCAGAGTTGGTCCTCAGTCCAAATCGACTCCTCATCCAAACCCACAGTCAAAGAGAACACAAGCCTAACGTAATCACAGAGCGTTCGTATAAATTAGTAAGCACTCACCCAAACTGTTAAACTCTGGTTGACATCTGTGAGCGTCGTTAAATGCTTTGCATATAGGACAGAAGAGCTTTTCTCTCTTTAAGTGTGTTTATGCAGGGTGTTGGCATATGTGCGTCTGTGTAAACAGACATGACTACTTCAATGTACATTCAGTAAGGTCAAAGGGTTACAGCTAAATTCACTTGTCAACTATGTATTTTTTTTTCAGCATTGTAAAATGGTGGCCTGCAAGAGAGGACAAGGGAAACTAAATCTGCATGCAATCCAGTAATGAAGTATCTCTCGCCACGGCTTTTGTGCGGACCCTCACAATGGTCCGTGTGATATGGATCCCTCTCAGACGGGCAAAGTGGCCACCTATTGTGAGAGCCGAGCACACGGGATCCGAGGCGAGCCTCTCTCCTCAAAGCGGCCAGAGTAATTATGATATAATTTTTCTTCAGGATATCAGCGAGTCCTCTCACTTTACTCAAAGGGCCTGGAATTGGGCTGGAGTTAGGTGGCGAAAGATACGATGCTGGAGGGTGTCAGGGTTTCACAACAGCTTAGCAGAAACCGTGGTTTTGGAATTCTTGTACAGTTTTATACTCTCTGTTAATGTAATCTGACATTGTTCCGTAAAATGTGCAATAATAAATGCCATTAATATAAAACAGAATCTTTGCATATATGTTTGATTCATAGCCAGTATGAGCGTCCTGCCTGCTGTCCTGGAAAGGGTCATGGAAGTGGAAAACAAATTCAAGTTTGGAAAAAATAAATAGATGGGTCAAAAAAACGATACTTTTTATTTTTTAAGAGGATTTGGGGGATTTCCTTGCACAAGGTATATTAATAAGGCTAGGTTTCCTTTTAAAGGATGAAACAAAGGTCAAACCCCCATCCCCACCGTATAAGGTGTATTTCCTGCCGAGCCTGGTACGGGACATGGAGGGGAAAAAAGTTTCAAGGTTGGTCAAAAAAGATTGGATGGGTGGAAAAGAAAGGATAAATACTTTTGCGATCCTGAGAGAAACTTTCAAGACGAAAGAGCTAACCTGTACTGGAGAGAGCATGTGTGTGAAGAAGCAGGAAATAAAAAGGAACTCACCTTGTGGTATAACCGGCAAGAGAGAAAGCCTTTGAGCTCCATACTGTTTCAGAAATAATCCTTGATCTAATAATCCTTGTGTTTCATCACCGCAGCATTTTAGACAGTATCTGCCAGGTCCCGCATGAGCCGGCATAAACGCCGCCCCCTCTTATTTTTTTCAGTTTAAAAAAAAAAAAGCTTTATTTTTTTGTATGTATTTAGTCTTTATTTATACAGGTGAAAATCTCATTGAGACACAGGGTCTCATTCTCAAGAGAGACCTGTTTATACCCAGAATCAGCACTTTTGTAACAGGAAGAGCAATAGAGGGATATGAGCAGGGTTGGGTTGTAACGGAATACATGTAACGGCGTTACGTAATCAGAATACAAAAATCAAGTAACTGTATTCAGCTCGCGTTACATTTGAAAAACGAGTAATCTGATTACAGTTACTTTCGTAAACCTAAAGTGAATACATTTTGGATTACTTATTGGAATTATTGGTGGAAAGATTTCCTCACAACATTTAATATTCATTACTAAAAGTACAGCCGAATCATCACAGCGCACAAAACCTATTACCGCCGCAGATGGACCAAAAAAATGCGTTTGAAAAAAATGTGCGGGTCCGCTCAGTGAAACAATAACAACGAAACATGGAGGAACAAAAGTCTGCGTTTAAATCGTGTGTGTGTGTGTGTGTGTGTGTGTGTGTGTGTGTGTGTGTGTGTGTGTGTGTGTGTGTGTGTAGAGGTGTGTGTGGTTAAAACACATCAGCCTGCGGTCGCTCTTTAGCCTTTCAAATGATTCTGAAGGTAAGCACAGTGAAGGCGGTGCGTGAAAGGTGGTGCGTGAAAGGCGGTGCGTGAAAGGCGGTACGTGAAAGGCGGTGCGTGAAAGGCGGTGCGTGAAAGGCGGTGCGCGCTCCTCTTCTCAGAGGCTGAGTTAACCCTCCCGCTGCCTCCTGGTGCAGCAGAGATGTCATGAAGTGAAGGAGGTTTTCCTTCTATAAAACAGCTGTGGGCAGCAGATACTGTGAGTGTCACGGACATGAATTCATAGATCAAGGCAGACTGGTGCACACACTCTCCTGTTTTGCCAATCCGGTGCTTAAACAAATATAGCTCTACACCCCTGGCCGAAATGTCCTTAAAATGAAGTCCGAGTTCGAAATATATCTCAAATAATGTATGCACTGTAATTTCCCCACATAAACATAACAGTCAAATGTTTTATTTTTGTTTATTTTTGTTTTCATTTTAATTCATGTCCTTCCAACACTGGCAGGACAGAAGGTGACACAAGCCGTGTCCCTCACTCCTCCCATCCCAAGCTGCATCCCCAAAAAGTGTATTATGTTGTTACATCGTTTCAGATGTTATGTTTCAGTTGTGCTCTTGATAAGCCATTAAAACAGTAAAAACACGTTCAGTTTCCTTTTGCTTTTTGTGTCTCCTGTTCACCAAAACATACCCATCTGTGATGGAAAAAGAAAGTAATCCAAAAGTAATCTAAAAGTAATCTGAATACGTTACTTTTAAGACACGTAACTGTAACTGTATTCGGATTACTTTCAGAGCCATGTATTCAGTAATCAGTAACTGATTACATTTACAAAGTAACCCTCCCAACCCTGGATATGAGGCATGGCTAGAATGGGTGATCTGTTTGGTTTTTTGACCAAAACACTTCATAGACATGTTTTTAATATTTTTTTATATATCTGAGACCTACGCTATTGCCTAAAAATAGCATGATAGGTGACCTTTAAATAAACAACACCAGAGGTTATACCTGCTAAAAATACAACGGTCACTTTGAGTCTTCAGGCTCTGGCGTGCAAACTGACATCATCCTAAACACGTTTCCCTACAAAGAAATGCAAAATGATATCATCACTAACGTCCCACAACTTGTTGACACCCAAGAGGACAAGCCGCCTGCAGCCAACAGGTTGTTCCTGCTGTTTACACAATAGGTCGTCTCTGAGATGGACTGATAGCAGAGACTCCATGTCCTCCCATCTCCGCCGTCCTGACTACACGAACCGACGTCTGCATGTCAACATTTCTATACATAACACCGAGTCATGTTAGGGTAAATATAAAGAGGCAGCCACATCTTGCTCAATGTAACCTCCCTGGACTGGTAGAAAGGGGAGGGGGGGGGGGGACCTGAGAGAGGTCCCGTGTTTACCCAAAGCAGGCGGACAACAGTGCATATGATAGCCGGTCTCCGATGTTTCACGTCAACGAGGAACGCGAGAGCGCCAGTCTATTGATCCCATCCGCAGGGAGAGATAAGCTGTCGCCACTCATGAAGTCATTTCATAGGCTACATGCTGGGAGTTAAGGGAAAAGCCTGTCTTATGTAGACTGTACATACACTGAGCCATTATGTCGACACTAATAAAACAAGACCTTGATGTGAGTGGCAGCAGATGGTGTGCTCTGCTAATAGTTCTACACTTGCTCAAACATTTAAAGGTAACTCTGGTGATATTCTGTATGTTTTGCCATATGCTATACATTTTAAGTCATGAATCTAATGAAATACCCAAAACAACAATGCATCTTCTAACAAGTATTGTGTCAAATTCTTTCTTCTTAAAAGCTTGTGACGTTAGCAAATATTACTTTCAGAGAAATCTATCAAGTAAGGCGCTGTTTAGTACAATAAAACAGCACAATAATTATAAATGTAACCGTGTTAAACCAAAAGTAAGACGTTTTTTTTCCACAGATGCATGCAGGTTATGGAAAAAAGGTAATTAATGATTAGAAATAGGTGCATTTGTCCATTCATTACTTTTTGATACATCATTTTGTAATAAATACATTTTGTAGGGGTGACTTTTTATTTATCATGAAGTTTTCAATTAATATCTTGTCGTTATATTTAGGAAAGGTACACAGCACTTTAGCATACAAGTATTACAAGGCAGACAATTATCTTAAATATAACCATCAATACATAACAATTATGTTTCCAGCGGTTTAAAAAAACGACTAATCCTTTTGAAAAAGGACGCAGCGTGTGGGAGTCAGAGTATTGAACGATGGACTAAAACATTGTCGGTTTTGGCTATATCATGGAATTTGTTGACAAAAAAGATGAAGTACCGGTATTTCCAGCTCAATTACGTACAGATTTGGTTGCCTTGCTGAAATCTGACTTGTCTCGGATAAGTCGTTCTTAAAGAGCTATTGGATTTCTTGAAAAACGATTTTAGCGCTCAGAGCATTAATCAACAGTAATTTAGTGGTTATGTTAGTTTTGGTTTCTGTGCAGACCACCATTTAGTTATTCCCCAAGATACTGCAACAATGTTTTCAGAGCTGTGAAAGAGGTCGAGGGTGAGGAGGTGGTTTACATCTGATGACTCACTTTCCCTTACCTTGTTACTCTCACTCATCACACTCATTGGGGCCAGTTTCCGTTGCAATGCTTATGGAGAGCCTGAAAAAGGCACCCTGGATCAGATGTCATTTAAATTACAGCAAACTAGAACATTTAGTCAAAATAAAAGTAGATACGCAAGAGAAAGCAGGGCTATACTTGCTTGGTTATATCTAATCTTTAAATGCTAGTACTGTTTCTTCTTCTACATCTATATTTTGAACGCTCAGAATTCAGATGTCCTGCATGATCAGTCTGCGATAGATAAGACTGTCTCCTGTCGAGTCAGTTTTTTCCTTCCGTTTCTCAGCACACAAAAGAGGATGACTGACAACAGCGGCGACGGAGAGTCAAAAATCCATCTATGGATTTGAGAGTCCTGTTGCTCGCCCCCCCCCCCCCTTGTCCCCACTTCCACTCTCTTTCCCTGCCAAATCAATTCTGTGCAGGGACTTTATTGACTCAGGTAAAGGGGTTGTGATCCAGCAGTCAATGTCTGTGTCTGCACGGCGGAGGGGGGGCTGGAGACATACAGGGAGTGGGCAGCATTAGTGCACCCCTGTTACTGGGGTCAGGGGACCATTGTCTGAATGTACTTCTTCTTTGCATACTCAAGTAAGCATACACACGCATGCATACTTGATGGCTGTGCTTGTGTGTGTATCAGGCATCTTTATAGGAGCTGAGGAGGCAGGCCTGGGCCTCGGGGTGCTGAGGGGCAGACATCGATTATCAGGCGCTGTGGAGCCACTGGTCTGTCTCCATTGGTGGGAGGAAGGCTAGGCTGGTTTACTGAGGAGCTTCTATGGCTGGGGGCCACAGAGAGAGACGGGCCAGGGGGGTTAAATGTTAATGGTGGTTGATAAGTGGGGGTCTTCCTGCTTCTTTAATGATTAAAGGAGGATGTGACACCCTCCCTGGAGCCAGGAATCCACCCTGAGGCGCTTTACTGCTACTGTCGTCGTTACTCCGACCGTTGTCACTGTGCTGATATGCTGGTAGGCTTCTTCACTTCCTTGATGAAAGTCTTGATCACACCTGGAGAGACACTTTATCACCTTTAGCTCACATTATCGCAGTCATCACACACTCTTCTGGCCTTTTACTGATACCCCAGTCAGAAACCTGTATGCCCTGCTGTGGGCCATTTCATCTGGAACAATATGCTCCTGGGATTTGGCCAAATAAAACCTCAACTCTTCCAATAGCAGATAAGGAAACATTACTTATTTTTGTTAAAATTAGTTGTACTGTTATTGTTTTGGAAGTGATTGTTCCTACGGATAGGGAAGTCGGATCAGAAAAAACACTAACAAAGGACAATTTGTCATTTAATTTTGACAACTTATTGGATGTTATTGTGTGAGAAAGACTGTTTGTTAATGTATTTTCCTAACAACCTTCTGTAGAGCAATGTAATATCATAAGGCTGGATTTGTAGTAGTTTGTGTTATTAGAAAAGTTTCACTCTGATTTGAATGTGTTTATACTTTCACTTCTAGACCAAAATGTCAAAGTTGTGTTTTTGGCTCATTCTTATTTTGATTGTGATAAATAATTGATCTATTGTCAAAGATTTTAAGTTTCCCAAACCATACACATGGGAACATTTTTATTTCTTGCTGTTGTCTTTTTAAGACGTTTAATCACAGAAGAAGAAATGCTGCCTGAACAGAGCCATCTCATTTTTTATTTGTAACAGACGATTTTTAGATTTTTTTCAGTCCAGCTCATACCTCCTGTTTCCCTGTCTGAGCATCATACTGTACAGCAGTACAGGTCACCCTGTCCTGGTGCCAGCCTAACTCCACCAGCCCTTTGATCAATAGCGGCCCGACTGCCTTGTCTCTGCTCCCCCCGTTCTGTTCTCTTCAGCTCAGCCTGCTCCTTAACCCCTCCATGACTGGAGCCTCATTAAAAATACATCACATCCAAATTACATTCATCTCTTTTACTCTTTTCATTTACTTTCACTGTGCCCCAACCTCCGATCTTCTCCAATTCTGCTGTGTCATGATGAGGAACAGAAGAGCAGATCTCTTACTGTGAAACACTGTACAGCTTATTTTCTCATCCTGGTGCAAGAGCTAAATAAGATTTTCTGCTGTCATTGTTCCTTTTTTGGCATAAGAAAGGCTCCAAGAATGGATCTACCCATTATGTTAGTCTGTTTTCACACAATACACTACACTTATTTGGATGTTTTCCGCATTCTTGTTCAAATTGCCGTTTTTCTCCATCTGACTTGGGTGGCATTCCTCTGGGAGATAATAATGAGTATAGCTGAGGGCCGCCTGCTCACCTGGGGACTGCAGGGCGAGTCTGTACAGGTCGCCTGTCTCTATCGCAGCAGACAGGAGGCAGACCAACCTCACAGTGATGTGCTGATACCCAACCTGCCCGGCCTGCTCTCCCTGCTGCACAGCAAAAAGCAAACACTTTTATTTCTACTTTTCTGCACTATTTTGGCTTCTAAAACCTTTTCATCCTTGTACTTCATCTGCTACTTTTCTAGTTGCTTTATTATTTTCTTTGAGGCACGCATTTGAGATTCCAACAAAGAGAGCTATTACTCTTTTTTACCTTCAAGGATCTTAAGGTCAAAGGTTATGTCTGTGATAACGGTCTTTAAAATATGTTTTTCATATATTGTCTTTAATTCATTTACTTTCTGAATGAGTACAGTACATACTGTAAATGGGAAGGTAAACTAGCCAGAGGAATACAGTAAGCTTTAAGGAACTGTGATTTTTGAAAAAGGAACCTGAGCTCTGCCCTAATCCCACCTTTATCCCCTATGCTCCAGGTAATCCTGACCCAAGGTTATCACTCAAACAAAAATGTGGGGATTCCTCATTTGTTTAGTTTCTTCCTGTTTTAAGGAACACAAATGGATTTATGAATCAACATCTAACTGTTGACAATATTTTAGAATCCAAAAAAGCTTTCTCTATAATACTGGAAAGTGAAAAAGAAGTGGTGTATTGCATGTTGGTTAGTTTTAGCAGCTTGAGGGGAGTTTACATTCGGTAACTTAAAACCTGAACATTATAGATATTCTAAAACCATTATTTAAGACTTAGTGCAAATGTTTAAACTTTTAAATAGGGATGCTCCGATCGCCAATTTTGGGGGCGATCGCCGGAATCAGTATCGGCCGATACCGATCACCGATCCGATCGAGTGGGCGGGGCCTATGGGGATCTTCCATTTAAAGTGATGTTTAAAACTCAGTTAATGGGGCTCATTCACTGGCGCTTCCACAAACAACAACCAACATAATTATTACATTCAAATGAATTACACTATTCAAGTTTACATTAACTTTGGATAATAACACGGGAGAAATGAGCGGAAGCGCTCTCTTTTCCTCTCTCCCCCTCTCTCTCTCTCCTGACAGCCTGTCAGTATCGTCTCATGCAGCTCACTGATCCAGTAATGAGTGACCCGACAGTGAAGAATAAATATATTTATAACTAGTTTAGCTTGTTCGAGGTAGATAAAATAGCTAAGTGTGTTAGGTCTAACTCTTAATGTGTGTTCTGCTCCGCTCACCGGTCCGTCACAGCGGGTGGAGCTGCAGGATTTCTGCATCACACACGTTGCATACCGCTATTTTATTGTCATTTTCGGACACTTAAAATACTGCCAGACTGGTGAAGCCATTTTGGCGAGCTTGTTTTGCCGCGCACAGAGAAAAGTGTCATGTATTTTACGTCATAATTTTACGTTATGCGATCGGCTCTCGCGATCGGCATTTTTAGAGAGCTCCAATCGTTTAAATGTGCTTTATAAATAAAACTTGATTTGATTTGATTCAAACCATTTAATATAATTTAGGGCAGTTTTATGTTTTTAAGTTTTACAGAGAAAGTCTTAACATGAAAGAACCGGGGAAGTTGCATATTTTCGTGAGTATGGTAAAAAGGTTAGCTGTTTTCTTAAAGGGGACCTATCATGCAAAATGCACTTTTGTACGTCTTTTACACATGAATATGTGTCCCCGGTGTTCCAGGGAACTCACCAAGTGTCAGAAAACACAACCCTCTCTATTTTCCTCCATACCCAAATCTCTAAAAAAGGGGCTGCAACGGATCTGATACAGATTTGAACACTGTCCTGACGTCAGGACGGTGGCGCTACGGCTATTGGGCCAACTCCACCAATCAGGAGGAGACAGCCACGGCCATTGCCGTTCGAAAGCGCTGGAGACGCTTTAGTACATATATCAGGCCAGTAGATGGTGCTGTTCTCACTGAATCTGCCCAGAGCTAGAAATTGTCAAATTGAGCAAAATGAGGCATGGCTAAAATGCATGATCTGTTTGGTATTTTGAAAAAAAAAAAGTATAAATATGCCTTATATAGGTATGGTCCTACACTATATTATTCAAATATAGCATGATAGGTCCACTTTAAGTTACACTTTATGTTGGAAGGAAAGAGTATACATTTTTGTATGGGGATGCAGTGTCGGAAACATTTAACTTTTCAGAACATCTTTGATTGAAACAAAATAAACGGAAACAAAACTCAATCAAAATATCAGTGTGTTAGTTTTGCATTTATTTTTTAGAATTTAAAAGGATACAAACTGTATCTTCCAACTCATTCAGCTCCTTGCAAATGCTGCAAGAGGAACAAAGCAGCGGAAATGACTTGATCATTGATGATGAATGGAGGTGACAGTGCAAGAAAAGGAGCTTAACACAGGCAGGGTCTTCAGGTGAGTGTTGATGAGACGGTCGGGCAGAGGATAGGAGAGGGGGCTGGAGGGAGCTAGGGACTCTGAGCTCAGCAGAGGGAGCCCTTTCGTGTGTGTGTGTGTGTGTGTGTGTGTGTGTGTGTGTGTGTGTGTGTGTGTGTGTGTGTGTGTGTGTGTGTGTGTGTGTGTGTGTGTGTGTGTGTGTGTGTGTGTTGAATTTCTTGGATTAACTCGACTCTGAGAATCAGTTCTACCTTCCTCTTGCATATTTTGACAATTTTTAACCTTCAAACATATTGTAAATGAAGCAAGTAAAGCCTCCTGCGGGGTTCCAGAGTGGGACAACAAGAACAATTTCAGCTTTCAGGACACACGGCTACATGTCTGCATGGTTCCTTGTTCAAAAACCTCGACCACAGTGACGCCTGAGAAAGAAAACATCTCTCCCAGACTCTGAGGAACCTTTGGCAAACCCTGCGCTTAATATGTAAAACACACACACTCATCACAAGTCACTGACATGGCAAATACCAGTGGCCAGATTAATCAAAGAATAATGGACTTGCTGTGCTTGCTGATACACTGAGTGTGGATTTTTCTCTCTTCATAAAGATTATAAAGATCATTTTCTCCAGTAATGCTTTCTGGAGCTATTCCAGGATCAAGAAACCTGAGCCACACCATCGCATTTCTGCATCCGACAAAAATGACCTGTTCCCCAAAGTTCAGAGAGGAAAAGGTCTTGGAACGTCACCCCTAATATAACACGCTCCTGCTCACACACACAAATAGGGGGGGCGGCTGGCCACTAAGGCCCCGGCTCCACGAGGACAAATACGGCAAAACGCATCGGAGTAACGCAAATGCAACCGCAAAAAACCTTCCGTCCCCACGCAATATACACCGGATTGTGTCAAGCTCCACGAGACGGCTCCGTTTACATCCAAACGCTGGAAAAGCTGCAGTACATATGCCGAACCTGTACGTGGCGCTGTAACTTCCTCCACAAAAGCAGCAACTTCCTCCACAAAAGCAGCGAAGAAGAATGGTTGTCATGGCTGCACTTCTGTTTATTCTCCGCGGTGGGGGCCGACAGAACCGGGCAGAGTTTTTCGCCGGCCAGCGTGTGTTAAAGTTTAAATCTTCCGGACAAAATTATAAAAGTGCCGGTCAAAGGTCTTCATTGTTATTTATTGAGCTTTAAAACAAATGAATAACGACGATATAATGATATATAATCATCAAATACACGGAGCCTGTCTCTTTTTCCTCTCTTCTGACAGCGTCAGTGTCTGTCTCATGCAGCAGCTGATCCTGTAATGAGTGACCCGACAGTAAAAATTAACATATTTATAACTAGTTTAGGTAGTTTGAGAGGTAATTAAAATAGCTAAGGGTGATGATCTGACTTGAAGTGTGTGTTTTGCTCCCGCTGCATCACAGCGGCAGGAGCTGCGTGTCTCCGTCCTGTCAGATTAGACTTCACTCGCGTTTATGTCCATATCGAGATAAAGATAAATAATCTGAATTCAAGGAGGAGCTCCTGTAGATGTTGCACAAAGAACTGTAGCATGGTCAGTAGCGACTGGAGCACGATAGCAACCCTGCGGGGGAGAGGCGGGGCTATGAAAACGAATGACCGTATAGGCGACTCCACGGCCCCGTTGGACCCCCCAGAGCGCTCCGTTCCCAGATCTATCCACCTTTGGACCCGTTGTCGTTTGCGGGGTCTGTTTCTACGTTTCCCTTACGGCGTCGTCGAGCTTAGAGGGCTATACGCATGAGAAATATGCGGATTCAACACGTTTTCGTCCTCGTGGAGCCGGGGCCTAACACTGGAGTAATCAAGTAAAACAGTAGTTCCTGTTATCAGAAGATTCAGCCCACACACACACACCTACCTATCACTCCCATCACATCTAAACTGCTATAAAAATTCCATTCATACACACACTGTGGGAGGGGTCGCCTGGAGGTGATGAGGGGAGCGAGTTTCTATGGCGACAGTAATGAGCGAATGAGGTCGACTGCAAGGACCCGGGGCTGCGATGCGCTTTGTGCCTTCCTTTGTCCCCATAACAGTGGAAATTAAGGGATGCAGGAACAACAGGATTGAGTACACATGACCTAATGAGGGTCCAGCGTGGGCCAGGCCTCCGGGAGGGGGGTCGGGCGGGAGGTTTTGGAGGATCAGGGGAATGTGGGTGGGTGGGTGGGAGGTGGCAGAGAGAGGTGCACAGTGGGAGGGGTGGGATTATAGGCGTAATGTCATTTTGGTGTTTGTTTTAACTTGTGAGAACATTTTGGTAATGTGCTGTGTCCTAAAATAATAGCTATACACTCTGTATTTAGGTTTGATTCTCCTGCCTAACTCCCTCTTTACCCCCCCTACCCTCTTTCTCTCTCTTGCTCTTTCTCTCCCTCTCCCTCACTGCCCTGAGTCGAAGTGACAGCAGCTCTCATTAAATACGAAACACCGGTCACATGCAAAATTGACCCCGCAAGTGTTCTGGCTCACCCTGTCCATCCAACAGGCTTGACTCCCATCAGCCCCCCTGGACCGAGTCGACCGAAGCCCCAGAGGTGTCAGGTATGGAGAGGGGAGGAAGTTGGAAAATATTTTCCTTTTGTTTTTACCAACGAATTTCATGTAGACCGCTCATTATCAAACAACACGTTTTTTGCCCAAAACATCCAGTTACTCCAGTAAAATGACATGACTTTATACGTTAAAAGGACAATTTGCTACAAGTTTCCCTTAAGATATAATTTAAATGAATAAATGATGTCAACTGATGTGGTAGAAGTTTATAGAAAATCTCTACCGATCGGAAACTGAAGGATCACTTTGCGATTGATGGGTTTTTCAGAGAGGTGGTTCAGAAAAGTTTATTGTTAAAAGTGTAATGAATATTTTATAAAGCAAATCTGAGCTAAGCCAAGCCAGGTTTAACAACAGATACTTTGACACTGGAAATAGGAGATTTTATAGAATTAAAGTAGCCCATGTCAAAGACAATGATTGTTTAGAGGCTGCGGACACAAACTGGGCTGTGTTTGTGCACAGTGTGTCTGCCTGCCTGTCTGTCTGCCTGCCTGTCTATCTGTCCATCTGTGGACAGACGAGGCCCAGCTGCTGTGTTATTGCCCTTGGCTGCCTCTGACAACTTAATGGGATGTTTGATTTCCACGTTACACTTCCTGCTCCGCCAATGCTCGACATTTAGCCCTTTGATATTTTGGCTTCCCTTACTCACCACTCAAAACAAACACACACATACTCACACGCATATAAATACACAAACACAACGCTGACCTCATATCACCTGCAACACAAATTTGCTAATTTCATTTACTCAACCATAAGCACAGAAGAAGAAGCCAAAACATACATGGTGGCCCTCAGCTCTTAGTTATTTCCAAAGTTTTCCCTTTAAGTATGTAAAGAAATACTGTGTGGGAATATGTCTCATTCCAAGACCATCAGACATCTTGTTTGTCATCACTTCCAGGCCATGAGGATGACCTACTCTCCGCTCAGCAGTATCACTTACACACAGTGATGGCTATCTAGCAGCCGTCCATGTCTGCTCTCTATCTCCGTGACATATGATGATAAAAGACGTCTTCTAATTCTCATGAAGTGATGACTCCGAGTTATGGCCCTTTGCGACCTTTTCCAACGTATCCAGTCTGTTTGAATGTTTTGTGTAAAGTATGTGAATGTTTCCATGTCAGTCATTAGATACGCACAACACAACCACTATTTATGTCTGTCGCTCTGTCAGAATGGGCCTCTATTTCTACTAAATTGGCTAAAATACTTAGCATAAATAGTGGTAACAGCAACATAATAACAGCAGATATTTAGGCTGGTTTTCCGGTGTATTCATTGATTTAAAAAGTAAAGGCTGATGGAAATGGAACTAGTAGATCAAATACTTAAAAATGGGGTGTTATTAATTTTCAACTCATGGTGTAATTTTTATGTAAATTCATGTAGGTTTAATTGTTTTGGCAGCTTGTCCTCCTACTGAAACTGATGCTCACATCACCTAAGTGGCTTTCTTAATTATAACTTTTGGTAAAGTACAAAAGTAGTTCTACTAGGAATGGCACAAGGAAGAATTCTGTTTGAGTTCCGTTATTTTCTGACAACCGAAGAGAACAATGTGTGAATAACAGCATTCCAAATTATGTAATTGGCTCTATTACATGTTATAACAGAGATATTATGTGTACATAGTTGCTTGTAATGCAATTTGACAAAAAAGGGGCATCAATTTAATGTCTTTGGGCTTAAAAATCAGCATATTATGTGAAAATGACCAAGAAACACTTTGATGCAATGCATATTTAAACCTTTAAAACATTAGAACGCTTGTTATTTGCATTTCCCTTCTCACTAATCTTAGCATAATGAGTCCCTCAACATTATTTATTCTTGTGTAGTCCATACACATGGTAAGTAGATTAAGGACAGCTTCTTATCTGGTACACATTACTGCCTGTTGCCTGTAAAGCAAACACACACAGCAACTTACAACTGTGAGCACTCTGTGAACCCTTCATGTCATGTGTGTTTGTGTGTGCCTGTTTGTGTATAATCAGAGATCATGCTGAGGATTATACACACGCAAGTAAACAGAAGAAGCAGAGGATTTAGAATTTAAAAGCAAGACAAACATTCCCTGACGCTGTGTATGTTTGAGTATACACGGAGCAAGTGTCAAAAAGAGTTCATCCATGTGCATGTGTGTGTGCGTGTGTGTATTTGAAGAGGGAGAAACAGACAGAGGAAGGTCCTGCTGCTTTGGATCTGTGAACACGCTCCCTCTGCCCTCATTAGATGGTTAACCAGTGTCCAGTCAGGCACACAAAAAATGGGCCCCTCCAACTGACCATCCGTCTCATCTCCAGAGACAGCAAACAAACCTCCGCGCAGCATCGATCCAGCGCTCCGAGGGAACACCCGCTGCAGCTCAAAACAATCCAAAAGATGGGTCAGAGGAATGAAAGGGCTAGGTTGTTGAGAAAACAAGCAGTGGAAGGAATTCTGTAATTGATTTGCTACATATAACCGCATCTGACATGCATGTCGCTAGCTGCTTGCTAATTACACGCCGATTCTACACTAGGAGGTTGTTGTGTTACCGGGTCCCAGGAACAATCTGCTGATTGTTGTGTGAGAAGATTGGTCAGACAAGGGTCGGCCACTTTCCCCCCAATTATCCCCATTTAATGGTTCTGCTTCAAGCTGCCTGGACGGGGAAGAGGGGGAAAAAAGACGAAAGACGAGAAAGAGACAGAGGGGACAGAGTTGTCCATCAGCCACCAAGACGAAACTGTGGAAACTTGAACATGAGTTTTTTTTTCTGTGCAGCAGCAGTTATTTTAAGAGTGAAGCTGGCCTAATGAGCTCAGCTACCTCCCCCCAACTCTACCTACCTAGCCAGTAGGGGTGAGAGAAGGGGGGGGAGAAAAAGGGACGATTATGAATTGAGTTAATGAGCCTGGATTTGGATGGGGGTGGATGGGTTAGGACAGCCTGAGAATTCACCCTTTCCCCCCTCTGTCCTCTATTTCCTTCCTCCTCTCTACCTTCCCTGGTGAAAAAGGGAAAAATCTCCAGCAGGTGTTTTCAAAGTGTGCTGATTCCCAGTGATAGACTCCTGTTGTTAAAAGTAGAAAGTGTCAAATTCTACGGACGTGATTGTAAAGTGATGTACAATACGCTCCTCTCAGATCCCTAACTGCTGTATTATATATGTTACTGACCTCTGATCATTTAGAGGAGGGTGAGGGTCATGCGAGATGAGAATTCTTTGAAAATTGAACGAAAACAAACTAAATAACAATACTCAAGCTATTTCGTTGAGTCTCTTTTGCCTCAGGGTGAAATCGTTTAGTGATACATTTGTGGAGGAACATTTCAACCTTGAGCATCTGGGTGACTGTTTACCATGGTAGTGGGTGACTGACATTTGAAAGCCAGCATTGATGTCATTGCTAAGATAACAGTTTGTATCGTACGTAAAAAAAGATATTATTGGCTCACCTGGTAGAGCTAGCATCCTATGATATGGGGCACGTTCCTTGCTGCAACAGTCGAGGTTCGAATCTGGCCTGTGGATTCTTTGCGCGATTTATCCTTTCTATCTCCCCCCTTCAAATGTATCTCTGATGAACGCCCAAAATAATCTACAAAAAATTTAAAAAGTTTCTTGTAAGTGTTCTACAAACATCCATAAATCATTTGGTTAGGTTAAGGACAAGATTGTGGTTCATTTTCAAATAAACACAGATGTGGCATTACTCCAATATGTCAGTTATGGGACAAATAAGTTAACACTTGATTCAAAAAACTACTATGAAAGGTTCCACACAATCTTAGTTGTTTATCTAGTTAGCATTAACTCTCCTGTCATTTCAGATCCTGCCTCCTCCTGGCTCTTGCAATCAGCTCATTCCCCTCACCTGGTTTGCGTGATAATCTATTGAAATCAGTGTTTTACATAGTGTTTGAGGACAGCCTGCTAGGACAAATACTAAGATAGCCCTTTAGCTATGCTAGCTTTCACGTTCCATTTGGAGAGTGTAGCTAGCCTAGCTTAAAATAGTTTATTCCCACCATATTTTTTCATATCCCAATTAACTGTTATTAAGTCAGACATTTTAAATCATGTTGACTTAGCAACACATTAAAATCTGGAATCGGAACAAAAATGTGTTCAAGACCAGGCTAAGTTGTGTTATTATATTTTGGATACGGACACAAAAACACAATTCCCTCTGAGAATGTAACTAGCCCTATGGCCGAGCTGAGCCAGGATTGGGGTGGAAGGACAGAGAGAGGGGAGGTGAGGAGGGGAGGTGAGGAGGGGAGGTGAGGTGTGTTTGTGTTCGGCCTGGCCTACTTAGACTGATTTCAGCCCCAGCAGCAACCCGTCGGAGCTCCTGCGCTTCACCCACTGAGCTCGCCTCAACACCCCGACTTGATCAGTCAACCATGTGACTCAGTCCTGGAGCCAAGAGGACCAGAGACAGACGGACAAGAGGGTAGAGAGGGAGATGCGAGAGGCAGACAGAGAGTAGCTTGATCTCATGAGTGGAAACATTACTCACATTTATCAATATCATTTTCTAATAGAGCTACATTTGGTGGCTGGAGATTAGTACCAAACCACTTATCTTGGCAATTTATCAAGCAACCTCAAAGGCTCCGCCCATTGGCTAAGCCCATGGGGGTGACATAGGGTCACAGCAATGGACAAAAAGCCCCTGTTTACATGTGCCCTCCTTAAACCAGGCTGAACTTTTCCATCGCAGATGATAGCAGACTGCTGATCTCCAGCTCCGTATCAAAAGAAGACCGTTTCCCACACTGAGGCATGTCTCTTTCCCACAGACAACTCCAAATGCGCAGAGCAGATAGTCTCGATGTGTTCAATATGAGCCATGCCAAGCTTATCATCAGCACATTGTGACACAACTCTCTACAGACCCCCCATTCATTCCCTGTTTTCATTTTATTTCACCCCAAAAATGCGTATTGTTTGCTGCAAAGACAGATAAAGAGGGCTTAAACAAGAGGGCTTTTTGTGTTGCATTCAGTAAACAAAGTTTGGTAATAAAAGAGCTCAGTTACAGTTCCTTTTTTATTTGCTCCAGTCTTGTTTGCTGAGTCACATCAATTTTAAATTCCCTCACATGATGCAATGTACGATACCACATAAACAGGAGCATTGTCCTAATGTTAACCTCTGTCTGTATGATGTTTGATGATTTCACGCACCTCAGCAGCGAGACTGTAGTTTATTGTTGAGAGAGACTTAACATGAGAGACAGACAGGCTGGACACAGCAGGAGTGGCCTGGTGACATTTAACTGGCGACAGCAGCAACACACTGTGACCTTTCAGCTCTGTCCCGCACTGAGGGAACGCACGCTGCAGGGCCAGCACTGATAGTAGAGATAGGACTGTGTGTGTGTGTGTGTGTGTGTGTGTGTGTGTGTGTGTGTGTGTGTGTGTGTGTGTGTGTGTGTGTGTGTGTGTGTGTGTGTGTGTGTGTGTGTGTGTGTGTGTGTGTGTGTGTGTGTGTGTGTGTGTGTGTGTGTGTGTGTGTGTGTGTGTGTGTGTCCATGACTGCAGTGATCCATGGCCACTGTCATCAGGGCTGGCAGTCAAAGTAGTACAAGTTAGATTCAAATGGTGAAATGTGTTTTCTCTCCGTATAGCATGGAGAAAATGTCCCCTATTTCTTGTTGTACTTGTATTATGAAAATAAATGCTTCTAATTCCAATATGCTTGGTTTAGGGGGCTTATTGCGCAAACTAAGAGTCAACAAAGTCGTAACTTTCTCAACAAATAGTTTGAAATGTGGTCATGATAATGCAGTATTGCAAACTGTTGAAACTGTCGTCAATGTGATACAGTCAATGGTATTTCATTGTAAATTTGGTTTTCTAGTGAAAATACACTCGCATATCTGGTAAATCCAGAGTGAAACTGTTAATATTGGTAATAATGATTTTTTTTTAAGTATTTTTTCTTTTATTATTAGATGCATTTATTGAACCAAATAAAGTTAAAAGATCATAACTATAAAAATGTTTCATATGTGATATGTTACATTTTAATTTAACATTATTTAACATGTGATATATCTCATATTTAATTCTTTTTTTTGCAATAACACCATTATGGGGTTGAGTAAGAAAGTTAATATAAATAGGTACATTATCATAATTATACAGGTATACTGATTTAAAGTTATTCAACGTATATCACAATTACAAACAGACAAGTCTATTAAAGAGGCTCCACGATGTCCTGCTAGCTCTTTAGCACCCAGGTGCCATGTGCAGCCTGCTTCTCAGCAATGGGCGCTTTCACACCAAGTACTTTGCCGTACTTAGTTCATCAGAACTTAGTTCATCAGAACTCTTTAGTAAATGTGACGGTGTGGTATAGGTAAGAGTTTGTGTTGTCAACAACGCCACCTAAGGGAGTTTCACCCCTAGGAACTAACTATTGATAATAAAAGATTTAACCCACAAGGAACACAGGTTCCTTTTACATAACGGGCCAGAGACAGTTTCAGTTACAGTTAACACAATTACTTTATTTTATAACAATCAATTAACTATTCTAAAAACACCAGATACACATTATACAATCAGCTAAAAGTTAATACTGGGACATAGGAGGTTCTGATGAACTAAAGAGTAGATCACGTTCACACCGGAATAAGTCCCTGAGGGAGGATTAGGCAAATGAAGCCGCTGACGTCACTTCTTCTTCTGCTTTGGGTTTACTGGCAGGCCGCAAACAACTTCACGGCGTATACTGCCACCCGAAGTCCCCGGAGTTGGGGACTGGCTTCAGTAGGCTGCTGGGACTCCCAGCAGCTTCTACTGAAGCCTTCTGAGTAAATCGCCAGAACGCCGACATCTCCTCATCACTCCACCGCTCCCATGTTTCTTTTGTGTTGCCATAAGTTAGTCTCTCTCCGTTGGTGCACTGGGCTAATGCTAATGCTAATAATGCTAATGCCAGCAAATACAATGGCGACTTCACAAAACTTTTTGGGAGTTTTACGGAGCGTGGTTTGCAATCCGCCCAGCCAATCAGAAATGGGAACCTTTTTCTCCCATGAAAGTACCTGCTCTCTAGCAGGGACTGAAAAGGGGGTGAAAAGGTTCTCATGAACTAAGTTCTAGTTCCGGATTTTTTTGGTGTGAACGCAAACTTTCGGAACTATATCGGAACTATACTGGGAAAAGTACTCCGGTGTAATGGTGATATCCCGGATTCCATTCATCTTTTATTTCTGTCTGTCAAGTATCTTAATTTGGTGTGAACTCGCGCCAGGGAGAAGTCTGAATGGCAGAATGTTTTTTCAGAACGCATTTTATCATTTGATATTACAGCGGGGGTTTCCCTTCTTTAAACAACAATATTTTCTCTCCCACTATCTGTGTTGATATTAGTCAATTGATCAGCATTACTGTATGTTTTATCTATGAGGGGAAAGTTCAGCCCAAGGCTTTGTGCATTATCCTGACCAAAGTTCATTGCTGTGCCAATAGGCAGAGCCTCAATAAACAACAGCCTTGATATGAAACGTAGTGTGCTTACTAATGTTATTTACTTGCAATCTGTCATCTTTACATTAAAACACAGAAAGAACAAACGCTGAAAAGACACCTCTTTGTGTTGGGGTTCAACTATAGCAGAATTTATATCACCATAATGGCTATTTAAATATAGTATTGTGAGAACTTGAGTTCAAAATGGCTTTATGCTTCCTCTTTCTTCATCATTGTACAGAGGTCTTGACTTCAGTAGTCCCCACAAGCAAACAGAGGTTAATCTGTTGTTGAGGAAAAGCAGCTCTCTCAGCAAATTTAACAGGAAATTCACAACGATGATCAATTCCTTCTTTTTTCCCGCAACCACCAAGTCCCTCGTTTGACTTGAGGGAGGAGAGGAAGGAAGCTGCGCTGGTGCCAAAACCAACAAGCGAATTAACTGATGGTTTCAGGACTTTTTATTTTTACCTTTGCTGCCACAGAAACAAGCTGTCAGCCAGATTGAGGAAGTATTGCATGGCTCTTAAGCACTTGTATGACTTATCCCTTTTTTGTCTATCATCATTAGCCAGGTCTCTTACACCTCTTCAAGGTCTATTTAGATTGCAGCCCTAACTTTCATGCATTTATTTCTGTCTTTATTTTCCCTGATTAAAACAAATTATTCTCTCGGGGGCGAGACACTGAGGAAATATTTTAGAGGACATTTTTTTAGCTCTCGATGTGATGTTGATATGTGCCGGACGGGGTTCCACAAAAAGGTTATTGTGTGGTTTAATTGCGCCCAGTGGATTGTGACGGTGGTGGGGAGTGAGGTAAGGGTGCTGCCCGGATCACGGGCTGGGCCAAACCTTACCCTTCTGTTGTGACGGTTCCACAGCTGTCATCGCCGGATTGTCCTGCCAATTACCCGTAATTACTCCTGGCAGCGTCAGTGCTATTCAGTGCTGCTAACAAAAGATGCTACCATCCTGCCTGTTTGATCAAGGAAGCTGAGGATGTTAAAGTATTGTTGGGAAATCCACAAAGAGAAACAACTTGCAAATAATCTGCTGTAAAGGTCATCACTATTATGAAACCTCAAACGACAGGAAAGTGAAGCGTCCCTTATAATTAGTTAAATGTTACAAATCATTAATCCTGCAATTGCTAAACTCAACAATGCAGCACAGATTTCCCACAGATTTCTCTAACATGCCAAAGGCAAAATTTAGCATGACATGAATTGAAAGGATTAATTGAGATAATAGTCTGTACATTAATCAATATTTGAAAATAATCTTAAATTGGAGCTCTAAAAAAGTCATGCTGGAGTGGCATTCAACCATGCAACCCAAGATTTGTTCTTATGAAAAGTTTAAAAAACATCTATAAAGAATGTATAGACCCTGAAAGGCCCTTTTAAACTGATTTTCTCAGTCGAATTACAGTTAATAATGTGGTCATAGATGATTTTGTTCATTGGCAGCACTATCAGTATTATCATCAGTATTGCAACCAACTTTTAGGGGATATAAAGTCATTCATATACGCTTATAAATCGTAGATTCATAGTAAACTTGTGAGATATTCATTACACTTCCTGTTCTAGAATATTCCTATTGCAATACATTGAATGTCAAGGTATCACTAGATTATTCTTACTGTTCCATGTGTAATGTTATGTTAGTGCAGTGTAGCAGTGTAGATAATTGGCATATAACTCCCAGTGTGCTCCATGCTACATACCCTAAATCATCCACTGTTAAGCCTATTATATGATACAAAGTACACTGCAGATGTTTCTGCTCTTCTAGCTATCGTGGCCCTACGGATGTCTTTGTCTGCTACTGGTTATCCAAACCAGGGGTTTAATCATTACAGGAGAGCCCAGACATGTTCCCATGCTGCGACTGATTTCACTGTCATTTTTCATCCATGAGCGGCTGGAAACGAAGTTTACAGCCACAGCTCCTTCACTTAATCATGTTTTATTGCTCCTGTGACCCTCGCTGCCGAGAGGAGATGGCAGAACATAGTGGGCCGGGGCCTTAAACTAATAATTATAAACCAGCCTGCCCTGTCCGTTTACCAGACAGCCACTTCCTCAGATAATACACAAAGCTGGAACAGTGGCAGAGGACCATAAAGAATATATAGGGGGTAGACAAAATAATAAAATACCTAACTCTTAAGTTAGTTTCCTTTTCACAAATACAAACTCTGCGTCAAAGATAGGTCGACATTTAGATTTAAAAATTATCCAAGCTTTAAAGATTGATTTTATTTGATCCCAAACTGCAAGTGTAACTATCAAAACGATTGCATAACTACTTCGGATCATTAGACATAAAAGACATATGTAGCATAAAAGCTAGCATATACTGACAGCCACTGGAAGACACCAGGCAAAGAACAGCTAGAACAGTACGAGCTGAGTTTATGGATAAAGCAAGGGTGCGTTTTATTGCCCATAAATATAACTTTTCATTTGCAAGCAGGAGACTGTTATTTCTTCTTTCAAAAGCTACATAGTCTCACGTTAAACTCCTTTTTCAGTGTACATATTATTTTGCCTACCCCCTGTAATTCCCATAAGTACAGACTCATTGCCAAACGGCTATATTTTATACCCAAGCTCAGCAAACGGTGGCACACTGAACAAGGAAGTTCTATGAAAGTCACAAGTGAATACGATTTTGTGGCGTGACTGCATAACTTTTTACACCTCGCTGTGCCAGCGTCAATAGTCCAGGTCTTCCAAACCGCACTGCCCTCACTTCCAGGACGCACACTGTTACAGTAAGTTACAAAAAAGGTTCTGAAGAATTAGTTCATTAAGAAGACAGACCTTCATAATATTTATGCGAGGCAATACCAAGGTCAGCTGGAGTCCTGTTGCCGAGCTCGCCATGTTGGTGCCAACCGTTTGGCCATGTTGGGTGGAGACTGTGGTAACTTTATGGGAACAGTCAACATTTCTAACTCCACATGTAAGACTTAAACTGCAACTCCCATGCTGATGTCATATGTCCTGGAAGGCCTCCTTTTCGCAGTGACCTGGTTAATTTTCTCGCAATCAATTAACTTCTGCTGCACTTTGTGGATGTAAAGTTTGTTGTTTATAAAGTGAAATGCGAAGCTGTACAGCTCTCAAAATCAGAGAAGACACAGCTGAAGTGATCCCGTCCAACCCAAATCTATAAACTGGGAGCTTCACTCGGCTCCCACAGTCAGACTGAAGAGCCTTTTTATGATCTGTTTGTGTTAGTCAAAGCAGCAGCCATTTTCCAGCCCCCCTTAATTTCTGTACCCCATCCCTTCGGAGAGATCAGGAAACTCTGGATCCAGCAGCGTGGGAACACAAAAACTAGCCAGGGGTGCCCACAAAATCGCCCTTGTGACTTACACACACACACACACATGGGTGCACCCTCATGCAGTCAGACACAAATACTCACAGCACCACTCTTCCGCCCCGCGTCCCCCTGCGCTGTCCTCACCTGCAGCAATAACTTTGTCACGTCATAAAAAAACAGTTGCTAAAATGAACACCACTTCCACATTCACCTTGAGGTAGCGTGCGAGGTGTTTTACTCCGACTCCATTCACAAGGCGACGCCAGCTTTCAGCATGTCCCTGGCACTTGGCTCCCGGGCCCGCACAGTTAACCAAACGGCATAACAGCTTCTTTGTACATTCTTCGTGTATTTCTGGGCTTTTTTGGTGCCGTGATTACACAATGCGTGTATTATTTTCATGGATATTATGCGTGGTGGAAAATGCTTTCATGTCAGGGCAGGGTTACCCAGTGGCCATGGAGACGAGGGTCTTCGCCTGACAGAAGTCACACTCAATCTGGGTTGAGGGGAAGCAGTGGTGGCCTCTGCACGGGCACGATCGTCCTAGAGTTCCATTCATTTATTTTACGTTCCCCTCCTTGTTTTATACCCTGTTCTCACAAAGCTCAAGGGTGGCCGCCAGGTTAAAGCAGCATTTGCTTACAGAACACATGGAACTTTCCATGTAAGGCAGATTGCCTCAGCTTGTTACCATTTTATCACTTCAGTGAGATCTAATAGTGCTTGCATCTGTTTGATTAATACGATTTTGATGGTCTGCCACACAAAACTCTTCCAGCATGCCCATATAGCTCAAAATTGCATTATTAAAGTGGTAGCTGCAGGCTTAATTCAGAAAGCTCAAGCTGATTTAATGCCTGTAATTATGAGATTTATACCCCCACAGCTACCTATTCCTTTTTTTTTGTTTCTTAATTTTTTCCACCTCAATTTCCAGTTGCATCCTTAAACAGTAAAGGAGCTCAAATTAAGAGGCCGCAGTGGCAATCTGGTTCCTATTTTGGGACGTAAAAGATCGAAAATGAAAAAGAACAGAGAGGGAAAGAGAGCGGGTTGCTGCCTGCCACCACCAAGATGCTAACCATTTCCATGTGTCTGTGTGTCTTTGCTCAATCCCCCACCTCTTTTTTTCCGGCTGCGTCCCGCTGCTTCTTCCCCTCGCTAAACAGACTATAAAGAGCGTGCATGGTAGTAGGAGGGACTCAACAAGGTGCAAGCACTCCAGGCAGCCAACCAAAGTCTTCCTTCCTGGGCCTGGCTGCTCTTCGCCTCACCTGATTGGCTGCGGCGGGCGCACAGATGTTTCTTCTTTAATGATTTTTGTAACCATTAAGTTAATAGTTGTTTATGGCAGTGAAATGCAGGAATGTGGGGGGAAGTGGAGCAGGCTGATGGATAGGGAAGTAGGGGAGGGTGGGATAAATATGAGGAGGGGGCTGGCAGACTTCAGGCCAACTGTGGTGGAGACTGTGGGTTAACGTTACAAGGGGGATGGAGACAGGGGCTTCACACATACTCTGTCATGTAAAGACACACGCATGCTTGAACACAGCCACATGAATGCATGTACATCCTTTGTGGATCATCAAAGTCAAAAATACAGAGACACAGACAGAAAGGCAATTACATAATGTAAAATGCATCTTTCATCCTCAGACAATTTGGAATCTAGCCTAAAAAAGAACACAGAAAAATGTGTAAAGATATGATACATTTAGATTTTTTTTTTTAGATTTTTAAACAAACATGATGTATTTAATCAGCTGCAAGTTACAATTGGCTCGGTAAGATTGACTTGACCTGTATATATTCATGAATGAAATTGGAGGGTAAAAAAGTAAGAAAATGTATCTGTGCTGTCTACCACAAGAAGACTTGCATCTACTTTGGAAGCTAGTGGGGATCAGAATAAAGAACAGACATCTGAATAAAAACACATGTGCACGCAATATACACCCCATATTAGAGAAAACAGCCTCCTACAGAGGAATGTATTAATTATCTGAGACAGGAGAAGATGAATGGTTGCTGGAACACACTGTAAAGAAAACAGAGGATCACTCAGCCGCAGTGAAAGCTTCTCTTTCTGTGTGCATGTTTGTGTGTACGCTTTCATATCATCACTTTACAGCACACATGTAGAGCATTACACATTCATTATCCTGGTGGTATTTGAACTCTCGCTCAGACTTCTGCTGCAATCCCACTTCCTCCTCAATTTTTGTTGTGTCCCAGTGGAAATAATCAACCATCTCAATCCCATCAGGCATCTGTCCATACTGCAGGAAGCCTCCAACATGTAAACACATGAGTCAGCATTCAAACATTGGTTACTGCCTGTATTCCCAGTGAATTTATGGAAGGGGGTTATCCACAGCTTCATGGAGCTCCAGAGTGGGCCCCCAATCTTTGGCCAGGTACAACCCCAGTGATGGTGTGGCCTGCTGGGTCAGAATGAGTCCCAGGTGTCGCTTAGAGGAGGGGAAGGGTGGTTGTGGCTGTGGTTGGGACTGTGGCTATCGCTAACGATGCTAACACAAACCTTCTGTCGTGGCCATATAAAACGCTGCCCCTTATTAAGAGGGGAAAATGAGGGATGGGTTTCCTATAGGGTCCCTTGAGGGGTCTGTGGAGCATGACACAGAGGCATGGGGGGTGGGGGGGAGCGGGACTGCTGACTCTACTGTATGTATCTATCAATCTGTCCGTAAGTCCTCTCTCTTTGACTAATGTGCAGACACAGACCGCAGGCACATGTGTGTCGTCTCTGTGTTTGTTTGCTGATTTGGTAGTGTTTGCTTTAGAATCAGCCTCCTCAGTGAAGCAGACTCTGAGCCCGGCCGCCATTCATTACATGAGACAGTGTAGTTATTCTAGACTCGTGCAAAGTGAACTGAAATTGGCTGCAAACCGACCACAGTGTAATTAGGCTTGTTTGCTCCCCTACTCTCCCCATACCAGGACAAAATTATCCATCGCTTTTACAGTCTTTTATTGAAGTATTTTTGAGCAATAAGATGTCCATTTTTTACCATAAGTAGTCATTCGTATAGTCAGTATGGTCTTTAAAGTGTTAACTAATTGAAAAATGTCAATCAACTGATTGACTCATTTTCAGCTTTCACTTCACTTCACTGTGTTTTGGCATGAAACTATATTTTATATTGACAAGAGGTCAAATCACTGTCTAACTAAAGAAGTATTACTAAACTAGCTTTAGCACCTTTTTCTCATTGATTTTAGTTAAGCCGCCCACAATCATAGGCTTCTGTTTTTATGATCACTCTCAAATTATAAATTGCATCAGGAGGCTGTTGTGAACCACCAACAATCTGTACAGATTAAAACTGATACATGTAGTGGCTAGCAAATGAACGAGCCCTTTTTAGCTGCTAACAAAGCTTGACATATGGAGTTTCTGAAAGAAGAGTACAAATATATGGGAATCTGTCATGAACCAGAGCCATTGCTATGTTTGGATTTGTAAATAAGCAGCTGTTTGCTGACCTGTTATAATTACAAAAGTAGAACGTCCATCACTGTTTTGCTTACATGTATATCTAGTTGCACTGCCACCTAGAGGCCAACAAAAATTGATTTCTGATTGCTTGGTTTTAGAATGTTACTATTTCAGCATGGCAAAATCTAGAAGTCAGAGTTTTAAAAAAGGATTTGATTCACATGCATTTCTCCCCTGTAGCTCCGATATCTTATTTTTTTTTTTACTTTGGTAAAAAACCTGCCAACCTGGCTCCAGGCAACCAGAATCTAAACCATGATGTCGCAATATTAAATTGCTCTCAACACTCTCACCTGTATGTATTGGCCTAATACCTCAGATTTAATGCTACACTTCACCTACCAGTCTCACCTCCTAAACAGCTGAGTGCTACATCGGCTTCCTAATCCCCCATGTTAAACCTGTTTCTATCTGCACACCGGCCCCGTCCATCAACAGGAAATTAACCCCAGCTTCCCTGTAATGTGAAACAGCATCGGGCTCCATAACGGCAATACTCACTCACAAGTCTTACACACACATGCGCTCGTTGTTAAAAAATATGCCCTGACGCCTGGGACTGGGGTGAGGATGAAGTCATCAACACACATGCAAAAGTTTGGATAAGGACACACACACACACACACACACACACACACACACACACACACACACACACACACACACACACACACACACACACACACACACACACACACACTTTCACTCAGCCACACACAGGCAGTATTCCCACCACTAACTGGCTGCGGAGACAGCAGTGTTATGGCTTCATTGTGGGCAGACGTACAGCTGGGAATGCGGGACGTGCAGGCTGAAATACCTGGCAAGGCTAAAAGTCTGGGAAAGGAATTTTGCATTGACAGGAAGGTATGGATAGGAAACTCTAGGTATTTGTGTGTAGTGAAAACAGAGGCCACTGTTGTCAACTGGCATTATCATTTATGGCTGAAGGTAAGAATGATTTGTGTGTTGTTAAGGGGTGGGATAATCGGATAGAAAACAAAAATATATAAAGAGATAGATAGGTTTGATCTAATCATGAAAAAATGGGCTGCTGATCCAAGTCCACCTCTATTAGACCGCAGGGGGGAGTGTCATTGGTGCTGATAAGGGTCCACAAATGACTGAATCACTCTGTGTATCATCTCATACAGTATATACGTGCTAGCTTCTAATCAGTGTACTTGTTTTTGTTCTAAACAGGCTACTCATGCATTCCTCTTAATCTAAAATGCATCACTTCCTGTGCCGGAAGAGGTTTTTCTTCAGGAAAGTCGTTCCAGACGGAAAGGCTTTTGAAAAGGAAACATAAAAGCTTTTATGATTTGAGATCTATCTCAGTTCAAGTGTGAGTACTTCACAAAAGCAAAGCAGACATTTATGTATATCAAAAAGGCAATTGGACACTGAAGCTGTGTCCAAAATCACTCCCTTTTTCTATCACGCACAACTCAAGAGACACTCACTTTTTATAGTGAGCAGTAAAATTGAGGTTTCAGTCACCTAATCATCATTAGCATTTTGCGTCATCATTGATTGTAAAAAATGTGTTGCATTGAATAGTGGGTGGTTAGCATAAAGTTTTATACATATGTGGGAATTTTGAGCGAACTGTATGGAGGACATATTTAACACACTAAAAGAGGGTGTTCAGGAAAGTCATTAGGATTCATCCTCTCAGGATCTTCTATATCTGTACCAAATATAATAGCAATCTCTCCAACGTTTGATTAAATATTTCGGTCAGAATCAAAATGGTGAACCAACTGGCACCCCAATGTGGCAATCTCTAGAGCCATGCGGCAAACATGGCAAAAACACTTGATGATGCTGTTGAATGAAATAGAACAGACCTACTGTCTGCCTGACTGTTTACACACATCACAGCAAACAGCGCTGTATAAAAAGTGGCGGATGTCCAACTCCTCCAGTATTTGCTGATTGGGAAGGGAATCAACAGATAATAAAAGTAAGAGGTAATTTCAAACAATCTGCGGAGAGATTATACACAGCAGGATGACGTCTTAAAGTCTGACAACCTTCAGTGGTAGGGAGAAAAAGGTGGGGGGGGGTCAGTCATGTACTAGCACAACATCTGAAAGTAATATACTTCCTAGCTACCGACTTGGTCTGACATCGACCCACACTCATGTACCCTACAACATCCAAAAAACTCTCCCAGTGCAACACCAACACGAAACCCACATATTGTTAAGCCTGGAGTTATGTATTGGCAAATCGTCTATCCCCATAACATTAAATACCTCAAGATCATTAGGTAACCATAACCTCAATGTGGGTTTGAAATTCTTAAAACATATATTTCCATCTCCTGACAGTAACAGCAGAAAATAAATATATACATGTATGGGGCGGCAGTGTCTTTTAATGCCAGGGATTAATGTTGAGCTGACTGGGTCTATTAGCTGCTGCTTTAAAGCTCTGCGTACTTCAAACGAAGGAGCGGAGAAGCAACAGATGTTGCTGATTTATTAACGCAACAAAGAAACTGCTAATGGTATCTGCACTTTATTTGTTTTGGCTAATTACAAGGGAGCAAAGTCCTCTAAATTGACAACCATGATAATGCTGAGAAATCTGTCTGGTTCACTCAGCAGTGAAACGGAGTAGACGTACTGCGGGCTTCAAACCAACTTTGGCAGCGGTTTCTTGGCTCACAGTCTAATGTGCCACAGCTTCAGGTCACTGTGGTCAGTCCATACCCATACAGTTCTCCATACAGTTCTATTGTCTGTGCACAATACACACACACAGGGCTTTAACGCGGTCACTGGGGCAAATGCATCACACACACTGTTGACACAAAAATCTATCTAAAAATGTGGTACTTTTTCTATTGTTTAGTTATTTTCTAACTAGAGAACTATTATTCACAGTATTGTGCACATTTTAGCCTGTATGGATGCCATATCTAATATCACTGGGTTGGTTCGTTCATCAGTTTTGTCCATGCCAAAATGACCTTAATTATGTCATCAGCTTTTTTCCATCTTGGGGTATAAACATGTTTAATCATTTGGGACATTGACCCAAACAAGAGACACGTACAAATTTGAAAAATATATACATTTTGAATTTTATCAGCTTTTAGAAACGTGATATCCTATGAGTGGTTATCACTACTTCCTGAAGGTCAGCTTGGCCAAACTGCATCTACTGTATTTGACTAATTGTAAAAATGAAAAAAAATGAAACACATTATAACTGAACAAAAAGTAAGGTTTTCAACGCAACCAAACCACTTCTTAAACGTAGGGTAGGTAAGTTTGAGAAACCGGCTCGGGATTGCTAGAATTTGAAAATACACAACCGGAGAAAATCTGCCACTTCCTTACAGAGCCCCTCCTCCAACACACACGAACGCGCACATGACCAATGAGGGCACGAGATAAGTTTGTGCACAGATGGAAGGCTGACAGGCAGGTAGGCCATCCAGTTATTTTAGCCGGGCCGGCTAAAATGATTGGTCGTGCTTTTTACAGTACTACGGCTTCCACAGATGACATTTTTTTATGGATTTTTTGTCAAAGCACTTAAGATATTCATTGCTATCGGGATGTTAAGAGCATTCCATGGAATATAACAAAAAGTGTATCTCGAGCCGGTTTCTCAAACTTACCTACCCTACCTTTAAGGTTTATGCAACCAAATGTATTGGGAATTGAGTTAAAATAACTACGTTTGCAAAGTAAAAGTGAATCTTAACGATGTGAACACCTGCTAGCTTTTTTTACAATTTCACCTCACTTCTGCTAGAGGTCCTTTGTAGCATGCCTCTTTTTACCCACTGAAAATGCCTATTAGGGCTGACAACAGTCATTAAAATTAGGATATCTCGGCCTCAACATTCTTTTCTTTTTTTATTGTCTCTTATTGGACTTAATGGACTTTCAACAAGAAACTACTTGAATTGAATAAGACTTCAACAGGACAGGGTTGTATTCAGGGCAAAGAAAATATTTCCATTGTACCACATAATATACCATCACTTTTTTATTTGTTAGTTTATTTTAAATCCATATCTCGTCCAAACCACAAAGCCCACTCCAATTTATCTTTCCTTCCCTATAAAAGTTCACAAAATATTCTATTCAATGCTGGACGATGAATTTCCCTTCATTTCCCTTCATTTCTTTACCACAATGTTCCCGGGGAGATGTTTCACCACCTTAAGTGTTCCTTGAAAATGTCAACATGAGTTCTCCACAGCCCTTATAAGCCACCAAGCAGCAAGTCAAAGCAGGAGACCAATTAAAGCCGCATGCTTACCATTGATGGAACTACGTTCACCGCTAAAGATCATTTGGTGGAAAAACACACTCGGGCCTCTTGGTTAAGAGAGGGATGTTTTCCATTTACAGAAGGAATAGGAGGGAACGCACCCTGACAGATTTAAAGTAACCAAAAGGCCTTTATGTCTTACATGTGTATGAGTGGATGATATGTAAACATTTTTCAGTTAGGGTACAGTATTGTGTGTGAGAATGGCTAGAATTGTGTATTTGCAGTATTAGAGCAACACTAAGCTAAATCAGATCAATCTGAAATAGACTTTAATTTACAAGTATGTATTAGTTCTGCCCCAGTCTGTGTGTGAAAGAAGGGGATGAGCCCCATTTGGAAGCCCAGGGGAAAGAGGGGAAGGTAGGGTAGTAGGGGGTAATTTTCATACCTGTCCCACTGGTAATGGTGCATGGATTTCACGGGGCCCCAAATAAGACTGAGGGGATTAGACGAGCTTGCTCTACTGTGGAGAAAAAAATAAATGGTCTACAAAAGCACACAGAAAAGTCTGCACACAGTGACTTTTAAACAGTCATATGCAAAGGCTTTCCCAAGTCTGATAATACTGCTAATAGACCACCACATATATTTCTCTTCTTAATCTTAAGTGACATTGTGCAGACTGTATGTATCAGTTTTGAAGTTTGTTCATATAGTTTGTATGTTTATATTCATGTACAAAAGCACAGTGATGAGTCTCTGAATGTGTATATGTGTGTGTAGGATAAGGATAAGTATGTCCTTATGCTTTTATGTGCAATTCACTCACCATTTATTCCACTCGTTACACTTTTTCTGTTGTGATTTTGGTTGTGGGAAGGCTATAATACATTTTACAAAACTCTGAAATAGAGAAATTGCAATAAAGACTAATTAAATACTCCATCATGCCTTATTTTCCACCGTTTGTAGAAGAAGTTAGCTCAACCCACAGCTAAAAATAGCAAACATTTAAGGGATTTGGCGAGCAATTTATTTTAAAAAAACGAACTCAAATGGAAACAACTCATCCAAATGCACAGCTCACACAACCAATTGTCTTCCTGCTTTTTTATTGTTCTTTGACATCATGATATTTTAGATGCAACTTATTTAAGAGCCATGTTCTGCTTTTGTTACTTTGTGATCTTCTCACTTCAAACTGTTTTTGAAGGATATATAAAGAGCTAGACAGAGAGCCACTGAGGAAAAAAAACAGGATCAGGAGCATGGCAGCAAATGGAAAGAGTGGTTGTAGAGCTGGAGGCTGAAAATTGCAGGAGTGGGATTATGGAAGATTACCGTGCAGGAGCAGGAGCATGATGTGGGGGGGCCAGAGAGAGTTGGCTTTCATCTGGGCGCACAAGACAAAGGAGCTGCCAGTGACGAGCCTGGGTCCCCCTACAGCCATACAGGATGGTGGATAGGGTGTTGGGGAATGGCAGTGTGTGTGAATGTGTGTGTGAGGAGCCAGACTGCTCACGGAGGTTACCACAAAAAGTGACAGCAAGAAAAGGACCAAATTGGGCAAAAGAAAGGGGCTATTTCTGTATAAACACACAATGTCAGTGTTGTCTACTCACACACACTCAGACATAATGATGGAGTTGGAGGGGAGATCTCCAGATGAGTGTTTGTCAGAAGCCTCTCTTTTTCGTGGCGGAGTGCAGGCAGACAGTCTAATTACACCTCTGCACCACACCGCTACTGTCTTACTGTAGGATAAGATGAAGGGCTTCTTTGTGTGTGTCGGTGTGTGTCTGTGTGTAGGATAAAACGTGGTGTAGAAGGGTGAGGATGAAGTCAGTCGGATCAGATTTTTTGTTCCTATGAAGATCGTGCTTTTTACATTTTTTTTTTTTAATGCTTTTGCAACTAAGTGTGACTGTAAACGTATCTTGTTTGTGGGTGGTAGGGTTTATGCATGTCTATAAATCAGTCACCAACCTATCAGCTAATGCCATCACTCCCTTTCTCTCACTCACCCAGCGGGCCTGCCACCGTCATCTGTCAGTCGTCCAATCAGCAACATCTAATGACCATTAACACATCTGGACTACCTTAACTCAAATAAGTCTGATCTCCCAAGAGCTTTTTAATTGCAATATAAGATAAGAGTCCGCTGCATGGGTTCAATTATTACAGGAACAAAGTCTAACAAGTCTTAGTGTCGAGGATCAAATCTTACAATATATAACATTACATTGGCAGAAATAGGTGTGGAAGTATTTGTGTGTTAAATAAATGGAATGGTTAATTGTAATGTAAGAAAAAAAAAGGGCTGTCGATTATATTTATGTGAACTACGGTAATAAAATCTATGAATGTCAATGCAGATACATGTAGACTTCACCGGATGCGTTTGGTATCTGCATACAAGGATGGTTCATATGTTTTCTGGCACATACACCAAAAATAAATCCCCTGGATATGCAACCCTACTTGCCAATTAAACTGTTTCTGAGACTTTCGAGTATATGGTAAGAGGACCCTATTTACATATCATGGACCTAGGCAGCCACAGACAGTAAAACTCCATATATTTCAGATCTGTAATGGACTTTTGGACAACTTAAATGTTGTTCAAGGTGAAAAAATGTGGACTTTAAAATAATGACACAAAATGCAGGGGAATGGAGTTATTTTTACAGGACACACCTCTTCATAGCCCCCCCTCAGGCCCATTCCCTCTTGGTGCTGTGATGGCTCTCTGTCTTGGGAGAGCTTAGAGCTGTCTCTCAGGTATCCCTCAGCTAAGACTTTAATCTCAGCCAGAAACTAGAGCCACACACAGCACTAATGGGCCATAATGGCTGACAAAAACACACGGAACAACCTGCAGGGGCTCTCTGGCTTTTTCACAATCTGCTAATTCCACTGTCTCAGCCTCGCTCGCCCCATTCACCGTCTATCTCTCTTTATCTCTGTTGTTTTTCGCTCTGTAATATTCTCTGTCTCTGTCATTCCTCTGATCTTATTCTCCCTGTGTCTCTGCTGGCGTTGGGCAGGTCTGTCAGCAGTAGTTGATTCCAAGGTCGGCTGCATACTTGTGTCTGACTGAAGCTTTGTTGTGGGACCTGCTGACCCCCCCACTTAACAGATTCTTTTAGAGTGTGTGGGTGTGTGTCAAAGCATCTATGTGGGTGTGTTTTAGTGTACCTGTACACATGAGGAAGCTGTGAATGTGTCCATTTGTGGTATAATCATAGGGGTAAATGCACATAAATGTTACAATAACTATGTAGCAGTGTGTGTGTGTTTGTGTGTGTGTGCGCAAATTGAATCTGTCTGACATTCTGATGTAAAACAATGAGCCGAGTGGCAGCTCCACAGCCGCGAGCCTTTTGACAACAACTCCCTTTGTTGGCCTACCTCTTGACTTAAGAGCTTTTCTCCTTCAGTAACCTGAACAGTTTATTATCCGCAGCAGCCATTCAGCGGCACAATGCGGGTGTGGCGAGGGCTGCACAAGTAGCAAGAGAGGCGGAGGAGGATTTGCAAGGTGTGTTTGTTTGTTGCTGACGTTAAAACAGCTTGACCTCCTTTGAAAAAATGCCGTGCTCAAATCGCAGTGACCCGGACTTAGGTTTGTTTTAATTGTCAACAGGATTGTTTTGTGTATGTGTTTAATCTCCCTACTCGGATGAAGGCCAAAAATGTTTCATCCACATTACCTCTTATGATTTTATACTTCTGTCATTGATTCCTTGTAGCATAGCTCTTAAACACAGGCAACATACATTGCTCTGTAATACCATCTGAATTACAAAAAGCCTTCAATGGAAAGCCCGCAATTGTATTTATTGCATGCCTGAAACGAGCTAAAAAAAACATGCTCAGTCATTCATAAAATATTCCACAACGTTTTTTATATATAGTTCCTTCATGTTTCAAGGGGTTGATTGTCTTTGATAATCACCAGTGTCATTCTTCACCAGTACCTGAATATCATGACGATGACACATCCTGTATCACTGCTAGGTTATTTATTCAATCTTCCGTCTTCCCCTCCTAGAGTAATATTATCATGCAGGTATTGACTTAGTCATCTAACCATAAAAGCCACCAGAAACTGCCACCCACCAAATCATAGGCCCCAGGAGCTGAGAAGCATGGGAGTTGGTTCAGCCGGCAGGAGAAACGTTAGCCATCATTGTGTTCATGGAGACGCCAATTTGGAGTACACAATGTGAATGATGCCTCCATAGACAAACAGGCGTCAAGCTGTCATTCAGATGTGGTTTCATCCAGATACCTACCGGCCTCTGCTGCTGTGTGACGCAACGTGTGTGTGTGTGTGTGCGTGCAGGTACATTTTTAGTTATAACTATTTAGTATGGTGCAACCCGGTTTTTTTATGATTTTAACCCCAGCTACGATTAAACTAGCTTATTGAATATTTTTAGTATATAATTGTTTTTTGCAGCACATTTTTATTCTTCATCACCTAATCATAATCAGATGACGAGCACATAATCAAGCCAACAATCAACCAATTAATTCATTTTTGTCGTTTTTTTTTTATGGAAAAGGACGTATATTTAGTATTTTTTATGTGCATTTTAAATAATTAACCACATGAATTCGTACAGGTGTAACGGGTCACAACGGTAAGCGACTCGTTATCATTCAGGAAACGACAGCGAAGCATCTGGGTGTGTTTTCTGGCATTTATTCTGAGAACAAACACAACATTCTCTCTACATCCGCGTTGCACATCCTCAGCAGTGCTCACTTCAGTGTGAGGGGAAAGCGGAAATCACATACAGGAAGTAGAAAACGATGTGCAACGGGAAAGTGTTCCCACTAGAAACATTACTCAAAAATATTAAAAGGAAACAATCTCATAAAAATAAAATTCACAACCTATTGTAAATCGTAATTTATAAACTAATAAGTATTTATACACATTTTTAACTCCGTTACACCGGCATTATGGATGCATTCCGGAAGGAAGTGTGGTATCTGAGAATGATCTTCCAGAAGCTTTTTCTCACATTTATCAATGTCTCCCCCTCAGCTTGCTGGTGCATGCCCTCACTGGATCCTTTCCCCAGCGTTTGACCGCTCAATAAGTTCAATTAGTCACTGTCTTCCAGAAAAAAACCAAGCCTAAACAACGCCAGACCCCTCAGAGTCAAGTGGTCTCCCTGGCTTTCATCAAAGTCAATGAGAATCTCCCTTACTACTTCATGTTGCAGGAAACTGGAAAGTCAGGGACAGTTCTAGGGTTTCATAAATAATGTTTGCCCTACTTAAAAGGGAGGGTGGGATGTGTGTGTGTGCCTGTATCCATTCCCTGTGTGTACTTGGACTCATTAGGAGGCCATATCAGTGTATAGTTTCCCCCCCTTTGGCAAAAAAACCCCTGCTTTCCACCCGACCAATCACAACATGACCCTGGAGAGAACTGGTTTTAATCAGCATGGGTTTATGCGTAGGTCCTACTTGTGTAGTATTTATAGCATGGCCTTGTGAAGGTGTTGTTTTCTCTTTTTCTAACATTCATTCATCCAACATATTTATTTTTAATTGATGTAAAATAGCGATAAGTAACTGCACATCATTTTAGAACAGGAATGTGCAGATAGGGAGACAGCGTGCCCTCAGAATCCTAACATCCTTCCAACATTCCCTGACATCCTTGGCTTGGCACAATGTACCATTTCATTTTAATCCAATATGGAGAAATCATTTGTGTGTTTCGAGCTATAACCAGCTTCATGGATGGAAAAAAAAAGTTCCTTCCCTGCCTCTGTGCCTCCTGCGCTGGTGGATCTGAATGTGTGGTGGAATCTTGATGGATGTCTCCACAAGAGCAGGGTAGATATCCGAAACAGTACTATATATACCGCATATATACACGCATGGCAGAAAGACTGAAGGCTACTATTTAGCCTTTTTTTATATATATATATATTCTTATGTTCCTGGTATTGTTGTTATTTAGTTTGCTTCTGGTCATTTCTTCTTAACGCTGTCTAGCTGTCCTGCTGGGTTTCTTTTTTGTCGTTTCTTGCTAATAGCCTACTTTCTTGACAAAAGGGATTGCAGGCTTGTTTTTTGCTAATACTTTCTTGCTAGCAAACATTGGTCACTTGTTGCTTGGTAATACTTTATTGCCAACAGATAGTTTTAATTCGGGTCCTGCTAACAGTGATTGTTAGCTTGCTTGCTTATATAGAGTTAGCTTGTTTATTGAAACATATTGCTTTTTAGTTTATTGCTCTTTTACTTTTACGTACTCCCTTTCTCTTTCTCTTACACCTTTTCATTTTTTAATGCTCTGTTTCCCATATGTCTATCTACCCAACCCCACTCTTGCTCACTCTGTCCCTCGTTCAGTCTCTCTTTACAGAACACACTATAATCTTGGCCTGGGCTCCAGCATCTCCTCCTACCCTTCAATCTTGCACAGCCATAATTATGGCCACACCAAGCAGAGAGGCTTCTAAATCATTCAGAGATGGTTTGGCTTCCCGACTCCTTTATTTTCTCTCTCCTCTGCTTCTTAAATAAAGTGGGAGAGAAGCTCCATTTGGGCTTGTTCTGAAGGCTAAATTATAACTGCAGACGTTCCTCTTTCGCTGAGTCGCCTTTTGATATTTTATCTTGCACTATTTAAAGTGCCTTGTAAAAAAAGATGGGTTGACATTATAGGGAGAAAAATATGGGTTCCAGCTTTCGAGCTGACCTTTGCTAGCTCTGTGTCTGTCATTCATTTTGAACTTCGAGACATAAAGACAAAAATTGCATATTTTTTTTTACATTGACTTTTAAGACTTCACTTTTTGACAATGAATCCTCAAATGTTCCTCGACAACTGAACGACTCCTTGCCGCAAGATTCTTCCAGTGCCCATGCAGCTCATGAAATCCTTAACCCTTTAGGTCCAAATCATTTTATGCTTCATGTCCAGGTTTAAAGCGTTGAAAATCAACAATATAGGCAGTTGTTGATTTCAGAATATCTTTTAATGAAAAATGAAATGTTCATGTTCAGTTTGCATCCCAAAAAATATGTATATCAATGGATAAAGGATAAATAAGGAATTTAAGAGTCATGTGACATGCTGAACATCAGTACTGTGTAGGGCTACAGTAATGGTTTTTTTTTTCAATCCCCCAATGTCCACAAATCCTAAATTTGCCACTGTAAAGATCATAAATAAATTCAAGATTTAATATTTTGGTTTCGCATTTTAACAATATAAAAACTCTAGAAAAAGATCAATTGTTCATGGCAATTTCTAAAAGTTATTACGTCACCACTCTATGTAGCCAACACTGCTATACTCTTATACTTAAAGTTGGGGGGCCCCCCCACAGGGGGGCCCCCCAACGTTTTTTTTTCGAGACTGTGTCTCAGGGCTTCTTAACATTTATGAAACTATTAATGTGTAGCACCAGATTAATGGGAAGAATCTCAGCTAACTGAAGATACGAACAATTTTTACCAAAACAAAACACATGACCCCTGAGCGAAACAATTATAACGCACTGCGGCACAGAACTCAAGATAAAGATACCCTTATTACTTATCGTAACTGCACATACAATATATCCGATTAAAGCTGAGACTCCGCAGATTATATAGGTATAGTATCATCACTGAGCGATCCGAACTCGCGACAGGGGAAGCAAACACAGACAACACGTACCTTTACGGAGCTTTTACGGCAGATCGTCTCACCGTAGCTGTCAATTAGATCAAAAGACGTGTTCAATGGCATTAAAACGAGAAAAAACGAGGCTGTATAGGTTGATCCATGGGTTGATAATGTGACTGTCGGTTTGAAAAAATTATTTATAATCCATAATTTCCATTTTTATGTAAAATTCGGAGCAAATAAATTAGCTGCTAATGGTAGCCACCAGAGTGTATGCAGCTTTCGGTTTTGGCCACGCGTCACTCTCACTCCTTATTTGGTAACGTGTTTGTGTGTGTAGAACTTTCCCTCGATCCCATTGGCTCTAGCGGTTATAAAGAGATTTCATTCATCAAAATCGACCAAGGGGGGCCAGAGATATGGAAAATCCACCCAAATGACCCCAGAAGTGGGGGTTTTTGGCTAAATCTCTCTAAAAAGGTCAAATTTCACTTGTTTTGCATCAATCTTGATACAGGGTACTTATTATATGTTGTACTTTGAATTCCTAAAGCTTTTAGTCTACTAAGTAAAAAATAATTTTTGGACGGACACTATAATTTACAGTTTTTTACTATGTAAAATCTGAATTTTCTTTAAAATAAAAAACATCTATATTGATTCTGACTTTTCTACATCCAACTCACAGGTTTATCATTACTTTGAGAACAAAGATTATTAATTTAACCCTTTTAGAAGGGAAGATATGGTCATTTGTTCTGGGCATGTCATTTTCGAGCCTGAGACCTGAAAAACAGGCTCAGGTCTTAACAGGTTAGGAGATTTTCACGTTGTGTTCTACGATTTAGGATGTCAATAAATACTCGTGAATATCTGAAGCTTCTATGTGTCATAAAAATGGCAATTTCTAACAAGTGACTAATTAAACTACTAAACGTCCTCACACCTACACAAGACAGCCTTTAGCTTAGCGGTAGGGATGCAAATGTAATGTAATGATTGTTTACATGACCAATACCAACAAGTATATAGAATTTATGTAAGAAAAAAGAGATATAGAAGGAAGCCCTGTGTTTCCCCCCCTCCATTATTCATTAGAGGAACCGTCTGTGCTGTCTCCCAGGGAAAGGCCAGTGTACTCAGTGGCATGCACTTCACTTTGACCTGATAACCTGCAGAGAGGACAGACAGAGAGGAGGGAGCAGAAACAGCAAAGCGAGGACAGATAGAGGCACACAGACACGAGTGTGGTGGTGGTGTTTTAGGGACGAGAAAAATAAAAACATGAAAGAGAGGAAGGAAAGACAAAGGGTGGTGGTGGTGGGTGGGTCACATGAAACAAATCTTCCATGTTTCCTATCTGCTGTCCATCAGTTTGTAATCTTCTGTAAATACATTTCATATAAGTTTATTTGTCTAAAGCGAATCCCTGCGAAGTGGAGGAAAACAAAGTTCAAACAGCACTAATGCGATTATGGTGAGATCAGAGCGAAGATCCTATCACTCCCTTCGCTTCAAAAACAGAGTCGCACCACAAGCAACCCCTCATATGACAGCAAAGCGGTAGACGCCAGGGTGCGTGGAATCCTGAAAGTAAAGAACAAGGGAGCCAGTGTGTGCTTATTGGATCAAAAAGGAGTCTGCTTAGATGTAATGCAATATTAATGTAATGGAAAAAATATCAATATGGATAGTATATTTCTTACCTTTCAGTGTTAAGACATGGAATCTATAACATTGCGGGCTTTGTCAAAATGATGGCTTTTGAATCTTCAAACAAAGGTCTCTACCCCATGCAAAACATGCAGACAGTTCCCAGTTCTCCCACAGACTGCATTTTAAAACTTATTTCTGCACTTGAAAGTTAATGAATGACCATGGTGAGCCCGAGTAACCTTCGTACCCATTAGCCGAATCATTACCCAATAATAAAACATCATTACAATGATTAATCACTCTTTTAACAAACATGTAGGAATGAGAGTATTTCATCAAGAAAAAATGTGTGACCTTTACTGAAAAGTAACTTGTTCAGACTTGTAAACTTGCCAGTGCAGTTACATAATGCATTGCATATTTTATGGCCTGTAGTTTGCATATAAAAAGTGGATGTACAGTATATCCATCCATACTCTTTCCTCAGGTGTCCCATATTTCCCGTTCATACAGTAAACGTAATATGTTAAGAATTTCCCGACCAATGTTTTATGATGGTATATCATTTAATCTTGCATGTTAACCACTGGGACACGCTGCTGATCATATACCTCCTTCCTGCATTACACCACACACCGCCACAGTATCCCCGCACAATGACCCCCATTTAAAGTGACTGCCTGCTCTCTGTGCTTTGAGCAGAGGGGCATTAACATCGAAACGCCATCAAAGCTTCAGACGGATCTCTAAGGAGACGGGAGCTTTACGGTCTGACTCCAGCCGCCGGCTCCAGCTTAGCTCTCTCACACCTCTGCGTGTCAAACTCCAAGGCTCCGAGGCAAACGCTTCAGCACAACCTGAGAACAAAATAAAACGGAGGTGGGTGGGAGTGATGGGATGGATTTTACATGGTCTTTATATTATATTAGTGTTCATTCATGAGTTGGAAGGGAGGAACGTGCCAAGAGTTGGTAGGAAACTGTTCACTTCCAGTCACTCCCCCCTCTCCCTCTCTGGAGGGGAGGCCTCTGTTAGTGATTTAACAGGGTACACGACCTTGAGGAAACCAGAGTTGGTAAAAATGTGGGGCAATATGGGTAAAATCAAAACATAACTCCGGTAGAGCAATCCTGTAGGTTATGTAAACACATCCTGCTCACAGTGGCGTAATTTATCAACAGAAGGTTTATGGTTACGTGTTAAGGGAGCACATGGTAGAACGGCAGGGGGTATGCTAAGGCTCATTCCATAAGTTGTAAATGTAGTTTTCCGTGAAATGTAAGCATCAGTTGGTTGGGTATAATGTTAAGAATAAAACAAATTGCTACATAAATATTGTTAAAAACCCTATTTTTTTTCTTTCGTTCAGTGTATCTTGAGTAGCTACCTTCCCATCGAGTCACATCTGGATCCATTCACCAAAACATGTTCAATGGTCTTACTGTTCAAGCAGCACACTGCACCCTTTTCGTGTGAGACAAACGAGGGCTTTAATGAATGAACAAATAAAAGCAAGGTCATGTCTATCTCTGGGTGTATCCTCAGCAGTACAGGTGCACCAGGGTTAAGGCTGTGGGGCGGGAGAGTCTGTCTGGCCAGGGCTAGTGATGATAGAACCGCAAGTTAGGGAGTATTGTGTGTGTGGAGATAGTAACAGCTGAGTGTGTGTGGAGACGTTGCACCACCTGCAGCCTGCAGCCACTTATCTTCTTCCATCTGGCCCCTGGAGGACAGATGGAGGAGGCACCTGAATCTCCCAGACAGTTCAGTGAGTGGAGCCTCTAACTGGGGCTCTGTGACCATGGAGGTAGGAGGTCACGAGGGACGAGACAGTGGGACTCACTCTGGACATATGGAGCCAGTTTGCCTCACTAAAAGCTAGTGTCATGTCTGCAGCATCTCTACCTTGTCATTATCTGTCCCTGCATGCCCTAATTTCAGCCCCCATGGCTCCCTGGGATACCTATAATGATGGCAACGCAGAGGGGAGGGCTGGTGCCAGTGGAACATGCCCCAGGGTTCACAGCGGTGGTGACTCACACTATAACAAGGAGTGATGAGCAAGCTAGCTGGACTTTTAGATGCAACACACAGGGAAATTAGAGGTTGCACGTGGTGTAAACATGCACGTAAACACGCAAACCACTGCCTCCACTTCCACCAGCTGCCACTCTGTGGACCCATGATTGGTGGGGGACCGTGCCCCTTAGCCCGGGGACCTGCAGGACACTCAGGGCCTCTGGCAGTAGGTGGAGACGTGTGTATGTAGCATGAGTGTCCGCACTCCTGTAGCCTGTGTTAGTGCAGTATCCAGGACTAATTCAAAGCTCTGTTGAGCCCAGCGCACCACCAGGCGCTGCACTTTAATGTCAAGGGGGCATGGGCGGGGCCTACGGTGCGCCGTGCAATTATCAAGCATGATGGGACACGGAGAGAGCAGAACATCTGGCACTGGTGGACGGGGGCGGGACGCACCTCCAACCTCCCTCCCTCCCTCCCTCCTCTTCTTCTGCACAGGAGAGGCTTTCCTTTGATCTCCAGCTGGAGCTGTCTGCCGTGCCTCTCCAGATCAATCACACCGACACAAGATTAGCTTAGCCATCGTCATACTGTACTCAATCTAAAGGTTTTCTAGGCAATAGGTAAACATAGTTTGTGTGTTCACCTATTAACCTCACCCCTGCTGCACATAGCCCAGCAGGTCCTCTTCTACTCATACCCGTTTACCCCTCTGTAGTGCACAGTCAGCCGTCTGTCTGTATTTATCTTTTTCCCACTCGCAGACAGACAGGCGGACTCCCAGATACTGGAAACAGGGTTATAGTTTAACTTCAAAGTAGCCTGCCCTGTAACTAATATTGGACATTGCTTACTGGGGGATAATTTACTGTGCAAAAGAAAACAAACAGCTCTGTCATTAAGACAAAGTGTATTTATGCTTCATAGGCTCATACTGTAATTAATTATGATCTAATAACACAACACATGGTGTGAGGTGAGTCACAGATAGCACAACATTTACACAACATTGCTGTCTGTTTGCATGGCTGATCTAACTAAAGTCTTCTAATGATTAGAGCTGTGAAAACAGGCCGAAGACATAACAGATGAAGGAGGTCTTTGCAGACATGTGTTTGCCAGCAAAGAGCTCCACCTTGTCATATTTAGGACATTATAGAGCCATGTGACATCATATTCCTGACTCGCGGCTACGCTGTCCTTTGTCCAATTAAGGTTGTTGTTGTGTTAGGTAATGGAAAACGGATGTGTCCTTTTAAAAAAGAGAAGAAAGCAACAAAAAGGAATGGCTTAATTGGCAAGTTAAACAAAATAGTTCAGTAAATCTCTGTGGCCTCTTTGAAAAGGGAGGTTTGAATCGAGACCAGGAACGGTATTGAATAAAAAAAAGGCAAAAGGAAGACGCTCCTGCTTCTAACAACAAAGTGGTCGTGCAAACGGTCAGAAAACGATTCAATCAGCATGGCACTGATGTCATCCCGATGGAAATGCAATATACTGTGTGTATTAAAAATCCCACAATGTCCCAAAAATCTGGATTTATGTCCTCTTGCTTTGTTGTGTGCAAATCAAATTGTATCCTATGACGAGGAGCACTGTCTTCCTTTTCCTCCTTTTGGTTGCCCAGTGCCTAGAATAGGAATGCATTACAAACAGATGTTGCACGGAAATGTTTGGAGCACATCTTGTTCACAAAGGCCCCTCTGGTAACAAAGAAAAAATGAATTGAATTATATGATATTTCTTTTAATAGGATTCACTGGGAATTTTTCAAAGCCTCTGTCCCACAAAGACATTTTCATTGGAGAAGGAAATGCCTTTGAAATACCAACCAAGCTATGAGGTTATGAAGGAAAGAACAAAATCTTGGTCAAACTTCTACCATTTTGGTTTTAAATACAGTCCTGCTGACTCTTCTTGCAGACAATGGGTTCACAATGAAATGCTCACTGTCATTTTAATACTTTGGAACTTTTTCTGTGATGTAATGCCAAACTTGATTTAAGTCCCTTCAAAATTCAACACTATGGTTACTGTGTTCTAACCACCACAAATAATGTCTTTCTCTCTTTCTTCTCTAAATATGGGTTTGGGAGTTTCTTCGCTTTCAACAACTAGCTTGAGGCACGTTGAAAGAACGTTTTTTTTTGCTGCCACTCCCCACCTGGAAATACACCTTAGAATAAAATGCACAGCAGAATACGTCATGTTTTCCCCCAGTGAGAGAGGTTAAAGGTTCACAGGTATAGGCTTGGGGAATGGGCCTGCTGTAGCCTCTTCCCATGTATAGAATGTAGCCAGTTAGCTCTTATTAGCTTAGCAACAACAATGCCGTATTTATTCCTAATCAACCAACTTAACTTAGAAAACAAACTCTCTATTTCTTTAACAATTTAAGTTAATAAAAGTTAGTTGTTGTTATGACACACAAGCACCACAGTTAAGAAAGCCTGTGTTAGCATTAGCTACTGTAACTCTTGTTGTCTAATGAACACAAATAAAGACTGTCTGCACTCTTTTACACAGTGCCTATTATCTGAGGTACATTTCTAGAATCAAAACACTGTCTAGGTTACTTTGAATTAACCCACTGCTGTTACTGTGGGTCTTTTTTTGCTGATTCAAGCTTCTATAACCCTAGTTAGCCGGAGTTGAGTTTTAGCATCCTTCCCAGAAATATACCATTGTGATGCGTAGCGTTTTCTGGGCCTCTGCAATACGTGTAACTCATGTCATTACACTGTTTGAACAGGAGAGGTTAGTCCTAATTACAAGCCTGCGGGGAAGCTTGAGGAGAAGAGGCGCCAAGGTGAGCTTCCAGCCTGTGTATGTAATAGAGGAGAATGTGAGGAATGACAAAAGACCAGCGACAGGAACGGGCCGACAGAAGCTTTTCACAGAGTTTAAGAGGCAGGTAGGAGGATTCCTCGCCATTCCGCAAATTGCTCTCCATCAGGCCATGAGAACAGGTTGTGTGAAATGACAGACACAAAGTTAGCTAGACAATAAAACACTTCTGTTGTGTGTGGCTGTCACCAAGCTACTAATCATAAAGTGTGGAGACTCCTTCAAGTCCACTATTCCGCATTCCACTACATAGCATGTCATTTTGTAGACTACGTCATGTTATTCTGCCTTAAACTGAAGTTTAACATGTTGCTTTAGAGTTTGGTTCCTTTATCATATCACGTTCCCCTCCACAGCACCAATATCTTGACACTGACCTTATGTTCACTGAATGAAACGACAGAAAGAGGTTATGTTTTTGTGATATGGGTTGTAACATACCTCAACCCCTAATCTAAGGCTTGTGTAAATAAGGTCTAAGCCTGGACCACTTCAAACAGACTTGCACAGTATGGTCTTTGATCAAGCGTCACTTTGCTATTTATCCAATAATAAAACAGTGCTTCATCACAGAAACCTGATGTTTTTCCTTCCAGTTTCATTGGCTTATCTCTGAAGGCCCCTCCCTTTTTGTCTCTCACAACAGATGGCGTCCTCTCAGGGTCTTCTCAAGGTCACACAGACATGGTCTAAGCGATAGGGGAAGTGGCACCGGACCAGGAGATATCCTCAACATACTTGTGTTCCTCTTCCAAGGTTGTCTTGGTGAACAACAGCAAGCACACAGCAGATAATGTATGAGAGCCTCCGACTATGGAACATGTTTCCCCGAGTGTTATCGTGCAGAAAGATACAGAGAGAAGGAAACACGATGGTTGGAAGGGTGGTGCTTTTTAAAACATCATCACACAGCAACAAGTATGTATTTTGCTGGGTATTATTATCAAGTGTGGGATTTGCAGAGACTACACAGAGTTTATCCAGTTAAGCTAGAGGAGAAATAAATAACAAGTTGCATAATTCTCTGATTAGAACATTTTATAACGGTTTAAAATCCTTATCCAAAATACATAGCAATAGAAAATCATGCACATGTTTTAAGAAAACCTTCATTCATCCACCATTACAATAATTGTGGTGGATGGAGGCGCTTTTACTGTCGTGGAGCTGTACAAAAGGCCTAATGTTCAAGAATGATGTCAATGTGTGACGATGGTGCCACACCTGCCAAACATTCGACAACCAGCAATAGGAAAAAAATATTCAGATCAAAACACTTGTGTTTCAGATGTGATTATTAGATTTCTTTACATATCTGTCAGTCAAACTCTGTGAAAATGAGTGTGGCATAAATTGCTGAGATTTGTGCCAAAAAACTATTTTAATTTCCTTTGTGTATTTTACTTATTGCAATGCATGTTCAATCTCTTCATAAGTTTGACATGTACATTTATTTAGAGATTCCATCACTCCATTCATGTTGTAATCTGTAACTGATTTAGTAGAATTTACATATTGATAATAATAAAACTGGTGCAAACACTGAATACATGTTCGACTCATTGTCCGGAATCTAAAAGAAATACAGAAAACTAAATGAAATCTTAATGTTGGTGCAATAATAAAGTGATAAAGAGCTTTGTTTGATAATTATCTCTAGAAAGTCTCTCGATGAATCTGTTGTTTGTGGCAGCACCTCTGCTCTTCCTCACCAGGGTTCCGTTTATCACAAGTCTCTGGCCAGCTGAAACTGGGGCCGGGTATGGCTCGACTCGGCACAGCTCTGTCCCCCTGAACCCGGGAGGACTGCCCCGGACCCCGGCGCACACACAAAGAATTCATTGAAAGGCAAAAAGCGAGGGAAGACAGTTTCTCAGGAAAAGGACAATGGGCGTTCTCCTCCATTTGGCTCACCCTTTCATCCTCGGACGTCCACAAGAGAAGCAATTGTTTGGACACTGCGATATGGGGCAAAGCTTTAGAAGACGCATCGCTTTTAATTAACTGTTGGTAATGATCTCATTATTGGGGCCGAGTGGGTTCCCTGGGCCCAGCGTTGTGCACAGGGGTGAGTCTGGGGTCATCGTTCTAAAGGCCCCATGCTAACTGACAAAACATTGAGGAATTTGTCATGCCGCCACGGTGCATCAACTCAGACACTGTCTGGACCGTTTCATACAGAATTAAGGAAAATTATCTTTTAATATCAGTTAAACAAACAGTTGGGGGTTAAAACCTTCTCTGTGAACTGGTGTTTTCATTTGCACTCTGTACTTGTTTGCATTTTATGCTGGAAAAGGAGTTAAAAAATCCTCCAATGATATACGTTATAGTCAAAACAATGCACAGTATTCAGATTTTTTACATAATTTTCACCAAAGTTTAAAAGAATTACACAAAACCGATGCGTTATGTATTTCCTACCTTAGCCCTACTAACATGTATCTGGGAGTGCATTTTCGAGAGTTACAGACTATGAAATCTCTCAAACTGGCCAAACATTCTCATACATTTTTGCTCCTACTTTTAAGACTAGGAGTAAAAGTCTTTTATCATATTATGTAACTTGACATTTGACTCGGATCTCATTAATTACTTACAAAATGTTGCTTTTGTCTGTGTTTCAAATGTTACCGTCATTGAATACTCCAACTGCAACACTGAGAAAAACTATAAAAAACATCATCATTTCTTATTGACGGTGATACTGTCTGAACCAGCTTTTTTATTTGCTGAAGGTCAGTATAGAATTCTTCAAGAAGACCAGACTGGAGTTTTCTAGGTCTGAGGGTAACTTTAGGAGCAATTCCTTGGGGTTATTCCGAGACGTTTGATAAAAAGGGGCTCGGGACTTCTGGCGATACTGAGGAGAGGAGGTAAAGGAGATATTGAGGGAGGAAAGGAAAGAGCCAGGACAGATAGCAAAAAAAAAGGCTCAGACTGAGGAGGAGGAACAGGGTTTTTTCAAAATCTTATCTCCAGACAGGCCGGAGGAACGGCTAACTTCCCAAGGGACGATCCTCAACCACTCCTATCCGCCCGCCTCATACATGTCTCATGATTGCGTGCATGAGTATATTCACATGCATTGCATTCATTTTGAAAAGGAAAAAAAGGGGGATTTTTTATTTTGTTTATGAGTTTGGTGCTTATCTGATGGTGCAAAGTGTGTGTCTTCCTCTAGGGTTTGTCGTCTTGGTATATCACTGTCTGTCTGAAAGCCTTATCTGCCATCACAGTGGTCACACTGGTGGCTCTGTATGCCCTCGGCATGTCATGAGCAGTTACACAGAAGTAGCATACCACTGAGATTGTCTTTGTTTGTCTAAATGTTGATGGGAAAAAGACCCCATGCAAGCCTTTCTGCATTCTCTTTCAGTTTTAAAAGAGGTGCCACACAAAGACAAAGACTTAATTATACTGTTTGTAATAAAGACCTAGCACAAGACCTGAAGGTTTGATGGGTGTGGTAAAAACACTGAATCAACGGGTGTGGCTACAACTCTAATTATGGGATAATAGTGTGTAGCGTTTGCATCAGTTAAGTCTGCTCAGATAATGACAGCTCAGTGACATTTTCGTCCTTCACTAGAAGACGTAGCGCCATGCCTGCTTGTTGGCAAGCATATGGTTTGCTGAAATGTATTTTATTATCTTTCACAAAGAGCCAGGGAACACCTGTTCTGGTCCGCTACAGAGCAAACTTCGAACTGCCAGTGGATAAGTATGGAGATTGGTTCCTGACAAGCATGCCCAAATAAACATCCAACTAAAAACTTGTTCAAAAAGTTGGTAACTTCCACAGTAAATATTTGGCAGTTCCTTAAGCATGAAAATGTCTTAAATTTAGTATTTTCCTGACCTGTTCATTTCGTATAAAATAGTCCCAAAAACTAGGGGGGCCAAGGTGTCCCCCCTTATATGCATTCCTGTATGCTTTTCCACTGCATCTGAATAACGGGATTAGGTAAATAGGCTGATCACTGAACAAAACTTTATTTGAGAGGCAATTATGTTCTTGAACAACGCGGAGTACTGTTCTTTGTCGACTGTAGGATGTTACGTTAAAAAAAAAACATGTGGAAACAGATATTATAACGTGCCCATTTCCAAAGTGGCAGCAATTTTCTGAGTGTTTTATGCTTGAGAATGGAAACAACCAGTGCTTGTTGAAGCAAGAATTATACTTTTCTTGTCCACATAGCGACGAGGGCCACCCATGTGCAGCCTGAAATGTATGGCTGTCCGGACCAACGTGCCAACAACACGCAGGCCATACATACAGAGCAGGCCATTTACTGTGTGGAGGCATATTGTTGACAAGTTGCCTTTGAGGCTTGCAGCAGTCATAGTTCTTGGGCCGTCAAAAAGTATTACCGCCAGGGCATGGACTTTTCTGGGGCCTGGGACTTTACCCAAGAACAAAATTCAGATAGATATGAAAATGCCGGTAGGCTTCCAATATTGCATGGTGTCCTTGTGGTCATGGTTATGGCACATTTTAAACCATTCGATTCCAGTCGTAGCATGTCAAACCGCTCCCCACATTTCCTGTCTATCTCTGAACTGCTGGAAAACAAGTTGATAAAAAGGCCGCTTCTTAAATATCAGTATTTAAATGTATGTCTTTGAACACCACACTGATACATCTGTGTCATTTAGATCTCTGGGACATTTAAAAGCCAACAAAAGAGCATTCCTGTAGTTGTCATAGCAGAATAAATCTCTTCTACTCCGAACCAAGATGCACACCAATAAAAAACCCATTACAGATGTCTTGTAAAGAAGAGAACTCTACTTTTGTATCCTCCTAAAATCCAAAGGTGAAGTGGCTGAAAGAAGGGGAACAGTTCGGGCAGCAAAGTAAATGCATTTGACAAATCTCATGTTTTATGTGTTCTCTCTGCACTGCTTGGGGCTACATGGCTAATTCAATTGAAGACACTGAATTATTCTAAAATAGCTTTTATCGCCCGTGTTGTAGTGTTTTTCTCCATTTAGCAAGGCGGGCTATGACGGGGATGAATAGACACATTGTTTATTTGATTCATTATTTGGAGGTTTGCCAAGGAACCTATTACAGCTAATAGACCGTTCTGTGGTACATTATAATATAAACAGAATGTTTTACATGCCCATAAAGACCAAATATGAACGTTCCTATAGCGAGGCTCTAACTGGATCCATGTAGGCCACAGCAGCTCTAAACCCAGAGCAGAGGAGACGCTGGAAGGCATGCTTGGGCTTCTTAGGAGCTTCAAAGGAGGGGCGTTTCCTGGACTTTTTAAGACTAAACACAGGGAGAGCACGCAACATGGCGTGTATGTGTTTAGAGTACCTGAAGGCTGTAGATTGCACACTTGGACATTGTATGTGTGTGTGCTGTGTGAGTACATCAGTCTGTGGTCTTGATGAGTCAGTCGCCTCACTTCTAAAACTTCCTTTCTAAACATAGTGCGGTGGGCATCTTATGTCAAGTGGTATACTAGGGGAAGGAAAGAGGAAGAGTTCCTGATAAGAATGGGATAAACACTTCCAGGCTGAGACAGGGACAGAAACTCTAAAGGACCTTAAGGCGTCATATAATCCATGCAACATCAGAAAAACAGATACCACAACAGGAGGAACAGAGGAGTCGTTACCAAAAGCTTGATTGGTTCCTATCACATTTCATCACATCAAACACTTTCCATCCCATAACGTCCAGTTTGTTGTCCTCTACAGGTGCTGCATCTGAGTCAGCGCTACAGTACAACAAAGTGTAGTTACTGCTCCAAGCCAATGCATCATCGTAAGGCAAGGCACGCTAACTGCCACTCTGAGACACTCAAAAGTTGATCTTTCATCCATGATGGATGAAACAGAAACTTTATACAAAGCTGTTTTGCATGTTTTTCAATATGAGTTCAAATTGCATGGACTTTTTAAAAAGAGCAATCCGTTGCAAATCAATTTTAACCCCACCTTTGCATAAGCCACGTATTAAAATTATTAAATTAAAATGTTCCTCAGGAGAACAACAGTTTATAGTAAACAAGGTTAGAAATGGCTTCCAGTGATAGAAAGTCAAGTGAATCATGCATGAAGAATGCAAAGGAGATACTCTACATTAGTCACGCCTTAAAGAAGAAGAAAAAAAGGCGTAAATAAACAGTATGTTTGTGTTTTAGACAACCTTTAAAAAATTGATTTCTTAAAAATATTTTTTAAGTTTTTCTATCAAAATCAGAATCGGTTTTATTAACAAGCAGTTTACACACACAAGGAATTTGCTTTGGTGCATACAAGTCACAAAAAGAAGAACACATAAAAAGGAGCTATACTAAAAACAATTTTAAAGACAATTCAACTATTACGAATGTTCAAACTGCATTAATTGGACATAAACATTCTATGACAAATTTAAGTCAAATATTCTCTCTCAAATCGAGAGCAAATCAAACATTTTCTACAACATTTTTGTGTTGTGAAGCTCTACAATCTGGCACGAGAGGAAGCTAGTGCCTACGGAGACGGCTAGCTAGTCACTTTCACGTACTCCTCTGTGAGCCCACTGGAGCTAAACTAAATGTACCTAATTTATCACCTCAGTTTCTTTGCTGCTTTGGTGCTTGGTGCCAAGGTATGTTCGGACCAGGTAGCCTACCGATACAATACAGGAACAAGAACGTGAGCTGCTAATCCGTAGTGACTCTTAGCATCATAGCTAGACAAGAGAGTTAAGAACAATCTATATCATTTATTTGGCTGGACAAACGTTGGCATCTACCAAACGCCTGGAAGGGCAAAGCCAATTAGAGTCAGAGGAGGCGTGTTTTTTCTCGCAAGACATGCTGGGTAGCAACGTCCAGCAAGTCAGTTAAGTTTCTCCGTAACTGGGACAGAAGCAGTCACAGCTAAATAGTTCCAAAAACAAAAAAAAAGAAACTTTCCTCTGATGTCTGAATGTGCCCCGGGGCAATTACGTGCCTCTTCCAATCTCTTTATTCTTATTCTCCAAAACGCTGGCTTGTGCATGCTCATTTACTGCCAGTTCCAATTAGCCATCTGTACTGCCGCAGCATTCATTCGATTACAAAGAGCATACATGCTGTACTGTATGTTTTGTGAGTTGCGATGCGTGTTTGTAGAGCTCTTTGGGAGTATGATTTTGATTACATTTAGGGAAATGAGAAGTGCAGAGCTTGTTGAGTAGGCTGGCTGACACAGTGTACACAGTGACATAAAGGGAATGGTATTGTGTTTGTTGGACGCAGGCTGTACGGCAACTCATGACGCAGCTGAGTTGTTTCTCAGAAAAATGTGTTGCAAATCATTTGTAGCTTTTACACCTCCCTACTTCCCACAAGCACACGCACATGCACGTGTAGATATAAGGGGTTATCGTGTGTGTGTGTGTGTGTGTGTGTGTGTGTGTGTGTGTGTGTGTGTGTGTGTGTGTGTGTGTGTGTGTGTGTGTGTGTGTGTGTGTGTGTGTGTGTGTGTGTGTGTGTGTGTGTGGTGGAGTGACCCCTTCCTTTATCTTCATAGTCCTCCCTTTAACAGCTGAATAAAAACTCCCTAAAAGAAAGAAAGACAGAAAGTTATTTTCTGTGTTTTTTGTGCAAGCGTGTGTTTGCACTGTATGTATTGAAGAGTGTGTGTGTGTGTGTGAATGTGTGTGTCTACTGCTAATGGCTTCAGTGTTAGTTGATGAAACCCTCTGTCTAAACATCCCTCTGGGGTTTCTCAGTGGACAACATAACCACTGTTTACATAATAAAGAGCTGGAAAGACCCTCAACCCCCCCCTCAACACACACACTTCAGTGCATACCTCCCCCGGCTCCCATACAACCACTGCACCCACTCTGAAAACACCACTCAAATATTCAAAATGATGAATGTGCAAGATGCTTTAATTAACACACACAAATACACGCCTACGCTCACATCCTTAGCACACATACACAACCCCCCTAGTAATTCAGTAGCTGAGTGTTTGTACACAAACTACTGTCTGCTGGTGGGAGATGCTAATTGAACGGCCGCACCCTCCTCTAAACACCCCTCGTCTTTCATTAAACAGGCCTCCCGGGGAGTCGCACAGTAAATATTTGGCCACTATCTGTCTATACTCCTCTGCTGACATGCCCCCCACCGCCCTACATTACTTCCAAGTACCAACCCGCCATGTATTTTTTCTTCTTTAGCTTTTTCTTCCCTTCTCTTCTTCTACAAACAGAGAATGAAAGCAAGGAGCCGGCAGGACAAACAAAACGCTGAGGGTAAACAGTCAAAGAGCTGCTTGTTAAACTTAAACACATGTCACGGACACAGATGAACCGTCAGCGTATACACACACGCACAAACACACACAAACACACTGTGAAAGAAGCAGCTGCACTAAAAGGCACAACTACACTTATTTACATCAGGAGACTGGTTTATTTTTGAGACTTGAAAGGTTTCAAATGTTACTCATGATAGACTGCCATTGTCAAATTGAATATTGTATGACAGCATTAGGTGAAGTTAACAAATCAATATTCTTGTTAGACATTTATACAATAGATTAGTATCATCAAACTAGAGCTAAAACAAGTCAAACTAATTGAATTCACTAGAAACATTTCAGATTTATTTGAAACTATACTATGACAATTTAATTATTATACAGTCATTTTGCAGTACTCTTCAGTGTAAACCTTCTGAAAAGCACCAGTCTACATTAGATCTACTGTGTTTATTGTACTAACAATAGTAACATACTTTTACTTAAGTAATTTTTCATCTGTAAAAAGAGTGTATTCAAAGTATTGTATTGCTACTCTATGTTAAATATGTACAGATTAATGACAACATGTGAGGTGAAACGGGATGCTTGTTTCATTGTTTTGATTTTGTAGCCCACAATTTAACTGTTTGGTTCAGCCTCATGGCTCTCATCAACCCTGTTTCCAGTAGCAGCAGACAGCTGTTTTCAGTTATAAAGATTGGTACCTGACCAGCAAGTCAGCCACTTGATATGGAGCAAAGTGAAGCTATAGAGCCAGATATTTACCTCAGGTGTTGTTGGGGACCAAAACAGAGCTAACTGTTAAACAAGTGTGAATTGTGTTTCCTAGATGTGTAAAAAGACAACTGGTTGGTCACCAATTACAAATGTCACAGGTGATAATGTGTCATTGTTGTGTTTACAGCCTGGTATGCCGAGTGGCCAATGGTCTATTACGTCTGTCTGGTCACACACATACACCTACAAAAGCTACCATTCTCTCATAATGAATGATGTATAAGCTATTGGCAACATATTTGTTAGTTTTGTTCAGTCATCATGAGTTTGGCTTTGTGTTAATGTGATTATATGTTTCAGTGTTTGGGCCAACAACTGCTTCAGATTAAAATGGCTGTAAACCCTATAATATTCACGTTGGGCACCTCAAGCTTTGACATCACCCTGCTCTACTGGAATGGAAAGAGTGAGCACCAACGTCATTGCTTGCTACATGCTAATGCTTCCTAGAGGCTGAATAACTGGCGTACACAGTATGTCATTCTATAAAATGCTTAGCACATGCCAAACTGGGATTGGGGCTCTGTTAATAGGAAAAAAAAGTCTCTATCTGTGCATAGTATGAACAGAGGCCTTTCTTTAGATATTGGCCTACGATAAGATCCAAATCCCATAATGATTCATAATGGGAAGTAATGACACTTCTTAAACCTTAATAAGGCCTTAACAAATGTAATGGTCCAGGACATTTTTCCTTTAACTTTGCAAAGTGGCTGCAGGCTACCCACACACTTAACCTCTTTAGACCATTCACTCTGCACCACATGCCAATGTTCACCTCTGTCTCTGTCTATGTAAACGTCATGGATCTATGTTGAGTGGCACGGCCATTGTGAGCTGGCGCTGGAACAGAGCCCTAAGGACAAAAATGAATGGAGAACCAGAAGGGAAGATGAGAGGTTTCTCGAGGTTGGAACTGCTCAAATGACAGGGTGATGGGTCCTACAAAAGCTGTCCCAGACACTCAAAAAGACTGTGAACGGTGGTGGATAATTGAAGTTTGTCCACAGTTGGTGTGGAATGTTTTTTAAATGTCATTGTCTATGTGGCAATGTTGGATACCTCGTGAGAATTTGCATTTTTCTCAGAGAAGAGAATCTCTTGCCTTGTTGTTCTGCCTCTCTTCACCTCAAAGAAGAGTCACGTCTTCTTCAGGCCACACAACTTCACAGATAACAGTAGAAAAACTCAACTCCATAAAGAGATAAATACATCTCCAATGAGAATTTACTTTCCAGGTGAAATTGACATTTTACAATATGATGGGTCTTCTCCAAAGTTGTTGTTTTTATATATTTATTGCTATTTTTATATATTTATTGCTATTTTATATGTTTATTTTACAATTTTTATATATTTATTTGCTCATTTTATATATTGTCTGCGAAACTGAATTTTGATCTCCCTGTTGTAACACAATCAGATATATTGATACCAAAGCTGACTTTCACTTTGAGCAGCAGTTAGCTAAATTTGCTACTGGCTGAACAACCTAACCTTAACCCTGTTAAAAAACATTTTTGGGCTGATCCGTTTGACATTGTCCAGTCAGGAGCAAACCACTGAAGCTGTTAGCTTGAAGGTTAAAGACACTGTTTAACGTTTTTCTTTCCAAAAAGTGGTTTCAACCTCTTTTTTTTTTAAAGTTTGGTTAATATCTGTACTGTCATAGTTTGCATTTGCATACACAACATTTTAGTGGTATCCTATTGAAAAATGTATTTCCCCGCGGAACCACAATGGAACTGAAGAGGCAGAGTTTCTGCTTTTAGTCAGCCTTTCATCGTTGTCTCAGTAGTCTGAAAGCCCTGTTGAGCTGGTTGAAACCAGTTTCGAAGGTTAAATGACAGGTCTGAAGCTGCTGGAATTACACAGTTTGGTAGCTTCTGTTCCCGGAATATCATGGCAGAAATGAGCTGTCATTGTCAGACGGCTTTTTGTTTAGGGAGGTGGTGTGCGGAGCGAGTATTTCCTCAGGTTGACTATCATGACAGAAGGACCCTTATAAGATAGTCGTTAGCCGTGGTTGTGTGGAGAGGGAAAAATATAGTGCAAACTTTGAACCCAGCACTAAAAAACAGTTGTTCCAGTGTGTGTGTGTGTGTGTGTGTGTGTGTGTGTGTGTGTGTGTGTGTGTGTGTGTGTGTGTGTGTGTGTGTGTGTGTGTGTGTGTGTGTGTGTGTGTGTGTGTGTGTGTGTGTGTGTGTGTGTGTGTGTGTGCGTGCGTGCGCAGGCATGTCACCAGGTGCTTCTTCTTATTTCTTCAGTGCTGCTTACAAACACTAATTACCGTGGTAAACCATTCCCAGGCCAGAGCGAGGTACATATTATCATGACAACAAGCGCCTCTGGCACTGTACCATGGAAAACAACACCAGGGAGAAAAATGTGTCCAACAGAGGTGTCAGAAACTACAAGATGTTTGATATGGCCTTTAACAAGCTCATAATACAGCAGAGCACCTTGTAATGTTTCCAGATAGTACAAGAGGGGGGGTGGCTAAGATATGGGAGTAATGACATAAAGAACATAACCCAATCAGACAGGGACCAATGACAGATGTATACATGATACTGCAATAAACTTATTCCACGAATAAAAAGTAAATAAAATAAAAAGAACCAGTGACCATTTCGAGACAGTGTTTTTTTTAAAGTGCAATATTGTGAATGTGTGCAAACCTAAAAGCCACCTAGACTTTAGGCAGGGCAACAAGAAAAACAGAACTTCATTTAAATTAGATTGAATGCAGCTTGTGCTAAAAATGTATACACATATAACACTTTTCAGGCGTCTTTTCCACATTTTCCAAAGAGATCTATATAGCTAAATTCCATCAAACGTAGAGAATTGACCAATTAATTGTAAGTGAAAGCAGCTGCATTTTCATCAGATCCAAACTGACAACTCCTGTCTACATAAACGTAGACTTATGACCTAGCAGTAGAGAAAGAGGTACTGTATGACTCCTTAAAATGGGATTGCTAACCCCACCCTGATTCACATGATGTCACAGCGTTATGTGGTCAAAATACTGCGTCATCCACTAGTAGATCACTTCCAGTACTGCCCATCCTCTGCAATTTCTTAGAGCTCATACAGAGATCGAAATGTACTGACACGAACAGATTTTACGATTTCACAAAATAAAACCACATTGCAGCTGGTTAGCTGTTGGACCCTGCTCTCTCCCTCCTGACTCTTGGATGGCATTAACTGAATCCAGAATAATGACTTGATTCAATTAAGCCCTGAACTATTACATATAATTTGGTAGTAAAGAAGGGAAAATGCAGACACGGCAGACATAATCTCTCTCTGCTCTGACGCCTCTCATATAACCTTTAATGAAATACCACGGGAACTAGACAATGTAAGTCTTTCATTAAATGTCTATATGTCTGTGTGTACATACAAAAGTGCGTTTATGTTTGTGTTAAGGATATACAATACCCACCCACAGACCCACACACACTCTCGCGTTATACCCAATCACCCACTATTCCAAATGAATCTCATAAACTTCCATGCAATTACACTTCGGTTTGGCGTCTGTGGTGACAGATCAGGTCATGGAATTTATAAGAATTCCCTAACAGAGCTACACACACGTGAAAAAAGAAACAAAAAACTTCCAACTACCAACTCTGCATCTCCCAGCATCTCGCTGTGTGGTACGTCTTTGCCTGAAAACTCATTAAGTTGCGGCTTCATCGAGAAACTCGTTACATTTTTAAGCCTCGTCAGCACCTCTGCTAAAGGCAAACATAAAATTGCAACTGTTTCTGTTTTTCCAACAGTAATCCAAGGTTGATATGTTTTCGGAGATCACTAAGGAGATGTCCGAAGTATGGCGATGTCGTAATGCCTGTTTTAATAGGCCTTGATGTGTCTTTGTCCAAACAAACCCGCATTCACCATACTGCGATGTATCTGTTTCAAACTTTTACTGCATTATTTGAGCAGCCATTTTGGAGATGCGTGTCATGTCTCTAAAACATTGGCTTTTATCATTCGGGGTAGAAAAAAGAAAAGAAAACATCCATCCAGCTTTCCTAAGGCTCTCTTTCTGAGCAACAGGAAGTCTAGTTGCGTCTGAAACTGTAACCAAACCTGCCTACACTCCCCATCTTTGATGAGTGTAATTGGGAGTTGGTTGCATGGAAATGAAAAGGTAAAGCAGCCTCAATGATGTATAATCATTGTGTGCAATAAAAATTGAGACTAGTTATGAAGGTGGGAGGGGGGGGATTAAGCAAAGAGAAGAGCTGTGTGCAAAAGGGGAACAATAGTCTTGAAACAGATGTTAACACTTTTAAATGAGCAAAGATTGATTTCTACACTTTGTGTTCCTGCAACGGTCCTGTGTAGGACAGAGGCAGGCAGAAAGAGAGAGAGCAGGACTGTAACGTCTACTAAACTGTAGCTGGTAGGCTGCTCCAGGCTGTAACAGGATATCATAATGAGCTGCCCCCCGCTGGGAATTTCTTCCTGTCTCTGTTCTGCCTGAGACAGTCTACCTGAAGCAAGCACAGTGCTTAACCGTCCCTTCATTTCTTTACATGTGCTTGTTTTCTTTTCTAGTTTTTTTCATTCATTATACTTTTTGTGTTTTCAATGTTTTTCATTTTCTTTTCCTGCATTTGTATGTCTTCTGCAGAACTAACAAGTACATTCATACATAGTACCACATGCTCACAAGGTTACAGTCGACAATTAAACATTTGTATTTATCTTTATAGCTTTATCAATCTTGAACTTCATTTAGTTGCACTAGTCGGGTCAACTGTCGTATCGTGCATCTTACCGCTATTTAATAACCGGTCTGGTCGGGTATGGCGCCTTGTTTCATTTTGTTCATTAAAAGTTTATTGAAGAGGAAAAATTAAGTAAACACTTATAATCTTGCTAATGGTAAATGTATTTTGAGTTGACAAATGTTAGCTTAGCTAGACAGGAGGCTAATTTGTTAGCATTTATATGATTAGCTAGTAAAAAGTAAGCTAGGTTAGCCTGTTTGCCACTGTACTTTGAGGGTGGTGCTTGTGGTGTAAGCACCTAAAGTTTATCAAGTTATTTGACTTTGAACAGGACAAGTTTTTAATTTGTATTTTACAAATACATGCAGGGGTATTGCTTTGAATACTGAATGTCATGGTGAAGCTACTGTAGCTGTATTGTTACCGCATCCTGTCAAATGTGATAGAAGAAACTAGTTCCAAGACTGGCGGGTGCTTTCTGACTTCTGTTTGTCACAATCCCAGCCACAGTTAACTCACAGCCAAAGCATTAGCCCCAGCCACAACCACAGTTGTAGCAATATAAGTGTTGTGGCCTCCATTGGTTATGAGTAGCCTACAATAAGTTCCACTCACTAATTAAAAAAGTGCAGATTTACACGTTGAGAGGCTTTTTTCATTACTATTTCTTCCTCATGCAAATCTGAAAAAACTGCAGTTATGGAAGGCAATATGGTTAGTCATAAAATCACATCATAGTAAATTCATTATAACACTGTCAAAGTAAGTTTCGCTTTACTGTTGTTATGATATAATTACTTTGATAGTGTTTCCCTGGCAAAGTTTCAACATAACGATACATTTACTTGGCACGTTAAATTGAATATTTAATGTGTGGTTTTTTTTACACAAGCATAAGAATTGAATATACAATACTCTCTCAACGACTTTTCACTATCTGTATTTTTTCAGTGACTGTGTAATGTTGTCGTTTCAATGACCTTTCACATGGGGCCCACCCACCCAGCAGACCTTGATACTTATCGACATGGAGGACACCCTCCTCTCCTACTCTTCTTCCTGCAGTTAGACTCGATGAAGAAACAGGAGAATATACACCATAGAGGAAAGAAAGGGGGGCATAAGTGCTCCTCTGCTTTATGGGAAGCAGGTAGCAGCCCATAGGAGCTCGGATGTGTGTCGTAGCCAGCAGACATGGGGAGCTGTTTTGGGGAGGGGGTAAAGCTACCGTGGAGACAGACACGCAGTGGAATGAGTTTCATTAGCAGAGCCCTCAGCGGGCCCCTGTCACTCACTCTGCTAGTGGAGCAGAACTTCACTGAGCTGCTACATATGTCAAAGTCAAATCATCAGCCAAAACACATGGCATCAAAATGAAATACTGCATTATGCTGTACATTTTGAGCAATCATCTGGTGTTCAACATATATATCATAATTAATATGAATACACTAATGTAACTGTATATTGTAAAATATACTTTATAGATGTATTGTTGTTATATATTGCAGGACAATATGCACTTTTTGACCTATTATTTAAAAAGGGTTAGGGTTAACCCTAACCCTGAAATAAAGCAACTTACGAAATCTAATTTACCCGGAGAGATAATTACAATATTTCTGAATCTGAAAACAAAAACATGAACAACAAACTTGTGAGTATTATTAATACTGTACTAGTTGTTGTTACAAGTAACTATTAGTAAGTTGATTTGTTATAGTTTGGTAGTTTTTGTAGTTTTTCCCAATATAGGGATTTAATAACACTTAACTCACCAAGTGCATTGTTGGTATTTAGGAACATTTTGCCATTGGTATCACTAAGTCCTATGGGAAAATGTAAGAAACACAACAAATGAAAATAAAAAGATATATTATATTGTGTGCAATGCTTTGAATCTCATTTAAAGATCTTCTTGGACAATATAATACAGAGTCAGCTCCCAATAATAAAGCCAATAAGTTACTTTTCATCACTTGCTTTACTTCCAATCCTGTTATACGTGGGGGTAAAACCCTCTCCAGCTCACTGATGCCAATCACATCCTTGACTCTTGAAGGGGTATTAACATCGCAAATTTGATTATACACCGGCAGATCATGTCGCGGAGGAGTTCATGATCGTGTCTGTGTCTGCCTCTAAAATCTAATAAATTAGAGACTATAGCTCTGAGGGAGCCCTCTTTCTGTCGGTCCTAGTGTTTTGGACCCCACTACAGCTCTTCTCTTTGTGCAACTGCTGCACCGTTCAGTAGGAGAGCTCAGAAGGCTCACCACAGAGAGGCCATGGGAACTAAGAGAAAATGTTGAAATTGATCCAGAATGTGGTCATGTATTTAATTTGCGGATGCTCTTCACAGTGCAAATGAATGTTGCAGGAGGGAAAAGCTCTTGGACAAGAGATGGTGCTTACAAATGAGTGACAAATTGTTTCTACAGCCCATAATCCAGCTGGGATCCAACAGTTTGACATTCTACTTCATTTATTCACGGGCAATTTTTCCCCGAACATCACATCCCGACCTCCTCAGGATTCAATAACAAGAAGTTAAAGTTGTCCTAGAGCAATTTAATCTCATAATCAACCCATTTTACCGAATATGATCCTCACTGGGGAGATTTGATGTAAAGTAACCGTGTTTGCCAGCACACTTTTGGGTCTGTGGACGAACCATGCAAGCCGTACAGAGAGAGGGGAAGCCTGCCTGTCAGCACTAATCGCACCTCATCTGGTTCCTGTTTGCAGTTTTATAGAGGTGCTGCTGCCATGTCCCACTCAACTCGCCTCCACCCCCTACACTTATCATTTGCCTGCACAACATACTGGTTGACTCAGGTTTTGCAAAAGGACACAGTGCTGTCGCAGAGTTTCCGTCATCCTGCTGCCAAAACTAACGTACTTTACCCCCTGCAACAATGCAGCATTCATTGAGTTTAGATGAGATTAGATGAAGCTTTAATGATCTTTGCGGTGAGGCTGGATTGCTGCAACTGCACCTAATTGGACGCAGCTAGGATTAAAAAATATATTCCAAAAATCTAAACACAGCTAGCATTAGCAGCTACAACTTCAAAATAATCCTTTATAAAGCAGTGAATATGGAGATACAGCCAGTTTTATAAGTTTTACAGGACAGTTTTATGCAAAAAAGCACCAGAGGTGAAATCAGAGGGATAGCCGTCATAGTGTTTGAAATTCATGCAGATGACATCACACACCCTTGGTCATGAAAACAGGGAAACGGACGATGAAAAATTCCTGGACGCTGCTGTGAGAACGGAAAAGTCTTGCCAACAGCGGATATGTCTCACACACGCACACACACTAATCCACTGGTAGGGGCACACTGTCCTTCTCTCATCCACACATACACAACAGACCTACTCTGTGAATGACATAAGTGCCAAAAATGCTAAAAGTATACACATATAAACTATTCTGACATTACTCAAGATTGACAAAGACTGGAAACTCAGTTTAGGTGATTTTATTTTATGTTTTCCCAGTTGTATGTGTTTTTCGACATGCTCGTGTGTATTTTACCCTTTAATTTTCTTCTTTTACTTATGTTAGTACTTTATTTTATTCACAATATCAAACACTTTGCTACTAATAGTGAAAAGACTCACCTATAAAATTAAAGGAAACTTCACATTATGGTGAAGCCTCTTTTTACACACATGGGAGACATATATGAACTTTCACAAAGCTCCGGCTTGTTTCTCAAACCTGCGTTTACATGACTCCTGTGTCTGTTTGTCTGCCAGACTAGACTGTAGTTTCTTTAAGCTCAGCTCGGCTTTAAATGCAGCATTATAGTTTAATAGGAGCAGATTCTCCCTGCAACACCATATTAAAAGCAGAGACAGTTAACTAGCTTCATGCTTTTTTCCACTGTGCCAGACAGAGGCTCTAACACGGCAGCAGTCTGTTAGTCAGCCAGCTCACAGTGTTTATGGACATATTAACAAGAACATCAGTGATGGTGTCAATCACTCAGTGTTTCACAGAGAGGCAGTCTGCTTCCAAACTACATTTGATTCTTACTCGTCAGATGTGGCACATGCTAGGGATCACTTAAGCATGTAGCTCCCCCTTAAACCACAACTTTTTACATTTCTGTTAATTAAACAAACAAGAAGTGTTAATTACCAAGCTCAAGGTGTCGAAACGCGTATTTTAGGGGAGCAATGCTAGCTGTTAACCCCTGTTTAAAGTGGTTATTCTCAGCTAAGCTAATTGCCTTCTAGCTAGCATTATATTTAGCGCACAGAAATGACAGTGCTATTGATGTTCGCATCTAACTATTTGAATGAGAGCTAGGTAACATCATATCTCAAAATGTCGAATTCAAGCCCCAGCAGCCAGTGGTGGAAGTACAATAATGTATTGGTACATAAATACAATATTGGTGTGCTTGTATTTTACTTTAGTATTTCCATTTTATGGACCTTCCGCTACATACGCTAGCTTCTCCTTTACCAGCTACAATATGGTGCATCACAAAAAATTCAGCAATGAAATATTTATTTTTCTAAAAAGACTAATTGAGTTACTATTTTAAATGCATTACTTTTTTTTACCAGTTGGGTATTGTTTTGCTTCGTTTTAATAAAGTAACAATTCTGGATATTTCTTCCACCATTGCTAGCAACTATATTTCATCAGATCAAATACTTTTCAGAGACATTTGCTACTCTTTGAAGTACTGGAATGCCTTTGCCTTTATATATATGATATTAAGTAAACATGTATTTTTCCTTCAGTTGAGTCTTGTTTGGTCTGAGGTTAAAGCTAGCCCAGGTTTCATCAAAGCCAAGCCGTACTAGGCCAGGCCGGGCCTCCTGTCATCTAAATGGGACAGGAGTTAAGCCAGTGCTTCCTGTCAGACTGCAGGGCTCTCAGGTTCCACCTCTGGTCTAAATTATGGCTGTCTGTCCCAGACTGCCACACTAACCCTCCCCACACCACCATCATCCCAGTGCCCACATCCCTCTCCCCCCCTGTCACTACTCCCCAAGCGCTCTGCTGGAAAGAGTACCAGATACCGGCTCAAGTAGAGGCGTACCGAAACACTGCTGACGATTCACCTCATGTAAAATTACAGGGTTAAAAAATAGGCTTAAAGTATAGGTCTGGGCTTTTCTCAGTCTATCCTAATACAATACTCACACAAAGAGGGAATTTTGAACTAAAATGATTGTAACTTTGGAAATACCCATTGCTTTGGCTGACTCGACTGCAAATGCATCGTATTAGTTTCAACTAAACTTTAGAAAGAATACAAGTACAAGTAGCATGATACTTTTGTATGTTTTCCCCTTTTATTCACCAAATGTGGGCATACACATGTAAACAATTAAGACATACTTACAAATAAAAAGGCAACAACATATGCAATTGATTTACAAAACAAAAGAATAAGAGGGTAAAGCATGGGAAGAAATTATAATTTTGGTAAAACAGCAATAACTATATTTTAAAAGAAAGGTGGAGAGAATAACAAAGAAAACAAATAAATGCAGGGTGCATGTTATATTCAAGTTTTGCAAGATGGGTTTGGTTTAGTATAATTCATTTATTTCTGTTTATTCATGCACATATACCCACTCCCACGTACAAAAACATGTTACCCCAGTCACATGCTAACATTGATATCCTTCGTGTGAAGGGATCAAACCATTAAAATGTTGTTGTTTTTTTCTACTCTTTTAGATAAGTAGTAATGTTTCTAAGCAATAGGGCCGCAACTACTGTAGGAGTGTTATTACTTGTGGCGTGAGTATTATATTACAGACATTTCGGGAAATAGTTTTTTTGCTTTCTTGCTAAGAGTTCAATAAGAAGATTCATTCAAATTTCATATCTGCCCAATTAATATGAGCCAGCAGCCGGTTAGCTTAGCTTAGCACAAAGAATAAAAAAGAGGCGAAAAAGCTAATAAGCTAACTTTAAAATATCTGGATATATCCTTTACTTAATAATGTGGAAACCCCACCATATCACTGTAATCATATTCATCATGATTGCAGAATTTGGTATCAGAAGTGTTCTGGTTTTCATTTGATAGTCCTTGCTGTATTGACTGCAAGGACACATTTGAGCATGCTTTGGTTTAATGCACACAAACACTCCGTGTGGAAAGCAAGAGGCGGCTTAACCGGTGACGATTTAGCTTAACATTTTGTGACCTAACTGACTGCTTGTTAAAAAAATCCTATCTAGTCTTAGATGTTGTCTTATAACTCCAAATCCATTCTCATGTTGCTAATTGGACTGTTACGGAGCGTCCACACAGCAGCGTTAAAAAAATCTTGGAGGTGGGCATATCTGAAGCTTGGGGATTTTTTGCGAGCAAGGCACCAACAACCAATCACATGAATCTCCCGCCCCCGACATACGAAGCAAAAAAGCCCGAAGTAAACTGGATATAAACTCCCCTAACAGGCGAAAACCTACCACTGTCTCTGCCACCTCCCTCCATGCCTGGTTCCTCCGGTTTGTATCCCGGTAGGTAAATAGGGACTGGTCATAAAGCACCGGGTGATTCCCTACCGCTAATTTCTCCTCCATGTTTTGGAATATGAGGAAATTAACTGCAGTATGTCTCTCCCAGCATACACGCGGTTTGATTGGCTAGCGCTTGAACTGTCAGATTTGCATAAACGGGATTTGATTGGCTGACGCTTCCACCTCAGCTTCAAAAGTTGAACATTGCTCAACTTTGAATCCTGAAAATCCTGAAAATCTCCGCTCTGCTGCCCACAATGCAGTTCGGCGAAAAGTGAGGCAAAGTGACGTCACCCCATTCAAAGTGAATGGGCAGAAGCGTTCCAAGATTTTTTTAACGCTGCTGTGTGGACGGGCCGTTAGCAATACGCAGTGCGCCGAAAATGAAATCATGGCCCAGATATTTGCTATGTATTATCTTAGCTGATATTATAGAGCATTTAACATTAGCTTTACTTAACATTTCCTCTTGTGCAAGGTCTATGAAATGTGTATTTTGTAACAACATTTATAGAAATTGAACACAAGTAATGCTTTCAAAATAGAGATTTGAAGGAAATGTTTTGGCATCAAATAACTCCAGTCAAAATAAGTGTGTAACTTTAGTTAGTTAGTTGCTTCCACTGTGCCATCACCCCCGCCACCCCTCCCCATCTGACTCTAGCTGCAGACTACAGAGGTCTGCCCAGTGTCCAGTTAGGAGACAGCCTTAATCTACTTCTCACTCTTAATGCTCCACAGATGAGGGGACGCCACCATCCGCTCCACCACACAGGACGTTCCAGGGTTAGGCACACTGTGGTGTTGCCAGGCTTGAAAGAAGAGGAGAGTGAGGGGTAGCGAAGAGGCGAGCACAGAGGTAGTACCGCAGTAAAAGCATTTTCCTGTACACCCCACAGGGGAGTGGAGTCAAAGGACCAAAGGGGTGGAAGGGGAGGATTATCGCAACAATCTTCTGAGAGGGGGAAAAACTTTAATGTTAAAAAGGTTAGAGCGGTCACATAACCTCCCACACTGAAAAAAGGGAGCAAATGAAAGCCAGAGTTCCTGGCTTCTAGCACGCAGGTTATGGAATTACGAAGAGTGGCCATGGAGATAAAATGTTATGTTTAATTCAGCATGTCTCAGGGCAAATCAAAGCACAAATAAAGCATTAACTCGGAGGAATAAAAAAAGGGCAGAAAAGGAAAATAGCCACGGGAGATAGATAACCAAGCGTGTGCGGATGTCTTATCCTGAAACTCTAAATGGGTTTTAAATGTCCCTTTGTGACTCGATATTATGAATCTGGTTAAAATGGGCTTCTTTTAGCCCCAGGGCAGAGGGGCCCTGTTAGATATGATCTTCAGTGTGGCCGTTCCATGCACGAGGTGCGCTTTAACAACAATGGCTTATGTGAGAGGGACCTTGACCCCGGCAGTAAACAGTTTTTCCACCTGATGATGAATAGCAGAGCTGGGCCGGGCGCAGAGGAAAGGCATGTTGCTTTCACTATTTCACCCTGTTTCTCATTCCGTACTCCAACATCTTTAACCTTTGTATTGACAGATAAAGCTCGGAATACCCTATTTTTCCCCTAATGGTGCTTTTTAGTGCCTTTTAAAGCTCTGTTTGATGCAGGGAACCTCCTGATTTCTGGCTTAGTACGGAGTGGACAGAGGAAGCCCCATGTTTGTTTTGCGTGACCTGTTCCAAGGCAATCCCCAGAGAAGGACCAATGTCTCGACATATTTATGTTTGGAAGCCAACTTCCCCCTTTTGTTCAATAAAGGGAGGAAAAGAGGGACTCTTGGGTTTTCAGTTAAGAGCTGTTTGTCGTACACTGATTCAACCTAAGGAACATTTTATTTTATTGCAAGGTTTTTGGAGATGTCAAGAATTTGAATATGGAAGGCTTGAAAGGTGCACAGTGAGCGGTTGCCTCAGATCCTCATTTCGATTGTGTGTTAAAACTGGAATGGCTACAGCTACAGCATTTAGGGTGGCTCCCTGCTGAGAGCCTCAAACACTGAGGTTAGGACGAGGTCACTTAACACTAAAACAACCGGACACACCAAGCCTGCCTGGAAAAAACACCCAAAGCACACAAAGTAAAGAAACTACAAGGCCTGCCTCACCGGTTTCCCCTCTGGATGCCAGTTTGAACCTGGAGGGCTTAGCCGCTTCATATACTTAGAAAGAAGGGCCAGATAAGCAGAGGCACTGCTGTTTATCTCTGTATGCTCCAGTTTCCAAACAGGACACAGACTCGTAAGAGCACAGAGAGGCCTGGGGCAGATCTGGGATCAACTGATGGACTGAGTAAACTTCCTTGTTGGTCGAGGCTCTAGGCTGAAAAACACATCGAATTGATATTCAGCATAGTGGTCAAGGTATATAAAACACTGCTGACAAGAAGCAATACAAATATTGTTGCATACGACTTCAGAGTGTTGCCCACTTTTGCCAGTAAAAACAGTAGACATAGGAGACAAGCTTATGAACTTTGAAACAGCATAGCACGATGACAAAAGCTGTCATGAAATAATAATAATTAGAACAATTGATTGATTAAGTGATTAACTTTAATCCTAACCCTCCACCCCGAATAAACGATGGTAAAAAAACTTATTTAAGTCATTAAAGGATATAGATACATTTAGTAGCTGCAATCGTGTAAGGATTATGGATTATTATGACTGAAGTAGTCATAAGAGTTGAGACTGAATCATTTAAATAAATCTTGACAAACCTATTCAATTAGGTAAACAACAAAAGGTGAGTTTCTCCTATTGTACGAAAACAAATCTAAGGATTAACTCACTTTTAGTCAACATATAGTAGAGGAAATCTTACATTTGCATTGTAACAGTGTATTAATAGCAATAAAAGTCATTCCCACTACAACTCCCTGATAAATAATGTCTAATGTAAACATGAAATAAACATTAAAGGCAAACTAGTTGACATTCACCACAAAAGTGGTTTAAAAACCGAGCGGAGCGGAGTTTCCGGGTCAACCCTTGACACTGACCGTATTGTCTGGTCTAATCATGTGTGTGTGCACATGCCTGTATGTGAGTGTGTTTTGGGGGAAGCTGCTAAGGACATGATGGGGGAGGCGTTGACCCCTAAGTGTCTGTGCAACAGGGGGCAGGTTAAGGGCCTCATGTGCTGGATCACTGGCTAATAAGTATCCGGTCTTTCCTCAAGAGAACACAACTGGTCTGGGAAGAGAGGTGGTGGTGATGTTGCTGTCTTGTGATATAGCACTGTAATGCACAACAAAAAAGAAGGCAAAAAACACACTTTTCATATAAAAAATGTACCAATTCAGTGTTTCTGATAATAGTAAAACCTGTCTGTGTTTATGCTTTACTTTGCTAAGCTAATGGCTAACTCAGCGCTATACTATGATATAGTCTGGCCTTATTTCTCAAGGGTAATATAGACATTTTCCCATAAACAAATTCCGCCGTTTAAGATTCCCAAGGAAACATCATAAAGCACCCTGGCTTGAAAATAATTACCCGGTGATACCCAACATACAGCAGCTCCTAAATGTCACATTTTACACGCCTCGTGGCGCTACACTCAACATGTGGTAGCTGTGTCAGTTAGCGGGTGCTCAAACATAAACAAATAGATAAATTCATTTTGTCAGCCAGAGAGGATTTTTGCGCTCCACTTGCTTTTATCACTCACAGACTCCTTTGGCGTGTGAAGTGGCGGGTCTTCTCTGTCATAATACACACCCGAGCATTTTTCCTCAACATGTTGGATGGCTATTCTTGACAAAGCCAGAATAAACACACGATGTAGAAGCAGTAGTAAAATATGTATAGTTATACAGTCAGTCCACATTATTTAGTCTATACGATCCTTGTAATCACATTATCAGAGTTAGGTTAGCTTGTCTTCATGTCTGTAAAATGGGAAACAAAATAAAAATGATTCATCTCCTTAAGGATAAAGTTCACATGAGCATACCTTTAGCTGTTTTTACTCTAGTGATGATGGGAGCAGATACCCTGCTAAAATGTAATTTATATTCTTTATTAGGCACAGAGTATAAAATATGTTTATAATATATATAATAATTATAATGAAAATGGTAAAAGGTTGTGGTCAGAAACATAACAAAAATCCATTAAAAACAATGCAAGAATCTACAGCTAGAATAGAATAAAGTTTGACCACAGAAACTTTACTAAAAACAAGGACCATTATCCTTCTCAAATATGTATGGAATGTAATTCTCATTTGTCAAACTCTGACCCGGGCTAAACAAATGTTCAGCTAGCGGCTAAAGGTTATTGCCTGGGTTGATATTAAGGATGAAGGAAAAATTCAAACAAGTATGTTTTGATCCATACAATAACACATACTCATTGTATTAAGACCAAGTAAATATGTTGGGTGAAACATCGTCCTTCAGTGCAACATCGTCCCTTTCGTAGCCTTGGAACTGATAACAATTACTCATACAAAATGAATTCACATAAAATGGAAGAAAGTGGTGAATAATTAGTAACAATGCTCGTGAGATTGTTAAATAGGCCTAATGTTGAACTGTAAACACAGTTAGCAATGTGTTTTAATTTCATTTGTCACAAGATCCCAACACTTATTTTTTAACATTACTGTAACTCTCCTGTCATTTCAGATCCCGCCTCCTCCTGGCTCTTGCAATCAGCTCATTGCCCTCACCTGATTGGCCCAGCCCATCTCCCCACCTGCAGCTCATCCCCTCATTAGCCCAAGAGCATATATACCAGCTCACTCTCCCTTTGTTTCTGCCATATTTTCATGTGTGTACTGCCAAGTGCTCCAGCATTTCAGATGATCTGCTCTGACCCTGTCTGCCTGCCTGTTTATGGAGCCCAATGATTCTGCCTGCCCCTTCTTGGCCTTATTTAGCAAACCCTACTCCTTAGAATAAGTATGTGTGCTATGAAGTGCTTTATAAATGGAACCCATTATTATTATTATTATGTAGCCTATGGTGTTGAGATTCAGGTGGCTAAAATCCGGAACATAGTGTCCTGTATTGGTATGAGATTAGACTTAAACAATTTAAATGTAACACCCGCTTCAGTGTATAAAATCTGGAAGACTCTATCTCACCGGGCAGCCGCATGTTATTTTAGACCACTTCCTAAACTGATATGGTTTAGCCTAGCTCACACAGAGACGTTGTCAGAGAGACACAAGCTTCTCTGCTTTCAGCCTGGTAATCCCTGGGATCTACACTCACAATGAACACACATCAGAGCCAGCCAGCTAGCATCAGGTCCCAAGGCTATGCTGCCAGCTCAAGGTGCTCATCTCTGTTAGTTTGAAAAAAGGCTGGCATGCTGCCAAGCTAAATGGCTTTGTGGGAGCCATTATGATCAGTCCTCAGCATGCACGCAAGCTTCAGGAGGTATAGCCACACCTCTAGGTGCCTTTCCTTCCGCCACAGATTCATGTTTATTAAGTGTTCATTATGTTACCATGGTAGCTCTTTAGTTTACAGACATCAATTCAAACCAACCATGTATTTATTGTTGTTAAAAGGTAGTTGATTGTGATGAACTGTTGGCTAACCCAGCAATTATCCAATCATGAATTGTGCCATATAATACCGTAACTAGACGCGGTGCTGTGCATTATTTGACCTTGCACGTTGCAGAAATCCATATTGATTCTTAAATTACATGTTTACTAAAATCATAAAAAGAAGTAATGGATTCACTCATGTTTGTTTGCTTCAAATGCTAGCATGTCTGTCTAGCTTAGTTCTTATAGTAATAGGCCAGCATCATTTCATACTAAATTGTTTTTTTGGTTTACTAATTAGGCCTACATTAAAAAAACAACTTTGAAATGTCCCCATTGTATGGTATGTAGGCTAACATAAGTGGCTATGTTCTGCTTTGCCTACTAAAGAACTACAAGAGCTTTAAATATTAGTCAACCGATTTGAAAAACTAGCTTAATTAGCTAGCTAGCTAGCTACAGCACATCACATCTGCCAGCCATCACAACAAAAGAGGCTGTCGGCCTCTAAAAATGAGAATCTGTTTTGTCTGCCTGTTGGCCAATGTTATATCCAGAAGCTATTCATTCTTTAAAAAAAATACATTTAAAAAAAATTGTTTGAGTTGTAAATCTTTGACTGTTCATCATTGGAAACTGCCAACACAGTCTCACGGCATTTCGTGTTATAGTCACAAAATTAATCTATTGATTCGTGTTCACCAACACGATTTTGCCATTTTTTTCGTGTCACACAGAACGATTTTAAAAGCAATGTAAATAATAACAAATTAGAAGGAAAAACACATTTAAAAAAATACAGATTTAAGTATTCTGACACAGAACGATTTTAGAAGCAATGTATTTATATTGGTAGTATGTTTCGTGCCTGCACCAAATAATAACAAATTAGAAGGAAAAAAAGATGACATAAAATACAGATTTCAGTATTCTGAGGCTCTGAGCCCCATTTCTTTTCCTCACTGACGGCAAAAAAACTCAGACATTATACAATTTAAAATAAAAGGGATAGGGTTAGGCTTAGGGTAAGATATTGAGTAAGAACATGTTTTTATGAACCACACAGCTTCTGGTTAAGTTAAGTTAAGTTAAGTTAAAGCCTTTTATTGTCATTGTACACAGAGTATAACGAGATTCAGAGTGCAACTCTGTCCCGGTGTGCAAAAAATACAAACACATACAGAACACTAAAAAACACGGCCATAGGACAGACACCATAAACAATCATACGGGGGAATAAATAGTTAAAAATATTGATATAAAAATAGTATATAAAGTGCATTCAAAGTGTGTGTATATGTGAGACTGGTTACGGTTATTGCATTATGTGTGGTGGTTAAGCAGCCTGACGGCCCAGGGGTAGAAACTGTTTTTGAGTCTGTTTGTCCGTGACTCGAAGCTCCTGTATCTTCTCCCAGAAGGCAGGAGAGAGAACAGTCTGTGACCTGGGTGAGAGCTGTCCTTTATTATTTTGTTAGCTCTGTTGCGGCAGCGGGAGGTGGAGATGTGTTCCAGAGAGGGCAGGGGGCAGCCGATGGTTTTCTCTGCCATCCTGATCACTCTCTGCAGGGCTTTCTTGTCCGCAGCTGAGCATCCTGCATACCACTCAGAGATGGAGTATGACAGCACGCTCTCGATGGTCGCCCGGTAGAAGGACACCAGCAGCTTCTTGTTCAGTCGGTTTCTCCGAAGCACCCTCAGGAAGTGTAGTCGCTGCTGGGCCTTCTTAACTGCTGCAGTGGTGTGTGCTGTCCAGCTGAGGCTCTCCGAAATGTGAACCCCCAGGAACTTAAAGGTGGAGACCCTCTCCACTCTCTCTCCATTGAGGTGAAGGGGGGCGTGTACTGGACGGTGCTTTCTGAAGTCTATGATGATTTTGCTTGTGTTCAGATGTAGGTTGTTAGCTGAACAACACGCAGACAGCTTCAGGATCTCGTCTCTGTATGCCGACTCGTCGGCTCCCTTATATATTTGGCCGACCACAGTGGTGTCATCTGCAAATTTTATAATGGAGTTGGAGGGGTGGTTGGGAGAGCAGTCGTGTGTGTAGAGTGTGTAGAGTAGCGGGCTCAGCACGCAGCCCTGTGGGGAGCCAGTGCTGAGGGTGCGGATGGAGGAGCAATAAGGGCCTATTTTCACTGTTTGAGGACGGTCTGTTAGGAAATTATTAATCCAGGCGCATAAGATGGAGGGGAAACCTAGGCTTGACAGTTTTTCCACTAGTATGTCAGGTATGATGGTGTTAAAAGCTGAGCTAAAATCGACAAACAGCATCCTTATCCAGCATCCTTCATCCGGGTCTTCCAAGACCCGACCGGACAAAAAGACGTGTTGCAGGCACGAAACATACTACCAATAGAAATACATTGCATTTAAAATCGTTGTGTGTGACACGAAAAAAAGGTGAAAATCGTGTTGGTGAACACAAATCAATAGATTCAATTAATTTCGTGACGTAACACGAAATGCCGTGAGACTGGGTTGAAACTGCATATATCCAGTCCAAGACTAGAACGTTTGACATGTTGAGCAACAGTTTCTAAGAGGGAGGGGCCTTATGGCGCGTTTCCACTACAGCGCGCAGCCCGGTTTAAGAGGGCTGTGACGTCAGCGGCCCGTTTGTGGTTGCGTTTCCACTTGGCCTAGTACCGGCCGGCGGGTCCTAATTCACAGTTTTTCTGGCCTCATAAAATCGCGGGTCTAGGGCCAGAGACAACGAGGCTGAGTCGGGCTGAGTATGCTAAACTAGAGAGAGCATCGCTGGCAAGGGGGCTACAACTACAACAAGATGGACATATTTGACCGTGATTTAATTGTAATACACGTTTCAAAATGATGCCGAAGTAACAACATACTGATACCGGTTAGTAAAAACCATGAATTAATGCTTTGTCAAGTCTGCAGACAGACGGCAGGCGAAAAACCTTTTAAAATGCGTGTGTTCTAAATGGAGATTGGCTAAGCTAACGCAGTATATGCTCCGACCGTCCACACTCACAACAACGGCCTATACAGACATAAATAAAGCAGCGACTGTATTCACCATGACACAGGCAGTCTGTGGTTTGTACTTGTTTAACTTTTGTCTAGTTTCTGAACAGATATGAGGAGCTGTGAGCTCTGAGTGCTAACAGCTAACGGCTGTGTTGTTTACTGTGGGGTTCTCTGAAGATCACGTCACGGCTCCGCCTACACTGCGTTACTATAGATACTACCCCAGTTCCTAAACTGTAATGGAAATGCGCCATAAAGTGAGCCAGTCCTAACGAGGCCCAGCCATACCGAGCGGGGCCGAGCGAGGCCGTGTAGTGGAAACGCGCCATTAGAGAACCGTCAGTTGGTCAACATGTTGGCAATCAATGAAAGAAAGATAAGGTTAAAGAAATGTAGAAACACAAAATTCACAATGAATATACAGAATCCCACTTCAAAAAGGCAACAGTAGCACTAGTAATCAGGCAACTTAGGTCACAGTACCAACACATACAAGACATTCTACCACTCATGTACATTAGCTACAACATCCTTTCATGTCATCTGTGAGTGAATGAGGTTGGAGGGACAGTCTGCCTCTTACCGCAGTGAGGAAGGGGGGGACATTGTTCTGCCATCTGTCTTTAGTGGCCTGGTGGCCCCCAGCTGACAGATAGGGGCCAGTGAGTGCCCTTGGCTGCACAAAGAGGACGACATGAGACACCACGTCATCCATGAAGCCCCTGAGAGAGTTCACCTGTACCTGACAGCTCAGTGATGTGTGCCCTGTGTGTGTGTGATCCTCCTGGCTCCTAGACATGGATAACAAGTGTGTGCACATTCTGTTTGCACTTTCTTGCTAGATTGGCTAAAAACCCCTCTCTTAGAAACATAACAAAACCTTTTTGCTATTTACAGACTGACATTTAGCTTCAAGAAGCCCGGTCCGTCCTGTAAACATTCCCAACATTATTATTTTTCTTTTGGGGCAGATTTATATCTAGATGTTAACAACATACTTGGGTAAATGTTTAGATGGGGGGAGGAGGTGTATGAAGACATGCACTGGAGCCGTAGTTTTATCCATTGGACGGAAATAAGTTGGCTAAATATTTAGATCATGTCTTATTTCGGCGGATGTCTGTCCCCACAGAGGATGATTTGTCTCCGCATTCATGCTGATTTGTAAATTAATTTATCCTATTTAATTTTTTTGGACTTCTGGAATGACCAGTTGTGTTTATTTTCTGGAATGTCTGTATTTGTTTGTGCTTGGGAACTGTTAAACAGCCTTCAAGTATCAGCGATATGATTTAGACTGGGACTGCTTCACACTGAAACGAAGCTTTTGCATGCTACCAGTATATCATATAAGGGCTCTGTCGCCATTATTGTCCATATTCATTTTGACTACTGTAACATTAATGGAGGGAAAACACTAAGTGAGTGTGTGTTCCGCCAGTGGAACAGGAGACCTGGTGGAACATGGTGAATGTGAGGACATGGAGGGAAGAAAACCAAGAAAAACATACAAGGATTTAGAAAGGCCTGTTACTACCCTGGGAGGTGTGCATCCATTACTGTGCCCAGGTGTTAACAGGTTCCATGTGTGTTTACACTTCATATATTGTTCCACATGCTGCTGCCTTCACAGTCGGTACAAGGCCTTACTGGACTATTACTGCATTATTGCAAAGGGTAGCAGGGGGGGGAACACAGAGGCAGCACCTCACAGATTTAAATCCCTGCATGTTGTTAGCCCTGCTTCAGGAATGTCACCCACCTGAGGAAAGAAAGAGGCCTGGAAGTGATGGTGAAGTTGTAAAAGCGGATAAAGAAAATACAGTACAGTGAGAGTTGTACATAAATCCTTTGATGGTGGGGGTCCATTGGAGTCGCTTCTAAACAAATTGGGGCTCTTTTGAGAGAGGCCGGTGAGCCACCTCATTAAATTTGCATGTGAATACAAACAGCTTGACCGCCTAGTGCTGCACAAAATGGCCGATGCTAATAACCGCGCCGACGCCTCGGGCGACGGCTATTGTCAAGGCAGAGTTGTGACTGCTGGATGTCGGCCTGGATACAGTAGCACATTGAGGTGGTTTGTCTGTGGTGGTCTAGGTGGTGTGCATATATTTAATGCATAAGAAGCCAGACAAAGGGAAAGTGTGTCTCCTTGCTTAAATATAATAAATGGTGGAGATCCTTTACTTAAGTTAGAGAAGTATTGCCACAATGAAGAAACACTTGTTATACGTAAAGACCTACATTCTTTACTTAAGTTATAGTACTAAAGTAACATTTACTTACAAAAGTAAAGGAACTCACTATACAAAATGGCCCGTTATTTAACAGATAATGGTTGACTTTTTAAAAAGGTTTTTACTAGAAATACTGCTGGGTGGCTTTGAAAATGTCATGAAAGTATCAAATGTTTTTAACCTATAAAAATACATGATTTATTATTTGTTGATTACATTTTGTATCAACCTGAATCTTTAAATTACCCAAATAAATGTAGAGGACTAAAAACTGCATTTGCCTCTTAGTTGTAATGAAGTGAAAGTATTGAGGTGCAGGAAATTGAAATGTATGTATGCTCAGAATTGTACTAAACGTAGTTACTATCTACCACTGCATTAAACTTATGTCTCCTCAAAGATAAAAACAATGCTCTTAAGTCTCACATATGTTGATTTCCTAATCTTCTCGTGGCCACCTGACACCCACGGGTGAGCCAGCAAAGTGGAATCAGGCTAAAGAAAACAGCAGTCACATTAGGCAGGCCAGGCAGAGGACATTGTTATTATTACAGGGGTAATAGTCCTGGGGGAGGCCCTGAGCGTGGGCTGAGTCTCGCTAATGCAAGCTGCCGCTAAGTGGTTAGCTGTTAATAGTGTTTTCCTGTCTTCCTAATGGAAAGAAACAAGGGTCACCGCTCAGCACGGAGACACACACTCTTCACTGAAGCGGACCTCGACTTTAAACTACTTACAGGATGTCTTACTTGCGGTTGCCATGGTGATAGGGGAGACTGAAGTGTGTGAACTTTTCAACCCAACAACCCATCTTGCTCTGTGTGACGCAGGCTGTACATAACACACTGACTTTTGCAGTCCCGTCATGATTACTGTGACATTTGGGCTTCTGGAAACGTAAATATTCAGCTGGAGTTGAGAAACTCCTGACGAATGAGTGAGACAGAAACCTAACCCCAGGTGCCAAACAAACTGTCAAAATCAAGCTTTTGCCGTTCTACTTGTTGCTATTTGGATACACATTTAGTGAGAATACAGCCAGGAATTGACAGTCTCCCTTAATGGTTTAAATACAATGTTCCAGTGACTGAGGGTAGTATGAGTATGACTTGTGGAAATATAGCTTGAAGTAATTGCAATATCCTGCAAAAAGAGCTTTCCTGCAAGATCTTGAACAGTCCTTGAACAGTCACTCAAAAACCCAGAAAAAAAAATCTATTGGCTGGCTAGGTAACACTTTGTGTATTGGGTAAACAAGCTATTTAATAACAAAAAATGACTGGTAAAGCACAAGACTACAGTTATATTCCAATTATCATCAAATCCCAATAAAAGAACAAAACCAGAAAATATTAGTCATCGAGACTTTTTTTTTTTTTAAACTTATGTACCATTACACTCAGGCTCAAGCCCATTGGAAATAATAAGGATCTTTGTTTGGTCACAAATATAGTTTCATTTTGAAAGGCTGCGCACTGTTTTTAGCAAATGTTACTCAAAATAGAAAGGTGGTGGATTTCTCAGGGACTATTTTCAGCTGCGGATTGATACAAGTCTTACTAATGTCTCTGACAGCTTTTAATAGACACAATATTTGTTGGTTGTATTTTTTTATGGAATTCTTGGACAAGAAAAATATAGACCACCAGCCATGTTTTTAAAAAAGACCAAAAATAATATTAAACAGTCTGCTGAACACAGGGGGGACAGTGTTTAACTGACATCCAGTACATTGGGTCTTCAGAGGTATTAGAGTAATGATAAAATAAATAGCTCCACTACTTCCAGGATACATTTAACTCGTGAGGGGGGGAAAGAGAAGTTATTTGAAGTTAAAACGTGACCTTTGGAGAGGGTTCAAGAACAACTGACAGATGTAGCAGCTCATTGTATAACAAGGCTGCACTGTCAGACACACACACACCCCAAGGCCACTCCACAAATCATACTGCCAAAGGAGGAGGCTCTGTCACACACACACACCTCTGTACCTCTGATTTTGACAAGATGTATTACTGTTTGTGCCAAATAGCAAAGTACAGTAGCAGTATCTCATTTGTCACTGTTTTAAAGCTAGATATGAAGTAAAAACACAAGAATGAATCGTGAATTAAATAAAAAGTCATTTTAATGGAAGGTTTTCTTTCACACTCACAATCAAGCTTATAGTCTGATCACAGAGAGAGATGTTGGACATTCACCCAGAGCAAGACACACACCGGTCAGTTTTATCAGACAAAAATATATATATATTTAAAATCTTTACAATAAGCTTGAATCATGAAATGTACACAGAGGAGTGTGCACACCTACAGTCAAACACTGAATTTGTTTTACTCCTCAGACAAGTTCTTTTTTTGTACCCTGGTGTCAGTGTAAAATTCTTGTTTTAAGCAACGACAACTTTTTTTTTTTTTTACAAATGTGCAAATAAGACAGATTTGGAATCCTTCAGCGCTCAGTGTTAAAGTCCAGGATCCTCAGGAGCAGTGACGGAGCGCTCACTCCACCTCAGTTCTGCCCTCTCAAGTTTTTAAATACAGCTCCTCGTTGCTTCGCCTTTTCATTTTCAAGTAAAGTGCTCCTCTAGCAAAAACCACACGGCATGAGATCAGTCTCGTATTTTTTCGCCACTGGTTTAAAAAGAACTGAACCCAACAGCCCGATGGACGACAACATGGGAATGTCTTTTTAAAAAGAAGAAAGCCAACGTTAGAGAAGGCTGTTTGTGTCAATGTCAGAGTTCCCGGCAGGAATCATACAAACTCCAGCTTCCCGTGGCCGCTGTACATCCCCCAGTGCACCAGAGACAGGATCTTGTCATTGCCCAGGTCGGCCTGCCTCATCTTGTCGCAGGTCAGGCAGCAGTTCTCGTGTCCCGTGACGGGCACCATGCACTCCAGGTCCAGCTTCGCCACGTGGCCCTTCTTGGTGTGGTGGCCGTGGAAGCTGTAGTGGAGGCGCGACAGCATCTGTTGCCGCTGGTCCTGAAGTCGTTTGTTCTCGCTGCGCAGCATTCGCAACGCCAGCATGATGAGAAGCACCAGGATGAGGCCGCCGGCGATGGGGACCGCGATCACCGCCGCCCGGAACCACACCTCCTTGGCCGAGGCTAGTTCCTGAACCCGGGTCACTAGGTTCCTGTTGTTGGTGTCCGGCTGGTAGCGGCTATGATCTGAAAAATAAAGATAACCAACTGTTTAACTCACATGTTTCCACTGCTATTATATACTCTTATGTGCCTTCAAAGTTTGAATATATGAATGGAGTTGCAGTTTAATGATCATATGATTCCAGCTGAGCTTAAAGTGTTCACACTCTTTTTCCCATGGTTAAGAAAAAAAAGATATTGAGAAACCTTGACATCATTAACTTGAGCGTAATGTGAGTTTTTAGTTGAAATGAATTTAAATTTTAAGCTGCACTGATAAATCTGCAGTTTTTTTTACCATTCTCTACTTTGATCCGTCTGTATAATTGTTAGAGTGATAGAGACTATGTAATGTTTTAAGTGTGTGTAGAAGTATGCACTGCAAATTGAAATGAGGTAATAGCTAAATCTGGCATAAATCATCTCTTCATTTACTCAGATTAAAGACTAAAAATAAGCTCTTCTCTCCAGGTATTCCAGTAACCACATAGAGAAAATAAGACGGACAAATAAGAGCGGGAGAGTGAGAAAGCGCAGAAATGAGTCACCCTGTCCAGAATCAGAGCCAATAATTAATTTGAGCTAATAAACTCGAGTGTGCTCTGGTCAGAGTCCCAATAAAACGTCCCCTCCTGTCTCTGTGCATCTCTCCATAACTCTGTGAGCTAGTGCCCAACATGCAGGCTTGTCAGGGGATATTCACTCTACAAGGCACATTCCTACTCGGTGGGAAAATTACATGGTGCACACATAATAAAAAAAGGAATATATCTGATCTCTTTCCAAGTGCTTAAGGTAAACTGGCGGCTCCCTGGCTTCCCAGGCACAGAGCTGGATCCTATTAAAAGTCAAATTGAAGTTCTGTAAAGCTTGGAAGGGGTGGAGGGGCAAGGGTGGCCTGCATGTCCATAAACAGCAGAGTGTTTGAAGAACCCTACAGCTAAACGTATTACTTCTGGAACAGGAAAGAGGAAAATATTGAATATTTGCTAAGGAGGAATCGTAAAAATCCCCCCAAAGAGTGCAATCATTTTTAAAGCAGTTTTAAGAGAATTTCATTGAAAAAGCAAACATCCTGACAGAAAGGGATTGAGCTGTGCGAGGGTTTCTTCTTTTACCTGTCGAGTCCCTGGTGTGCGCCAGGTCGTGAAGGCCTCTGTAGTTGCACATGTCGTCGTGGCAACACTCCAACGTCGAGGCCCCGCTCAGGATGTCCACGGCCCTGGAGCTGCTGCTGCAGATGTCCGCAGAGTTGACGATGGGGTCTAAACACCCATGGGTGAGGGGGGAGTTTACATTGAGCGGGTCCAGGACCTTGGTGAAGCAGGCGTTCAGTTCTGACTTGCACATGTATCCCGTGGCAACGCAGTGCGGCGCATCACAGTAACACCTTATTTCTCCTGGAAAAGAAAAGGGGTCAGGGTTAGAAGAGTTTTTCTGACAATAACATGGCTTGTGTTTGTCAGGGTTCAATAAGTCACCAATACCAGGATGTTGATTTAAATGGTATCCCTATTATTAGTATGTCATTTTGTATGAAAACATATTCCACATCTGCTTTCCCTATGCTTTAAGGACTTAATCCCATCATAGGCAGTCTGTGGTCTCCTATACTTTTATTTTGAAAGTGTGTTTGCTCGCAAAGTGTCTGCTATGCGGGGCAATAAACAGCCAGGTAACTTTTTTAAAGACCTCAGGGGAATATTCCACTTTTTGCATCAATTCAGCAGCTTCATTTAAAGAGCTTCTCGTGCAAAATGGCCCTTTTTGTCTGTATTATAAAACAGGAACCGTGTAGCTTATAATTAGTGGTTTGTTTGCCAAAGTCAATTTCTTTCAACCCAAATGGAAACTTGTAAAGAGGGAGGAGGGGGGGCCGGAGTCTCCTCTCCCCCCCGTTTGCACGCAAAGCTTCACTTGTGGTCAGGACTGCCTGGGGGGGCAGGGTGCACCGAGGTCCCATCTAAAGAGCTTCCAGCAACCTTATCATTACGGCTGCCTGCTTTTACACGGGCCCACTCATTACTGCAGCCGTGGCTTCTCCTTAAAATCTTTAAAAATAACAAATGGATCTGCCCTTAAAAATAACAAAAACATGACTTTAAGATTATTATAAACTTCTGTTGATGAGCTGTGATGTCCTCTAGTGATATTTTAAAGGATAATGATTATTGTATAAACCTTTGAACACATATTGTAGGAGCTGTTTTAATCTGGTGACTGTGTGGAATTATAACAATACAACAAAAGTATTGCCTTTGGTTTCCATGTGCTACATTAAAGAATTAGGCTAAAATTACACCAGCCAGAGGATGAAAGTTTCAGAAAGTGTTCCTCTCTGTGGTGGAGCCTCTGAATGCAGGAGCACATTCATCAGATCAGTGTTTTCCCTGTGAATGATTGGAGCAGCAGGGCCCGGGCAGGTCATTTGGAGAATATTTCATTAGAAAGGAGAGGCCCCTTTGTGGGATAAGGGAGGGGGGGCTGCCTGTTAGCCCTGCTCAGTCCTCTATGAATGGCAGCTTCAAAACTGAGTTAAACATGGAGTTATCCAAGTGAAACACACCAGGCAAAGACAGGATATGCGTGTTATCTGCATGTAATAACTGTTGCCATTTAATAACACTGTTATTATTTGGAATATAAAGTTGGGAGTTATATCTGGAAAAAAAATGCAGGACTATTTTCTTTAAACAAGTCAATAATTGTAAGTAATTTAGTTGTTTACGATGCAGTTATTACAGGATTTGATCCAATAATAGTCATGTGTAATGCACATTGGCATAAAACAGACCCTAAAATATGTAAATCAAGTTTGTTTTCAATGATTACAAGTAGAGTTATCTCAACTCTCCTCCGGAACGTTGCTTTATTCCAGTGTTTTCTGAAATAGGTTATACGGGCAAAAAGCAACATTGTTTTCTTGCTAAGAAGGGACATTTTGAGTAAACGAAGCACGACTTTAAAACAAGTTTAAGAGTAAAGTCCGGCCGTTTAGTGAGGTGTAAACTCAGTCCTGGTTTATCTCTGTAAAATATCCTGAGTTTTAATAAGCGAATGAACATGCCCTGTCACCCAGAACAAAGTCTATACCTTTAGTAAGAAGAACAGCCATGGCACAAAGTTCCAGTTGTAGCCAAAGGGAAATGAAAGTGGACTGGCGATCCATTTACAGCAAGTTACTGCGCTAAAGTCCTCGTATATCCAGTAGCAGCGGCTTGAGTCCGCTGAGCGAAGAGCTGGACGACAAAAATATTTACATGAAGCTACGGCCAAACATGAGTCATTCCCGTGCTGAAACACGACTGCTCACAATCCTTACAGACACAAAAGTATCAAAAAAACACTCCAAAATGTTTCTTCTCCCGCATGGAGACAGAAAAAGTATGTTTTTAAAAGCGGTCCGACATTACTGGAGGACCCAAAACACAACGTCTTCTTCTTCAAGCCGAAAGAAAAAAAAGCGAAATATACTCCGGGAAAGTGAGTTAAATGGGATATAAAGTTGTCACCGCTGGTCCTCCTTTGCCTCTGTATGCGGCCGGTCAAGGAGAGGCATCACTTTTGTATTCCTGGACGGAGAAATGTTCGAAAAAGACGGAGAACACCGCTGTACCAAAGACTGCACACAGACTCCGGACACACAAGATTTAGCAGGAGAAATAGTTGTGGTCTGTCAGAGCTCCGCCCTCTGCAAGCTGATTGGCCAAACCACCGAGGATACATAATGACTCTGTTTCCGGTAATTATTTTCAAAATAAGGCAAGGGAAGTGCATTCTATAACCGAGCAACAAAGCGATTACAATTAGGGAAACATTATTTTATTATTTAAATAACAATATTGAAGGTCAAACATCATACATTTAATTGAGAATAAATGCACAAAATATGATACATTAATAATATACATTAATAATGTAGCCCGACCTCATGAAGTGGGCTTTAAAAATTGTATGTTTCATCAAAAAACTAAATAATAAATCACTGCTGTACTATCACTTACTCAACTGTTATGTAGGTCCAATTAAAAATATTTATATTTTTTCCCTTGTTTTATTTTTTAGACCATTTCACCCTTTTTCCGGTTCTATTTTCTCTGTCCCTCTCTCGCTTGATGACCCAGGTCAAGCCATACATCATCATCATTTCCATAATACCATATTCCATGTCATTTATAAATTCCATTGATCGGGGCATGAGGTTGCCATTAACAACATCGCCTGAAAATGTTGCTTTGTTACATTGATCACCATTTAAATATTGAACTATAAACTTATGTCAACTCCTCGACAGTGCCATAACAAAGCCTATTTGATTTGCATCCTTCAGTGTTGCATGTGTAATCATTACGTAACAAATATGATCCTCAACACAAACAAATCTACCTTCCCTTATCCTGTTAGCCTATATGTAACTTAATTCATTTAAATAGGAATAAAAAAAAAATGCAAGGCTTTTATATATAAATACGTGTTAGCAGGATTATGCAACCAAAAGCGATATTTAAGAGTAAAATATTTCCCAAAAATGCAGATTATTCTCTAGAAATGGAAGGTTAAGATTCATGCAATGATTTAATGACATAGCAACATAATTATATACCATATGTAGTGTGTCATCCCAGGTTCCATGCATATGTAAATGTTGTGCAAGTGAACCCTGGTCGGTCTGCAGCAGTACCTGCAGTGTCATCGAGCCGGCAGCCAGAGTGACGCCGCGCTGAGCCGCTTCCCTTCAGGCTACAGACTGCTGCTGCTGCCGGGAGGAGAGCCGGACAGCCGTTTACACAAATTAGCAATCCAAAAAGGCACATGGCGCCACCGAGACGACACACACACACACACACACACACACACACACACACACACACACACACACACACACACACACACACACACACACACACACACACACACACACACACACACACACACACACACACACACACACACACACACACACACACACACACACACCACACACAGCGAGCACTATAGACACGATTGTCATTTAAAAATCGGCATGCAAAACACACGTGCCCGATCAGGTCAATGGTTAAAAAGTCAATATACTCTTTATAGCTTTAATGCTAGCTTTGATTAATTTTTGAGAGTTTCAATTTGAGTTGTGTTATTGCATCAAACGATACGAAGAACAAATTATAACTTAACCCTATAGAGAATCTTAAAATTAATATGATATCATCAGGGAAGACCCACTCCTGTAGAAATAAAGCATAGCAGGCCTTGGTTGTGTCCAACAGACAACAGGATGAGGATACCGCTTTAGGGAACATAGGCCTACTCACTGCAATTACCGTAATTATCTGCAATTACACAGAGGCGCCAGTCCACGACTACAGCTTTTATCTTTACTGAGAGTTGCATAAGAAGGGAGGAAGTCAGCAGAAATACACGTTTTATTCTCCCATAGTTAATCAGTTTCTGTGATACTGGGTGTAATTGTTTTTCATATAGGCCTAGGCATGGGAACCCCTATGGCAAAATATGCGGTTGTCTATGACTGTGCCTCCTAATATAAATGAATTAAAATATACAATTAGGAGATTTATTTCATAATGTTTGGAGTTAATTTAGTTTAATAGGATCAGAAAGGCCCTTTTTTAGTAGATTGTTCAGCCTCTTTAAAGCTGCAATAACTTGTGTTGGATAGTTAAACATCACCATCTGTTGGTCATAACTGGTATGAGGCTTTTATTTAAAAAATATGGCCTCATCACAGGCACTTATGACATTGTAGTATTGCCCATATTAAAAGTGTCCTGATTTAGAATATAAAAAGGAATGGTCAAACTCTGTGAAGCAGGGACAAAGTCATCCTGACTTATGTTTGACCTTCCCTGCTTGGTAAATCCACTCATCTCTAACAAACACCTTCGTTTTTTTAATCCAGGCTTTACCAAAATACATTTTCCGATAAATAACTTGCATGACATCACTATGACATCATAAGGGCTGTTTTCATAGACCTGTGAACGCTCCCTCTAAAGACACAGAGGTCATCATGCAACTGTTTTCACAAGCTCAGAGTTCTGTGTGACAAGTAAAACAAACTTGTTGTTTCAAAACAGTGTTGTACCATTCTTTTATGTGACTAAATTAAGAATACATATGAAATCTTAATGAAAACCTAGCCTTGTTTTGTCAAGACTTCCAACTTCCAGACTGGGAAACGTTGTTTAAGAAAACAAAACTGTGTGTCTTTACATGCTGAGAGGATGAGCGTCGACAAGCCTTCATCATGAGGGGGTTTCATGTAAGTGGCCTTTTAGGGAGATTACACCCCACAGGCTGTCTGCTTTCACACATTAGGAGACACTGTAGGTGTGACCTGCTACAGAATGTATGGGCTTTGCTTAACAAAAGCCCCCCTACTGCTAGGCCAACGATGGCTGGGTTGCTGCTGAGTTAATGAGGTCAAGTCTACCATAGTAGATGACTCAAAAACTGGATTTAAACTTTAAACAGAAGTCTCTAAAACAACTTTTCTCATGAGTCCTAACCCGACAAAATGACCTGCTCTAAATATTCCCACTTTGAAGATCAAAACTCCCTCTATGATCCACGAGGACACACACCCGGGCAGACACACTTCCTCCGACACCTCCCGGCTTCCTCCTCTCTCTTTGATGTGAGCCATATCAAGGTCTCTGAAGAATCAGAGACAGGCAGACTGTCTCCATCCTTCATGATCCATTTTATTCTCCTCCAGATAATGGAGCGCAGCATCAGAGTCAGAGGTCCAGCAGCAGTTATGTGGATCCATACTGGAGATGTGCCGGGAGCAGCTTTGATGTTACAGATTGGGTTACAGGCTCAGCATTCACATGCACTCATGCTGACTTTATCTCGAGTGCTCGCAGGCAGGAAACTGACAGCGTCCACCTTTGTTTTTATGTTGGGAATTAATTCAGTAGCACTCTGTCCTCTTATCCACATTCAGAGATGACTGTGTAGATAAGCTGCGTTTGATCACGAAGAGTGATGCCTCCTTAGTGCATGACAATATGGGGGATTAGGAAGAAATAATACAGTTCTGCAGGAAGTAGAAGCACAGTTTTTGATACTTTGAGAAGACATGAAAACTGATTAGAAAAGGTCAAATTGTTATGACCTATGTGTGTACAGTGCAAACCCAAACAATACAGTTAAATGTCTGTTGTTCTACTGATGCAGCAATGATTAGTGAACAAATGATAACAAAAAAGGGGAACAATAAGAAAATATCTCTACTTCTACTACTCTCCCTACATATATCAGGTGTTTCATTCAACATAATCAAAACAGCCACATATAAAATGTAGTCATAGTAAAATGAAGTATCTCAATACAAGAGGTCAAGATTAATGTAAATTGGTTTGACTTTTTATACAAACAAATACATTAGAAAAAGTGGCAAAAAAAACCTCTTATATTCACATGTATAAAGTACGTTTTTCCAAACTTCTCCTCATCCATTTAAAGCCCATGCATGGAGCTGAAAATATGAAATATTGTATTTCCTTAAAACATTGTTTTGGGGTCTACAGACAAAAAATCTGACCATGGAGGGGACCTTGTGTAAGATTTTCTTGATGCAACCTATTATTGGAGAGACACCGCCCTCTGTAGGAACTTCATGGTATAACATTTTTATGTGCAACAGTTATTCTCAAGTCTATCCACACAGCATTGAGTAAGATTTTGAATTGATTCATTTGAATTTTAAAAATAAGCTATATTACTTTAAATAAATATTTTGTTGGCTAGTGTGTCTTCACAGTTATAAACTGTAACATTAAAATATGACATTTATACAAGAAAGAATCATCAATTCACTGGACCAGCCTACTTTTATTCAACATCAATAAGCCTTTAGTAAAGCTACTTAAGTTGTACACAGTCCACCTGTAGATATTCTGAGGCCAGAGGAGTCATGTCCACTACGTTTTGTTAAGAATGCAAGCAAGTGGCCACCGCATGTTATTTAAATAACACTGAAACACCAGCAGAGGGCAGTAGTCTAAAGGTTAAACTGTTCATGTAAGTTAATCATTAATGCTTCGAGTAGTAGTTGCTTAAGTCACCTTTAAACAGTGTGTCATCTTTGACTATGCCTACTTCAAACGATCCACAACACATAAGTGTCAAAGAGCCAAAGACAATAAATTGAAGCTACAGGTACCATCAAAAACCCAAGAACAACATGGCCCCAGAGAGGCATATTTTATTTCATTTGTCAATATATTTCAGGAAACAATATACAAAGCAATGACGTGGTCACCGTTACTGAATGTGTTGCAGTTCAGTTATAGACCCAATAGATAGAGGTGGAAATGAAACAGCTGAGAACCCTGCTCTTCAACAGTGGGGAACAAACAAGAGCGGGATGGGACGTGCTAGAAAAAAAAACAACCGTGTGCATGACATGCTTGTTGAAGATCTGTTCCTGTCGGGTGAAATAAAGTGTGGGTGTTGCAGGTAAACGAGGCTGTGACACTTAAGACTTTCAACAAGGCACTAGCGTAAGAACCAAACCTAAAACTCCAATAAAATAACCAGTGCTCGCTTTAGTTGAACATCTTTATTACAATACATACATTTCACATTTGACCGTGTGCCCTCTTGCTGCCCTGCTCTGACACAAGAGGTGATCCACATACATCCGCCTTGAACCCCACCCTGCTGGAGGACCACTCCTTATATGGGTGCAAATCAAAGTGTGTGGATATCATTGTTATTTATAAATAAAACCTCTGCTGGTTAGCGACTGTACAAAGGAATGAACCAGTGGTACCCGCCTCTTCGTAGAATATGAGAGAGGGGGGGGGGGGGAAAGGAACCAAAAACTACTCCAGGGGTGTGAGTGTTGAGGGTGTGGCAAGGCAGGGCGGAGGCCAGGGGGAGGGGGGGGGGGGGGGGGGGGGAATGGTCCAAAGCAGCACACCGTCACATCTCAATTTAAATCACTCATTCCACCACACCACCAGGCACTGTTTTTTTTATTCTCAGATTGGGACATGCAGAGCCACCAGAAGCTGCGAGTAGATCAGTGTGAACCGTTTTTCAGCAAAGACCAAAGAGAGGGGACGTCCATGGCGCCTGAGTACAGCTTATATTTCACAGGAAGAGAATTTAGAGATATTTAAACTACATTGACACCAGTGCTAGGCTTGTGTGTATATTAATGGCTTCCTCCTCCGCTTAGGTCACACATGCTTAATGGTTCAATGATCTATGACCAAATGAAGCTTTTTAAAGTCTGCGTTAAAATGAAGGAGAGACTAGCTAATGAATGTAGCCGCCTAGCCGTTGATTAGTTTGGATGTCAAAAGCTTTGATAGGCATGGCTTTCCATGGCATTCAATCTACAAAACGTATGTACAACATAGATAATCACATCTACAAGAAATCTACATTTCCCCCCCTGCCGTGGGCTTGTTTTTTTTTTTACAGAATCGAGTCTTGTAAAGCAGCCCCCCCTCCGACAGCTCATCAGGTTTCACTCTTGGTTCTCCAGCCCGACGGTCCAAACTGCAGCTCCTGTGTTTAAGACTGGGCTCCAGAGGAAGTGACCGGCTGCTCGCCCTCCAGCTTCCAACTATGTGCAATGGGTCTTCCCCCTTTTTCTCCCACAACCCCCCTGCTTCAACTTCAGAAGTCCTCAGACCATGAAAGAATTCTGATTCTTCAACTTTTCTAGTTCTTTGATTTGCTGTCTCAGAAACAGTATCCTGTGGGGAAAGACGAAGAGGACAGTGATTATTTGTTCTACCATAAATGCCAACAGGTGCTTTCTTAGAGAATACAAATTTCTCCTCACCTCTGCTCACGCAATGTCGCTTGTATTTCACAGACTCTGACCAAGGAGCGCAGGTTTTTGAGCTCGGTGCAGTTCTCCGACATGCAGATGCTCCCCATGGTGTGCGCCTCTTCACGTAGTCTCGATGCCTTTAAGGGTCACACAGGAAAATTAGTTTAATAAATGGGTGTTGCTGCTAAAAAGATAAGAAGTTGGACAGTTAAGAGGTACAGACCTGTTTCTCCGCGTGCTCGGCAGGCCAGCCCTGCACGTGCTTGATAAGATTCTCGTTGAAGTGGGCGGCGAGGGAGGGGGTGAAGGAGGTCCGGGCTGCTGAGGCGGAGGGGGGAGCGCAGGCAGAGTTGGGGGCGTGGCTGCTGGAGGAGGAGGAGGAGACGTGGTTGGGACCCGGGGAGGGGCTCCTATGACTGCTGCAACAAACACGGGTTGAAGGAGCATGTCAGTGTTGAGACATTATGTCCAAGGAGAAACGGACCTTTCACAAAAAGGACCAATCAACTTGTTCTCAGCAGCAATATTAAAAACTCAACTTCCCTCGAGTCTCAATATAGCTGATCACCAAATATAGGTCTTAGCTAACAGACAACTTCAGGAAGATTACTATTTGATCACGGCTCTTAACCTGTTAAGCCCTGAGCCGGTTTTTCAGGCCTCAGGCTCGAAAATGACATGCCCAGAACAATTGACTATATCTTCACTTCTTCAGAATCAATATAGATGTTTTTATTTTAAAGTAAATTCAGATTGAACATAGTAAAAAAAAATGTAAATTATAGTTTCCGTCTAAAAAAAAACCATTACTTATAGTGAAAACCACCCTTGAATGATGGGATAGTAGACTAAAAGCTTTAGGAATCTAAACTATAACATATAATAAGTACCCTGTATCAAGATTGATGCAAAACAAGTGACATTTGACCTTTTTAGAGAGGTTTAGAAAAAGTAGGTCCAGGCGGACTCACCTCTGGGTACATTTGGGTGTATTTGCCGTATCTCTGGAACCCAATGGTCGATTTGGGTGATTGACACCACTTTGTAACCGTTAGAGCCAATAGAATCGAGGGGAAGTTCCTAAATCCATCTAAACATTACCATTGGTGAGTTAGAATGATGCGAAACTCGACAAAAGTTAAACAAGTACACACCACAGACTGCCTGTGTCATGGCGAGTACAGTCGCTGCTTTATTTATGTCTGTATAGGCCGTTGTTGTGAGTGTGGACGGTCGGAGCATATATTGAGTTAGCTTAGCCAATCTCCATCTAGAAAACACGCATTTTAAAAGGTTTTTCGCCTGCCGTCTGTCTGCAAACTTGCCAAAGCATTAATTCATGGTTTTTACTAACCGGTATCAGTATGTTGTTACTTCGGCATCATTTTGAAACGTGTATTACAATTAAATCACGGTCAAATATGTCCATCTTGTTGTAGTTGTAGCCCCCTTGCCAGCGATTCTCTCTCTAGTTTAGCATACTCAGCCCGACTCAGCCCTGTTTGTTGGCCCCGATAGAACCACGATTTTGTCGGGCCAGAAAAGAGGTGAAAAAGTACCCCCGGGCCGGAACTAGGCCTAGTGGAAGCGCAACCAAAAATGGGCCCGGCACGACACGGCACGCTTAAACCGCGCTCCGCGCCATGGTGGAAATGCCCCATCAGACTTGTGTTTCGTTTAGGTAAAAATGGTTAATATCGTCTGATACCTGAATTTCTTCCCGTTAAGTGGGTATGACATATTAATAGGTTGTTAAATGTTAAGAAGCCCTGAGACACAGTTTCGTGCAATATTGTTGCGGGGGCAATCGGGCTTAACAGGTCTTTGATGCAGCAGCTCGGCTTCATTAGTTTTATGTGAACATTTACTAGAGTTTCAGATGAGAAAAAGGAATTTAGATGGTAGAAAACCAGGAGTGTGCTACGCGTTGGAAAGACAAACAAACAACATAATACAAAATGAAAAGTAGTAACTTAGACCTTGTATTTACTTGCTAGAACACATAGCAAGTTTTGGGTCTATCTCAGTTCCTCACTGGTGAAACATCCGAGCAAATGACTGACTTTGAAACAAGAAGGAACACTAAAGCTGATCAAATATTTGTACAAACAGCTGTGTCTTCACCTGCCAACAGTATATTCACAGAGGAACAGAAGCATCAGGGAGCTTCCTCCCCTTTTTGGAAATCGTTTCACAAAGCAATGAATGACTTCAATGAGAGACTTCTGAATGAAGCAGCTAAATTGTTCCACCAATGAACAGCAGGTGGTGCCACAACATTACACAATGAGGATAATCTAAAGGCAGGAAAACCATTTTTTATATGGTGGTCCAAACTCTGATATGAATGGGTTCTCCAAAACATTGTGAGATGAGGTATTTCCACTTCTTTCTTGGCCAAATGTGAGTATATGGACTTAACAACAGCTGCCACCCCAGGAGCCAGCTATAATAATGACAACAGTTAAGCAAACGGCTCTATAATTCCCTTCTCATGCTACTTATTCTTCTGAACCTAGTGCTGTTGCACATACCCCTGGCGCTGCAGGTTGCGGGGGGAGGCCGTGGAGGCATCGTGACTGTGCTGCTTCTCGCTGGAGAGGGTCTGTTGGGAGGAGGGCTGGGGATGAGAGGACTGCTTCCCTGATGTCGTACTCACCTAAACACAAGTTAGAAACAACACATCAATCCAGATCCTCTCCAAAATACACAGATCATGTATACTTCAAAGTGTAGGTTGATATATCTCTGGAAACATTTCTTACATTTCAACCAGCTGGCCTATCTCCCCATTGTATTTAAACACTGTTTGTGTCTTACTTTTGAATGTGAGATGGCGGGCTGCGTGTTGTGGAGGGGTTTGTTGTGACCGGCGTTGCTCTGTGGCGTGCTGATCCTCGGAGAAACATAAGACCTGGGCGATGAGGCGTCCGATGTTAACGACATGGGGGACTGGTTCGATTGCTGAGCTGCTGGACGTACGCAGAGAAAAAGCAAAACAGCATAAGGGTTTCAGTCAATCTTCTCGAATTATAGCCGGCAAGAAAACCACTATGAGCAGGTACATGATCGGGGAAATCTTAAAGACATTCATGCAAGTCAGGTTAGCAAAACTTTAAGTTTATCAGCAGTAATTATTGGAATAGACAAGCTTCTGTGTGAGTTGTGTTTACCTTGGTTGGAGAGCTGAGCAGCTTGAGAGAGGATAGTAGTGATATTGAAAGCTGATGGTCCAGCAGTGAGGATCTTATGGAGCATCGACTGTAATGAAGCCTGTGTGACGGCAGCTGTGAGAACTGGAGAGGTAAAGAGACACACTGTTAGTCCCCGCACTGATTTATAAAGTCCTGCTACACAGTCAAATACAGTAATGTGTCCAAATGGAACATGCACTAGGTCCACAGTGCTGAAGAGGATTGATCAGCCAGCGATTGTTATTGGTCGATATTCGGTATTGTGGAAGGGTAAATTAGGTTATGTATTTGTCGAGAAACTTTTTGTTAATAAACAACAACGAATGGCTCAGTTGAAGTCAATTGAAGTCCAATAATGATCTAGGCATTTTCTAGGTATGAATAGGTTTTGTTTATTATTATTATGCAAGGACTTTAATCTGACTGGACAGGAAGAATAAAAATGAGCAACTTCGGCACAAACAAACCCCGTTCTATTCATACATTTAATTAAACAGGCGCATGTAAGAACATGAGGAGAAGAAGCAATACATAAACGGCAATAAACAAAAGCTTAGTCAAAGAACAAGATGAGTCTGAGTCCTTCCAGACAACCAACTTCTGAGAAGCGTATGATGGCGTCACCTTCGCTGATGGGATGAGCGTACAAAAACCACCAAGGGAAAAAACACAGCCAGTCCGGATGCATGATGTGCCCCCTACAATGTCAGCCAAGGTTTTCTCTCAGTTTTGGCACAACATGGACTCTAAGAATAGTCATTCATAGTGTACTCAACAAAAGTGCTTGTGGGATGATCAATGAGTATCTTAAATCCAACTGGGATAGAGGGGACTGCTTCCACCAATTTCTCAAAGCTAAAAAAGTAAAGTGGGATACATTTGTAGCCCCCCGCAGTTGCCTTTCCCTGACAGACAATGTGAAAGTGTCTTCTTCTTCTTCATATTTACAATGATTCTGTCTCGCCTCTCTCTGATGGTCGGTTTATCCAGTATAACCACAGCTTTCTACGCATTTCCACATGGCTGTGACAGGGATTCTTTATCACTGGCCCAAAAAACTATCCAAACCATCTCAAAGTGAATAACAAGGTCAGCTCACCTGCTCTTTCTTAATGTTTGTGTTTATGTAAAGCATTTGTCATCAACAACAGCTTCATACTTGTTTTGTTTTCAAAGTGAAAGTAGGTGGTTACTTTCACTCTGACAGAAGTCTCAAAACACTGTCACTGAAAGGAAAGCAGCTGGTTAAGAAAGTCACGACAACAAAAACCTCCTGCTCGCATTCAATGCCCTTCACAACCTGGCTGCCCTCCTTCAGGAGTACACCCCCTCTCGCTCCCTTCGCTCTTCCTCTGCTGGCCGGCTAACCGCCCCCACCCCGTCACCATGGGTGCTCAGGCTTTTAGCTGCACTGCTCCCAAATGATGGAACTCTCTCGCCCCACACATCTGACAGTCTGACACAATCACCACCTTCAAGTCCCACCTAAAAGCCCACCTGTTCAGATCAGCCTACTCACTGTAGTGCTACATGTTCCCTGTTACTGTCCCATTGTAAGGTATTAAACCCTAATTTAGAATATTTTATGAATGGTAAAGTGTCCTTGAGTGCTTTACAAGGTGCCTCTCAATAAAATGTATTATTATTATTTCCAGAAATTCAGTATGTCAACACCCACTCCAGTGAAATACCACGATTAGATTCCTAACTTCCTACCACCGTAAAAAAGAAAGTTGTCAAACCACTCAGTTTCATTTCCCTTGGAGGAATCATTTTCAAGTCAGTCCAGAAGCAGAGAGCAGTACATGGTATAATTTCAAAGTGTCGCCCTGTAAGTAGTGCTCATCAAAGAGCCACTGCAGCCAGCTGAATGGAGACAGTTGTCACGCATCGTCTGCCTTCTTTCTTACCTTCGTTGATTTTCGCCATGTCCACGCTGGCGTTGTTGAGCTGCAGCGCGGTCTGAAGTGCTGGGAGGAGCTGGCGGAGCAGGGTGGGGTCATGGAGGAGTGGGGGGGCAGGGGAATGCAGGACTGGGGACACAGGCACCGTGGAGGCTGATGATCCGTGGGGCCCCGATGAGGCGTTCAAGCCCCCTGAGCCAGAAGATGACGATGACTGCGTGGCTGCAGGCTTCTCCACCTGGGCTGACTCTGCAGAAAGGAGGAAGCCATTCCATCAACAAAGGCAGTCTCACAAATCAATTCTCACCAAGTGATAATGCAGTTGCTCAACATTGATACACATATCCTGGCAAGAGAAAGCACACATCAACCCCATTATGGAATGCTATCACATCCTTTGGCTGTTTGCAGAAGCCATGCATATGAAAAGACACACACAGAGATTCAGTCCTGCTGCTGCATTTTCTTACTGAATACCAGCTTACAGTAAGATGCTCAAACTGGACTAGTGCAACAAGATATCAATGCATTCTTTCGGAGAAATCTAAAGAAAAAAACTGCAACTTCTGGCAATCTACAAATAGGGTTTATGGCCCTGCATGACATTCTGTGACAAGATATCATACATCAGGAGACAAGGACAGGTGCAGACTTGCTTGAGCTTCTAAGCAATACATACTACAATCTGCGAGTCATTCAAACTAGAAAACGGGAAGGCATCTCCAGAGCTACATCGCTTGTTGTATTTGACTTAATATGAACGAGAAAAGCTGCTCATAGAAGGGTAAGCGAATACATCATATACATAATTACAGTACACAAAACGAGCGACCAATTACCGGCTCTGAATCATGCTTAATAACCAAGCTGTGTGGTGGGATTAAGTGCAGTCGAAATGTCGGCTGTACGTCGGCATAGGGGTTCCTACAGACCCTCGCAGATCCTTAAAGATTTTCACCGAAACCATGAATTTGTCTTAAGGCTGCGTTGGAACAGACTGAAGCCTTCCATGAAATAAAACATCCCTCTCATTCATTTAAGGATACTCTGGCATCTCAGCATGATGCCAACAGAGGGTTTAACTATAGCAGTATTGGCTGTACAACAGGTTCCATCACATGCAAGGGAGCACACATTCCTGGTAGACTCCACTCCGAATTAAAACGGTTAACAGTTATGTTTTGCCCTCTGATAAACCTTTTATTCTGTTAATCTGGATTTCTTCAAATGCATTTCACTGTCTCTAAGGGACCTTGAATAACATTCCCCCCAGAAGAAGGCCCCCTTTGCTATTTAAGCGCACTGCTCTCTGGATAAGACGGTACCCCAACAACAAAATATTTGCTTTTGCAACATGAATTTAAAATGTGTTATAGTTGATTTAGTTGTCAAGGTATGGCATGATATAATTACAAGTTTCAAATAAAAATCCTTTGAAGTGTCAATGCAAGTTTTGCATGTATGAAAAATGAAAGAAGCCAAGAATAATCTAAAAAAGCACCTTAGATTTCAACTGGTGTTTTTGTTTGTGCAAAGTCAGGCGATTTAAATGTTATGATTATATATCAATGAGTCCCTAACACCTATATTGTATGTGAAACTAGTCATTTGAGAATGTAAAAGCTCCATGTACACAGAGCTCTGTAATAACTGAACGTCAGCTTCAGTCAACATTTTGACTGAGGGCAGAACATCTCCACGTGCCTCTAATGCAACACAGAGTTCCTGCCATCTGTTCACCCACAGCTATATAGGAGCCGTTAGTAGTGATGATGCTACAGGCCAAGCTGCCCTCTATGAGTCTAATGGCGCATTTCCACTACAGCGCGGAGCGCGGTTTAAGCGTGCCGTGCCCGGCCCGTTTTTGGTTGCGTTTCCACTAAGCGTAGTTCCGGCTAACGGGTACTTTTTCAGTTTTCTGGCTCTCCAAAATCGAGGTTCTTTCCGGGCCAACAACCGGGCTGAGTATGCTAAACTAGTGAGAGAATCGCTGGCAACTACAACAAAATGAACATATTTGACCGTGATTTAATTGTAATACACGTTTCAAAATGATGCCGAAGTAACAACATACTGATACCGGTTAGTAAAAACCATGAATTAATGCTTTGTCAAGTCTGCAGACAGACGGCAGGCGAAAAACCTTTTAAAATGCGTGTTTTCTGAATGGAGATTGGCTAAGCTAACGCAGTATATGCTCCGACTGGCCACACTCACAACAACGGCCTATACAGACATAAATAAACCAGCGACTGTATTCGCCATGACACAGACAGTCTGTGGTTTGTACTTGTTTAACTTTTGTCTAGTTTCTGAACAGATATGAGGAGCTGTGAGCTCTGAGGGTTAACGGCTGATGTTGGTTTTGTGTTTCGCATGGAAGATGACGTCACGGCTCCGCCTACACTGCGTTACTATAGTTACCAGGGCTCGACAGTAACAGTTGCCAGGTTGCAATTGGCAACCATTCAGAAAAAATGTCAACCACTTCTTGGCCTATTCTGCTCCGTTGTGCATTCACTTCCGGTAAAAGTTCCTTCAAAATAAGAGTCCCGATCTTATTACTACCAAAACAAAAGTGCAAAACGAAACTTTACCATAGGAAAATATTGGCATACAAATATAATCACTTCTATAAAAAGATAACACATTTTAAATATAGTTAGACATATTAAAGGTAATTTACAGCATTAATAATTAATATCTAATTCTTAACTGTGAATGGTTTTCATTTATTTAACATTAGAAATGTAATAGTCTGGCCAATGACAGAACCACAATCAAGACTTCAATGCTGAAGGGCCAATGGATCTATGCTGGGGATCAGCACAAAGGTCAAGACTTCAATGCTGAAGGGCCAATGGATCTATGCTGGGGATCAGCACAAAGGTCAAGACTTCAATGCTGAAGGGCCAATGGATCTATGCTGGGGATCAGCACAAAGGTCAAGAAAACCCACATTTGAAAGGGAGACAATGGATGACCAAGAAACTAGTGACTTGCTCAATTCAGCAACCAGGCATCAAAAGTTGATGCCTGATTGCCAGCCTGGCAACCACTTTTAAAAGTTAGTGTTGAGCCTTGTACCCCAGTTCCTAAACTGTAATGGAAACGCAGCATAAAGTGAGCCTGGCCTAACAAGGCCTAACGAGGCCTAGCCATACCGTACTAAGCCGAGCGACGCCCTGCAGTGGAAAAGCGCCATAACACTGGTCTTGATTAGTTATATTGATCATTTATTATGAAGTATATTCAGCAAGTGTTACGATCAACAGGAGTTTCAAACATCAACACTAGCTTTCCACAGCAAGTGAACAGGGGTTTCTGCAGTGACAATATCTCTCGTGACAGAATGACTTCTGGGAAATTGTCCTAAATAAGGCAATGTAATGAACATGGGGTTAGTGAACCCACATCAATGAATCCAGAAAGAACACAACATGTAGATTGTTTGTGTCTTTGTTTTGACACCTAGCTTGTTCGGACAAGTTGTTGGAGCGTTTCACCCTCAGGTTCAGTAGGGCTGTACCCGAATATCCGAATATCCGGTCGTTGGCCTACTATTCGGTTTTCAATTTCGTTATTCGGATATTTGTTTTTTGTTAGTTTTTTTCCTAAATGTATGCTATCAATAAAGGCGAATTGCCACATTCTTATACTATATTTATACTTTTTAATTGCACTGTTAAAATGCGGAAATATATACAATCTCAGCTTGGGCACCTGACATCGCTTTCAATAGCTAGATCTGATCGATATGGACATAAACGCGAGTGAAGTCTAATCTGACAGGAGAGAGAGATCAGCTGCTGCTGACGAGTCGACACGCAGCTCTGCATGATCACCTGCAGCGGTGAGCGGAGAAAAACACACACTGCAGGTTAGAAAATCACACTTAGCTATTTTAATAAATGTATTTAGCCTACCTCTCAAACGACAGTACCTAAACTAGTAATAGATATGTTTATTTTGACTGTCGGGTCACTCATTACTGGATCAGCGAGCTGCATGAGATACTGACGGGCTGTCGGGAGAGGGAGAGAGCGCTCCGTGTTATTATAAATGACTGTACACTTTTGAATAATGTAGTTACTACTACTATAATTAATGAAGCTGCTTTATCCGCAGTTTAAACTATATTCGCTGCTGATTACTAAAGTTGAGAAAGATTTGAGGTAAATCTTCCCAGTAACATCAGCTTGCTCGGACACAGAATTCCTTTTCCTTATAAAACACTGTTCAGAATGAGCACAAACAAACAAATCAATCAACTGTATCGAATGAGTCCCTGAACCGGCACACGCAGTGCATGTCTGAATACGCTCTGTGTATGTCGTCATTCTATGCATGCAACTGTCAAAGGCATTTCATAGATGCTGGGAGTGGTTAGAAACAGGTTATTCATGATACATGTCATCCTCTCAGTGATAGCTTAAGTATCTTTGGAGTAGTTTGATAGAGGAGCACCACAGTCTTGAAATCATTACAAAATATTGAACCTAGGAGAAATATCATTTTCAGGTGACTGCAGCCTGAATATTACCCGTTTGGCACTACTATCCTGCAACAATGTGTGTCAGAGGAGTTTTAGCCAGGAATATATGTATTGTTGAAACATACAAAAGGTCAGACACATCATACGTCAGCTATTTCCACCAAGACTATTTTTATAGGGTTGACAGCCAGATGGGGTACAACACTCTGGACGACATGCAGACTAAATTGAATTGTGTCACTTCTGCCCTGTGTAAAAAACTGAGAGAACTGTATCGGAACAGAAACACTGATCCATCAGAAACAGTTTGCCTTGCTCAGTTATGGTCAACTGGAGATGAACGTGAAATCCAAGTGAGCTGTTGCTTTGCAGTAAAGTCTCATGAACGGAGTTATACTGCATCACACATACTATGATACTGTGAGCTCACGGAAAACAACTTTGGTCAAAGGTCAACTTTGCTCGATATCAGCGGTAAAAATGATGCTTAAAGTTATCCTAATGACAACAACAGGCAGCAATTTTATAAGGAAAACCCTGATTAGAATTCACCATCACACACAACAACTATCTTTTTTTAATAGTGTCAACACTAACTAACAAGACTGTTCCATTCAGTCAAATGTGGTTCAATCAGTCGTAGTCTGTGTCTGTTGGTAAGCAGTTCCTTAGTATTCATCAGCTCAACAACAGTCATCATCAGCTAATAACACTTTTTAAACCTAGCTTTAAGCAAAGATGGGGACAAAGATGGAAACACTCATCCTCGTCCAGCCAAGCAGGATATGCATCACAGGGTTTTTTCTAGGAAAATATAGTACGAGGGTGCTAACGAAAATGACGGCCCTGCCCACTTCCCGGCGAAATAATGCATTAGATTAGATGTAATTAAAAAAATCACAGTTTAAGTGTAAGCCTGCTGCCTGCCACTCGTCCACCAGCAGACCGACCGGAAATTAATCCACTATTTATTCGGAGGGCCGTGAAAACAAAGCTGTCTATGCCGTCTGACTGTCTATTTGACATGATTTTCATATTTTAATTATACCGTTTTTGACGAACAGAAATATTGTTTTCTGGCATCCCTTTAACATTTTACGGAAAAAAAATCGACATTTTGGTAAGAGGGCGCAGCGCCCCTGTAAACCCAGTTTGACAAAACCCTGCATCAAACACAGACATGTAATGAATTAACACCAGTCGCAGCGGACTGGTGAGGATAATGTGTGTTTTTATGATGTTTTTAACACTTACTAGCTGCAGTGAAGCCGGGGGCTGCCGATGCTTGCATAGCCTCCCGTCTGTAGTCCCGGTCTTTGGGGAAACTGTTGACAACCGCAGTCTTTGTCGTCTCTTTTTGCCTCTGTTCTCTGTAAGACACAAACAAGTATGCATGAAACCAGTTATCCGTTTATCCAATCTCTACGAGGCACCTATTTAAAAACTCAAATGTATGGAGTATGTACAAACAAGCGGTTGACGTCAAGGGTTTGTAGCTACCTCTCCAACCATTCTTTAGGCTTCTCCCACTGGGACACCTCTGTCCTGCAGTTGTAATAATATTTCTTTCCGGACGAGCTGATGTGCTCTGACCAGTCGTCCCCGGGTTCGTGAGGCTGTGAAGAAGAAGAGCACATATTAAGCTGCAGGAGCCAGCCAGCCAGAAAACTATTGTGTGCAAGGGTGTTGTGAGGGGATGTGATGCAAGAGCTTGTAATGACATCTGAAAAGTACAAAAGAGATACGCAGAAGCTTTTTAAGCGGAAGGCAATGCTTATTTCTGATAGTGATCATGATACCTAAGGTAACCAAAGTGAAACAGAATGCAGAAAATTAGAACAAAATTGCACACCGTTACCATTTTACAGTGTAATCCAGTGCTTGATATGACAAGACAAGCCCATAGAAATGAATCATGTCCATTACTTAAGCAAACTCGAAATTACCGTAACAGTGTGACTGATCGCTCTATGTGGCAATATATCATCGATTATCAAGCCTGCAGATTTTGAATTGGCTATAGGCGCGTTCACACCGGAGTACTTTTCCCGTTTAGTTCTGTTAGTGCCTGGAATTTTGCGTTCACACCAAAAAGAGTACTTAGTTCCGAGAACTTTTACCCCCATTTTTAGTGCCTGCTAGAGAGGTGGTACTATCCTGGGGAGAAAAAAGTACCAATTTCTATTGGCTGGGCGAATTGCAAACCACGCCCCGTAAAACTCTGAAAAGTTTTGTGAAGCATTGTATTTGCTGGCATTAGCATTAGCATTAGCCCTGCGCACTAACGGAGAGAGAATAACTTATGGCAAAAAAAAAAAAAACATGGGAGCTGTGGAGTGATGAGGAGGTGTCGGTGTTCTCGCGATTTACTCGGAAGGCCCCAACTCCGCCATACTAAGTGCCGGCACTAAGTATGGCAAAGTACTTGGTGTGAAAGCAGCTATTGACACACTTTGCTCTCTCCATTTTTTTGGTTCAAACGATAGCAATGCAACTATATGTAGTAGTTAAGGTTGTGCACTGATTGTTTCAAAACACATATCTATGATCAGCGTTGTATAACTACAGTACAGCATAAACTACAAAGAAAAACTGTTGTGTTGTGCTGTGTTTTAGTCCACCGTGCCCCCATGCCGAGGCAAAGGAAACACTTACTGTGTCTGAGGTCTTGCTGGGGTTAGAATGTGAGTTGGAGCTATGAAGGGAACTGTGGTTGAGAGAGTTTTCTTGTGGAGAAAAACTGGTCCCTGCAACAAAACACAAAAAGAGGGAAAGACATCATCAGTAACAGCCAACGACAGTAATTTGTGACAAAGTGACAAAGATGTAAACCCCCTCTAGCCCCTACCCTAGCCCCTAATCACAAAGATGACCTATTTCTAATTCAATTTGCCAAAAGGTGACAAGTTTCAATTGAACACTATAGCTTTAATAATAAATATTCCTGTTAGTAAAACAAACAAAAACTGTTCATCCAAATAACTGCAGAAAATATTAACCAAAAACACTCCTTATGCTCAAGTTTTTATTTGATATGTTGATTCCAGTTTTCTGTTGCCTTTTGGGAAAGTGTTTGTTGAGTGTAAAACGAAAATCAATTATATTATTTATAATGAAAATAGTTAACCAAAGTAGCCAGGAGCAAAATGCCACCTCATCCCCCAGCAAGAGGATTGTGTCTGTGTTCGACACTTGCATTCGTCTGTTAAATAAAAAATGTAAAGAAGTCATTCCATGTTTTAGAGCTCCGAGTTGAGTTCTGAACTAGTATACATCATATGCAATTACTTGTAGTGTTATTGCATCACCACGCAAGAGGGAGCTGTAAAGTATGTGTTGCTTGAAAACTATGACAGACAGCAGGCATGTCAAAATGTGCAGTAAATACCTGATGAAGAGTAGAGCTACACTTTAAATACAAATGAACGATTCAAGCAGAAACATGTCATCAAATGACGTCAGCTATTTGCGCTGCAGTCATGTAAATTTGGCGACACAATAAACAAGCTTTGGTCACAGCACTGACACTTTTATGAGTAGAAACCTCAAGCTTTAGCCTTACACTAGCTAGCCTGTGTATTCTGGTTGATTTTGTGTCATATTGTAAATGTGGGTAGTAGCAGCAGTCCCACTGTGGGATTTCGGTTATACATTTCTAATGATGTCATGTTTATGATGCACGCTGTCTCCAATGCCTTAAATCTGAGTTGTACTATAAAATCCTGTACCACAATTTAAAGGGCCCATGTCATGGCCATTTCCACTGATCATAATTCCATTGTTGAGGTCTACTAGAATAGATTTATATTGTGCATTTTTCCAAACTCACATTGGTTTCTCATACAGCATCTCTGTAAAGTACGTGTATTCACTGAATTTCACTCTCTGCCTTTAACGGCTCGTTGGAGCTCCAATAGCTCCAGCCCCCACCCTCCCTGTGAGCACAGTGTGCTCTGATTGGTCGGGACGTTGTGAATCGCGCTGAGCTCCGTGGAGGTGTGGTTTCCTTGTTTAGCGATACACAGCGAAACACAGACAAACTCATCCTGAGCACACACAAACTCACAGCCGAAGTGAAAACAATAAGTGTGGCTTGATATTGAGTAAGAAAAAGGTTGATAAACGCTGTGAGAATGGGTCTGCAGAGAGAATTTCGCCGCGATCCCAACTGTCTGTTATCAGCCTGCAGCCAGGGAGGAGAAATCAGCAGAGCTGCCTGCACTGAGTGTGTGTGTGTGAGGAAGTCCGTGGATTGGTCAATTTGGACCAATCAGCGGGGGCTTAACGTAACGGCTCCGTGGACGTAACGTAACGGCTCCACGGATTGGTCCATTTGGTTCCGGGTACCGCATGACCGTATCGCGTCATAGCTCTGGGCGTGGCTACTGGGTATCCAGACGTCACGATGCCCAGGAAGAACATGAGAAATCTCCAACGAGGCGTTTTGGGGAGGTCTTTTCTGTGTTAGAGTTTTACTCCCTACAGTGTGTACTTTGAGGGTTTTTGACTCTGCAGACCGTTTACATGCATAAAAACCTTCATAACACACAAGGGGACGGGTAATAACCGGAAAAGCATGACATGGGACCTTTAACAAAATATGCTTTTGGTAGAGTATCCCCTATATGAAACGATAGCACTGTCAATTTCAAAAAGTGTCCTGCCAAAATGTTTCTCAATGCATGTAAAGCTGCCACGATAATATAAATATGGCATCATCTTTTGGAAGGGTAAATCAAGAGCATAGGGGTGTAGAATCATTATTTTAAACAAAAAGCTCAAGATCAGAAGTCCATTTGTGTAGCAGTATTTCTTAAAATTGGTTAAAAATCTGTCCCACTACTTGTGCTGCCTCCCTGGTGTTTCTGATGTAAACACCCGGCCAACACCACTAAAGGAAACAGAATAAGTGAAGCTATCAGAGCAAGACTGAACACGCTTCTGTTGATCCCATCTTCTCAAATCTGTCAAACTTTTATTAGATGCCATGTAAGCACTTGAGGATAATTGTATATTTGTAACATTTTTTAAACGTCCTTCAGGAGTATAATAACATTTCAGAGAGGCAGAGGAAGACTTGGATTGAAAACTTTTGGTGAAAAGGTTTTTCTCAAATAAAGCAGCAAGAGAGGGAGGACGCAGTGAGCACTCGTGTCCTTGGGGCCACACGGAGCCGTGTTTTGCAATCTGTACACACACAAGACTGGCAACAATCTGGGGCACAACCACAAGTGCAACATAAATGATTTAACTTGTAAACTACAGCATCTAATGGGGCATTTAACTGTACTTTCACCTGCAGCTTGATCATGAAAATCATACCATAGGTGTCAGGGATAACAAACGTACGAGAAATGTGTGGAAATACTAAAAGGAGATTTGAAGCGAATAAAGAAAATAGTTTACAATACAACTTATCCTTGAGTTGGACAGGCATGTCCCAAATGTTGCTACAAAATCTGTGTAACACCTTAATAATAATACCTTTATTCTCAAGTGAATCTCAAATCTGTGCGTGGCTGACAAATGTCATCACTTCATCTCACCCACAACCTTGTTTGAAATGGCATAACCCATGTTTGTAACCAATTATCCTCCACAATACATTGTCCTATTAAACCTAGTTCCCTACAATGTAATGTAGGCCTTCACGCTGCATTACTTGAATTGAACAGAATTTTAAAGGATTTGACCATACTGTGCAGGGTTATCAATGATACAGCCTTGACGAGAGGAACTCAAAGCATCCGTTGCAAGTTGGCTTTATAATGTTAAAGGAAAAGGCTCACATGTTCTCCATGGAGAATTCAATGTTTGTATTTCTCTGTCTGGAGAGCTGCTATAGATTTAGTTGGCAGGACTTTACTGAAAGCATACTGAGAAAAGTTTAACTTTGAGATCTTTCTGTGTCTGTTTTTCTTGCCATTTGTCTGCAATTAATATGTGTTTAAGTGTCTATCCTGTATAAACTGACAGATTCCTTACCACGTTTCTAAACTCTGCAAGTCGTTGCCTGACAGTGTTGCGCTCTGGGTATTTTTTTAGACTATCATTTTCACTGACCTTTGATATTTGCATCTCCTGGTTTAAGAGATCACATTCTGTACATGGTGTTCAATGCTATATTTTTTTCCTTCCCAACACCAAGGTCCAACTCAACACAAAGTATATTAGGGTGTTAACCCTGTGCATGAGAGAGTTACAGGCTCTCAGGCATGCATGATTTGTCTTTTCCAGGTATATTCAATAAATATATTCAGGTTCCCAATTTAGTTAATCATTTGGGCCCATTCAATTCTATAATATCATATTTCTACAGATGTTTCACTCTGTCTATTTCAGCTGTCAAAAAACGGTGCAGTATGTTCCATTTAAACACTGCAATGCACAGTGATCTAACAAAAGCCCCAACAAATGAACAACAGTGGATGCAGAACTGACTCCAGCCAGGTGTAATTAATGATGTCAGTGTGATCAAACGGATCATTAGGAGTAAGAGACCCTTCCATTTCAGCAGCTTTTTGTATTTGAACTTCAAAAATATGTTCAAAGACAGCTTGTTCAAATCATGTCTACAACAGGGCACCTTGCAGAGAAAATAATCCGACAACAGACAGAATACTCTATTTATCCGTTAGATAATTAACTTTAATTAGCTGTGGTTGTTTTTAAACTACAGCCTGTGACGTTTGACATTTTCACAAGTGACACATAGGGCCTGCTACCTGAAGGTTTTCTACGTTTGATTTGAACCCACATTTTCCAAAATGTATGGCATCCCTTGCATCTGTATGAATGTGCGTTAACATGCGAGTGTTGACTAGTATATGTAAAAGCGCTATATAAATGCAGTCCATTACTATTGGCTATCTTTGTTAAATAGGATCAATAGGAGATTTGTTTGCCTCTGCGCTTAGATATTCTAGGTATTTAACAAGTGATTGATTTATCGACTTAGCAACGTACTCACTAGATGACAGTTTAAATATTCAAATGTATACTGTGTAATTTAGTCCTGGTAATGCAGGTATTTAAGAGAAAGTAAAGTGCCTCCACAATAAGCTCTTTTCAGAAGCCCTGCAACATTTTTTATCAAATAATGCTGGTCCAATAGCTTTGTGGCATAACGGATTTTGGGAACATCCTAAAGTTACTAATGAGTAAGACTGGACGAAGTAATATGAGTAATTTAGTCATTAGGTATACTTGTGTGACAAAGTTGGTTCTGAATTTCAACTATTTAATTATTTTCCCGCTATCAACCACACAGGACTTGTTGTAGGTACATTTCCAATCCCCCTTTCACAGCCCACTATGGCACAATTACACCAATTTAAAATCACGATAGCTGCTGCAGAATAATGAATCCATGATTACATTAGCCATTTTCATTAGTAAAAACATTATTCCAATCACAAGAGATGGTTTCTAAAAGACTACACATTACCCAGTCGGCAATTAACAATCTATTTTTCCAGGGAAGCCAATAACCGATGAAGAACTCTCACCTGTAGCTGAAATTACAGCAGACACTTTAATGAGCTTGGTTTGGCTTTCATAAAAGCTTTTCCATTCATCCCTTTTCAATATGCACAGAGAGGATAATGGGAAATAGAAGGGCAGCAAACACGGCAATGCAAGATGGGCGTCTAAAGTACCACATCCATTGTTTTTGTATTCAAGTCCATACACTGGCGGTATCTTGATGCGTATCTACACAAAGATATACGCCACTGTACCACTTTCCAGCGTCAACTTGTCAATCCTCAAAAAAAAGCAGCGTTTTCCCCCCCCAGATCAGCACATTTCAGCCATCTTACACTATGAGTACTTTGGCCTGTATGGCATGTGTGATTCTGATTTGAAATCATTCGCCAAACCTATAGGATCCAAAGTAAGTAATTCTTACTTCTTAGGTTAGGCTGTCAACATTTGCAAGTAATTAGAGTTATAAATAACAAGCTTATAGTGTTCACGAGCTATAGCTAGAACCAGAAAATAACGTGAGCAGCATTTGTTGACATTTGTTGTCATTCAACCTGTTGTACATCTTAAAGTATTTATCTCATACCCAAAAACAACATTGGCGTTTGTATAGAAACCCAGTTTGATCAAAAACAAAGCCCTAATAGGCAGCTTCCTATAGCAGAAGACTGCTGAATCAATGTAAGCTGTCACTTTGTTTTTTGAACAGCCTATGTCATTATCTAAAGCATAGACAATATCCAATCTTATATATCTCAGAATAAAAAGCAACACTGGGTTTATGCACATTGTACACGCATTCCTGTAACTGTTTTTGTGTTGTTATGGGTCATATTTTCATCTTGATCTACAAAGTAACCCACAACACCTCTATCAACCATTGAACCGCAAAATACTATACATCCTTATTAGTTCTGTAGCCGCTTGTCTTTAGACGGATGTTGTACACACAGCAGTGGCTACTGCAGTTCATGATTAGTCTTACGCATATGTTATAACTATACAAATTTGAAAAACAGGCTACACAAATCAAATGTTTTGAAACTCAGCACAATACCACCATAATAAACTAGAATCAGCCCCACATCACATATACCGCATAGATGGATAAAACTGCCTTTCAGCTTTTTCCACAATCCTTAAAAGAAATCCAGTCAATTAAAAATGTTTTACTTCTGAAAAAATTCAAATGAATACAACCATATTCCACTTCACTACACTGCATTAGAATGTAAACACATCAACCAACATCTATTTTTGTGGTTTCAGTTATAGAAATTAACTGTCGACAACTGACATTTACTCCACTGGTTGAAATTAAGTGATTTTTGTTATAGATATTTGGTTGGTTGCTACCAAATTTCCTCAGTGCATCTATGTAACTTCAGCCTCTGAAATAACTACTACTTTACTACTTGGCTGTACTTATATCTGAGGGTAACAGGAATGCAGTATGCAGCTGCAGTGTTTCAGTGTTGAAGAGGCGTAGTGCAGTTTGTTTTGAATCTAAACCCATTATAGTCTCAATAACCACTCTCTCACCTCCATCCCTGTCTCTGGCCCGGTGTGTATGGACAGCCTTTGCTCTGCTGTGACCTGTGCCGTCGATGTGTTTGTTTTCAGGGCTGTCAGACCTCCTGAGCATTTTGCAGGGAGGAGTGACATCTGAGGAGTCTCGCATCTTTTCATGTCGGTGGTCGCCTCCTGGATGGCTCTTGGACGAGTATTTGAGAGCCTGTAAACACAAATCAAACACCTCACAACAATCCAATATTTTATACGAAGACTGATTTCCTCCTTGTATCATCATCACAATGTCTCTCAAACCAGTGTCACCCCTTGTTGGGCTGTTCAATGTACCAAAGTGAAAAACGAACTTGCTATGAATATGTTAGTAATTGGTTAGGGGTGCTAATCTTGATTCAAACAGCTATTTATGTATGGTTCCAAAGTAGAAGATTAATATATGTCAATTCGCGTTAGTGCCACAATATCAACTATAGTGAATGCTCACTTAGTAACAATGCACTTATGTATAATGACATTTATTTTATTTATTTTTCGGATTAAGGAAGTAAACAGAAGGTTTTATAAGACAACCTAGTATTCACCTTCGTCATTAGTTATAAACTATATTTTGAATGTAGCGGTTTATACGTGGTTTTGTAGTATTCATTAGGAGCCCCTTTAATGTTTCGGAAGCTTAGCTAGCTATATCCTTAAAATGACAGATTGCGGTCAGGCCCTAATCGGACTGACTAGCAACCAAGCTAACTGTAACAGGCTATCATTAGCTTTGAGCTGCAACTAAACTCGTCTGTACCTTTTCAAAAACAGCTGAATTCGACGAAACATCCAGACTATGTTGTCGTTACCTGGTAATAACCACGTCTGAACGTATTTGCAGCGTTCAGACCGTAATTTCGAACACAATATGTCACTTTTCACGTTATTTTCCGCACTGACTGCGGCCTGTTGTGCTTTCCAGAAGCCTGAACTAGAGTCTCCATTTTAATCTTATTTGCTGCTAGCAAGCTAACAGGCTAAAGTAAGCTAACAAGTACCTGATAGGGCTGAGTATCTCTTCGGTCGCACCTGCAAATAAAAAGAAAGACAGTTGTGAATATAACGCTTTAAATGTCAAATAATATAAATAGTTCTAAGAGCAGCAACAGCTGAACGTCTAAGTTGCTATGCACTTATTTTGGTTTCAGTAAAAATGGCGGATTGTAAAAGCGTAGCTACGAGTTAAAGGAAAATCAGAATAAGTAACGTTAAAAAGATGTTTACCCATCGCCGAGTCTCGGTTGTTTCCTTGCATACATTACCATCAATGCCGTGTTAGTGTGTGTGGAGTGGGATGTGAAAGATTGATAACGGTACTCTATTTTTCTTGTTGATTCGGAGATCTAAAATTGTCAATAATTTCAACCTAGCTTGTGTGTATTTCAATGCTATCAGCAGCACTGGTCGAAAGAGCGCCCTCACTCAGTCCATCTCCCACTCAGACACAGCCGTATCTCTATCTGCCCACAAAACGTAGCAGTGGAGCTGCGCGCTGGGTTGCCAGATATTGTACACTAACCAGTGGGATAACCCCTTTATAAAGCAATAATACCTAGGAAAAGTGTCAAGTAACCATGTAATGTCAAGTAAATAACATGGGGGGTGTTTTCTTGTTGGTTTATACATGAACACGTATTTAATTGCACTCACTTATAACTATTAATGTTACTACAATATTAGCACAAATGCTTAATAAACACTGATATTGTAACAAAAACAAATGGAGGAATAGAGAGTAAGACTCCTATCAGTCTCAAGTGTAAGGATTATGACTTATTCCATTAATGTTCAAGCAAATCGAGCAGTTATGGAATATCAATTAAATAGATTGACAACATTGGGTATTGTACAGACCTGGCAACTTGACTGCAACCCACATCCTCCCCCTTCCGATGGCAACATCCGGGACACACACTAGTTGTTGTGGGGCAGTCCGCTAAAACTCGTATACCTTTTTATTTTTGCTGGATGGATTGTCATTTTTTACCCACAACTGCATTTACAACTGTTTAGAATAAATAACCCAGTTTGCCCATTTCCTACAAAAGCTGTGGATCAAATGTGTTTAGAGCATTAAAGACCTACAGCAGGCAATGATTTGTTCTCTCCTGACATCTAGTGGTTTTATGGTAACAAAGCAAGGAGCATTTATTAAGAGATCAGCATAATCCCTACACAGTGCATCCATAGACTAACAGGCCATCCTAAACATCTGCACATACCCTGGGGCATTAAACACTGGTGAGAGTATTGCAGAGGGAAAATATGCAAATATTATAAAAACATGTGTCATAAAAGATATAAATCATTCAAAAGTATTACAAATAAGTATTTTGGTAAGCAAAGTCTATAATTAGGCCGATGAAATGAAGCATTGTGTGCATGCAGAGTAGTCTCTTCACATTTTTGTGGCCAGGTTGAATTGATGTTTCAGAGTGAGAAGCCTATCTGTCAGAAGAGGGCTGCTGGGCTCCATTGTTCCCAGAAATTTAACCCACATCATATCCCAGGCTGAGGACAAAAGAAGCTGTGGCTCAGCGTTTTGGCACACAACACACTTTAATGTTGGGACAAGGGGGGCACAAAAGGGTGCGCTGCTATTGTTTGCCCATTTCTGGAACTTGTTCACACACAGGCAGATGGAAACACACACACCCTTGTATATGAATTCATGTGTTTGATGCAAATTCTGTTTGATATTTTTAATTCATCAGGTGTCCACTAATTTGTTTGCTGAATTTGAAAAGAAAAATTGTAAGGATTTGTTCCAAGTTTTTATTTATCACATATTGCTGTGAAATGCTCGGTTCTTCCTTCCATTCAATTACTTGACAAATACAAAATATAGAGTACACCTAAGAAGATCAATATTAGCCTATCAGATCATTTTTTTTAAAACGAAATCAACATAATGTGTTTAAATATGAAATATGATATGTAAACAATTATTTTGCTGATATTTAATGTGGTGCAAATATTAGAGGGGAATGTTGGAGGTCAATCTACAGCAGTGTCCTTGTTCAGTGGTCAGTAGGGTCACACACACACTAAAAGTGACTGAAGATACACTTGTCTCAGCTTTTTGAAGACACATTTGATTTATTTTTCAATTCTTTTTTTGTAAAAGAATCGACTCACATTCTTTACATGTGCCTTTTCTGTTGTTTGACTACTTGTTGCAATTGCAGTGTATCTTAAAATGGCCTGTAGGGGGAGCTATCAAACAGTTTAACAAAACTCACCCATGTGATGCTTACTGTACCACTGCTAAATAAGATACCATTTATCAAAACAGTGTTTTGTCGAGTTTAAGTTAATTTAATTATAAATCTAACTAGAATATTGTTTCTCCTAGAACTACATGGCAGCATCAAAAACCCAATGCAAAACATTGATTACATTATTTGTAGATGTTAGTGATTTTACAAGTGTTGTGCAGATATTAAGAAGGCTAAGCTTAATAGATCCTCCAACATATGTGCAATGCTAATATTGATAGAAAATAAAGAATTCAACCCAGTTTAAATTGATGATACAAATGAATTGCCTATATGTAATTATTTTAATAATTAAGGAAAGTTACATATATTATCAGTTAAAAATCGTAACTTATTTTATTTTCTAAAATGTAGCTTCTTAATAATATGTATATATATTGATAAGAAATATTTCACTTATGCTGTACAAGACAGTGCGATTGTTCACTGTAATCCTGTCGGTGTTGAAGCGCATTTACAACGGAGGCGTTAGCTGATGATTGACAATACAACGAGCCAATGAAAATACAGAAGTGGATCCTCTACCACGCCTTAATAGAAAACTCACCAATGACCGAACAGATTGGGCGGACTCTCTGGTAAAAGCCCTGTACGGCTCAGATCCCAGAACAGTTTTGTGTTTTCACATCCACCCGTTAACGTCATTTCTATATCAACAAACCGTTTCCAAGTCAGCGCCTTAACAGAACACTTTATCTGTCTCGGAGAGTGGCACGGCTGAGGCGTAACATTTTGAAAGGTTGTGTTCAGCACATAGTAAGCGGGGATGAGTTAAGTAGGTTTAAAGGAACAACGCGGTTTCCAAAGTGGAGAATAACAGAACAGATACGTTTTGTTTTCGAAGGAACCATTGGAGTACAGTGTGACCGGCAAAGAACCATTCAACTCCGACCTCCGATGCAAAGTGAGTAACCAACACATTTTATCCAGCTAAAAACTTGTTATGCGGATGAAAACAAAAATACAGTGGTGATGTTATTGGCATGATAAATTGAGAAATATCTTTATGGCTCATGGGGAAGGCATAACGTAAACCCTAATACAAGCACTCACCTAATCACAGAGCACTTGTGAGTGGTACTTGTGGCTAATAAAGCAGCGAACTTGTGTTATAGCTAAGCTAGGTGCATGATATTAAAGTATCACTGCAGCCTACCCATTGGCATACATGCTAAAACAGTTTTTTACTTAACAGAAAACCTAACCCCAATAGTGCACGTCCAAATGTGCGACTCTTCACTGATAGGACTTTTTATACTATGAATTTCAATGGAATTTCACCTGACTTTGGGAATGTTTCCGAGGGAAAGTGAATGTAGCTTTAATATAGGGCTAACGCATGTTACGCAGTTTACAGAAGCTATTTTTACCGCGCGATTTAGCCGAGAAAACAAGAGGAAATGCTAGTCTGCGTGTGGTAACAGATACTCAAACCATTATGACCACATTTCCTCGTGTCAGAACTCTCAACTTCCACAAAACCCACACACACCCACGCCCTAAACGCACGGAGTTACTCCTCCAGGAAGTAGTGTGTCGTGTATCATGGCCAGAGGGAATACAGAGCCCTTGTGCTCCTGCGAATTCAAGTGTGTTGACACGGAGCTTGTCACTGGCTGACAGCGCCGAGCCCCTGTGCTGGCAGCCCACCGAGAGACTCAGCACTTGGCCAGCTTCCATCATATCCAGCCATTAGTTTATTTAAATGTGTATTGTAATGATAGGGGACACCATGTGTTTTGGTCTGACACCATTCTCTCATAACCATAATTGCTTGAGGGTAGCCTACGCCATGATATGAATGAGCTCTTGTCAAATTTTGTAAGACACTAGTGTATCTTTAATTTAATATAAACATGTCTAATTAAACTAGCAATATATCAATATTATATTCATAACACATTAGATTGTGGATGTGGTAATATCTTAATTGTAGTTTATTCCTGGGTTTGCCTCTAAATACATCTGCATTACAAATGATTATTTACAAAAATCTTATTGTGTAAATATTTGGTAAAAGCCTCAATGGTCAACAAAAAAATGTTTGTTAGCACACTGATATTAATGCCACAAATACTGTGATACTTGAATTTCTTCATATTGCCCAGCCCTCTCTTGAAAATAGTAATGCCATTTTTTGTGCATTGAGTCATTTGTTTTTTCGCCAGAGTTTGCAAAAATTGCCATACTTGGTTTTGTAGGCGCTGGGAAATATGTTTTGTATCTACGGCTCTATGCTTAGAAAAGCATTTTTACAGCTTGAATGAATAAACCAAAAACTGCAGAGTTGCATCCATTGTAACTCGGCATATTGCTTCCAAAACATTCCATTTAAACCTTATCTAATAGTGTGTGTACCTCACTGCTTGCCAGATATAATCTCTGCCTCATGTCCTATTCTTTCTAACCAGTCACTTGTTGTCTTTCCTCCACTGTCATGGTGCTCTGGCTGCGAGAAAAAGAGGAGGACATGGACAACGGCTTTCCTTGGCTTGTATTTGAATGCCCCTGAGGGTACTCTCTGGAGAGCTGACATTTCTCTGTGTAAACTCCGAAGCCTCAATGGCTTGTCTGCAGTTTTGGCAAGCACCTCTGCTCTCACTGGAAGTAGCCTAGTTCTTCTTTTAAATCGTGTCTAGAAAAAAAATTGGGGGGCCTTTAGTCTGTATTCCAGCTGTGCAGGGGGACTCTCCCTGGAGACTTTGTATATTAGCATTTCAGTCCAGTTCATCGCTTTTACTGTTAGTAAGGTCAACAGTTAAGCATCATGACAGGTGTGTTATGGCTTACTTTTGCCCTTTTCTACACAGCAAATACACAAACACAGAAGTGATATATATAACTGTCAACTTTCACCACCTTGAGAATGTCTTGGCAGGCCTGTGTGAGGGTATGTGACATGAAAATAGATGCATGTTTCTCAATTTTTGTGCTCACAATGCCCGAGTGTGTTTTTCTGGAGCATAGGCAGCTGAGGTCAGGGTGGGGTCGGATGCAGCGGCTCAGACGAAAAGCCAGAGTACGAGGCTTTGCTCTGTGTTGGTTGTCTGAACAGGTGTCTCCAAGCTGCAGTTCTGCATAGCTCACATTCCCAGGGTTTTGTTCCTGGCGTGGAGGGTCACCGAGTAGGGGGAGGGAGGTCTGGGAACTGAGAATGCTAGCGCGCAACACTAAGAATTCATCCGAGCAACCTGCTGATTGAGACAAACGCTTCCTGTCATTACAACAGCGCAGCTTGTGTTGATGAGAAACCTGTCAGCAGCCCATTGCGCTGTTGGAGAGGGACAAAGCCCAAAGTTGGCTTCCATAACTGCTTGTCAGCAGCAAGGCTATATTTTCTTGGGGCTTAAGGGTGGATAGGATATAGTGGTTTAAAACCCTTAATCCGAGCATTAGTTTAGATCACTATCAGCTCACTCAGGACAGAACATTGCCTTTGTCTGATAGAAATGTTGTCTTTTCCAACTTCAATGTACATTACATTGACACACATGCCACACTAAATACATATTTATTTTAAGCAATGGCTCTTGCCTGAAATACAGCATTTTCAAGTTTATTTTTCTGCATGAAAGTAGTCATTCTGGTACCCTGATAAAGCAAGTGTAGAGGAGCCAGATCATTTTAAATATAGGTTGTGAGTTAGTTTTGGCCTCCCTTAACAGTGCCTCTGCTTGAGTGGTTTGTCAGTTCAAAGATCTCTGAACACTGCTTCCTGACACAATGAACCTACTTCACCACCAGCCATTGCTAAACTTAGCATCATATGAAATATGTATACAAGTATGTTGTTGTAGTAGCTTTATCCAGTTATAAAGTCTGGAACCACTCTGGTCAAAACACCTGGAGCTGTGTTTCTGTCGATCCCAGCACAGCAGCACCACTTGAAAGAAACAGAGGAACCTCTGCACCTAAAGGCACAGTTGCGCTATCTTGATGAAGTCAAAAAAATAAGTAAATGTTTTCGATTAAAAACAGTTGTTTGCATCCTAAAATGGATGGGTTTGTGAAGGATTTCCTGCTACGGGCTAGTGAAGATTTTCCCTGATCAAGCTGTTTTTAACGTCACCATTTGGAATTGCCTTGGTACTAAAAAGTACTAAGCCCTTTCCCTAATGGAAAACCAAAAAGAGCAAGTGGAGTAGAGCCCTACCATGCATGGAAATGCCCCATTTCTGGTTTGGTTTGTCGCATTATTGCAACTCATCATTATGGTTATGTTGAATTGAGCAGTGAAGGACATCTAACCATCCCCACTGACACTCAGGGCGTCAGATCTGTCTTTTATCCATTTGCACGTTTAATTTTTGTATTCTTTATTCATCTATCCTCTTAATGCACACTCACAGACATCCTTCTCGAAGGTATCACTAATCTCAGTTGCGAGTCCGCTGTGGACTTGTGAGCTTCCTGCTGCTCTGCTGATCCCAGGCGGAGATTAAAGCGATGTACTTGGCAGGGTCTGTGGCAGGGTCACAGATGATGAGCATCACCAGTAGTGCTGCTGTGTTGTTTTGCCCCTGCTCGCCCTACAGAGGTGTAGGGTTTCTGTCAGCACCCCCTAAGCTTCTGCTGTGCTGTGCTGCCCTGGAATGAGCCCACCCAGCAAATGGCAGCCATCAGACACCTGCGTCGTATTCCAGCTCCAAAGCTGTGCTCTCGCCATGCATTAATAAAAGTAATGCGTGTGGGAAAGCAAGTAAGGCTGTGAACCCTCAGGGAGAAGGTTAAAGCCGTAATGTGTTACTGTATACAGTGTTTCCCCTAGGTTTACTGCTTTGGGGGGGTGCTGCCTGAGCGGGGGGGATATATTTAAAAAAAATCTCTGGAGCAGAGAGAGGAGCTGTGGATTATTGTTATTGATTAATGCATCAGTGTTTCTTAGGGTCAAAAACACTAAACTCACAACTTAAATTGAAAGCGTTTAGTTTATTTAATAAAAGAGCACATGTTCAATGTGAAAAGTGACAGTAGATATAGTTTAGTTGCAATTTGGTGCTATATATATATATATATATATAAAAAAAAAAAATTAATAAAAGAAAAAAAGAAAATTATAATTTTTTTTTTTTTTTTTTTTTAAACACCTTGAATTTCAGGGGGGGCGTGGGGCTCCGTTGGCGGGGCGCAGCGCCCCTCCAAGACAATGGTAGGGGAAACACTGGTATATATATATGTAGGGATGGGTATCGTTAAGGTTTTAACGGTACTACTACTTTTATCGATACCGCTTATCGGTCCGGTCTTTTAACGGTACTCTTATCGGTTCTTTTGGAGAGAAAAATTAGGTAAACTAACTATATGTTGTATGTCAGGGACTACGGATGGAAATTAGCTCAAAGCTAAAATCCGGCATATTTACACTTGAAGCATTATTTGTCTAAAGTGTTCATTAATGTGCATTGTCCCTATTCAAATAAACAATTAAATGAAAATTAACAAATTGTGAACAAAACTAACATTGCTTTTTATTTAAATGAAATACATAATATTTCACATCAACAGAAACAACAACGTTTTAACAAATCATATTAAATAATCTGATGACAGAACTGTGAACAGAATGGCTGAAACTTTAACAAACTAAATAACTCAGTTCCCTCTAATCATTAACCCATGTTTGAATCATTGAGTTAGCTCCGTGTGTTGCTGCTAGCATACATAATATACCTGACGTCGAAACGTTACTCGTGGATGGGGCTACAGAGCTACTAGAGAGACAGTCGAACCCGGTGCATTTCTCCGTCTGAACGTGGTGCACTTTTGCAAGATGTTTAGACAAATTGCTCGTGTTACCGCCCTGACATGCTAAACTCTTATTGCACTTTAGGCAACGAGCGAGACGGGTAAAGTTTAACCACACCTCGGAGCGCGTTCTCTCCGCCATCTCCTCCGTGTGTGTGTGTTGCTGCATGTAGCAGCTGCGTGTGTGTAAACTGCCCCGCCCCCTCGCACACAGGCGGGGGAGAGAGATCTCTCATCTGGATTGGAGAGATCGAAAATACAAAAAATGACGCATTTTGCAGTCTTTTTGCGTATTAGAAACGGAGTTGGCGACACTAAAACTGCAATATAATGTTTGTGTAGCAATAATACACATGACATATTTTTTAGATGTCTCCCGTACCGATAAAAAGACCGATAACGTCGGAGCTTAACGGTACCACGGTCTTTAATAATTCAGCCCCGGGGCCCGTTTAATACCGGGGCTCGGTACCCATCCCTATATATATGTCTACACCTAAGTGGTAGGAAAGTGCAGTGTGTTGTTACGAGACACTGTTTCATTCCTGTTTTAAAGCATGTACTATTAGGAAATGTAAAGCTCCAGTTACAAAGTATAATGCTCCTTTTATTCAGCTACATCTTTAGCCTAATTATGTGGTTAGCATTTGAAGCCTCGGGCTAACAGGAACTTGTTTTACCAGTTATTGCTGTGGGAATTTTAAACACAAAACGCCTTGATCATAGACTTGCACAATTGAAGTTTTGTAAATCCATAGTTAAAAATAAATAGTTTTAAAGGGAATGTTTGCACAATCTTGTAAAGACATACCATAAGTCTGTTTCAGCTTGTACCCAATTTGTCAGTAGTCGGAGAAGGCTATAGTCTTACATAGCGAGGCAACGATGTCAAGCTTATTTGTCAAATGCTGCTTTATTTATGAGGGGTTTCCATGTATGGCCCCTGCCTCTCATTACTACGCCTATCCCCCTTAGCAGCCCTGTGAATAATTAAACATACTTGGAGAGAACACAACCAACATAGGACAAAAAGTGTACTTACTCGTGGTAGTGTAGAGTAAATCACAGCTTCCACAAGGGATCTGTGTAGTTCTAGGTATATACATGTATACTCATGCTGATGGAAATGTATGTGGATTAATGTTAAGGATTCAAACAGGTGCAATAAGTTTGTAAGATAAGACAACGGACAAGGTATTACTTGCAATTTTTTCTGCTTGACCACACTGCTACAAGTGGGGTTGGATCTATGTCACCTGTCAGGGATGGGTATCCGGTGCTGTATTAATGGAACATGATGTTGCAATATTCATGTAGCTTGTGTTGATATTTAGAGGGGTAAGGGAGCTTGGTTACCTTTGACTGATGTTTTCCTTCCTGCCCTGATCACTTAAGATGACAGTGACAGTAACTTGACCATGCTATAAAACACTGTAAATCCTGTAAGGGGTAATTAGAACGCAGTAGTTTTGTAACACATCAATGTCACCACTGTTTCTGTGTGCCGGTTGTTGTGATAGACCTTGCTTACATCAAATAACAGATGGGAACAAACATTTTTCTCTCACACATGTTGACTGGAAAATAACCAGAAGAATATTCTAAGCCAAATGTTGAATGTTCCTTTTAGATTATTTGAACCATACACACTCATTTCATCTGCTACCTTGCACTTAGGGAACCCTTCTAGTAAAGTATTCTAATATCATCTCATGACTCCTCTTGTCTTTCTAGCTGCAGTAGTAATGGACTTCAAACGCGATAAGGCAAAAAAAGCACGGATGGTCCAGCGTTGCTTACATCTCGGATAGTATTTTTTCCTTGTCAATCTAATGCCATTTACCCACATTCACTCAATGGATGGCTACATTCAATTAAACCATGTTTCATTTCCTGGTGCCACTCAAGATATCTACTCCGCCCTTGACCTTGCTACAGTATAAGCATTTATTTGAGGAGGTTTGAGTTTTTTTTTTGTGACGCTGGGGTGGAGTCTTTCAGAGGTCTTCAAAAGTGCTAATTATCCAAAGTGGGGTCTCTTTAGCTGCCTGTTTTCTCTGTTTGTGGAGTAAACCCCTTCCTTTTGTGTGTGGGCCGTCTCGAGTAGTGTCAGCTGTAGCTGTGTACACTTGTTGCTGTGTCTCCTGCCACCTCCTTGCAGCTACAGGCCCCCCGAGGCTACATTTGGATTTTCCTGTTAACATCTCTGCCCGCCTTAATTGGCTCTCGACTCCACAACACGTAAATGTTTGATTGGCGAGAGGAGGTCTGTGTGCATGTGCGTGTGAATGCATGCTTTTGTCGCTGGACTTGAAAGTGTGTGTGTGTGTGTGTGTGTGTGTGTGTGTGTTGTGTGTGTGTGTGTGGTGGGTGTGTGTGTGTGTGTGTGTGGTGTGTGTGTGTGTGTGTGTGTGTGTGTGTGTGTGTGTGTGTGTGTGTGTGTGTGTGTGTGTGTGTGTGTGTGTGTGTGTGTGTGTGTGTGTGTGTGTGTGTGTGTGGTGTGTGTGTGTGTGTGTGTGTGTGTGTGTGTGTGTGTGTGTGTGTGTGTGGTGTGTGTGTGTGTGTGTGTGTGTGTGTGTGTGTGTGTGTGTGTGTGTGTGTGTGTGTGGTGTGTGTGTGTGTGTGTGTGTGTGTGTGTGGTGTGTGTGTGTGTGTGTGTGTGTGTGTGTGTGTGTGTGTGTGTGTGTGTGTGTGTGTGTGTGTGTGTGTGTGTGTGTGTGTGTGTGTGTGTGTGTGTGTGGTGTGATGTGTGTGTGTGTGTGTGTGTGTGTGTGTGTGTGTGTGTGTGTGTGTGTGTTTTTGTATGTTTCGGACAGGCTTTCATTCTTCCTTAGTCCACTTGGCCCCACTCTCGGTCTATTCCCTTGATGCTCATTCAGTGCAATTACAGCAATTTGACTGTGAATAGCCCTTCACAACAGCCTATTAGAACCATTAACTAAGCAATCTTCACTCTTTGATGGCAAGGCCCACGTGATTCAAACTACTCAATCCAGATGATGGCAGACATGGGGATTGTTAACCATTTAAACAAATGGGACTCTTCACTCTGTGCCCAGTTTAATTTGTTTAAAATGGCACATTATCTTCCCCTATGCCCACCAACAGAGCGGCCTAGTATCTTATTCATTCAATGTTAACTTTGGGCATGTAAGTTAAACATTAAAAGGGACTGTGTAATCAAAGTTTAGTCATGTGATGGACAGAATGAGGGTAATCATTTCTGAAATTGTGACCGAGAGGGTTTAAGTTAACACACAGCTTAAGATGACACAAGCAGATGGACTGATCCCATTCAATAGTGCACAATAACACATAATCCATTGCATTTAGGAAAACACTGTTACAAATACAGAAAACACAAGTAAATTAGTCTTGTATAACCAGGGGCTAATGGTGGCTAATGTTAGCAAACTTTGGATAGATATTGCTGTGCAAGCGTTGTTACTGTGTCAGTTTATTGACTTAATGACAATTCTCTACTTGAGCTGCTGTTAAACTATGTTTTAGCATTTACTTAGTTAAAAGCTTTTGCTAGAGGTCTAGTTGATAAATAAAACTCCTGCTAATCAGCTATTCAGTTCATATGTTTTGAAGAAACTTTGACATTCCCATTTGAAATATTTTATACATGTTTATTGTGATGTTTAGTGATTCCTTTTTATGAGACTTATGTTTGGACAATTTGATTTAGAGATTTTTCTCATTTGTCATATTATATTATTATAAAGTTATCTTGAGCTTTGTGTAATATGCTCACTTAGCTTGCCTACCTGAGCTGCCACACATATAACATATTTTCTTCAGCACTACCATATCATTTGCCATTCGCCAGTCCAATCAGTTTTGCGATACTGTCAAATTTGGCCACACAAGTAAAATGTCCAAGAGCTGCCTACGGCTGGCTGAATGGAGTCGCTGCGATAATTTAAGCCTAACATTGTGACAGATGTTTTTGGGTATTTGCCCCTTATTTAAGAAGCATGCTCACATTTTAACAGCTGTCATCCTCCTTTGCTGCTAATCATATGGCACACTCAAATCAAAGGACAGTCTTCTCGGCTAACTTATCCCTTAGTGCACCACTAATTGCCGAGTAACCTTATGGAAATGTTTTTAAGCTGAGGTTTTTGGCTGTGGTAAAATTAAAGTGTGATATTTATACTTTGCTTTGGATTGTCAAGCCTTGATAACAGAGAGTGTGTGATGTTCACGCAGCAGTGTTTGTAGGAGTAGTTGCTTGTAATGATGGCGAATGCATCGTCATGCAGCTTGTAGAGTGAGGTCAGATTTTGAATAGAGTTTGTATAAATGGCCTCCGCAGGGTGGAGTTGGGTTTTGCTTGGTAGGTTCACCGGGTCATAGAGTTTGTTTATGGTTCATAGTACAATATATCGCAGGAATGTAGTTTGCATGGTTTGTCATGTTATTGGATAACTCAACACTTACTTAAGATGTGGCGCAATAGCTTCTTTTCATTTCTGAGGATCTAGTCCAATTGAGCCATGATTTGTAACAATAGAACAGAAATGTTTGAAGTCATACCGTAACACCATTGATATTTTATAAAATAGTGAGATTACGTTTAACAGCCATTACTATAAACGTAATTTAATTGCAGCTGTTTAAAAAGAGAGTTCCAAGGAGTTTTTTGGTGAGTATACATGTATTCTTATCCAAAGAACACCTCCAAAAAAACTAGTGTATGATTTCAGAACGTTCTCCTACCTTACACTTTTTTCTTTAAGATGCCTTTTTGAAAGGGTCTTATGTGAAATGTGTACAAGCAGTGGTCGAAAGCATCTAAATACATTTAATCAAATCAAATACTGTACATAAGTACAAATGTTAGGTACTTGTAATTTTCTTTCTTTGCAATTTTATACTTCTACTCCACCCAAAGGAAAATATTGTTCTTTTTAATTCAATAATTGTATTTATTACGGCTTTAGTTGCTTTATAGATAAAGATTTTTACACACAAAAGTCATGAAGGACTTTTAAAATATGATGTTTTTTTTTAGATACAAATATACAACATTGTAAGTACCTAAAACAAGAGTGGGTTGACAGAAAATGAATTGGCAGCAATTTGGTTGAAGTCCTTTTAAACATTCTTAAATACTTCTACATACATTTCTCCATGCAGGGCTTTGACTGGTATATAGTCTTTTTAAAGTGTTGTATTAGTATTTTTCTTAAGGATCCGAATACTTCCTCCACCACTCCCAAGATACTGCCGACTTCTTAGATCTCCTCCATACAGGCTCTCACAGTTGGTCATTACAAGGTCTCTTGTAAGGCTTTTTCTGTCTGCCCAGTTTCCTCTTTTACATCCGGGGTGGCCAGAACCAGATCGAGACAAAGCCGCTCTTTCTTTGTCCGTATTCGAAGTCGTCCCTTCAGTGGCTGGACGCTAATCTGACTGACCATCAGCAGCTTCTGTCCTGGTCAGGGAAAGACAGATACAAGGGGAAAAGACTGGGGTGGTGGGGGGTGGCATGCAGGGTGATGACTGGACTATTTGGCATTTGGTGAACAGAGGAGTATTGTGTGCCAGTGGGCCACAGTGGGACAGGCGGCTTACAGGATGGAACTGGTGTTAAAGATCCAAAAAAGTGTGTTCTTATTGATCTTTTGATACATTGTAATACTGATTCATTTTGGGCTATAGGTTTACTATTAATGGGATATTAGGCTCCATGTTGACACTGCTAATACAAACTATGGTTGATTGAATGGGAGACTACCGAGGAAAATGTTGGTCTCATGAACTGTCATCATTATTCTGTGACACTATTTAGCAACACTATTCACAACGGCTCAGTAATTGTTACAGATTCAAGGACAGGATTCTTCTGAAAGAAAACAGTACCTAGCCGATGCTGTCTTCCAGTCATGCATTCTTGACTCATCACGTTATAACCTAATTTCATTCTGGAATTAAACTCATTGACTCAGAATGTGTATTTATAAGGATTCCCAGAGAAGGAAATAGTTTGCAGGCTGGATAAGTTTAAGAAATCGGAGTTGCTTTGTCAATTACACCAAGGCAAAAGTACCAGTACTACCTTTACCAGGGAGAAATACCCCAGCATCAGATATGTGTGCACTGTAAACCGCACAAATGTCAGAACAAACCTGGTTTCTGCATGAGAGCATAAACACAAGTCCCCTTGCAGCAGCTTGTACTGAAAACAAGTGCAGCTTGGTTAAACATGAATGGCATTTTGTGTGCCTATAAGGGAGTTTCCAAACAGGATCATACTACTTAAAAAAATGCAACTCAAGTGAGTCCAGTACACTGAGGAAGAGAGAGGTCAGGTAGGTGTCAAAGGGTCTGCAAGCTGTCTTGTTTCTTGTGTTAGCTGACTTGGAAATGTCTCTCAGCTACAATAACACAACACAGTGCACATGTTATTCCAAACAAACACTCAGCAGCTGATTTTGCTAAGTAGCACAACTTCTCTCAGGGGGATGAACTAATAAACAGTGAGATCAGCTTCTGCAGTGTTTGGAATACAAATATACAGAGTCTTGGGCCACAGTGGCTGTTGTGTGAGAAACACTGACAGATACCCCATTCACACCAACGGTGTTTCAGGGCCGGTTCGGAGCTGGAGCTTGAAAAGCACCGGGTTTTCCTGTTCACACCGCAGCGGAGCAGCCTCTAAGCTCCGGAATCCGGTTCGTTTCGAGCACCAAAAAGTTGTCCGTCTAGAAGCAAGAACCGCATACGTCACGCTTACGTCGGAGGGGGGCGAGATTAACCTGAGATAACAGTTAAGGCGAGTACGGCAAATAAAAGTTGTAACCAGCAGTAGTGCTGAGCAAAGTGACTAGAACGCAACCACACACTTGTAAAAAAAAAAACACGCTTTATAAAGTCAGGCAACACTAACCAGGCTTCGTGTGATTCTGTTTATTTGTACCTTACTTTGACCATCCGTTCGCTGTTATTGATCATTGTGGAGAGCAGGCAGACGTTTTGTTTGTTATTATAGCAGCTATCGGATGGAATCAATACATGGGCTGCACAGGTTGTCATGTCCGACTATCACAAGTAGAATCATAATGAAAAATACGCCGGTAAAAAGTGCCTATAGAAAACGGCTTAGCAAGTAGTCAGTTTAGCTTCGGTTGCTATGCTAACATCACCCATGTTATACCAGAGAAACTTTCATAACAGCGTTGTGATGCCAAACAGCGTCAATTCAGACTGACACCAAACAGCGTCAATTCAGACTGACACACATTCACTTAAGGGGAACTGGGGATATGTATCAGCTGCTTGTGTGACAGTCAGACAGTGAATACTTTAGAGCCGTGTGAGCTAACCCGGAGCTAACGGGAGAATACACTCCCGTTGAAGAGCAGCCAGCACTGCAGCGGTCGGTAAATGCCGCTGAAACACATTAATAAACAATGAACCACGGCACTCTGGAGAAAAGTATAAGGTTGAAAAGTCGTTATTTAATTTAATCTGGCTTCGTATGATTAAAAGCAACACGATCATCGACCCGACGCAGTCCCCGGCCCGTTGTTGTTGTGAGGTGAGCTCCGTTGGGGAGAAACTCAGCGACGTAAACTGTGACGTCATGACGCAGCATCGGCAGCACCAGTCGGGCTCTGAGCGGTGTGAAAAGAGCCGGCGCTAAACCGAAGAACCGGTTCTGAACCAGAAAAGCTCTAGCACGGAGCTTGAACCGGAGTTGCGTTGGTGTGAAAGGGGCAATAGAGGATTTTACACCATAGCCTGCTAATCCTCATCATCTGTATGTTGTTACCTCATACTTTTTTGTGAATTGATTTGACCTTGAAAAGTTTAGATTTCCTGTAGGACTACAGTGAGTTGCTTGAAGTTGATTGTGGATAATCTGGTCTTTAATGAACATAGCAAAGACTAGAGTATAATACACACTCCGATGAGTAGTCTTTTTTTTTTTAGATGTAACGCATAACTGGGTAAAAATTTGAACCAGATTTGATCGAAAAACATCTAAAGACTTTAAGTCAGCTACCTGACAGGGCAGATTTTGAAAGTGGGATAACTCTTCATATGTATAACAAAATACATTCTTTATGGAATGTTGTGTATTTGTTTTCAAGTATTTGTTACAAAATGATCCATACGATTGCATTACTGATTCCTTAAAATGCCAAAGGTACTCTGAATACAGTTATAACACATTTTCAAAAGAGTTATTGTTAAATCTATGTTGTTTCTTTTTTCTTCTACGTGTGTTGATTACATTTAACCTCCTAGTCCTGTTATCATTTATTTTTGTATTATTTAAACACTAGTTGAAAAGATTTGATCCAAAGAATCGTTGCTTAGATTGTTGCTATTTTCTGCTACAGACACTGTATGCACTTAAACAAAGAGTTGCACTGAAGCCTGGGAATGTTAAAAAGTTTGTGTTGAGGCAAACCTGCTAGTGTTTAAAAACTATTAAAGGTAGGGTATGTAAGTTTGAGAAACCGGCTCGAGATACACTTTTTGTTATATTCCATGGAATGCTCTTAACATCCCGATAGCAATGAATATCTTAAGTGCTTTGACAAAAAATCCATACAAAAATGTAATCTGTGGAAGCCGTAGTACTGTAAAAAGCACGACCAATCATTTTAGCCGGCCCGGCTAAAATAACTGGATGGCCTACCTGCCTGTCAGCCTTCCATCTGTGCACAAACTTATCTCGTGCCCTCATTGGTCATGTACGCGTTCGTGTGTGTTGGAGGAGGGGCTCTGTAAGGAAGTGGCAGATTTTCTCCGGTCGTGTATTTTCAAATTCCAGCGATCTCGAGCCGGTTTCTCAAACTTACATACCCTACCTTTAATGCTACAACGAATGGAATGAAATGAGGTCAGTGAAGTTGGTGTGATGGGTGTGACGGATAGACTGGTTAATAACAAAGTTACACTTCTTGATGCTACTGAATACGTTTCTTTGTTTTGTCTGTGGCATGTTCAGCCTTCCCAAGGCTCAGGCAGACGTTTTACCCAGCAGCACCGTGTGGGTTTATCCGGAAGCCCTGAGAAGACTCACTATAACTGGGGAGACTTTCATGGCTTTAACATTTGCATTATCCAGCCACACAATGTAAATTACTCTTCAGGCACATGGATATGTTTTGTAATCTTCTATTGTTCTGGGGCAGGTTCATATGATGGTTTCATATGCATGTAAGAAGCTCCAGTTGATAGCTGCAGGAATATTTAGAGGAAACTAAAAACAGTTACCTGTTCTTAGATGTAGATATTATTCAGGATCTAATTTAGAAAACTTCTGAATCCTAATGTGTAGAAAGTATCAAACCTGCTCTCTTCTGATACCACCACAACAATTAGTGTTTTAGCAGTTTTTCCAATGATGCCTTCCTAAAGCTTCAAAGGGTTTGAATGAGAGAGTTGGCAAACACAAACATTCTCAACAAATGTCTGCGTCTAAGCAACTGTGGCAGAAATGCTGGCTTCTTCATTTGGGGGTGTGAATGTCAATCTGTGTGTATAGTGCACACCTGGGTGTATTTGCACAGTGCGTGAGGTAAAGGTCAGTTTGGGCTGCCCTGTCAGTCACATCAGGCGCATCCTTATGTACTGTCAACATTTTAAGGCCAATATGCTTTACTAGATATGTGACAGCTGTATGTGTGGGCACCATTTGCAGAAATAAGGATTATCACCGGTAGCTATAGCCACAACCACAACAGTCCATGTGTGGCATTTGCTTGTAGTAGTAGTTTTAGCCAGACTTGTGTGTGCTAATTGGCAACAGTGAAGTTCTTTTCTTAGCATTAGCTCATTCTCACTGAAATACAAGCCAAATACTCCTTCGCTGACTCGACAAAATCTGGCTTTTTCAGACTTTCAGACATTTTGATGTGGTTATCTCAGAGAATGTTATTTTAAAGGGCCCATGTCATACTTTTCCGGTTATTACCCGTCCCCTTGTGTGTTATGAAGGTTTTTATGCATGTAAACGGTGTGCAGAGTCACAAACCCTCAAAGTACACCCTGTAGCGAGTAAAACTCTAACACAGAAAATACCTCCCCAAAACGCCTCGTTGGAGATGCGTCATTGTCCATTTGATTCCGGGTACGGCATGATGTCAAGCCGTACCCGGAACGAAATGGACCAATCCGTGGAGCCGTTACGTTACGTCCGCAGAGCCGTTACGTTAAGCCCCCGCTGATTGGTCCAAATTTACCAATCCACGGACTTCCTCACACACACATCTGTGTGCAGGGAGCAGGCAGCTCAGCTGATTTCTCCTCCCTAGCTGCAGGCTGATAACAGACAGTTGGGATCGCGGCAAAATTCTCTCTGCAGACCCATTCTCACAGCGTTTATCAACCTTTTTCTTACTCAATATCAAGCCACACTTATTGTTTTTACTTCGGTTGTGACTTTATGTGTGCTCAGGATGAGTTTGGCTGTGTTTGGTTGTGTATCGCTAACAAGGAAACCACACCTCCACGGAGCTCAGCGCGATTCACAACGTCCCGACCAATCCGAGCACACTGTGCTCACAGGGAGGGTGGGGGCTGGAGCTTTTGGAGCTACAACGAGCCGTTAAAGGCAGAGAGTGAAATTCAGTGAATACACGTAGTTTACAGAGATGCTGTATGAGAAACCAATGTGAGTTTGGAAAATTGCACAATATAAATCTATTCTAGTAGACCTCAACAATGGAATTATGATCAGTGGAAATGGCCATGACATGGGCCCTTTAAAAATAATTCAAGAAGTATCGGTGTGTTACAGAGATGGCTACTCCTTGTAGATATGCATGAAGTGGCTCAATGTATGTTATTATACTAGGGCTGTCCCGAATACCATTTTTCGGGCTCCGGATATTCGGTAGTAATCAGCAGCGAAAATTCGGGGGGCGCGATTCAACGCGTATGTGTAACGTTACTGTTTAATCGGCAGATAAAGCAACTTCATCATGGCAACTGGACAACAACTAAGCTAAGCTACTACTTACAGCACTTTTCATAGTTGTTGTGCCACCGTGGTAGGCCAGTTTCATATTGCATATTTGGCACACTGCCTTCGGGGGGGGGGAAGAGCTCGACGGTCGTGAACTGTGAACAGGGGCGGGGGGCTTGGAGAGCTCGACGCTCGTGAACTGTCAACAGGAGGGCGGGGGGAGCCTCGCTGCGGGAAAACTGTGGACCTCTGTCGCGGTGCCGGCCGTCAGCGAACCGAGCCGGCCGTCAGCGAACCGAGCCGGCCGTCAACGGCCCGCTGACGACCGGCCGTTTTGTTTTCAGGTGTGTGAAGCGAAGTGAAGCATGACGTTCGCATTCGTGACGCTGTGAGTGAAAGCGATGTCAGGCGCCCAAACTGAGCCTGTATTTATTTCCGCATTTTAACATTGCAATTAAAAAGTATAAATATAGTATAAGAATGTGGCAATTCGCCTTTATTGATAGCATACATTTAGGAAAAAAAAGAATATCCGATTAACGAAATTGAAAACCGAATAGTAGGCCAACGATCGAATATTCGGATATTCAGGTACAGCCCTATATTATACCTGATGTTTTTATAAGGTAACAAAGTTCAGTCTTGATCAATGTCTTGTCCTCTCTCCTGTATGGCAAGCTAATATTCCAGTCACCAAGTGTCTCATCTACAGATGGCGCTTCCCTCCTGATTTGTGCTGAGTCACTCGTTTTCCACTAATGCTTAAAAGTGGTTTCAGTAATCCAAAGCTTCTGTACCAGATCTCACAAAAACTGTGACACAGCAGCAGAGATAGGGTCGTTACTAAAAAAAAAGTAATATATTACATATTACATATTACTTTAAAAAAAAGTAATATATTACACTACTTCGTTACTCTCTACATAAAGTAACTCGTTACTTTACTCGTTACTTTACTCGTTACTTTACTCGTTACTTTACTCGTTACTTTACTCGTTACTTTACTCGTTACTTTACTCGTTACTTACTCGTTGCTTTACTCGCAGGGCCGGCCCGCCCCTCCCTACAGGCAGATCACGCAGACTGCTAAAGTTTCAAATGTTCTCTTTAGTTCAGTTTCCATTGTCGCATAAGACTGATCCAGATAGCTCTGACCATGGCTGTCCTCTGTCTCCTGCTATCTGTATTTTGCGCAGTATATCTCTGAACGATGCGATGGTGATTCCACTGTGCAAATGGGCAACATTACCTCTACTATGAAGGATGCTACAAGCCTGTCCATCTCTGCTTTGGTTACCGGTCCTCCAAATTCTAATTTGTGCTGCTTCGGAGTCGGCGGCGGCGCACTCACAACATCCTCACTCTGGGTTCGGGGGTCCTTAGCTATTAGCTTCACCTTAGCATGTGTTCTTTGCAGGTGTTTGTTGAGGTTTGACGTGGTGTTTGCAGCAGTGGATAACAGCTTCTGGCCTGGACACAGTTTGCACCTCACCGTCAGATTCCTGTCTATTCTTCGGACGAACTCAAAATAATGGGCATACCTCCACCCCTCGAAAGTTATTGCTGACTCTGCCATGTTTATGCAGCACTGCACGTGGAGATGTGGACGCGCAAGTCGCGCAGATTACGTACATATAAACCTGTGGCGGAAACCCCTCTTGTCTGTCAGTGTGATTATGACTGATTTTATAAAAGTAACGAAGTAACGCGTGTCGGGGCAATGTTAGTAACTGTAGTGTGATTTCTGAATTATAAAAGTAACGCGTTACACTACTCCGTTACCGACAAAAGTAATATTATTACAGTAACGCGTTACTGCAGTGTGCGAAAAAGCACACGTCCCACCGCCCGCGACGTGTTATTTACAATGTCGGACAAGTAGATCTTTCAATTGACTTGTCCAGTGGACAAGTGACGTTTTTAGCCCTCATTTATTGACAAATTATTGATAAACTCAGTTTACAAAATGCAGAACTCATTCGCAAATTGTCCGTGTCCGCCATTGTTCGTTTAGAAATGTTAGTTTCGGTTCTGCTTGTCGATTCCTAAGGAAATGCATCTCGCCGCTTTCTGTACTGTTAGACGGGGGCGGGGCAGTGCGGGACGTGTAGCACAGTGGCAGGGTTGGGAAGCAAAACTCGGTTCCGAGTAGGAACAAATAACAATTGTCCGGTACCGTGATTAATAAGAGTTGTGAGGACAGGAGGCCGAGCCCCGCGGACCGCAGCTCTCTCTCTCTGCTCCGGATCATCTGATCGCTGCACGGTGCAGTTCAGCGTCTCTCTCTCTCCCTCTCTCTTTCTACACACAGCGGACCCGCTGCCCGTTTAACAGCCTAATCTTTGTCAAACTTTCTTATGTTCTTTCTTTAACACGTAATGAAGGTTATTACGCGTTTTAGCTCCTACGTTGTTAATATTGACGCCATTTCCTTTATGAAGTAAAGCAGCCTCCCTGTCTGTGTCCTCGCGCTGTCCTCACATCCCCCGACCCCCAGACTCGGAGGAGCACAGGGATGTCAGTATTGTTTATGAAGCAGGGTATAGAAAGTACATTATTGAAATGAAAATAGTATTTATTTACTTTTACAAACAGTGAGCAGCTGGGCAGCTGCAGCATGTGTATTGCAGGACATGTGTAAGCATGCAAGCGTCTTTGAGTTGTAGAAAAGCGCTAGGCCTATAGGCTATAAATATAATGTATTATTATTATTAGGCCTATGTGTTGGACATGTGTGGTTGGACTCTGTCTCACAGGCAGGTTGCAGTGTAACATCAGAGGAGACTGGGCCAATTGTACATTCTCAAACTGCACCACATAGAACTAACTAAACAATGCAGAGATCATTTTTATATAATTGTATTCAATAACCGTAAGAAATTAAACAGTATGAAGTGATTTCTAAATATGAATACAGATTTGACTTAATGTTTTCATAAATATGTTTTTCTCCCAGTTTGTCATGGGACTTATTTTTACCCTCTCAAAGAACTGGAATCGAGAACCGAAAATAACCGGAATCGAAAAGCAGAACCGGAATCGTTAAAATCCAAACTATACCCAACCCTAGGTATGTGTGATGCAGTAAAATCTTACCGCTCACTTACATTATCGGTGACGTAAAAATCCTGGGGAAAAGTAAAATACGTTGGCGAAGAAGAAGATTCCAGTGGCCCCAATTTTTGTCCATTCTGGACAAGTGAAAAATGTATTCGGACAAGTAAATTGCCAAACTCACTTGTCCATGGACAAGTACTCTCTAAAAACTTTTTCTCACACTGGTTACTTTGTAACGCGTTACACCCAACTCTGCACAGCAGTGAATTTCCACCAAGCTTTGGTTGCATTTGTGATTACTATGACTCCTGATGTGTTATTGTAAACCAAACAAGTCAGCAGGTGTTTTGTATCATGGTAGTTCCTCATAAATCTTTAGTGTCGTCCACTTCCCCAGAGCTTAACCTTCTAACCTTGCAACTTCACCTGATTAAGCATTTAAAGGGCAGACATTCAATTACATATACTTAATCAAACGATTATCTTCTTCCCTCACTGTGGTTTTTTAAATTAAACCTTTTACATTGTGTGGACTTTTTAAACGCTGGCCTCTTATTTATTTATTTATTTTTTCTTGTAGAGGGTTTAATGTTTAATTCCAGGCTTAACAAACTGCCTATCAATGTCTCTGATTTCACTGACAAAGCTGCAGTGAGATGCAAAGAAGGCTGCGGTGGAATGTGAAACCTCTTCGCCTGAGTGGAGGAGGAAGTGCTGGCTGTATGTCAGTGTGTGGGAGTGTGTGTGTGTGTGTGTGTGTGTATGGAATATGGAGACAAGCGGAGATGGGAGCGCTTCATAGTGAGTGATGATGAAGTTGGAGAGGATAATTAATGGAGGTGTGGATTGGCTTGTGTGTGAGAACTGTATGCTATTATCAGGCTGCTAACAGATGCTGCTCAGCCACTTGGTAAAGCTTTTGCAGACTATAAGGATTATTATATTTGGCTGGTCAAAATGTCTTCCAGTTCAGCTATCCAGTGGTACACAAAGTACTGTACTTAAGTTCAATTTTACCTGAGTATTTTCGTATTTTGCTACTTTATTGTTCTACTCTACTACATTTTAGAAGCCAATGTTGTACTTTTTACCTTGCTTTATAGATTCAGATTATAAATACAAAAAAACAAACATTATTTATTTATTGAATAGACATTATAGGTTAAGATATCCAGCAGCAGTATAAAAAGTAATTAAAACTAGATCAACAACATTTACTTATTAATGCACCAGAAATCATAATCCAGCAATGTTGAATGTATGATTCTAAAATGGGCCATCACGCATAGCAAATACTTTGTAGTACTTACAGTATATTTTGATTTGATTACTTTTGTACTTTTAGTAAGACGTTTAGATATAGAACTTTATCTTATAATATATATATTAAAATATTTGTACAACTTGATATTGCCAGTAAGTGAAAGATCTGAGTACTACTTCCATCACTGCCAACAAAATAACTTTGAAAAAAAGTACGTTCCAAATGTTAATGCAGGCAGAATAACACACATTAATAACACATTCCTCCCCTTTGGTGTAAAGTCCCCTGATGGCCCTTTTCAGCACATTGTTAGTCCGATGATATTTAAATGAGGTGCGTCACATTAAGAGTTGGGGGCGCCCACTGTGATGCTCAATTGCGGCTTTGTTCTTTTAGCCTCCTCCCTACTACATGCCTACGGTCCTAGCAACTAAAGCCCATGCAAAATGATTAGGGGTACCAGGAAATGGGGTTACACACACACACACACCCACACACCATTTTATCAGTGTAACATGTCCGAGTACTTCACAGCAGAGTGGAGGAATGTGTTAATTGGTGGAGCTAACGGAGGGATAAAGGAGGAGGCCCTCTGAAACTCAGCAGAGACAGAATACATTTTTCATGCTGGATCATCCAGTTCACTTTTCCCCTTTCCCTGGCTCAGGTGTATTCACACGCACACTTTCCCCCCAGCAGAAAGCCGTTGAGCTACTTTTCTGATCTCCCTGTAAATACCTCTGTTTGTCTTTCTCTGAAACTTCCCAGTATCTCACAGTCTAACTGCTAATTGCATGTAATAACTCGCCCGCTGTTGGTTTTGTTCTCATTCAGGAGTGCAGAATTACCAGCAGGGGGGGATTCAGTGCAAACACAGGAAAGAAAGGTTCATGATGAAAAAGGCACAAATGTTTTTGTTTAGCTCTTGGTGGTCCAGACTTGGTAGAAACTAAGAGTAAACGGACTAACAGTCATTTGTGTTTTTCAACTTTAAGCTAAGGCATAAGGGGCAATAACCAAGTAGGTATACAACAATTCAATGCCCCACAAATTAAAGGCTGGGGTAAGCAGTTTCTTTTTCAAAATAATTAATTGTGTTTAAGCACATAAAGAAAGAAAGGGAACTTGATATGGAAGCTCAAAGCCTGCATACTTTCTCACGTTTGCTCACACACGCTGGTCTGTCATGCAGGCTTGTTGGATTCTCAATTTCTTAAGTTACCATAACTGTCCCATGTCAGAAATATAAGATGGGTTTCAGGTAGTAGTACTTTAGCTATTTTGGTTTTCATTGACTTTCAGGTTTCAGTTTGTTTGGCCATGATGAATGATTATTGTTATTCAGTATGGTAGATAAAAGGGATGGGTCCCAAAGTCCCATGCTCCAAAAGAGTTAAGACCCTCTCCGTTAGCATTATTCTTTATTCTCTTGACCAGGCCGTATTCATTTTCTACTGCTTTGACTTTTTTATATATTTTTTTACCACCCTCCTGCTGTTTTTACAAAGGATTAGAAAAACTAAGGTCTGTAAAGAACTGCAATCTTTGCTGAATAATTGATAAGTCGGTCAACAGGAAATTCATTCAGTATTAGTAGTAGTTTAAAGAAAAATAACCTACAAATCTTTGGTTATGTATTTTTCTGGATTTGCTGCATTTCTTGTTTTATATTACAAAAAACGTAAGATATTTGGGTGTTGGCCTTTCGTTAGATAAAACAAAACGTTTCATGACCCCACCTTGGATTCTATGAATAGATAAAGTTATCTCTGGTTGCAGCCTTCATTTAACAACACAGCAGTAGGTGTATAACATACGAAAAGGTGTCTCTGCCATGGTACAAAAACGTAAATGTGTTCATTTCGAACATCTACTGAATGATTTCCCTATTTATTCCCCAAAGCAGGCACTGCAAACTACAGCTAAACATGTTTGTGGCCATTATACCCTGCTGCACAGAGGCCTGTTTTTACAAGCCATTACCTGAGCTATTTGATCCTGCTTCCAAAAAAGATTAGGAATTGATTTTCATCTAGCACACAAAACCTGCAGAAACACACCCACAAGTTAATGTGACGCAACATCGACCAAAGCCTTTTTTCTCTGATCTTTAATCAACGTATGAAATCAAACGGATAACATTTGTGATGGAGCCAAATAGAAGTTCAGTTTTTCTTGCTCTGACAAGCTCTGCAGAGCCTCTAGAGTTACTGCTTTACATCTAATCAAGAACCAGAAGGGCAGGAGTCTTTGGCCAGACTGGAACATACAGAGCACCACTATCAACCCCCCAATCATTTGAGCTTACCTCCTTTACCCTGCAACCTGACTCTAGCTCCCCTGACTCTAAAAACAGACCAAAGTCTTACCACGGAGCTGCACTCGACCCCTCGTCAATCCCTTTAATTGGGGGGAGATGACCTGGGACTCATTAGGTTTCACTGCTGACAAGTGAGATATGCCCCTCCCTGTCCTTTTCCAAACTAAGAAAATCAACCTAAACCTGAAGCAGCAGGAACATAAAAAATTGGAGTGAGCGATATGGAGGAAATTAAATATATAAAATATAAAATACAGGGTTTTGTCTAAACCCCCCTTATCTTCGGCGTGCGCCCTCATACCAAAATGCAGATTTGTAAGTGATACCAGAAAACAATATTTGTGTTAGTTGAAAACTGTATAATTACTCCAAAAATATGAAAATCTTGTCAAATAGACCGTCAGTCGGCATAGACATAGAATAAAATAGTGGATTAATTTCCGGTCGGTCGGCTGGTGGACGAGTGGCAGGCCGCAGGCTTACACTTAAACTGTGATTTCTTTATTCGATCGTTTATTTTACCGTCCTTTTTTCTGTAGAGGAAGTAAAGAAACTGTAACTCTGGATGTATTTGTTCTTTGACGTGAAACGTTTGACTGAAGAAACTATTCTTTTCCGCTTCGCACTAATGCATTATTTTCGCCAGAAAAATGCCGTAATTTTGGCTGGAAGAGACGTTGGCGCACTCATACTAAATATTTCTAGATAAAACCTAGATTTAGTCTGAAAAAAAGAAGTTTTGCTAGCACTTTCCTATGGGGATATTCCTTTTAACCTGCACACCTGATAACGAGCCATCGTTAGGGTTATTGGTAACACCTGGAGCTTCTAAACAGCAGTCAAAAACTGCAATAACAGAATTTTAAACGGGGATCAAACATCTTAATAAACTCTATAAAATATATGTTCACCTCCCAAATAGGGCTCGGCTATAGGGTAAAAATCCAATATTTCCGATCAAATACCTCTATTGATACGACGATTGCCGCTTTTACAAAATATTCACACTGTTAAATTTGGATAAATAATCATTAGTTATGTGGATATAATGTCTAAGCGGGTGAAGGCAAATAATAGAACAGCTAAATACAGTCTGGTAATATCAGAAAATGACCATTTACTGTAGAGCAGCATTTAAAACTAGGAAAATACTCTTATTACAAAATGTAAGACAATATCTATTCTCATATCACTGTATTGATATAATACTGCTATAGCCAAGCCCTAAAAACAAGTAACCGAAGCATCCCAACAGATTTAGCCTGGGATTGAGTTGCAGTTAGCATACAGAACATGTGTTTGCGTTCCTGAGTACAATGCTCATCTAATCACAGGGATAATCACAGTGTGTAATGACTTTGTAAAGGCTGCAGTGAGGGTCTCTATCAGGGTGGGCTATAAGAGAAGGCTTGGCACTCCCATGTAATCACACACACACACAGTATTAGGCTGCAGAGTGACCTGTGTGTCGGTAATTTGGGAGGTGCTGATCGCTGACACTCCATTATGGCTGCTGCCAGGAGCAGGCTATGATGACACTTCAATTCTCGACAGCCCGTTTATGTGTAACTCTGCTCTGTGGTGGAAAATGCTGAGTCGCTTTCTTGTAATTTCAAGTCTTCAAGGTCATGCGCTCGGTCTGTATATATTATGACACAGAGTTGTCAGGATTGATTCTGTAGATCCATCCCATCTGCTCACAGGCGTTGGTGTTTGTGTCCATGTCCAACCTCTCGGGGATAATAAAATGTTGACAATCAGCTGAAAAAAAACCTGTTAAACAAGGCCCGGCCCCCCCACTGACACTTACCTCAGCCACAACGTAGTCTCTATATGCATTACATTAATGCACACAATGTTCATACTGCTTACTGCACATATTTCTTGTTTCATATTTCATATTTTATATCCTATAATTCATTCATAGCATTCTATTTCCATGTAAATGGAATTTTATTTTTTTACTTTATTTTATTGCTATTTAACTATATTTTATTACGGTGTCCTTAAAGATTTTTTGTTTTATATTAGATTTCTTGTTTTATATTTTATGTATGCACCATGACATCAAGCCAAATTCCTCGTATATGTGTGAACCTACCTGGCAATAAACCTGTTTCTGATTCTGATTCTGATTCTGAAAAGGATTATCAGTACTCTTTCATGCAAGCATTTCCGATCTGCATTACGGTGGTCCATGTTTCTGCTTCTGCTCCGGTGCTATGCTGACAATAGCATTTTGGCTGATGGTCGTACTGTTGTACCCTAAGGAGCAGATTTAGTGCAGCATCTGCTACCAGCAAAGCTGCCCAGACATCATATCATGATCTCGCTTTCTCCATCTGGATGGGAATCAGGCACTCAGCGTGAACAGAGTTACTGTCGCCTCATTACTGACTTGTTTGTTGACAAACAGTCTGCTGAAAAAGATGAGTAAGCTACAAGTTACAATGCAATTTGTCATAATGATGAAAAGCAAAATATTTCACTTGAATAGAGAAAATAGTTCATTATCGAGGATACGAAGCATACCACGCAATCCATTTCAGCCCATACCATTGCAGTATATAGTAACATTTGAATGTACAGTATTGGGTCTCACCTTATATTTTGATATATAACAACCCCAAGAGCCATTGTGTAGGTAAAAAAGCACGAAAATGTTCAAGGTTCATTTGTCATTTCATAACACAGGGTTGCAAAGTTGTAGTTTGTTTGCGACATATTAAGATGGAGTACTTTTTCGAATTCTGGGGCGGCTTTTTGTTATTGCTTTCAATAAGGGTGAAGTGCTTTGTGCACTGCTTTTGCTTCGTGCCAATGGCGCCCAATGTTGATTATGTTTTTTCACAACAAACGATTGGACAAATTTAGAGGCAAGACGTCTGATGTGGTAATTTTTAAGCTAACGTTAGCTCAATTTGAACATAGCCCTAGGCAAACTATTATATCTAAAGAAATATTAGCCTTTACTTCTTTCCACATAAAGGTTAAATGGCTGTTAGCTAACACCCTGCTTACCCTGTGTTTTTAGAGCAAGAATGCAAAGGCAAAATATTTGGTGGTTCTCTAGCAAGCAGAAATAAATAAAAAAGTCAGCATCAACTCTTTTTTAAAACTGCAGACTTCAATCTTTCCGATATGGGCTGCACACGAAAAACAAACAAAGGCTAAAACATATTGCATTCCTGTAGTACATGTCTTTAATTTGCATTTAGAGGAATGTAAACAATGCTGCCACTTCATGTTGAGGGATGGAATGTGAGGGGGCGTCCGGTCCTACTGAAGTTGTAGAGTAAGTATTCTGAACATCTCACAGAGTATGCTAGCACTTACACTACTCTTTCTTCTCTCTGATGCTCTGAATCTCTCTGCTAATATTTACAAGCAAGCTCTCTTCATACGCTGTCATTATAAATGTATAATGATGTTGTTTGACACGCGTGCACACACACTCTACAGACCCTCTCGTGTGTCACTGTAGATCAGTGAAGAGTTTCATGATGATGTAATGCCCCAAGAACAATAATACACGCAGCAGAGCTTAGCCTGCAAAGCTCGAATGATTAGCGGCGCTCGCTAACCTAGTAGTCTCCATGCCAACAGTCCTCATATTAAATCTCATGTAAACGTCTAAAAGGATTTGCATCATTGTTGTCTTTTCTGTGTTTTACAGAAGTCATGCTGTGCAGTGTGTTACATAATTGTTTGAATCAATAGGCGCGTTCATACCAGAGTACTTTTCCCGTTTAGTTCCGTTAGTACCACTTATGTCGCGTTCACACCAAAAAGAGTACTTAGTGCCGGGAACTTTTACCCCCATTTTTAGTGCCTGCTAGAGAGGTGGTACCAAAAAAGTACCAAAAAAGTACCAATTTCTATTGGCTGGGCGAATTGCAAACCACGCCCCGTAAAACTCTGAAAAGTTTTTTGAAGCCGCCATTGTATTTGCTGGCATTAGCATTATTAGCATTAGCATTAGCCCCGCGCACCAACGGAGAGAGAATAACTTATGGCAACACAAAAAAAAATATGGGAGTGGTGGAGTGATGAGGAGGTGTCGGTGTTCTGGCGATTTACTCGGAAGGCTTCAGTAGAAGCTGCTGGGAGTCCCAGCAGCTTCTACTGAAGCCAGTCCCCAACTCCGGGGACTTCCGGCCGGGGACTTCGGGTGGCAGTATACGCCGTGAAGTTGTTTGCGGCCTGCCAGTAAACCCAAAGCAGAAGAAGACGAAGTGACGTCAGCGGCTCATTTGTGTAATCTTCCCTCAGGGAAAAGTGATTGGTACTCAGTGCCCTGGGGTACTTAGTGCCCTGGGGTACTAAGTGCCGGGGCACTAAGTGCCGGCACTAAGTACGGCAAAGTACTTGGTGTGAAAGCGGCTATAGAAGTTGGGAAAATTAATGGACTCAAATGTAGTGCGTGACTCATGTTAGTGTAGTCTGCTAACACATCTGATGCACTTTCAGGTTAGGTTTATACAACAGCTTGTTAAAGTTTCACATCGCTATAAAAAACATTTACTCACACGGTTCTATAACACGTTAAATTGCCTATTATTTCACTTTATTACTTAACTACAAGTCAAAATGTGCACCCCGTTCTTGACCCATTCCTGTAAGAAATTATGTAATACTTCTCCAGCTTTCTTCATTTTATCTGCCATGTGATTCTGCTTATTATGCAGATTTGTGTAAGTTGCTTTAACGTACACTTGAGCTTCCCTTGGTTATTAGGAGTAGAGTGGGGCTCAGCTGCTGGTTGCTGCAGCCCATCTGTCTTCCTGTCTGTCTGAGTCCTGCAGGCCCCTGGGTCAGGGTCAGGTCTGGGTCACCTCGAGGACTTTCTTCATTACTCTCATGGGGATCATATGTCCACATAGTGGGGAATGGACAAGTGAAGAAAAGGTTGCTAGAGGCTTCATGTGCTGGGGGCAACGCAAAAAAGAGAGTGGTGTTTGTTGACAGGAGATGCTAGGACTCTTAACCCTTGTCTGTGTGTACAAACACTTGTTTAAGGGTTATTTAAGGACTTGCAATACACAAAACACAACATAAACAATATTGCATATGTGCAATAACAGGTCATTCTGTTTTCATGCCGGTATCGCATAGGGAATAGAAGACCTAAATTGACATTGCAAGATAGGAGCAGCTCTAGCTCTCTCACGCAATGTGTTTTTTTCTTTTTAAGTTAAAGGGCCCATGTCATGCTTTTCCGGTTATTACCCGTCCCCTTGTGTGTTATGAAGGTTTTTATGCATGTAAACGGTCTGCAGAGTCAAAAACCCTAAAAGTACACCCTGTAGCGAGTACAACTCTAACACAGAAAAGTAGGGATGTCCCGATCACCTTTTTTTGCTCCCGATCCGATTCCGATCATTTGATTTTGACAATCTGCCGATACCGATTTTTCCCGATCCGATCTTTATGCAATGCATTAAGAGGAAAAAAAAGGTAACAGATAACGGCTGGTCATCCAACGCGATGAATTCAGCTATCTTGGTTGTTATTTTTTTGGCCTTTTCACTGTTCTGGGGTAGTTTCTCTTTCCTTTTAAAAGTCTCTGAAAGTGTTGGTTGTTTCAGTGCCGTTACCTGAGTGGCCGCTGTGTACTCGTCGTGTTGTTGTTGGTGGTGTTTGTATTAGATTGGTCATGTTGAACGTAGCTCTGTTCTTTCCACCACGCGGAACCTCCGCCTTGCAAACATTGCATCTGGCTGTTACACTGCCTTCGCTTTCAATTTTATAATACTTCCAAACTCCTGACATTTTCTCTGTCCCGACTCCCGAGTCACCAGCTGAACGTAGCCTCTTGTTAGCTTACTGCTACTATTAGACACTGCGCCCACTCTGTTGCCAGATTTGAGAGAAATAAGCAACCAGGTCTATGAAAACAAGCCCAAAAGAAGCAACACATACATGATGTTGTGTAATTTTAACCCAAAACTAAGGCCTCAGGATGACTTTAAGACGTGAACATGGTCATTTTTGTTTTGTAACATTAAATAAAATGTATAAAAATATTTTATAAAAAAAAAAAAAAAAAAAAAAAAAAGAATTCCGATCCCCGATTTTTTTCTCCCGATCCCCGATCACGTGAAAGTCACGTGATCGGCTCCGATCCCCGATCACGTGATCGGATCGGGACATCCCTACAGAAAAGACCTGTCTATGCTGCCCCAAAACGCCTCGTTGGAGATTTCTCATTTTCCATTGTTTGCTTCCTGGGTTCTGTGACGTGTGAACACCCAAATCAACAACAAATGACTGGATTGGCCCAAATGGACCAAACCGCGGTGCACCTCACACACCAGGATCCCTTGGCTAACTAACAGAGAGTCCCTGAACGCTGGTAATAGACGAGTTGGGATCGCGGAGAAATGCTCTCCGCAGACCCATTCTCACAGCGTTATAAACCTTTTTCTTACTCAATATCAAGCCACACTTATTGTTTTTACTTCGGCTGTGGGTGTTTATGTGTGCTCAGGATGAGTTTCGCTTGTTCTCGCTGTATCGCCGACCCGGAAATCTGTCCGCTCCTCACAGCAACGAGCCTCGCAACGTCCCGACCAATCAGAGCACACTGGGCTCACAGGGAGGGGGGGGCAGGAGCTCCAACAAGCCGTTTAGGACAGAGTGAATACCTGGTGAATACACATACTATACAGAGATGCTGTATGAGAAACCAATGTGATTTTGGAAAATTGCACAATTTAAATCTATTCTAGTAGACCTCAACAATGGAAATATGATCAGTAGAAATAGCCATGACATGGGCCCTTTAAGTTCTTGACCCTTTCTACATGCACTGGTTAAATGGAGAACGATGTACAGGCAGATGAAGAAGTCCATTTCCCACAATTCTCTTCTAAAAAGAGATGTTAATGAAACGTTCTCATCTCATGCATCTCTCCACTGTTTTATTTTATCCCTTTTTTTTTTCCAATTTACTATGTTGGAATACCAACAATATTGTTTTATGATAGTTCAAGTTACAATGGCTTCTTCTATTTCTGGCTCTCTGTTCCTTTAAAGGTCACAACTGTGATTTATAATTTGCTGTTGTTCAATGGTACGTATAATTAATAAACAGTTAAAATCAATGTAAAAGAATCAAGGAGATTCCCCCTCCCCCACCCCCACCCTGACCAGATCTACTGATGATCACTGAAGGGATGTTGCTGTTTTTAAATGCTGCTCTAGTTACATGTTACTTGTTAGATGCTTTTATCCAAAGCGACTTACATACTCAATACTGTGGACAATCCCCACAGGAGCAATTTGGGGTGAAGTGTCTTGCCCAGGGACACAACGACATGCTGTGACTGCAGTGGGGTTTGAACCTGTTACCCCCTGATCCAAACACCTACGGACAACCCACTACGCCACACACGCTCTGACCTTGCCTCTTATATCGATGACCTTTAGAGCCACAGCACTAATACTAAGTAAACCGTACACACTGCAGATTGACTGAGACTCCCAACCTCAATGCCTTTTTGTGAAGTATTGGGAAATTATGGAAATGATCAAAGGTTGGGTTTAACTTCCACATGAACTCCTGCAAAATAACCTAATATAGTTTTTACACATTGTATTGTTTATGGCATTTATTGTAAAATGCCTTGTCTATTATGCTGCTGTAACAAAAACAATTTCCCAATTTGGGATCAATAAAGTACTATCTTATCTTATCTTATCTTATCTTATTATCCGACTGAGAATAGAAAAGCAAGTTCTGTGGGAAATTGGTAACCTTGACTTTCAAAAGCCAAGACTTCTCTTGTAAAAATATCAGAATGAAAGTTTACATGTTGTGTCTTTTCCAAACAAAGTATCTGTTCCAGTGTATCTTTTTCCACCCAGGACGCTGATGCCCAGGCAACTCTTGGCCTGATTTGTACTTAATGGAATCTCTCCACGGCCAACGTTTAGTATTCAACAAAGCTTTCTTCCTGTTTTCATTCCCTCATTCACAAGCACAGATATAATTTAAACCTGCCCCTTTCATATCTGCGTTTTAAGAGGCCCTTACTGTCTTAGGCCCCTGTGTGGGAGGGTGAGGGAGGCTGATGGAGCACAGGGCAGCATTTAAGATGCTCAGTGGTTTGGAATTTTCCTGTCAGAGTGAGAAACACTGCGGATGGGAGAGATGTCACCCCCGGCTGATTTACACTTGTGTTTGTGTCCTGGGCAGGGGGAAGGAGGCAGAGGGCATGACTGTGCCCCGGAAGATTTGGCTGCAGTGGTTGGCATGGCAGCCCAATAGAGACAATAGTCTGTGGATTTAATTACTGGATGATATGGTAAAAAAGTGTCTGTCATGATGTGGTTAAAAACACATTTTATCCTATTTTTGAGGAGTTTTTTTTCCGTGTTTGTTTGTGAGAGAAGCCACTTTTGACAGTAACACCAAAAATGTGGCTACATGATTACAACCTTCTTCTCCAATGTCTGTTTTCATGGACATAATCTCAAATCAGGTAGTCTATTCATCCTTCTGTAGTCCGGTTAAAATGATGCCATAACACCAGATGGGTGCCATCTAGTAATTGTTTGTTTTCTATCATAAGCAGCTTAGCACAAGGATTATCGGTCGCTACAAGTGATGTTTCCGTGCCACAGCAGAAGGATGGTTTGCGTCTTATTTTGCCTCTCTAGAATGTTCTGTCAAGATCAAAAATAATGAAAGGACAAAAGAAAGCCTCAATGCTGTGCAGACACCTGTGTGTGTGAAATGTTAGCCTTTGCAGACCATTTACATGCACACAAACCTATATATCACATCACAGGAAAAGGGAAAACCCAGAATAGCGTAATAGAGCCCCTTTCTTTTTTAGATGTTTACTTACACACATACAAACATATTTGTAACAAGACAGAATATGGCCACTGTAGCATGGAAAAATTAGAACTGACTAAATATACTGTAGCTATTAAAGCAGCCCCAAATGGGAAATAATCCCATTACACTTTAAGCCTGGATATAGTTCATGATATTTTTGGCATCATAGGACTCTCAGGTTAAAAAACTGAAAAAAATACACACTCTATTTTTTGGTTTGCTCTACAGTTGGACTTTAGTTTTGCTATCTAGTAACTGATACAGATGTATGTCCTCATTGCTCATTGGGTTGCTGATGTATGCACTGGCTTTTTCTGGAACTGGACCCTGGGATTTGACTCTGTTCATGATTTAATTTAGACCTCAGAATGTTCATGATTGAATTTAGACCTCAGAATGACTCCTTGAGTAGATGAGGTGCTCTGTTACCATACCATGTCTCAAACTATCACTTAGGTGTTTATGTTTCCATCTCCTGAGCGTGATAGCATGTATATTTGGGTCTCCATTGGTGTAACCTTATCAGACTTTGGCCCTCTTCACCTACTCTCCGGCTCTCCTGGAGTTCTAGCTCTGCCATCTGAGCACCCAACAAACTCTCCCTCTCCCTGTTCAGCCCCGACCAGAGTCCGGCTGGTTTACACTGCGGAGAATTAAGGACAAGGGCGGCATTTTGAACTTTCTTGGAAACAGTCACGTTGTATGTAGCAAGAACTGTGCAGTAATTGTCACAAATGGCTAAAGTAGGAGTTGATTATGTGGTCTGAATCTTGAGTGTCTTTTTCTCATCATTTATTTGACCTTTCATCAATTTAAAAAAAAGTTTGGTTAAAGATGTATTATTTAAGTTGAACTCTTTGGTCCTGTATTGCCAGACCAATACTACATTTCTAAAACAGACACTTGAGAGTTCAAATAAATCTGATATCGGTTTTATGATGTAACATAAATAAACATTGTGTTTGCAAGGCTAGCGACGGTGACTAATGATTAACATTGAACTAGTACAACACTTGTGTTCCCTTGAATGAATTGAAAAAACGTTCATCAGAATTGGTCCGATACTATTGTTTATTACCATATACTTAAAATACTCGAAATAGTCACGTGTACATTAGCATCCAGTGCTAGCATGGCTGCAGAATCTATGTGTTTTCTAAATTGTCCCTACTTGCATATGTACTGAGCGGTTGTTTTACCAAAAACAAATAGCAACACTCAGTCTAAATGACCGCAAGCATATCTTTCGCATTTCCACTATTCCTTGTAACTTACCGAGCAACATGCAGCTATTTCTGCAGCAAGCTTATACCTGATATGATACCCAATTCTACTCAGGCTTGCTTGGTGCGGCTGCCTTGTATCAGAAGTTGGCCTGGAACTATTTTACACAGACGCTTGTTGATAGTAAGAAGGATTATTTTTAGCAGCAGTGATGAGTGAATATTAAAATGTGTTATTTTTCCTAAAGTGTGTTGGGTATGCAGACTAATGGGAGTGAGTGATTTTCTACACCTCTTTTTGCCTCTTTCACTCCTTTATCTATTTGTATCTAGTGACACTCATCTGTACCTTTTTACGCTGCTTTTGTTTCATCTTTTCCTACTTTTTCGTTCCTCTCTTCCCTTTTGACCGTGTCCATCAATAATGCACCTGTTAATGGGCTCACTTCCACTTCCCGCTGCAGCTCTGTTAACATGTCCTGTAAACACCCACAGAAGGCGTGCGTGTTAACGTGTAAGAGAATCATAAATATGACTCTATTCTGTAGCATCACTGCTTTCTTTTATCCCATCTGTCTGTCTGTCTGTCTGTCTGTGAAACCAGCTGTCTCTTTCTGTTTCTACGCGTCTCTCTCCCTTCGCTCCTGGTGCGATAGTAGGTTACCCGGCAACACATTTAAAAAGGACTTCTGGATTAGTGAAGCTTATGGCTACCTGCTGCTCTCTCTGCGTGCCTCTCACTGCAGGTGCATTGCTATTTACAGCTCAAATCACTCATCTGAAAATCCGTCATCAACTAATTAATGTCAGTGGAAAGTGGAGTTACATATACACTCTGTATGTTTAGAGGATTAACGTCTCTCCCTCCCTATAAATAAGTACAATTCTACAGGGCTTAAGTAAAGCACTCAAATAAATGATGTTATTTGATTAAGCAAAGTGGGTTCTACTCGATACACACATCATGTCTTTCTGTCCTTCTGTTGAGTTTATAGGAAAATTAATGTTGACATTTCAGGTCCAGGATTAATTGAATTGGTCATTAACAAATTACTTCAATGGCGACCCTACATGCTGTGTATGTGTGCGGGTGTGTGTGAGAGAGACGGTGAGGAATGTGTGAGTGGCGACTGATAGTGACTGTGGTCTCCTCTCACTGTTAATGGGTCAGGAAGAGACAAAGAGCGGCTGTGTGTGCATGGGAACCAGAGGGCAGAGATGGGAGGAGGACAAAGAGGTGTTAAGACAAGGAAGTAGTTGAGACTACAATGTAGTTTTGCAACTAATGAGTATTTATTATGAGTAATCGTTTAATAAACTGATCAGGTTCTCTGATCCAAAGGTTACGTCTTAAAACGATGAACCTCTGTTTTGAGTAAAATAATAGATTAAATGTGGCATTGGTAACATCTTTGTTGTGTATGTCTTATCTGGGCAAGTAGGGCTGAGCAATAAATCAATACTACATCAATATCGTGATATAATACTACATTTCGTCTTACATTTTGGATATTGTAATGAAGCATACAGACCTATCGTACTGTTCTAGCTGTTCTACTATTTCCATTTACCCACTTAGACATTATTGCCACATGACTAATGATTATTAAGTAAACATTTCATTGTGTAAATATTTTTTGAATCCACCAAAAGTCAACCCTGCAAAATGTCGCAATATTGATATTGATGTATTTGATCAGAAATATTTGAAACAGTGATTTCAATAGTTTGATCTTCTCTTTAAGCTTTTGTATTACAGTTTGGAGGTAAATGTTTAAAGCTCTAAAAGTGTTGTTTTTGAGTAGGACAATTAGACTCCAGGTGTTGCCAATAAAACTAACGATGGCTCGTGAACGAGGACTTCACCAGGTGTGCAAGTAAAAAGTATCCCTATTGGAAAGAGCTAGCAAAAATGTTTAATTTCTCAGAATATATTTTGATTTATTTCTTTTATAGATATCCTTTGTGCCGAACAAAACAGGCTTTTGTGTGAGTGTGGCAGCCTGCCTTGGTTTTAGTAATAACGGGCCCCTGGCAGGCAGTGGATGAGATTACTGGAGCCCATCTTTACTGGCACCCTGAGGCACATCTGAGGTCATGGTGAGGGCAGCGACAAACACACACACACATACGCACACAGTTGTGGACATATATACACACACACACAAAAGAAACCAAGATACTTTCATTAATAGTTTTTGGGACAAAATGAGTAGACTGGAGATATTTAGAGAGCTTAGAGCTCCATCTAGTGGTCATTTGTTGTCACTGCAGGGAAACTAGGAACAGTGAGTAAAAGGATAGCCGGCTGTTCCTTTCAACACATCAAATAATGTATTATAATATGAATTAATTGTCCTAATTGTACCAAAGTTTTGACTGTTTATTGACTTTTTGTGACATAGGTTGTGGAATATTGAAATGTTTTGCATTATGTTTGATCAGTTTGTTATGGTATGGTCCCAAAAGCTTCAAAGCCCAATGCAGTAAAAACATTTGAGTTGTATAGAAGCACTTTTGAATTCTTCACTCCAAATATTTTATATTTCACATTTAGAATAACATATACAGCTGAATTTACTTTTAGACCGTATAGTATGCGTTACCCGAATAGTCATGCAAATGGTTTTCTTCCCAGGTGACATTAGTTAACTCTCTCTGTTTACAATTGAATTGAGATGTGAGGTTAAAAAAATAAATGAAGGGCGGAGCGCAGTGAGCCATTAGGCAGAAAAAAAAACTTGAGTTACAGGTCTGTTCAGGTGAGCTGAAACACCTGGTGGGCGGGTCTCTTCCTGTATGGGAGGATGTAGTTTGTGTGCACTGTAAAATAGTGTAGAGGCCGTGCCAACTGCAGCGTGTGAAGCTACGTTTCTGTGTGTTTTGGTAAGTCCCTTCACAGCTTTTGTTTCTTTTTCCTGAGTATCATTATGACGTGCGTTAGTAAATCGCCTTAATTTGTTTCATATGTCTATAACATATTTGTGAATAGGTGTTACTGTGGTCACAGTAATATTGTTAGGTGAAAGAGACTTTAAAACTTGATTTGTTATTGTATGTTGCTTTAGCTTTCAGTAACTTTATACATGTCTTGTTATGTAATTGTGAGATAAGACTCGTTTGACACATCCACCAGACATTCATTGTAGTATTCTGCCATTAATGTCAACTGGAGACTTACAGTCTGTCACATTTGATTTTCTTGGAGTGCCCTGACTCATAATCTTCCACATCAGTGAGCCCCGAGTTCCTAAAACATCTTTCCATTTCTCTTGTAAATTACATGGGTCTCTCTTTTTTTTTTCAAGCACAATGAAATCCAGCCAGTTGAGTGTTGAGGTGGCTGAAAGGGGAGAATGACATCATGACTCTGGAAAGTCAGGTTGACCTAAACAAAAGATTTATATCTGTGTGTATAAGTGCTTACAACACACATGTAAATACACGTAAGCAGATGTATTTTATGTGGAAAAACTGGACCCTTATGACTAACACGTGGCAGATTCTGAGCTGTCAAAAAATCCCACCTGCGACCAAGAGAAGAGCGCTCACTTTTCCCATTTCACTGTCAACCCATCACATCGGATGAAGCCATTTCTGTTGATATGTACTTTTCTTCTGTCATGGCTTAATGGCGTTCATTGATATTCCACATTTGCTCCCCTAATCTGTTTCCATATGCTTTTTTAGTTGTATTCCTCCTTATTGCTCAATGTTATTACTGCTACCCCACAGCAGTCAGTCATTCCTGGAACATCAGCTGTGCCAGGTACCGCTGAGTCTTAATTTAGGCAGCCCCAATCCCTCGTAAAGCTAACGGCTATTAACGAGAAGTCCTGTGGCACACGCCTGAAAACACAACCCTGTCCCGCCAGCGTCACGCGGCTCACTCTTAATAGGAATCGACATGGGGACATTTTGGCAGCGCTGCGCCGAGGCAGGAGAAAGACATTATTCAACAATGTGTTTTTCCACAGAAGAAACAGAAAAGGCTGCATTTGCAACGCTTGCATCAGAGAGATTTCTTTTTTCAGTTTTCAAAATGTCATGTGGATGAACATTCCCCTCCACCATGGTTTAATGCGCTGCAATTACGCACAGCCCATTGAAATGTAGTTCCACCATGTGCCCGTGTGTAAATGAATGTTCGCCTATACCACATTTGGATACACTGCAATTATACCCTTACGATTGTGTCATGTAAGGTAGTGTCAGTGTGCATGTGGCTGTAACTCTATCTACTTCTGTCTGTCTGACTTTGCACTTTGTGGTTCATAAAAGCCAATATGATGTAGAGTAGCTGAAATACAAATTGATCTTACATCCAATCTGTCTTCACAACTCCCCCCACACTAATACCCCGAAGCTGAAGCTCAACAACGGGGCTTAAAGTAAAAGAACATAGTTTTCCATAAAAGGAACATCTCTGAAAAACCCATTCAAGAGCGTCCCACTTTTGTGTCTTCAGTCAAATTGTATTATTTAATAACCTGTTTTGTGAACTGCTCTGTGTGCTTTTTGCGGGCACTACTGACCTGTATGTGAGTACACAAGAACATGCAATAACAAGATAGTGTTCCCTTCCACATGCAGCTGGTCAATACACAGTGTGCATTTATTTACTAAACAATATTTCAGCCTTGGATGCTGGCATGGTGCAGCAAGATGAAGTAATAGGCAGTCTCCTCAGGAAAAAATGATCTAGGAAATAGTTTTAGCTTTTTTTAGTGATTTCGTTTTCTTTTCTCTAAACCTGTTTTTGATGATACATTTTTCCAGGGACGACAGGCTGGGTGTCCAATCAATCAATTTTTTTGGCACAGACTGCGTTTTATTGAATTCTACCTATTAACAAAAGCTGTCATGTCTAATAATGTAAAATGTTTTGCTTTGATCAGATACTCCTCAAAATTAATTCAGGCAAAGTTATTTTATGTATGCCTTAAACTTTACATTAATTTGTTCACTTAATTAGTAACAAAGTTACTTCCTAAAACAGTTCAGTATAAGAGACCCATAAGATAAAAGCAGCAGGACACATCGGACAATAAAACCGGATTGCCTTAATTTTACAATAGTGTAAGTTAAGTGCAGAAACAAAGCCTCACGATGTTGCAACAGACCGTACAGAATTGGTAACCTGAGCAGGTGTCACTCAGACTGCCAAATAGATCTTCTCTCCTACCAAGCACCAGTCTAAATAAACTCTTCAGATTGGAGCGAATCAGCAGACATTGAAGCTGGTGGGTCGCTTTGGAGCAAATTGGTCCTTCAGACTGTAACCAGAGAAGATGTGACAGGTTTGGCTTTTGGTGGCCGTCTTTCATGCGTTGAAGAGGATCGGTGTCATACATGGTGGCCCAGTAAAAACCTCGGCCAGTAGCTGGCGTTCCTGTCACTTAATGTTGGACAATCCAGGACGGAAGAACCCAGCACCGCAGGAGAAGGTTTCATGGTGCTGAATAGCAGAGCTGACATGAACGCAGAATCATTTCCAGCCTGTGAACGCTTCGGAGCATGACATGTTTTCCTGAGGATCTTGTCGTCGTTGGGCAATGTGCTTTGAACAGTGATCTTTCCACAGTTCAGTCCACCTCGACGAGGAAGGGAAGAAGCTTCATAATTAAACTGATCTACAGTTCTAACCTCAAAGCATGGATTCAAATTGTTAAATGACAAGTCTTCCCGTGTTTTTCACTGTCGGTCATTCACCTCCCGACTCTGTTATTCCTGTCACGAACTTCATCAACATCCAGCTGAGAGTCAGACGACTCCACCCATGTTCCCCCCTAGCTGGACAGACAGGCTTGTTTTTGAAAAGAGAGGAAGAATAACATTCTTCTACACCTCCCTGTTTCCATCCTTCCACCTATCCATCCATCACCCTGGGCTATTTTCTCTTTAAACACTGATTTGACCTCAGGTTTCACACCCAGAACAAGACTAAGCAGAGGCACAGACGCCGACATCTATACATACAGGTCGTTGTAAGTGTGAGATGCCTCAGATTCCGTCCCAGCTGGGGTTTCTGGGTAAATACCCTGCAATAGTGAAAGTTCCCACTAGATGGTGGCAGAACCATTTGAAGTTGTCAGACTGAGAGGGAGGCACATCTCATTGCAATTAAGCATATCCCATCTCTCCTCCACATGGTAAAGTGTCCCTTTACTCCCCCCATGACCATCTGATATTGTGAGATCTCAACCGACACGGTAAGAGCATTCTGACAGTGGGGAATGTTTCTTTAAGTATGTCTATATGATCCTTTTGGGCCTTTTAAAAAGTCCCAGGTGTTCTGGGCTCTGCGACATGCTTCCTGGCACTCCCAGAGCTCCCTCAAATGGAAAGATGGATCCCTCCTCAGATTGGGGAATATGTGGTCATTCCCCTTTGGATGCAACAAAAGGCGAACGACTGATATTACAGCGCGGCATACCTTAAGAGTATTACTGTCCCTTGTCTTTCCTCAAGTCTGTCAATCCAATCACAAAGCCTTATGACAAAACCGTGCTGTGGCCCTCTCTGTGAAACACTGAACTGATTTAGTACGGGTCAGTTATCTTGGCACGAGCGCGGTGGCTGTTAGGCTCAGTCTCCTCTTCAAACCGGCCTGCTGGAGAGATTTCGTGGTCACTGCTCGAGGCGCCGTTGCCCTTTCTCTGCTGGTCCTCTTAACCTATTTTATTGAAGTATACAAAGAGATGAACTCCAATTTCAGCAGGTTTTCCACTTGTACGTGATGCTCATGCAAAGCTATATGCAAACGACTCACAAATCTGGCCTACGGAATTGTGCTGGCGCGACATGCTTGCAGGGTTTTCAATCCCATATCTTCTCTCGGTGGAAAACTGACCCTTTTTCAAGTGCTGTTTGATGAATGCACCATACTTTGTGCATCTCAATCCAGACGAGAAATATATTTTTCTGATATGCTCCTGATGGCTTGCTTACCTGCTCACGATTAGGCATCTTCTGGATTGTATTATCTAGATGCTTTTTCCACAAGGTTCCACCTGGGGTCTCTCGGGCCCTGAGGTGAGTTCACATCACAGAATGTCAGACAGGCGTGGTAGCATTTTTCTACGTGGGCTGACTTCATGGCAGGTTTGAGCCTTAACCTCTGTGTGTGTGTGTGTGTGCGTGTGTGTGTGTGTGTGTGTTTGTACACACACGTGGGCAAGGTGCCAGGAAATACTCACTCCTGTACAGTTCTCACTGTGGGGGCTGAATGAGAGATTCTTTGCGAAATACACATATATATTATATAATGAATTTTCAGTCCAATTTTGGCCCACTGATATGGAAGTGAAGTCACAATATTTCAAAAAGTGTGTGTGGCGGACACCACAACAAGTAATGGGGGGTCCCAATGAACTGAAAAGTTGCAGGTGTCTTGACGATCCCTATCTGTGGCCAAGTGTTTTTGAGTCAGCCTTAGCACGGTGTGACTCAGTGTCCACAAAGAGACCGTTTTTACAACACTTATCATCATGGGAGATGCAGAATGTCGCTTATCTCACAGTCGTGTTTATTTTGAGCATTTTCTTCCAGTGAAGTGAACAAGTAACAGGACCCCAAGGCTTTACAGTTTAGGAAACTGAGCTTGACTGGGCCACCGCACATGGGAGCTGACATATAATGGGTCATTAAGCCGCATGCTGTAAAGACCCAAAGGCTCGATCCTAATTGTTTTCCGTTCCCCTTTTTTCAGATAGCGTTCATGCTGGTGGCAGGACTTCGCTTGACTTAGGGACTTGTTGAGGTTTAGTGGCCTTTGAAAAAGCTTGTAATACGTTTAGGAAACATTAGCTGGGGACCTGTTAAAGGTTCAATAAGATGGGCTGTGGCTGAGGCCAGGGAAAGGTGGACGGTGTGTGGCCAAGGGCGTCCACTGAGACCCTCTATTACTTGTACAGATTTCAGCTTTCTGCCACCCTGCTCTGACAGCGCATACAAAAGCTGTCAACAAGTCAAGGCCACTGTCACTTTGAAGCATGAAGCATACCCAAAGACCCGTTTATAGCAAGTTCTTACCTACTTGTGAGGCCTGCTTTTACGGTTGCTTTCAACCTGTTTTGAGGTCTCTCGGGTGAAGCCTTATGTCAAGTTTTAATAAGCGCCCAAAAGTGAAATTGCAAGGCTTCCCAATGTTTGTAACATTGAATTGATGCTGCACTTTTCTTTGATTTGTCGTTAATTATTATTATTTTTTTATATATAACAATGAGGCCTTTTGAGCTCTGCTTGATAATTTGACCTTTTTACCGGGCATTTACCAAACTTTAAAGTTAAATTAAAGCAAAGTCAGATATATGGAGGGGGTCTAAAGCAGTGGTTCCCAACTGTTCCAGCCTCAGTGTCCAGTTTCTCCTCAGTCATGAGTTCATAGTACAGACATAAGATACATTAATACACTTTCCATGTGGGAAATAAAGAGTTGAAAGTAAAATTATAACAATAATAATAACTTGCAGCCTGCAAACAAAGCTCTGCATAAAGTAATACACATTTTTCCAGAAATACTTCAAATCAAAAGTTGTTTTTGTTTATTTATTAGTTAAACGGTCCCACAACCTACTTTTGTACCGCAACCCACCAGTTGGGAACTTCTGGTCTAAAGCAAGTAACGTCTTAGTGTAGAAAAGTTGTAACCACGTCTTAATTCTACTGCTCTGCTCTGCACTGGTCATTATCCTAATGAATACATATTAAACCGTTTCCTCCTGTTGTGGTTTAGGAGTTTATTGTATGCTACTACGTGTGTCTGCATCATCCACTGCAGGTGGAGATTTCAATGAGCCACAGGCTTTTTATGTGTGTTCTACACCCCTTCTCTTCCTGTCCCTGCTCTATCTGGCTTTCCAGTTCAGTGCTATTATTTACGAAGCGATGCTTTTCCACGCCTGTTTGATTTTTCACAGGTCTGTTGCATTCGCTTGCTTACCTTTCCCCTCAGCGGATAAAGTTTCTCTTGTTTCCGCTGGACGCTGAATCAAGTGTTGGGCACCTGGATGTATGTATGTGTGTGTCCCTGAGTGTACGTGTGTATGCGTTCCTGGTGAGGTGATGTTGGCTCATGTACAAAGCAGGATGTTCTGCAGCTTAGAAAAAAAAAAAAAGTGTCAGGTTGTAAACACCTAGAGTCAACTGTGAAGACACACATGCACACTCTGTGAGTCATTCACTTTCAATCGCTGGCTCACCTACACACAGAAACATATCTTTGCTAGTATGGTAGATATTCATTTCCATGGCTACAGGTGGCTATGAGATCCCACAACACAGAACACAGTAGCGGACTGACACTGACACACACGTGCATGCGGCCGTTCTGCCATTTGACAAGCAGGCTCTAAAATCTTGTTCTCTTGCAGGGCTCCATGGCATAAAGCCTGTCCTCACATTCAGCTGGTCCCTGGGGAGAGCTGCCGAGGAACTCACTACTCTGACGCCCCGCTGCCATTTTCCACAGCCTGAGGGGAATCAGGAAGCAGCCGGCAGGAGCCATGCCTGCCCTGGCCACCGGAGCCGGCCACGAGCCAGGTACAGACCCTACGTCCAATCCCAAACACAAGAATCTCTTCACAGAAATGCACTCGTAAAAGAAGCATTTTACTACTTCTTTACGTCCATCATCAGTGCACAAACAGACACACGTGAACAATAGCAGCAAGTGGGATGCCAGCCTTAAACTCAATATATCTTTTTCAAGGCTTTATTGTCATCTGGTTCAGTGGTTCTCAAACTTTTTCTGTCAGGCGAAAAAAAAAAGTCGGGCCCCCCCCCCCAACACAAATAGTCACGTAATGGGCCAAGTTAACATTTATTAAAATACATCAAAATGAACGTGAGCATTCCTTTCAAAACAATAAAAAAATCACTTTGCTAGAACAGTGATAATAAAACAATGCTCCATAAGTCTGTGTGGTCAAAAAAATAAATACATAATACAATTGTGCAATCCCTTTGCTAGAACAATTATAATAATAATACTTTGCCACTTTGCAATCTGTGCAAAAAAATGAAAAGAAAGAAAATGCTGATATTTGGCAAAAAAGTGTGTCTTATCACAGCATTAGTGGCTGCAATGAGTCTGTTTTGCACTGCACATTTCTTCAAAACGGGGTTGCAGGCTCAGTGGCGGCGCCAGAGATTTATTTTGGGGGTGCTGTGGGGTAGCTTGACGTTTCATAGAGGGTGCTCAAACATTTAGGGTTTCCCATTAATGTACCGGTCGCTACAGTGGAATATTCTACTGCAACAATCCGCACGCAAATACACAGTGTACCCGCGACAGTTATAATGAAGGCTCGATAATCAGCTCACGGCATATAGGTGTAAGCAGGGGTAAAGTGGTATTTTTATAGGTGGTGTGTGGACCTCAAATCCTCTAGGGGGGTCCGGGGGCATGCTCCCCCGGGAAGATTTGTTTTTTAAATATTGAAGTTAAAAGCATCAATCTGGTGCACTTTGAGAGCAAAATGAAGAGATCTATGGATACATCTCTCAACACCCATATGAAACAGAACTGTAAACAGATTTACTTTTTCTTTATGGATATTTTACAAATCACTCTCCTTTTAAACTTTATTATTTTTTTACTGTCATATAGTATTTCATACCTGTTTTTCATTTATTCTCTTATTTTTTTATAACTATAATAATAATAATAATAATAATAGCTTGCATTTATATAGCGCCTTTCAAGGGACCCAAGGTCGCTTTACAGTAATAGGGCAAAAACAAACATAACAAAACAAAAGTCAGACAGACAAAACAACAGATCGATTAGGGGCCGAAAGCCTTGGCAAACAGATGGGACTTGAGGGCCCTTTTGAAGGCGTCGAGTGTGGGGATGCTATAATGATCATATAAACGTGTGCCTCGGAAATAATTGTTTATATTAATCGTGACCAAACCGTTTGAGACCCACTGAGATAACTTGGACTAAAGTTAACTATCTAAACACTGAGAGAGTCCTTTAGTTCACTGAGCCTCTCAGTCTGACAGGAGAGGACTCTCCTCCACCTTGTTGTGGAAAAAGCTCCTTATATCCGTTAGCGTAGCTCGCTAGCACCAAAAGCTAACAACAACGATCTCCGGTACCGGTGCGCTCTCTCTCTCTCTCACTCGCACACAAAATGGCTCGTTCCACACACACACAGAACCGGGCTTGAATGAAACACAGAGACCCAGACGTACTCTATCATATTATTTTCGAATCAATAATTTTCCAAATTATGATTTTTTTTTTTTTTTCATAACCATTTTTCCTCCTGGTCTCTCGCGGCCCCCCCTGTCATGCCCCCCACTTTGAGAAACACTGCATTAGCTACAGTGTAGATATGGCAATGAAAAACTTAAGTCACAGGCTCCTCCAACAGTGCAACATGAATATATATATATATAGGACATCAAACCGAGAGAATGTTTGAGATGTGCAAGTAATACAAATAAAATAGAAATAGTGCCAGAAGAGTCAATATACTAGTAAATGGAATATAATATATGGATAAATAATTTGCAAGATGCAAACAGATGAATGTTTATGGATGTTCATGGATGTTCTTCACAGAGTTCAGGTGTTTAATAATTGTATGGCCTGTGGATACGGAAGCCAGGTTTTGTGCCACCACTTAAGTTTAATTTCATATTAGAAATTATTTACTTTGAAACTGTCTTAGTCGGCCTTTTCTCTGGACTTGAGTGGACGCTTTAAAAACTGTGGTTGGAAAACAAACCAGAGTCCATTTTCACTTATTTTGTTCCCTTCCAAATGAAAAACACACCATGGCAAATAATCACATCATGCATATTTACAGTTTTAACAGCAACAAATAATGTCCAAATATACACTCCATCTCTCTGTATGTTTTTCTGTGTGTAAGTGTGTGTGTGATGGCGTCATGTCAAAATAAGGAGAACACGTCAAGCTTGTCAACGCCGAGACAGCTGCCAGAAATCACCACCTCTCCCCTCAGGAGCACTATCCTCCTCTCAGTCTGGCTTAATGGCCGGCTACATCATCATCTCACACACACACACACACACACACACACACACACACACACACACACACACACACACACACACACACACACACACACACACACACACAGGCACACAGAGGCACACAGAGAGACACACAGAGAGAGAGACACAGAAGACCCGACGAGAGCATGATAACAAAAGGACAAAAGGAGGACAGACATTATGTCCCGCTCTGATGGATAAAGAGTGTGTGGGGTCTCTGCGTCCAGACTTTTAACGGAGTTACCGTAGCCCCCGTCGTCCTGGAAATGTGCGCAGACAAAGTAGAAAGCCAGACCGTCAATTACGATTAGAGTCATTTTGTGGCAATTACCGGCAAGGGCTCAGGTTTCCAAATAAAACACGTAAAGACTCCTCTGCTCCATCTCCTCTGATTCCCCCGTGATGGTCCTGTGAAGTTTTGTGCGCAGGTGAAACATGATGAAGATTATTGATGAACGTTAGATCACTGATCTCCAGGCCTGGTGATGTCACACATACTCACAGCTGGCATTGGCACTGCCTGGCACTGTACCAGCATTTACACAGAACTCTGTATTTCTTTTGGAACCATAACAAGGCCGCTTTTTTAAAGAGATAAAGTGTTACTAGCATGTTGGGAAATGGGACATATTAAGAAATGCAAGACATAAACCTTCCACTTCATCTCTTCTCGGCCGATGGAGACTTTTAACACTGTAAAATAGAAAAGTAACATTTTAAAAAACATATGAAGGAATTATTCCTGACTTACTGTATCATTGTCTCCTCAATCTATACTCAATACTTCATAAAAAAGTGGTCTTTTCCTGGATCTCAGATTCTACAGAAAAATATCTCAAAAACCTTGTGATGTCTAAAAGCAATCCTGACTTCATCCTGAATTCCTCCAGGATCATAAATAATAACACGTATCTATTCTCTCTGCGGTTTCCAAGACCAAGAATGTTTAAAAGTTCATGTCACCAGGTATCTGTTGGAAAAACATTCCACTCCAACAAAATCGTAAATCGCAAAAAACTATCTTTTAATTTATTTTAGGTCGAATTGTATTCCCCAGCTAGCAAACAACAGCATCTTATTTATATTTAACATTATTGAGTGAATAACTTAAGCTCAGAAGGACAACAGCAACCTCTTCGACACAAAACATAGTATCCTTCCTTAAAATATGTTATCATCCTTGGTAAATAGAAATCCCAGACATGTTGCATAAGAAACACTCTTTACTGTATATCACTAAACATTGATTTTGCCAAAAGTCACTGTGTTCCTGTTCTTAGAAAACAAATCTAATATTGACATTTAATATATTATGACTGTTAGTAATCATGTCTAAATTCTGTAATTGAACGGAACCGTTTTGCACTTGCTGACGTGTAGTCTCAGTTCAGAGGGCGTCCTCATCAGCTGCAGCGGGACCCTCTGCAGCGTTCTGGGGATTTGGCGTGTAGGTAGCAACACCTCTGCAGACGAGCATAAATCCACAGAGGCTAACAACACCGCCTCCACATTGCGGAGGCTGCCAATAATTACAGAGACATTTCGGGGTCTTGCCAGGACCTTACCGTCTTTTCATTAGCAGCCCTGCCATCTGCAGACCCCGCACACACACACACACACACACACACACACACACACACACACACACACACACACACACACACACACACACACACACGAGGACAGAAGATGAAGTACTGTGCTGGGGCTTTTAACATAATGGGGGAAAATATTATCATTAATTGAACTATTCTTTAGTAGCAGCTCTCCTTTTTCATTCCCAGATTTGGACGAGAGAATGTGTGTGTGTGTGCAGCTCTTATTAAAATGCTCATTATCGGAGTGTTTGGAGAGCAAATACGTGGGTAGACAAATGGAGGGGACATGTAAGACAACACCATCTCTTTCTCTCTCCCTCTCTTTCCTTACTCTCTGTCTAAGCCCAGATAAACAACTTGCCTCCATGTGAATTAGATTTTCATAAAATGTCACCAAAAAGTGATAAAAATCTACTTAAAAAAACTATAAAATATTGGAAAAATTGCTCAATACTACCATGGGGAGTGTTTAAGAAAATGTCCTGGTGATTGGGTTACTCTGAACTCATTTGACTGTGTGACTTTTTGTTTATAATTCTTTGGAAGCAGGTTAATCACAGGGATTTATTTAATGATGCTGGCCTTGCTCAAGATGTTTGAATTTTTGTGCCTCTCCATTCTTCCAGAAAACCCTGCCCCACGCTTTGGACGCCGTTATGTGACATTTTGTTGGCTGCCGTTCTTAGGATCTAATACTCATATTAATTCCTACTGTAACAAGGCAGCCAAGAAAAGACACAAAATGAGCTTTTAATTATGCAAACACTTCAGAGGGGCTGATGATTGGAAGCTTGCGCCACACAGACGTCGAGGCTAAACTGTGCTCAGATTAACCTGAGCACAGTGTAACCCCATTCCAAAAAGCTATGCAGCTGCTCTCCTCCAGACAGCTGCTGTTTAGTCGTTTCTCCTGCTGTTTGGCCGTGATGGAGTTTTGTTGTGCGTTCAGTCAGGGACAGATAACCGCTACGCCTCCGCACGGCTTGGCTCGAATCTTCTCAGTTTATCTCAGCTCCCACTCTGGGATCTACAGACAGACAAATCCAGCCCACTCCTCTGTCTGCTACACAACATTCATCTCCCTACTGAGCTCCATTTGCTGCAAGGATACCTTTCTAGAGTTCTTTCTCTTTTTTTTCACACCATGTGGGTGTCAGATGTGCTTCATTTGTATTGTGGCTTTATGAAAAACCTCTATCGACCCCTATAGCATCACAGGATGTCCAATTTAAATATCACCTTCATGCTAAAAAAACTTCCAGAATACCTGAATTCTTCCCAAACCCTGATTTATTTACGGCCAAAACATTTCTGTTTTACCCAGGCCACTTAAAGATATGATGATGCTTATGTAAAGCACTTTGAATTGCCATTGTGATAAACGTACCTGAAATACTTTTTACAGAGACACGATAATAGTAATGTAGAAAATAGCAAAGGTGAATTTCAACATTGTCTTTCCAATGACAATTGAATTGACCGTCCACTGCTGTTCCACATGTGTTTAAACATTTCTCTTTATACTTGGATTCACGTCGGTATTAACTTGCCCCTTCTTTTAATGAGGGTTTCGCAGTAATGGTAGTTCGCTGTCTGCAGATGAGGAGCTTTCTCGATTGCTCCTAACGTCACCTCTCTTCCATCAGACGTTACAACATCTGGTTTATGCCATTCAGAGGTCAGCGAGCCTCCTGCAGTGAGAGTGGGTGTTTGCTCCTTGTAGCCCCATTTCCTCCCTGCTTCTGCAGTTATGCGATTGCAGTTTTGTGGTAGATGGCTCGTTTGTGGGGGAGAGTTAGAACGCGGGGACATTGGAGATTTAGAGGCTAAGACATCAGAAAGAAAAGCTAGACTTAAATCTCTTTTGGAAAGCAGGGGACCAAACCTCGCAATCTCCAGTTTCACTTGTTTGATGCTTGCTTGCTCACTTTTTCAAGAAGTCAAATTGGAACTTATTAGAACTAACACATAACACTTTCAATTTGGAATTTTATATCGTAGATCCGGGTCCTTCATCATCCCAAAACACTTCCCCGTAACAGTCCCAATGGATGGCATATCCTTTCATGTAAATCTTGCTGTCATATTGGTGATGGCCTGTTGTGCAAGTTTCTGGCAAGGTCCTGAGAATGAGTGTGGAGAAAAGTAAGCAAGTCTGTATCTTTGTTTAAAATGTGTTGATACTATAGTCCTTCTAACATTGTACAACACAAAGTATTTCCACAAACTTCTTATCAGATGCTTCAGTGCTGTGATTATCCCATCTTTCATTTTTCATCTTTTATAAGCTTAGTTTACTGATGGGTTAGGGTTAGGGTTTTGGACATGCATAGGTCAAGATTAAAGACCATTTTAAAGTTTGACTTGTGAACTAGCTAGGGGAGCACATCAACTGTTGTGTGTACTGTTGTGCTTGTACTGTAGCATTAACAATACTAATTACATTAACATTTATTTTTCCCTGATTCAAACTCAAGTTTACATTTCAAATGAAAAGTGACAACCCCAGTGTTAACAATTTCCAGTAGTGCTTGCAGAAAAATCAGCTGACGTTTAGATATTGCAGATTAAGTGGTATAAGCCGATACATAACAAACATTTGGAGTATAGAAATGAAATATGTTTGAGTTAATTTACAAACAGTGCATAGTTTTCTCTGAGTATCGAACTAACAAGATGTTTCTTTCAGCTATAAAACATCTATGTCGGTAGATAGTCGATTGAAAAAACAGATCCTTATGGTCAGAGATGTTTATGAAACTTGTTTAGAAAAATAAATCATTCAATAGTTATTATCAGAACCATCAAGAATTTGTACCAGGCTTAAAAATCTAATAGAAAAAATGTGTAGTTATTTTCAAAGAAAGCCTTAATTTATTTGTATGAACTCTCAAGAACTTATTATTATTTAAGTTACTAATTGAATTGGATATATTAAACTTTGGCTCCCGGCATTGTTTCTCCTACTTGATTTAGTGAACTGGATGAACATTGGCTAATTGGCTGTGGTTTCAAATCAGTTGGTTTTGACTGACTGGCCTGCCCAATACCGCAGCTGAGTGAACTGTTGGCTGACGAGCCCCCCATGTGCCATAACAGTCACTGCATGGTGCCCCTTAAACCATAAACCCGTAACCAGCTCTAATCCTCGCGCACACACTCTGGAGCAGGCACTTCTAAAGACCCCGATGCCCTTTTATTAACCTTATTAAAGTTAACTGTGTTATTCCAAGCCGTACCTGCGTGTTCTATCAAGGTTTATGGCCCCTGCACAGCATTTAAAGATAAGGGTGATTCAGCCATGCACAGCTGCGGAGGAGGTGGGCGACACTCGCATGAAAGACTACACATGGAAATCTTGCGAAGGGACAACGCTTTTACCAGATACACTAATAACTTGCTGGCTGCATGTGTGCATGTTTGTGCAGGAGCGATAGATGAGCGATTCCAGCCATCCTCTTCTCTGCAATCTTGAACACCCCCTGTTGGAAAAGCTGATGGCTCTATAATGATACTGAGTAATGAGATGCAGACATTTCTATGGAGAGGCTCTTTGTAACTTCTCTGCATTATGGCATCCACATATGCCTATGTACTGTAGAGCAAATGCTTATATAGAAACACAAATCCTGAATGATATGAGTGATATGATAAGAATATGGCCTCTGTCAAGGTTAACAGATTTTCTTTCCATTGTGATATTGAAATCAAGAGCATCTGGCCCCAAATGCTGGGAGACATAGGGGAGGTCTGGAGGACTTTGCCTATGTTGGGTGGATGGCGTTCCTCTGGGAGCTTCCAGCCATTTGTCGTGGTCCTTGGCCCGCAGCCGGCTCTGTGCCGCAGTGATACAGCACCGAAACACAAGGATTTGTTGCCACTGGAAGAGATCCCTGTTTCCAGTTACATCAGAATAAAAATTTCCACATAATTTTAGCAAAAAAATAAAAAAACTCAGTCAAAGGAAACAGATGTAAAAGAAAGAAATCAAGTGAGTGCGACTGAGAGTGAGGAATGATGACTTTTATTTGTTTGAATTCGAAGAATTCTTTCTCTATTTGTTGAGGTAGGATGACATCCTCCGCTGTTCCCATCCAAAGCACACAGGCTACTAAATCGGTCATTGGCTGGCAGGACATGCTCACTTTCATTAGAAAGAACCTGTAAACAGCTTTACAGACCATGTTCTCTGTTTGACAATCAAGCATCGGGCTTTTGAGTTATAGCTCATGAGAGTGAGAAAAGGAAAGATTTAGAGTGTAAATTGTAGAGTGCTATTATTAATATGTGATCAAAATGAAGCCTTTCTGCTGGTCTTGGCAAATCTGCCTCTGATATCCCTGGAAGACTTGCTTGAAGTAAGTAGCTGGCCACGGCTTTGGACAGAACATGCAGACCCTTGCCAGAGAGTCTGCTGCTGCTCTATTGCCACAATAAGCGGAGGTGGCAGGTCATTTGGAGGCGGCTAACTTGTTGTGGCTTCTGTGTTTTGTCTACCATGTAAGAGCACATTTAAGCTTAGCTGACATGAGCTCGGCCAAACAACGGCCTTTCATCTCTGTTTTGGAAAAAAAAAAGTTCTGGATGGCCACTGCCAAACCCGGACTTTCCCGCAGACTTTAGTACCTTCCATCCTGGTATTCCAACAAACACTGCTCTACTCTCCACCCTCGACATCTCATATATCTGTCTTTATCCCCGATAGTATCTCTGTCATCATCGTTCTGTTTGCCCAGGTATTCCTAATTGTTTGTCTTTCCTCCATGTTGAATTTGTTTGCCTCTATATCTTTCTTTACGTTATACATCACTTGCGAGCTTTCGGGGAAGTGGGGTCGAAGGCAAGTTTAACTACTCAGACCTGGGGCCTCATTTATAAAGGGATATACGCTCAAAAAATGGCGTACGCCAGTTTCTACGCAATGTTAGCGATTTATAAAATACTAACTTGACGGGGAAATGTGCGGTCCTCCACGCAAACTCTGACCCATGCGTACGCACTAAGCACAACAACGGGAGAGACGAGAAACTGCGACACCGTTGGCAGAAGGAAGAATGGAGAGAAATATGTGGAAATAATACCATAAATAAAATGTTACCTCTCATTTATCACATATGAAGAATTCATTTTCAAACATTGATTAAAGCCAATCTTAAAATGATTAAACAAACGCCTGTTTGAGACTCCTCAGTGCACACAAAAACATAACTTGGAGAAATAAATAAATAAATACGGATATGTTATTTAAAACCACCTCGAATATGTTGTGTTAATGTTTTGAAATGTTTTCTCATAAATGATGCGGTAAGCAGGAGGACAAAATAACGTCTAAACTGACGCCGTTTTGCATTTCTATAGGTTGTAGATACGAGCATGGTTTTATATACTATCATGTTTAATCGTGTTTTATGCCGTTTGCCAAGACTTGATAAGTCGCTCGTAAAACACAGGAGGTATGGAAACTAAGAACACCATATGTGGTAAATTGTACGCTAATATAACACAACACATTAGTTGTATTTCCTTTAACTGGTGGATTATGGATATGTAGTTGCTGATCGACAGCTGGAACACAAACCACCAAATACAAACAAATAATTCAGATCCAGTCGTCATGACTCTACTCCGGAGGGATTCCCCGATCATTTCTTACAGTTTCTCATCAAGGGGGTGTCTCCTGTCCCCGGTACAAACACACTGCCTGAGGAAGGTTATGTGTATTCTTTTTGTCATTAACTTTTTTCGGACCACTTATTTATTTATTTTGGTGACGATCCGACCTCCATGCTGCTACTCTGGTTCAAACTGCATCCACCAAACAATATGATTTATCTCGACCTCCCCAAAATAACCTAAATCTGACACGGTGTGAGATGTCTTTTTTAGCTGTTCTGTCGTCATTTCCTGCGATCTTCTTCATGCAGTCAGTCAAAATGAATGAATGAATGGACGTTTCTTTGACTATTTATAGGCAAATATGGGCGTTACGTGAAGCCCGCAAAAGCTGCGCCGCATTTCGAGTCAATTGTGATTTATAAAGGGAAACAGGCGTAGGAAGTGCCGTACGCACTTCCCTCGCCGGTACGCAATGTTTTGTGAATCGGAACATTTCTGTACCTATTTTTTAGCTTGGTACTACGTAAGCAACCTTCCCACGTGAATCCTACGCAAGGCGTTATAAATGAGGCCCCTGGACAAGAGACAGAGTTTTCTAAAAGTGACTTTACTCCAGCCGGGTTGCAGGTGCTTCCACTCAAACCTCACTTGTCCGCAGTGTGATTGGTAAAACCGTTGTAGCTCAAAACACTGCTGGCTGCTGACGGATCCCGCAGACTATATGCATTCAATTATGTTGATTAGGCTTGTACTTTTGTCCTGAGCTCTGTTTTCAATGTGCTGACAGCCCTTTGAAGTCTAAAGGTGTGACGAAGAATGGAGCAGTGTATGGGCGAGGCACTTACAACGTGATATTCAATGGCATGTTGAAAGTAAGATGAAATCAAATAAATGCCTTTTGAAAAGCTTGGCCTTCCATGGCTTTGAAATGCATCTTTGATAAGGTCCTGTAACTTGGATTCCTTTTCCTCCCCCCCCCCCCCCCCCCCTCCTGAACGAGGCATGATCTCAGCAAGGGCCACGGGTTCTTTATAGGCCCTGAAATGACACGCATCCAGAGTTCAGTCTGCGGTAGTGAAACAGTCGATATATGATCGGAGGGACGGTTGATTGCACCTGGACCGGCCCACTGTACTTGCTGAAGTCATTTTTCCATACCTCGGAGCCCCAACTAACATCTTGCAAAAGCCACACAATCTTTTTTTTACCCCCTCCAAAACGAATAAGACCGTGATTCTGAAATATCATTGAAGATGGGCACTGTCCCCTGATCTTTTTTTAATGTGTTTTGGTCTTTAGAACTGGCAATGAGACGCTTGTTGGCTTTGGCACAGATTCCCGCTGTTACGTTCATAAAATAGCTCACCACGCTCTTCCTCTGTCCACTACAGTAATATCCTATAAAAACAATGCTGAACTCATTGTAGGTGATGTTAAAATATCACAGCGTCTGCTCAGCTAATTCATCTTTTAATACTAAATAATTTTACGTCTGGTTGGCAATGTCGCTACAGTCAAATGGTCACTTAATCCATATAACCAATGTCCTCTCTGATATTCCATTCTCCTACAGTACATTGTACTTTGGTTGAAAGGCATCAGGCGCTGGTAGTCCTCAGGACAGAACAGAAGCTCTTAGGGGGCCGTGGGCTGATGACATATCAGCTCAGTGTTGGCTGTGAACAAGGGCCCCTAAACACTTCTCCTTTTGTTTGGCACTCCACTCGGGTTAAATCCATCTTCCCACCCACTGTCCGTCTAGAGTTTCTCCCATTGGACCAAAATGTGTTTACATTAGTGCAAGAGTCATCATCGCCGTAGTTGTTATTTCTTGCTGTTGCAGAGAGCCATCAGCCCCAGTTCTTCTATGCTGTTTCTTTGCCTTTTGTGTCTTTAGGTCTTCTTCAGTATGTGTATCTCAGATATTGTGTTCCTTTTGCTTTAATTAGTTGCCCTCTCTGCTCTCAGTCTGCCTTTTCTAAGCTTTAGGCAGCCTTTCCTCCTCTCTAGGACGGAGAATAAGGAGGTAAATCAAGACTTGAGTGGATTAGGCTTCAAAGTCTGCAGCTGCTTCTCTTACCGCCACCCCTGTCTGCAAATGGCCCCTTGCACGTTCACAATGCCATGTTTGAAATATTGTCCTTCTCAGAAAGCCCCCACAAGTTGTCACAATTCTCTTCCTCCCACAGTCTGGTGATCCTCATAACTATCGTGCCTCTCTATATGTTCCTGAAAGATATATGAGGGAGGTCAATAACTCATTCGGCACACGGGAGAAAGTGCAGGGGAAAGAAATTGAGTCGAAACCCAACGTTCATTTCCTGTATTCGAAAAAGTTCATTTTCACCAGGCAGACAGACAGTTTGTCTTTCTGTCTTTAGTCCAGTTACAAGCTGAGAGTGGGGTCCCTGAGTATTCGTGCTGTGCAGTCCAACATGTAATGTTATGGACACACGCATACGTTTGTCTCCCAGAACATGATGCATATCGTAGCATTTGAGTAAACATTGGCAAAGTTACAGTGTCATGGCGAGGGTCATAATTAACACTCTGTGTTGCTAGATTAATCCCTGTAATTTCCTCGTCTTGCACTGCTCTAAAAACCCTCCAAGGTTGTTGACCTATGAGACTAGCAATTTGACTCATATCATGTTTAATGCATTTCATTGTCTGGGATTTTTTTGTTGTAGTTTTACATAAAAGGAATCTGAGCAAAACACTGTTATTTTCTGTAACCGCTGTTGAGGTGTGGGCGTGAGAGGGGAAGTGCTGTTTGGCAGTTAGAGTGGTCACTTCCTCCGTACCGGAAGCTTCGAAGGCTCTGGCCTCTCCAATTTCTCTGCAGACTGTTTCGGCCACCCTGTGCAACATCATGCCGGTCTTCAGGACCACTGGGTTGGGCTAGCCACAACAGAACAGTGGTCCTCAAGACATTGCCAGGTCGGCTACACACAGCTGAAGCATGCAAGGGTCCAGAATAGTCCGGCCAAAACAAATCAAATGAATCCAGACCAGCCCTGCAAGAATCAAGTCGGTCAAACCTTTAGTGGTGAAGGGTTGGCGCAATCATGTTCCCTTTCTTCTTTTTCTTTCCCCCTCTCTCATTTTGTCTCCCACTGTCTGTGCTGGACACGGTTTCTGATGTTACAGAACCATACATGTGTCCATACATCTGGCCCTGGATTTAGTTCTCTTTCCACATTTTATAGTGTCCACATGCAGGGATTTGACCACCACTGTGGTTGCACGTTGGCTCATTTCCTTTCTCTCTCTCTTTCTGCCTACATGTCTCTTGCTCGCTTGTCCACCCATACATTCTTACATTTAATTTCAGCTTTGCAGAGTCCTTGTTTAGCTCTTGGCCTCTCTACAGTTCTTTCTGCTGTTGTTTGAAACTGAGTCACCTTTTGGTTCACTGGGTTCGGCCTGACATAGTGACCCCAGGAGGCGAGCACAGTGGTAGCTTTATCTTTTTCCCCCATTATGTAATTATTCCTGATAAACTCATGGAGCTGATGTGTTTCCCATAATGTGCTATTGGCGCACAACACACAGTCTGTTTAGATTTTTCCAGCGTAAATAGGAAGGAATTGTTGTCAGAAGAAATAAAGAATTGAATAAGTGAGAGTGTAGACAGGAGACTTTGCACCTGGGGAGAATCATGCTTAGGGACTCTCACTCTCGCCTTCCCTCCCTCGCTCCCTTCATCCACTCCTACTGGTATCTCAGCGCTGCCAATAGTAATGACATTACCATATCTCTTCCCCCCCACTCTCACCGCCTTTCCTACACCCCTCACCTCATCCCATGTCTCTTTAAATCTTTTTTTATATATATTATGTGAGATGTTCTGTTGGGAGTTCCAAGTTGTAAATGATTTGAGGGAGCCAGCTGCCCTCAGGCAGGGCTTGCGTTAGCTAAAAAGCTACAAAGTTTCTGGTGATGAGGACCCCAGAACCAGGCGTCGGATGATCACATACCAGGGCAGATATCACACACCCAGCTTGAGTAAAACCACGGGGGGCTAAGTAATGACAAGTGCACATGTGTTGTGCGTAAACCTTCTCTCTTGTTCAGTGGCTTTTCCTCTCCTTCTTTCTTAACCACAGAGCTGCTGTTGGAGCAGTGAAGTATGAGGCGCCAACACTGCACGGAATCGGTGTTGCGAGCTGGAGAACAGGGCAGGATATGATCTTGATGTATCCTGTGCGTTTACTCAAAGATCACTTAAACCCCAAATCACCTCCAAATGGAAAGCAGAAGGTTGAGAGTGGCAGATGACACTCCATCTATCTGACTGCCCGGCAGCAGGGGCATTTGACATGAGCTAAAATAGTCAGCCGTGGCTCTCCCGCCAAGGGGTCTGAGCTGCCAGCACACACTTTCTCTAACCCAGTCGGAATGCCCGCCAGTTCAGTCAGCCAGTCATTCATTCAGCCAACGACGTCAACCATTGTTTTCAATCAATCATTTTCAGCTACGAATTACTCCAGTTGCGTCTGTGGTGCCTTTTTCCCTCCCTCCTTCCTCTCCTTCACTCTGTCCTCTGATGAAAGACGTTCTCAGAGAGGTAGCCAAGCTGCTCAAGTTTGTTTTGACGTTTCAATGGCTCCGCCGTGAACGTGTTTAGAGTTCCTTCACATGATCAGTAGTAGTTCAAAGACGTTTAAGCACCGTGTGGTTGTGTTTGAATCTTGGGGGGCCTTTTCTGGTGCATTTATAAAGGGGTCTTTGATGCATATAAGCCAGCTTGACTGCACTCGGTACGGGCCTGACCTTTAACGTATCCCCTGGCTTAGTGGATCACAGTCACCCTGAAGACCAGAACGGAGCAACAAACAAGTATCTGCTACTTCTCTCCATCAGTTTTGCTCCAGGACTCTGTTGTGTTTGGAACACACCCCGCTCACTCGCTGGTTTTGTGCTCTCCCTCTCTCTCTGCTTAGTGCTTCAACTCCCTTCTGCTTAATCTTGAAACCATCAGCTCCCCAGTTTGGCTGTGTATAAATTGAATTTGAAATAGCAATTTCTTTTATATGCCAGGTCAGTAAACTCCAAAAGAGCTGACAGATTTCAGAAGGTTTTGTTTTGATATAATTCACATTCAACTACGGGGACCAATGCACCCTGTTTCTCTCACTGTCAACAACAAACCTTGCTATGGTGATGACTTGATGACATAGGCCTGCATAAATGCAAATGTCCACTGTCCTTCTGAGCTCATGACATCAACTAGCTGGGAAAGAGACCGGCCACATCTGCTTAATTCACTATCCTCCAAATTCAGTGCAAAACGTTATTTAAGAACATTTAAAAATCCCTTTTTTCCTTTAAATGTGCACAACAGCCACTTAGATTTCAGCCTGATATTGTGCGGAACTTCTCTTTAGCAAACACAACTTGATTGTTTGCAGGCAATAAGGATGCGTTGCTTGAAAGCCTTGAAAGATATGTGTTTTATTGATATAATAAAAAATAATAATTAGCATTGAACCTTTCAATAGGTGGACTTTTTAGATGCCTAACGAGGAGTTTGTGGAGTTGTTTCTCATTGGAGACGGCAGTGTTCCTGAAACAACGGGAAAGGCTGGGACAATGGTGGGAAGCAGAGGCTGGGGGGGAAATGCTATATTGCCTCTATGTTTCCTTTTTACTTCCAGTGACCAGAAGAACAGCGTGTTTTGTCTGTATTTCTGGGCAAACCACCCATAGAAAAAACTGAGGTGTATGTGTGTGACAAAAAAAATACCTATTAAGGTGAATTCTTACAATTGCATGTGTTGTCTTGTCTGTCTATGTATCTGTAATTCTGCACACTATGTTCCTTTACCACATTCTGATTCTGTTTCCTCTTCCCCGTCCGCAGGTCTGTACGAGCTGCTGGCCTCTCTGCCCTCTCAGCTGCAGCCCCATGTCAGCCGTCCTGAGGACAACACCTTCCTCCAGGACATGTTTGGGGAGCGCAGCCTGCACTCGCTGATCAAGGTAAAACAAAAAAACTCCAACCTTTTTTTTGGAGTTATGGGTTTGCTTAGTGATTCAGTTAAGATGTGTTTCAGTTTTAATAGCCACGTTGCTAATGCTAGAACACTGCAGTTGTCAAAAGGCAAATTCATATCCATCATAGTGTAGAACATTATTGCACATCACATCATTTAATTAAATGTGTGAGATTTCTCTTATCGTGCAATTTATTTAAAATAATTATATCTGGAAATTCTTACTCAACAGACAGAAGTTCCCTTCACTGCAGAATGCAAAAAAATGCAAAAATGAGGTGGATTCAGATAAGCAGACAAAATGTGTCTTTTTCAAATCATAGTAATACATCAAAAAATATGAAATGGTAGGGGGGTTGTTAGAGCCTCAGGCTAGACAGACGATATATGTCTTGACACAGGATCTGGAACCCCATGAAATGTAACTCTGTCTCCGTTACCCACCTTTACAGTCACATCCTTCCTCTCACGGGGTGGGACAGAATCCAAACTCCATCTCCTGCGACCCCCGGCCTTGAGCCGACCTCTCCTATTCACATAAAAACACACGTTTAAAAATACTCAATTCGGCTTTATTCAAACTCTTTCCGTGCGGTCTCATTCATACATTACTTCGTTTATTGTCATTCCAACAGTCTACCCACCCAGATCTTCTAACTCTTTCTCTGCCAGCGTGAATTGGCCTGTGGTCCGATTACTGCCTGTAAAACTAGATAGCTGCAGCGTTTAGGGAGAAGATGAGCACACTTGATATCTTTATACAGTACGCTGGCAGACAGGCCGAAGTAATGAATGTAACACATTCTGTCTGTCTGCCCCAGTCCCATCTTCACTTGGGGTTTCTCTGCAATCGGCAGCCAATCTCTTTCTCCTTCTCCTTCTACTGTAAAAAGGAACAGGAGGGCTTTTGTACTTTAAACCAGCTTGTTTGTCAGTCACTATTCAAACCACTGCTTCAGATTTGTTTCTCTCGTTCACTGATGTAATGCTTTGCTGTCAATTTACATAGAAAACACTCATTGTTAGAGCTACAGCTAACGGTATCCCCTTGTTAATGGTCTCCATTTTAAAAGAATGCCCAACTCTATTTTCATATGCTGGCTTGATATATTTCCCTCTTTGGTGGTCTCCCTTTCTCTCCAGCCAGAATCATTATGTCACAGAGACGATTGAGAGAGAAAAATTGAAATAATTTTCATCCCCTCCCTTTTTAAGAAATCCTTTCTGTGTAAGCATGTTTGTTCAGGATCCAAGGTTGTTATGCGCAAATGTGAGCGTGTAAAAGTGCCCGAATTATGGCATACCTCAGACTCTGGAGCAAAACCCTGATGTCAGGACTTTAGGAAACCAGAAGGATTTTATTTGATGCCTGGATTGTTATGGATGGCCAAAGAATAAGGCCTCTTGAACATGGATAATGATGGGCAGGGCCTGCGCATGTTCAGGCTCTCATTCTGGCCGGCCCCAAAGAAAACACTGCTTAGTGTGGGGCAGATAGAATCATGCTAATGAAGGTGGCATTATGTTTCTGGGATATTTAGCCAGGCATAAGGGTGGAGTGCCCAATTTACCTAGCCCTCTAACCACTCCTGATTATACCTAGGTAAACTTTCAAGAGGAACATAAAGGGGAGAACGTGTTAGTGCTGTTGAAGCAAAAGTGCATGACAGGCTCTTTACCTGATGTGTTGAAAGCTATGCACCAATGGCTTTTTGAAATATTTTTGGAAAAAGGTTATAGGCTGCACATCTGCTCTGCTCCATTGAGAATAATTCAGAATCAGAATACCTTTATTCGTCCAACAGAGGGGAAATGTACATTGTTACAGCAAAAGTGAAGATAGAGACAAAACAACTAAACACTATTAGATAAAGGAAGAATTGATGAGAATTGGATTCTTAGATACTGAATATGTGGAGGAAACCCAAGACCAGAGGGATTAGATAACCCATCGGCCCTAGGATCCCCTTAGAAGTCTCCGGTGGAGCAGGAGAAATTAGCTAGGTAGAAGTAGTTACTGTTGGATCTTGGAAGCAGTTGTCCCTATTCCATCCTGTTCTTTTTGTTTTGTTTGAACGGCCTTAGGAAGCCCAACAAATTGAGCATTTTTAGGGTTAAAAGCTGAAATATCAAGTGTAAGTGTGTGCTAGTAAGTGTGTGGATGAAAGAACAGTTTAATGCTAAACCCAACTCCCTGTATGCCGTCCTGAAATCTGAATACAACTTTGTTTATGTGGTAGAGGGACACTGAACGTTTCTCACATTGGGCGCCATCTCATTACGGTTCCGTAGGTATAAGTTAATGCAGCTAATTCACCCAATTCACTTTTGTTACTGTAGCTGCGAATATTATACAGTTATCTGGCTACCGCAGCCACAAAATGATGAGTCATTATAGCATCAAAGAACCACATTTTCTCACCACAATGAGCCCGTTTTGAACTTATTTTCGTATTCTTCCTTTTTATTCAATGGAGAGAAACCGAGCTGCTTTTAGCGTCTCTTATCGTTAACGTGGAGGCATAAGTGGAAAGTGCCCCGCTCCAGACAAGCAGAACTATGTGTTTCCTCTGCTTTCTACTTGGTACTGAGATGTGAGCCAGCCTGTCAGCTAGTGAGCCAAACGGAGAGACAGGCTGACTTTGAAACACACACAGAAGAACAGAACAACCATCTCGCCTTACAGCTAAGACCAGCACTCAGACCCAACATTCAGGTGAACATGGCTAATGTCAGTGGCACACCATTAATAAAAACCTTAATTGTCCCCTTCCTCTTAAGCCCCACCACCAAATCTCTACAGGTTCCACCTTATATTCCACAAGGCTGTGAAGGGGATACTTTGGGAATGGCTAAACAGCAGAGAGAAAACACACACATCATGTTAATCTGACAGGCCCGGCAACCCAGGTCTCTCATATGGAAACGCTCAAGCCTCACCTGGGTAATTATGAAGCATCGGTTACTGGTCAGTCTGTCTGGAGGGACAGAGAAGTACCAGAGGAAGAGGTGTCAAAGATGGAAAGAGAGACAAGAAAGAAGAAGACCTACATGAAGACCTTAATCAGACTTAGGTTCTTTGTGTCTCTCCTCACCTGTCCTCATCAGATAGTTGGGAGAGCCTCTCATGTCCCTCCTAATCCTATTATGTCACAAAGACGAAACAAATATTTTCTAATATCATCTTTCAGCAGGTCCCGGCTCCCAAGTTCGCCTCATTTTGCAGACCGGTGCGCCATCAGTGCTGACATGTAATGCGAGTGCTGGCGCGTATAGCTAGCATGGCTAAAACGACGCAGACAGTTCCCCTCTTTTCAATTAAAGGGAGTTACTCAAGTGTGCTTTCTCTAAATTCCACCACACTCACTGTTCCACTGCCAAGTTCCAGCTCAACAAAAAGCCACAGGAAATATAATACAATATTCAATTTCCACCTGCCTCAGGTGGGGCTCTCCTTAAAGACCAAGTTTCTGTCAGCAGGCCTTTAGCCAGGCCTCAAGATCCCTCATTTTGTGGTCAGTCAGTTTTCCCTTAAATTCAGCTTCTGTTAGTTGCTAATAGGCTTGGCACTTGCCACATTGTAACACAGCAACATTGATGTGGGCTTGCCAGTTTGTTCTTCAGTGCTGCGGGCCTTTAACGACATGTAAAGGTGCTGCAGCTAACGCTTGTACCCAGATGGAAAGTTTCAGCTATTTATGGTAAATTAGCTCATTTTCAGACAAACTGGACTGTATTCTTTGAGTACCAGACTTGGTATCCCATGAATAACTGGATCGCGCTCTAGGTAGCCTTCCAAGTTGTATGACTCACTCTGTAATGTCCGTCCACTCTTGTCCTTGACAGCAACCATAGACTTGCTCTTTGGGCAGTTATCTTAACCTTTCTACTACTCAAAACATGACTTGCCCCTTGCCAGGCATTAACCATGAAGATCACAAAAAGAAAATTGTTCTAAACTTCTCACCCGGAGTCCTTTAAGCCTCACACCCTGTACTCAGAAGAAAAAAAAACTGGCTAATTGTCTCTGGTTCAAGTCTAAGCCTGTAAACCTATACCACCTCAGAGATCCACTTGTACTGTCTGTGGTCCTCACGTCCTGTGCACTCTGAGGTCTCTATTTATTATTCTGGGGGAACAGGAACCCTCGTGAGGAGTTGAGCAAATACCTTCAGGCGGCTTTCGAAAAGCGAGCTTCTATCCTTAATAATAAAATGATATTCATGTTCATACATCTATGTGTACATTCTTCTATTCTTATTCGGTATGGTAGTGATTGCAAACTTAAGAACTCTGCAATTTGTTGCTAGAAAAATCTTCTTTCTGACACAAGCCAGGTGGTTATTTACAGTTTGAAAACCTCCCCTCCCTTGCAATTTTTTACTCTGTGCTAAGGCTACCTTCTAAATATCTTTCTAGAAGTTTAAAAGTCGAATACAGCATTAAGTCAAAAGATCATTCTTAATGTCCACAAACAAGCTCCTTTGAGTTGAGCCAGAAGAGCTAGACGAATAGACGAAGGATGAAGCCAAAGGGAAGGTTGTGATAGGGACAGAGGTAAAGAGGGAGCAAGCTTCTTAGTGCAGCAGACAGATTGCAGTATGGCCGTTTGACTGCTGAATAAAACTTTAAAATCATTCAATTGAACCATGTCTGGAGCAATGGGGGGAAAGTGAAAATGAGAGGAGGTCTAAAGATACACTAGCCCCCATTCTATCAGTCAAATGTCCATATTGGTAATCAAGGAGAATCTCTGGAGGGATACCACAACCATTATTCTAGGTCACTTTGGTTGATTCCGTATGTCTAAGGAATAAAAAGGACTCAAAGTGAAACCAGAAGGTTTAGACGATACGAAGCCAATCTTAATAGGACATGGAGAATACGAGCAATACGCAGAATATGGAAAATTAGGTTCATAGTGCCATATAGTGTATTTATCACTCCCATATGGCCTGAGAACTGCCTGCAAACACAAAAGGCTCACCTGGAGCTTTTAAAGTTAGTCTTCACAATTTTATATATTGATTTGACTGCCTGAAAATAACCCAAATCAATCTGATTTAGTAAGTCAGATGCATTTGTCCTGGCTTTATGCCCTTACATATTCAGAATACTTTTCCTGAACGAATAGCTGCTATACTTCACATGAATGAGTCTCTAAATTGATCGATTCACTTGGTGATGTTTTTGTAAAAGTTGGAGCTTGCAGTAGGAATTTCAGCTGTGTCTCAAGGCGGTCGTCGTATGTAGACAAGTATGACTGTGTCCTGCACTGTACTGGCCTCAAAACATACAGAGCGTCTATGGAGGTGTGTCTGGGGCCTCTCTGCTCCTTTTCCAAGAGCTCCAGGAGGAAATGTATCCTCTATCTAAGTGATGTGGCTGTCATGACTTTTGGCCAGCTGCCTTGGTCTCTCTCTGTCTCGTCCTCTGTGTCCACTGCTAGTTCTTAATTACCTGTCACACTCTCCAGGCTTTTTCCACAACAAATGAGAGGCAAGCTTATTCGCCAAAACTGCTCTGTATGGGGTCTTGGTAAAGGAAAGGTAGATTTTCTGCTCAATAATGTGAGGACATTTGCCCATTAATCAGTAGATGACCGTCAATGCTCTCCCAGGTACCCGTTTCAGAATTAGAATAATTTCAATTGGCCTGATTATAATAAAAAAAGTTCATCACATTTATGTGGAAGGGGGTGCATACTGACAAGATCTTAAACTCTTGCCATGTAGAAATTGACATTGACAGAAGAAAATGCTGAAAACCAGCCTCATACTGGTGTGTGGTTTATCCAACTAAATAAAAATCTACATTTTTGTAGATCAACCACCATACAACATTGTCTGAGAGGAGATATTCTGGGAGGTGCATGCATAACATATGTGCTGCCCTTCTGTGTGAGCTTGGTTACTAATGGCAATATTAACTAGATGCTGTGGTTTTCTTTATCTGCTTCTTGACGACACTGGTTTTAATTACATTGTTGTAAGGGTGAAATTGTTGGTTGCACCCTTAACAGGCTGATGGTGAATGGTACTGTCATCTGCAGGATTTATTCATAAACAACAGCACAATATCCAGGATCTGATGCCCTCATACCAGGGGATGAAGCCAGTTCTTTGTAAGCTAACCTACCGTAACAGAAGAAAATATATATATTTTTCTCTTTTTCCCTTGAGTAAACATATCATTTCACAGCTATTCCAGCTGCAACCCTGCACGTCTGCCTGTAATTCCCCCTTCCTGACTCCTTAACTTGATCTACTGTACCATGCCACGGTGCCTTGACAAGGTGTTCTGGATCTGACCAAGAGATCGGACCCTGGTGGATCAACGAAGGCCTGATATTAGCCATATACTATATCTATGGGGGGTTGATATAGAAACAGGAGGGGAAGAAAGATTGTCAACCCTAACTGGTCCGACCCGAAGTGTTCTGGGCAGTGGACATTAACCAGAAGCCTTGAGCCTCTTTGCAGAACTTGAAAACAGAAACACTATACAGCGCTGTGCTCTCCAGACCTCTCTTTCTCCTTTCTCCATCTATCAAACCTTTGCACTTTTGCACGCTGTCACCCTCCTTCTGTGCCAGACATCGGTTGCTGTATTGTGTCCGAGTTGATGTTTGTAAGGTAGCTTTTAAACCCGGCTTTATTGATACCTACAGTATATGTTGAGAGCCTAGGATTGGACAGTCGTTGTTCTTACCGTTGCATGTGCTTTAATCCTTAAGAGAGCATAAATACAGATTAAATTGCTGAGTTTTAATACTAAGGGTTTCTGATCCTTTACCTTAACAGTGATCCTTAGCAGGGATTGGAGCCCCTGTCCAAAGATGATGAAGATGGATGCTATGTTTGTTTTCAAGTCCATCCTTGTTGGAATTCTTTCATATCAATTCTTACCAGTGTCGGTTTTTTTCCTTTAAAAGTTGTTGCTGTGTGTATTTTAAGCCTGCAGGGTATTCCTGGAAGCAAACACAACTTAGTCTGAGGCCTCTGTGGAGACAGCACTCACACTGCTCCTTTTGTAGCATTTTTTTCTTAAGCTTCAGTGAAGGTGCACATTCATTCATCTTTTCTCAGCTCCTACTTCAGGGAGCTTTCCTCCCTGATTTGTAAGCATTTGGATCCTGTCTCTACTGCCTTATTTTACATAGAAGCAGCATGCAATACATTTTTCATCTGAGAAGCTTCATAATCCCAGTATTTGATTCGGGTATGTGTCCAGGAATCAAACTCTGGTTTGTGCTAAAGCCTCTTTGGCTGTACAACACTGTCTCTCACGTTTTTTCTTTTTTGGGCCAGGCCACTTGGCATTGCTGCCTCACCAAAGGGACAGAGAACGTTTGCAAAAAATTGGGGTAATGACTTTTAAATGCATTACTGCGTCATGGACAGGCACTTGGAAAGTGTCCTGAACTGTAAATAAAAGCATTTCAATCTTGCATTTGCTCACCACGCAGGGAAGACATTCCACAGTAACTAAGTAAGTTGAGGTGGTGGAGCAACAACTACCTAAGCAGATGTCACTAGGACTGCGGTATGCTGGAGGGCTGAAGACACTGGCAACCTCACGTTTATTTCATCTGTTTTCTTACAAAGCTGATCAGGACAGATGAAGTAACCGGAGCTGCCTGCCTGGCTTTTTACAGCCTTCTTTTGCAGACGGAGGAGTCAGAGCAAAGGGTGGAGTTGTTGGGACTTCATGAACAGTACAGAGTAATTGTTCAAATATGACGTGGTTATGTGAAATTAAACAGATGAGGATGAAAATGTCCAGGAAATGCCCTAGAGTGTCTGTCTTAAATGTGATGCCATAAAACATGGAACACACTGACAGCAGTTTAACCCAGTACCACTTAAACAGTGGAGTCTACTCAGGCTTATAAGTGCTGCATTCCCCTCTTTTTTTTGTATATCTGTCCCTTGCTTTATCTCTACTCATGTATATGTACCTGCACCTCTTATGAAGCCAATGTATTGCCTGCTATTTCCAACAACGTTTGTCTAACTTCCCTTCCAGTTGCAGCTTTCAGCACTCTACAGCCGACTAACCATCTGCCTCCCTCAGGCCTTCAGCAGATTACGTCCACAACGCGCCTAATGCACCATGTTTTATAGCCGAGTAATGTGGGCTTTACACAGGGATTTGAACCTCTCAGCTGACCTTGAAACATGGCTGCTCTGTTGGCTGAGACACAGTCCTAACAGGTCATGATTTATCACGTGAGAGTGTGTGGATAAGTCAAGCTGAAAGGGCTGTTCTTGTTAAAGGCCAAACAGTTGAGCTGGAGTTTTCACGAACCATGAGGGGCGTACGTGTGCAAAGACATTTGACACACAGTTGCTCCTGCATTCTTCTCACCAGAAAACTCCCTTTTGAATGCTAACACAAGCTACAGTATTGTCGTGATTGAGATCATAGTGGTGGATATCAATGACAACAACAAAGATTCAAATTACCATATCTGCACATTTTTGCTCAAAGAAGAGAGAAAAACATTTCCAGTGGGAATGCCATTAGAAATAACAGATGTTGTGATTATGTCATTTTAAAGTATACACAGAGCTGCTACTGCATGTAGTCAAAACATGTTTGTGTAGCGAAGATGTCAGTTCTTAAACAGATGTTTTAATTGCACACAGCATCTGTAGCTGCTCGCAAAGTGACGGCAAACAAACTGCTTCTCATGTCTCTTTCTGTTCTACAAATTGATTCTCTGTCACACAGCTCCTTCTGTGTGTGTATGCTCCCACATGTGTGAATTTGGCCCTTACAAATTACGAGTTGGCCCAGGGGCTTCTTCGTCACTCTCTCCCCAGCCACAGGGCCTTCTGTTCCACCATTGTGCTGGAATGCTGTGTGAGCCATCCAGCTGCAGGCTCCAGGACCGGGGCCCAGCTATCAGTCAGACCCGTGGCCTAGCTCAACCTTCACCCTGCTGGGCTGAGGAGAGACTCAGGAGTGGCTGTTGGGAGGATAGTCTCTGTTCTCTGATGGGACCTGACAGCAGCCTGTAGCCTGTCAACAAATTCCTGCACAGCTGCTCTCTAATGACAAATTAAATTGCTGTAGTGTTTTTTTCTGTGCGCGGAGGCTGGAGCACAAGCACGTTCCCGCGTGTAGAAATAATTCCATCTCCGCTCCACGTATCAGTTTTTTAAAGTGTTTTTGTGTGTGTAAATGAGTAAACGTTAACACAAGGGTCGGGCCTACTTTTCCTTTTTCGTGATTCTCCAGAGACACATCTTTGTCTCTCAACATTGTGCAGTTGCAGCGCTGAGGCTGATAAGGAAATGTTTAGCCAATTTAACCAGACTGTTGAAATGATTTGGAATCCTCAGGCCGCTGGGGCATATCAAATGCACGGTGGAAAACTGGATTGTTTGTACAGTGGCTAGGCGAGTTGAAATACTTAGAAGCACTCTGTTGTGCTCGGGAGTCTTGTGTGTGTGCAGTGTGATTGGTTGCCGTTTTGATCCACTGTGAGTGTGAGTAGAACATGGTGCGGATGGAGGCTGTACATGTTTTCATATATGTGTGCTTGTAGCAGTGCACATGGGTGTGTGTGCAGTCTCTGCTTTGGCGTGTGTGTGTTTGCTCGGAGAGGCCTCGTCGTGGCCTCTGCAGCCCAACATTGACCTCCCCTCTCTCTCTTTTCCCCCCCTCTTTTTCTCCCTTTTTTTGTTGCCCTTACTGATAAACGCAATCTGTCCTTTCAGATCCACGAGCAGCTGCAGCTCTCCGAAGAGAGCAAACCCGTCCCAGTTCTGGACAGCGCTGCTGCTCTGGCCCATGAAGTAAGTTCTTTTTTTTTCTTTGGAAGGAAGGCTTCAATTTATCGCATATTCAGATGGTTGACACATGAAAGGGAAAAGCATCATAAAGTGTCTGAGTGGTGTTGGGCCTCTAAAAGTGATGATCATCATTCTTCTAAAAACATCTGAATAGGTTCAATTGGGTTTAGTTTTGGTGAATTTAAAAGCAACACAATAGAATTAAGTTTCTGTACTCTAAAGTTTTCCTTTTAATTTGTCAACTGCCTAAACACACACTTTGTCTTCTCTGTCTTCCACGATCTGTCTAACTGTTTTGTGTTTGAAAAACAAAGCAAGCGTGATTTGCTTATACTCAAACCCACAGAGACTTTGTGAAGGCCGCGAGGTAGTCTGTCTTGTTCTGCTGTTCAACAGTTAGATGGTGTGCAGGTTGAGCTGAAAAAAACTTCACATCACAAGTGCGTCTTTATCTGTAACACACATACTCTCAACACCATCCCCAGTAGCGTGCAGTAGCCCTGGCACTGTTTCTCCTCTTTCACCTCTTACCCTGGAGTGAACTAAGACCTGTAACCCCTCAGTGCGTACTCGCTTACTGTTACAATAACACTACAGCACCCCTCCTCTGCGCCCACCACCTACTTGCCCGCCCACTCGTCGCCCAAACATCTAGCCATACACCACAAAATCGAAAATCCAGTTGCACCAAGGACAGGACCTATCATTTTCCCATGGCAAAAATCAGATGCAAAGGCTTCCATTTCAGTAACAAACTGAAGATGGATGGGCGCGAATGACAAACTAGATATGATTGTGAAGTTACATCATATAAACATAAATCACAGCATGAGATATTCCAATTTAGAGAGACAGGAAGCAATGCTCATGGCGTGCATTCCCTCTTCATTAATTAACCTCTTAATGAGAAGTCATCACACAGACAAAAATAGTACCAACAACACCACTGATGATGATTTTCTTCCATTGGCCCTGCCGCTCTTGCAACCTGTGAAAGATATTACGTCTGATTTATTGAGCCAGTGTCCTGACATTTGTTTCAGTATTGTTCAACTCCGATATTTATTGAAAGCCAAGTGTACACATTCAAGTGCCCCGCTCACATCCACATGTGCGCACACACACCTGTGTAAACCCAGGATCCAGCTTGGCACGGTCAGAGGAGGGGAGGAAAAGCCCTTTCACTGGTGTGTGGTTTTGTTTGAAATCCCCAGCTCTGTTTATTGTAATCAAAGTGCCTCCGACTATTCCACCCCTTCTAAAGATCCCGCAGCCATACATCATCCTAATTAGTGCAGAGTCAAGGGAAAGACGACCGAAACAGGGGCCGAAGTTTGTACAGTCAGTTGAGGTAAAGAACGAGGAGGAGGGAGACCATCACAGAGAAAAGACGTGTTCTGGTTTTTATGACCTTACAAGTGTCAGTGAAAGAGCCAGCAATGTTCCATCCTGGTAGGTTCGCACACGCCAATGCAAATGATAGGAGTCCCAACCAGGACCCTTAACCAAACCAGGATGGCCACACTTAAATCTGTCTGCACGATATTCCCAAATAGACATTTTATTGCTCCATTTCTGGTTGTGTTTCTGTCCTACCCTGCGTTTAGTCTCGGCAAGGAACACCACTAACCAGATAACACCAAAACAAGAATCCTGCCAGTAGCCAACAGAGTGGAAAGGATTGCTTCTGTTTCCTAAGACTTCACTCTGCTTCTTTATTCTGTGTTGAGAGGCCATACACTTCTCAAGAGACCCCCAACTATCAGCCTCCATCTTCCCCCTCCTCCTTGCAGATTTCCTTTCCCATAATTGTTTGTCAAATTACAGACTTTCAAATGTATGCTTCCTGGTGAATGCCCCGCAAAGCGTCTCCTTGGGATTATCAGGTATCGGAATAAATCCCAGAGAGTCTCGCAGCACACCACAATCTTGAGGCCCCCTCTCTTGGCTAGTCAAAAAAGCAATGTATTTTTAAAGCGGATTGTTTTTCAGCCGTGTCACCGCTCCAAATGAACACTATTGAAGTGGTGGCTAAGGACTAGAGTGCAGCAGGAGAGATCTACAGTTAGATGAAATTCATTTTGGGCTTAGGTTTCGGGTAATGGAGGCTTAATTTATTACCTAACATAAAATGACACTTCAACCCCCGTCTGCCCCCGGCTGCACTGTCTAGCGCACACAGCAGGTGACTGCCACTGCTCAAACAACCGCCAACACCGGCTGAAACACGATCGATAACGGGCCCAGGGAATAAGTGCTGTATTACAAACACATGAAGACATGTCGGGACGTGACTGCGCACACACTTTTATGGATGCACGTGCGTTTATTACCGCACAGTTTCTCCCCAGCCTTCATTAAGGATGAAATAGAAGCACTATTGCCTCATTGCGGAATGTAAGAATACCACTAACATTAATCAAAAGAGGGCAAATCAGTCTCACACGTGAACCAGCTCGATGTATGTCGATCCAATCAGTCTCTATCAATCGTGTTGAAAAGCAACACACGCTCTTGAACAGTAAGATGAATGCCAGCCCCTTGTTCCAGATCAGTGTGTCCATCGCTTGAACCGAGACTGTGGTGGCTGACTCGTATCCTTCCTACCTCAAAGCCTCCTTTTTCTCCTCTGGCCGGCTTCCCAACATCTTTATTCTCACCCAAATACGTGCTGTTACGTAGGAAGACCACTGGGTGCCATCAGAGGGCACAGTTCTATACATACTATAATATGTAGGAAAGAGACGGAGACTGGCAAACAGAGAAAGAGGGGGCTTTAATATAAATATGTCAGATTTGACTCTTAAGCAAATGATGGCGCCACAAGCCTTTGGTTGGTATCTTAAAATGTAAATAATATTTCTACCTTAGGACCATTTAACCTTTATGTTAAATAACGAGTTTAATTAGTAGATAGTCAGGACTTTTCATGATCATTTAACCCAAATTGTGTATTTTTATTGATTATGACTCATGTTATAACTGGAAATATTACTCTTGCTGTTTTAAAAGGCATACTGATTTATTTTACAAGTTCATTATCCCTGTGTGAATACAATCCTTGTAAATAAATAGTAGTTTACACACTAGTTTACACACTGTTTACACAAAATCTTCTTTTCTCTTAAAGTGTTAACAGTGTTCTTGCTTGAGAAAGCTGGAGCTGTAAATAAGCACCTGTTAGGTATTATAATAAATAGTTCCGCTGATATACTGCTTGTATTCTAAGATCGACCCTATTGAAAATACATTTGGATGAAACCGCTTTTTCCTTTCAGACACTCTTTAAATGCGAGTGAAATTCATTTTTATTCATTATTCTCTTTTTATTAATTTTTAAGCGAGTGAAAGCCAGTTATTTTTATACCATGACGCGTTAAAACGTTTATTGGAACCTATAAAATATAATAATAGGAAAACATCTTTGTGCATGACTCTGTAAAATCAAAGCATAATGCTGTGTGAGAATGGATTCACGTTAACAGATGCAATAATAATCAGTAACACATTAAATAAAGTGAATTTCATCCATCATAAGAAATGCATGAGTGAGATCATACTTTTCTAAATAAACCCTTAGCAGGTTTAATGTTTAAATAAAACCACTTTACATAAGGTCAGCTTGATGTATTGGCAGCTATATATCAAAGCGGTGAGCCCTTAGCCTTTCAGGGTCAAGTGCGAGCTATAAACTGACATGCTGGGATCAAACTCATCCAAACACTGCAGGGCCTGTCATGACATTTAACAAATGAAATAAACACAGTCTCAAAGGGGATCCAGCATCATTTGTTTTGCCCCCTCCCTCTCTCTCTGTGAAGTCTGAGGACGGAAAATATGACTCTAACGTGGAAGCATGAAGGTGAAGAGCAGAGCGTGTTGTCAAACATGTCCCGTCTGTCCTCCACGCTGAGTTATGGGACAAGGTGCTTTAATAAGACAATATGAGGGACTGGAAATGTACAGTTCTCTGTCTTGCGTTGTCTGCCTCCCTCGCTGTAAACGACCCGGCGATGAGATGACGGATGGCGGTGTATCAGAGAAAGAGATTTTCCCTCACTAAAGACCCTGACCCCGACTCCCCCTCTATGTCCACCTCCTCATTTTTTTCTCTCATTGATCATGTGGCTCATCTCTTTGTTTTGTGGCGCTTCTCCCCCTGCACATTTAGTTTTTTCTCACACTTCCTCAGTCTCCCTCCTGACCTTTCTATTATTTTGCATATTTGAAAAAAAGTGAAGTAATGCAGGGTTGACTGAGGTTCAGCTGGAGTAACCTTGACCACTGTGACTATTCATTAGCATGTCTTTCTCCCTTAGGGGGACAAAGCTAATGGAAATACTGAAAAGACCCCTCTCCCCAGGCAATAGCACATGTTACCTTCTTGGGGTAAAGTGACACAGCCTCCTCCCTAACCCCTGTCTAACACTCGGCCCTCTGCCTTCACCCCGCCTTTACCTCTGCCTCACCTCTGTTGCTTTATTCCCGCTCCACAGGGGTCGTTATTCAAACAAACTGTCATCGTCTGCCTTAAAGGAGAACACTGCGGTTGGAGAGGTTCCCCTGTTCTGCTTATCCGTTACGTGATGACATCAGAGGCACACATTAATCTATGTGTCTCCTCACGGTTCTATCCAACCAAACTATTTTACCATTCACAATTTGTGTAGTGTTTATCGTCATGTCGAGAAGAAACAAGTGTATTTTCTTTTATTGTATTGTTTTAGGATTTGTTTATACTTTTGATTTCATTATTCCAGCAATAACTTTTTATTTTTAGAACTCAAAATCACAAATATTGTCTCTGAAGGTTTTAGAGTCTGCACAAAATATGACCTCTTCCACCCTTTGACTCCCAATTAGAAGAAAGACAAAAGGGACATGGTGGTTCAAAACAATACTTTAAAAAAAAAAGTTTTTAGTCAGTTTTGTATGTATATTTAGAAAAATTATACTTTGATTAAAGTCCCTTTTTTAAGTTGGTTTAAAAAAACACTTTTTTATTTGGAAAACTAATAATTATTTTCCTTGTGAATTAATCAACAAATATTTCTTTAGATTAATCGAGTCACAGTCACAAACAAGATAGTTAATTAAAACAATTACTATCACTACTAATCAAATTAGTTGAAGATTATTTTTATGACTAATCATCTCAGGATTACATTTGATCATACTTAAAGGAGAGGTGTCATGGCCATTTCCACTGATCATAATTCCATTGTTGAGGTCTACTAAAATAGATTTATACTGTGCAATTTTCCAAACTCACATTGGTTTCTCATACAGCATCTCTGTAAACTACTTGTATTCACTGAATTTCACTCTCTGCCTTTAACGGCTCGTTGTAGCTCCAAAAGCTCCAGCCCCCACCCTCCCTGTGAGCACAGTGTGCTCTGATTGGTCGGGACGTTGTGAATCGCGCTGAGCTCCGTGGAGGTGTTGTTTCCTTGTTTAGGATACATAGCGAAACACAGCCAAACTCATCCTGAGCACACACAAACTCACATCCGAAGTAAAAACAATAAGTGTGGCTTGATATTGAGTAAGAAAAAGGTTGATAAACGCTGTGAGAATGGGTCTGCAGAGAGAATTTTGCCGCGATCCCAACTGTCTGTTATCAGCCTGCAGCCAGGGAGGAGAAATCAGCTGAGCTGCCTGCTCCCTGCACACAGATGTGTGTGTGAGGAAGTCCGTGGATTGGTCAATTTGGACCAATCAGCGGGAGCTTAACGTAACGGCTCCGCGGATTGGTCCATTTCGTTCCGGGTACGGCTTGACATCATGCCGTCCCGGAAGAATCAAATGGACAATGACGTATCTCCAACGAGGCGTTTTGGGGAGGTATTTTCTGTGTTAGAGTTTTACTCGCTATAGGGTGTACTTTGAGGGTTTTGACTCTGCACACCGTTTACATGCATAAAAACCTTCATAACACACAAGGGGACGGGTAATAACCGGAAAAGCATGACACCTCTCCTTTAAAGTGTGCTTTTATATGCTGATGTAAAAGCAACATAAATATTCATATGTAAAGACAATCTGCTGTGCTGTCTTTATTTTTAACCTACATGTGGTTCAAAATCCACACAACATGTACAGTACAGCCTCACACACCACACATACAAACATGACAGTGCATGTCTGTGTGCTGTCCTCCATCCCTTCACACTGTGATCCTCACTGGCCCTCTCTGTGTAGCCCACATTAGCTCCTGATCCCGGCTCAGTACAAGCAGAGCTTTGTGTGCGTCAGCTCTCCTCTCCTCTCCACACTCACAGCACGTCCAGGAGGATCTTCCATAAATCAGCCCCGCAGACGGAGGAGCGTGGCCCTGGCTTTAGAAGCAGAGTCACTCGTCTCCGAGCTACCAGACATTCATCATGAACGCAGTCCAGCGCCGTCCCACTGCACAGAGATGCTCTCACAGCTGCCATTGTTTCCAAGAGGAATGGACTGTGCCTGAGACTTTTATTGAAAAAGGATCCTACTGGACAGTAAATTGAATCAAGAGAAAAATGGCAACAAGTGCGAATACTAGGCCCCACGACAAGCTGTGACCTCGTCTCCCATTACGATGCACCTAATTTAACACAATATCACCTTTCCTGTCAGATAGGCCCCCGTCGGTTATTTATGCCTGAAGGGACAAACACAGCCAGTACTCTTGAGTATAAAACTGTACTTTTTACACATGCTTTTGAGGGGTCACTGTTGAACACTTCCTTACTGAGTATAGTAGTTTGGAAGCTAGGACTTAAAGACACTAATCATGATCAATAAAAGTCTTTGTGAGAACCTCCAGAGAAGACAATGGGTTTTTTTATTTTCTAAACAGCATGTCCAGTAGCCCACCCTGATTGTAAATGCATTGCATCTCTTGTGTCCTCTCTTTAGTTGTCCAAGGAGTTGGAAGGGAAATCAGCCAATGGAGAAATCAAAGAGCTTCTCCAACTGCTGGCCAAACCCCACGTGAAGGTGAGTCTATATTCATTTAATACAAATGTAAAGCTGCAAGCACAGTATGAAAATATCAGGCAGTTCTGGCTTCAGCACACTAAATATTTGGCTCGTATTCTAGCTGATGTCATCACACAAACATCTTGCATCACTGTTTGTTCAAGCGATGCAATTACCATGCCGTACACAAAATAACATGGCGTATAGATCCAGATTTTCTTGCTTTTTTGGCTGCGTCCGCTTGCCTCGTTATCCAGACACATACAGCTTCAGAATGAATTTACACACTCTGATTTTCTAATGTATTACTGGCCATCCATCAGGCCCTGCAGGTGTCTCAGCCAGACAGAGCTGCATTCGAGACGGGTGGATTAAGAAGGAGAACTGGACGCGTTCCTTCTTTAACGCTCTGTCGTCATGCTTGTTTGGGCTCTGCCAGAAACAACAGCTCCGTATGAAGTCCTGTCCCGACACAATACACACATATTAACAGCACAGTGCATGCAAATATTCAATCCCTCTGACTGTCAAGGGTTGTGAAAAGACAGGGGTTCCCCAAAAGGATCAGGGTTACAAGTCAAATCAACATGTGGTTTTTTTCAATGTCTACGCTTGTGATGTCATGATTAATTTCTTAAATGAAAACAATATAGTTGCATACATTTTTGGAAAGATTGACCCATACAGTAGTAAGGAATGGGAATTGAGTTAATCACACTTAACCAGCAGTCAACACACACAATCCCACTCGGTGTTGGAATACACACAGCCAGAATCCGGAAGACAAACGGTCCCAATCTATCACAGCTCTGCTCTCCCACTTTGTTACATTGGGACACCGTGACCTCCTTTGTCTCTGTCAGCCCCGGAGTGAAATGTGCCGGCAAATGATCACAGCACCCGCCATGAAGCATGCCTGTGTCAGAGATCCCACGTTTATTATTTTAATTGCATTTACGTCGAAGGTATTTGGCGATGCAACGATCAATCCATCAAAACTCGTGACTTTCGGAGCTTGTGAAAGTCATCGATCAGGAAGCTCGGCAACTTCCACTGATGAAGCGAGGAGAGGTGAAGCCAGGAGTAAGGGACGGCAAGCCAGGTGCACACTCATGCAGACACACAGGCCAACGCAATGTCTTTAAAAACTTTTAGCCAGAGGCCAACAAGGCTTATATTATATAAAATTAGATGCTCCTATGATTACAAGGATAATACCAAACATTTTATTTATGGTTTTGAATTACGTGTTGAATACGTCACCCTCATTTCTTTTGTTATTCCTCAATATGTATGAAGTGGATAATGGATAAAATGAGAATCTCATCAATTTTGTATCCAGACCAGTGATTTCTTCTTCCATACAGTATTTCTACATTTGGTGTTGGTACAGTATGACAATTACGACAGCCTTTTTTTGTTTAGGATTTTTGTAATTTACTATAAGAGTGGACATAGGTTTTTCTATACAATGGTAATACATTTTTAATCATGGTGCTGTTAGTTCACACAGGTCCATGCCTCCCTTCGTGTGGCAAGCAGGAAAGAAAACTTTTTTTGCCCGCAGTGAACATTTTGTTTTCGGATTGAAGCCATACATGTTGGAACTGTTTGGATCACACAAGAAACAATCCTACACAGCCACTGCTGTAATCTAATTCTAAAAATGGTATAATATAAAACATTTTTGTCTAGTTTCACGTGCACAGCTTAACAGACGTTAACACAATGAATAGACATGTAAACATAGCAAATCTGTGCGGCTATCGAATGTTGATCTAGAGTTTCGATGTCGACATTATCAATGAATCTTCAAAGTTTTCAAATTGGTACAGCCCTAGTAATTAGATGTACATTTCCATCAGTTACCAAATAATTATTGGGTCACTTATGGGAAGTCTTCTCTATTAACCTCAATTGAATTCAAACCTGTCACAATCAAATTAGAGAAAAATAAATGTGAAATCTGTGGCGCCACTTTTCCACCGCTGCATTGTTACAAAATCCTCTATCTGACTTCAGCTTTTTCTATCAAAGTACAATTGACTTGTTGTCAGTCTTTTCTATTTTTATTTCTTTATTCATTGCTGTTCTTTTCTCTCACCACCTCCATACGCTTCTCAACCAACCTGAGCTTTAGTGCTGAACAAGGTCAGCCAAACAATGAAAAATATTCAGCTGCTCCTTCCTTTACTGCTGGCCGAGAGCACTGTCAGAAGCACAGAAGCAACTGAGGCCAAGGGAGACGACCCGTAGTGCGCTGGACTCATCACTGACCTAAGACTACAACAAAGATTTATTTCAAACGTATCACGGCTATGAGATGCCGAAGAAAACACCTCGTAGATAATACACGAACAGACTCTGTCCATCAAAACATCAAAGAAAGTTTGAGTTTCTGGATCTTCTTTGTTTGATGTTCAATGAGTTACTCGCCTTAGTGTGTTTGTTTTAGATTGAAAGCATCACACTCAGAGTTGTCAAAGTGAGCTATTGACATCTGCATGTGTTCACACACATGCACAGTTTTCTCTACCTCTCAACTTTACGACCTGGCTCTACTATTTCGTGTTGGTTCAGGTTTTGAGCGCCTGAAACTTGAATGCTCTTGCTGGAACACTCGCTCAACAATAGATTAATTCCAGCACCAAGGTTAGGAGGGAAGGCTTTCACTGTGAATGTGAGGCTCTTGATGTTCTCCTGACATGGTGTCTAAAACCGTAGGCAGCATGTGGGCTTCAAGAATTCCAAACTTTGCTCTCTTTCTGTCTCCATCTGTCCTCCAGGGCACTTGATACCGTACCAGCCAACCCGAGTGTAAATCACAGGTCCGGGGGTGTAAAACACAAGCAGATGGTTGCAGCCTTTGAATGGCGTCTCTGTACGATAGTAACTGTATCACTCTTAATTATAGCTGAAATGATCCATTCCTAGGGTGGGGATATAAATCAGACTCTTTAAAACTCCCCTCTCTTCCTTTCTCTTCCTTGCCTCAAACTTTCTCTTTTACGATTTGCACATGAGAAAACAACTTTTACCCGTATTAGCCCCCCTCAGCAAGACTAATATTGACAGTGATGAAAGTGCCAATTATGATGGCCGGCTGTTTCCGGCGGTGTGTATGAGGGACGATGTGTATACACGCTCGCAGTATGTGTTTGACTCGGGGCGGTACGTGCTGAGGTTCAAGGCTTATGGAGGGTGGGCGCGAGTGTCAAATCCCAGCTGGCCTACAGCAGCGTCTCAGAGGCAGAACGCAAACAGCAGGGTCCTTCCCGCCTAGGTAAAGCAGTTACCCCGCACCAATAGCAGCTGAAAAACGAGTGGGCCCGTGACAGGGCCTGGGGGGCCTTAATGAGAGGCCAACACCAGGAATGTACCAGCAGGTTTATTTAGTCAAGCTCAGTGATCTGTTTTTCTAGTATCCCTATTATGCCTAATGAACACAAACACGTGAACCGAGAAAGGACGGGATGCCTGGAAAACAAGGGTGGCTTCGTTGCCCTTTATCTTTCAATCTGTCCCTCACTCTCTTTTCTGCTCAGCAGGGCCTATAAAAGGATATAGATTTGATTAGGCAGCTAATTCACTGACACCGAGGCATAACAAGACCCACTGACTCATATCAACCCAGGAAGAAAGCTTCCATACAGAGTGTGTTAAACATTTGTACCTGTGTAGCTGTACTCGTATGTCAACGGTCACCAGCCAGGGCATGTACCATGTGCTATCTATTAGCATGCATCTGTTATTGCTACTTCCTAGAGAGTTTTTACAAGGAATTAGCTGTGGCTCTGTTACGGGTTGTTAGGCATGGCCATGGGGGAGAGTTTGGCGGTGGGGAGCAATGCCAGATTTGAGGAAGTGCCATCAATAAGAGGACACTCACAATGAGGGATATTATGCCAAATGATGGATAGAGCTCAGAGGAAACAGCGACTGGCAGGTTAGTGGAGGAAAGGTTGAGGTGAGCCTGAGAAGGAGACAGTAGGGTTATTTGAACTTTGTAACTTTTACTCTGTTTTGTACATTTTCTATTCCTTTCTGCAACAACAAAGTTTCCAAACGAATAGTGTGTTTATCATTGAGTCTATCATCATGTCAGAATAAAGGGAAAGGTTTATTTATTTTCCAAATCACCTTTGATCAACAAAAGTCCATAATCCAACCTTTTTCAGTTTGCTCCGATAGAAAACAGAAAAAAACAGCAATGTGTCATATTTGACAAGCTGGATCCAGAAAATGTTTATTTAAATGACATGATTTGTGACTTGAACAGTTGAGTTTGAGTTGTATTTATTTACACAGGTTAAATCAGACAAATTAATTGGCTGATTGTCAATCAACTAATTGAATGACAAATTGTTTCAGCATGAGCCTATTCTCATTCCAGGCACTAATGGTGGACAGCTCAAACAAATCACTGCTTTTCTGCTTCCCGGGCACCAGGCCTGCATGGGAGTCACACCCCGCCGAGACACTGATAGACGCCTGTACTACGACTGACAGTCAAACACCATAAAGAGAGCCACAACACCACATGTATCCAACCTCAAACTCAAAAATTCTTCCCCTTTCTCCGAGTTAGATGTCACGGCACAGGCTGCCTTTCAACAAAGGATATTTTCATAGTATTTGATACAAGGGCAAATTCAAAATATATTTCTCATACCCCCTGTGGGAGAAAAAACGGAGAAAAATAAGTAAAATAAAACAGGATTAGAGATGGTGGCCGCAAAGTCAGAAGCGTTCTTCTGTCAATATTTGCCCTGTGATATTTTATTCAGCTCTGAATGAAGAGCTACTTTCATTCACTGGCTGTGTTATAGAGTCATGTATTTTCACATAAACCTTCGAATGGTCAAATCAGTGCACTGCAAATCTTGGTCCATACCATTAAATTGTGCTACGAATATAATACATATGTTAAACATTGAGCACAGGTTTGGGATTCATTCTGTTTACTTTATTTTCCTCATCTGCAAACAGTTTTGGTTTTCTGCGTTCCAAGAGAATAGTTCAATACTATAATGACAGCATCCACTGTCATAAAATACTACACAAGGCGTGTGTTTATGTACAGTGCGGATGAATCCCAGGAACACATTGTTCGGCCTTTCCGAAAAATGAACAAACTGATCCCAGGAACATATTGGTAAAAAAATACATGAAAGATTAAATTGAAGAAGAGCAAACAAAAGAGTTTTATGGCATTTTAGAGGAAGACTGAAGACACCTAGAGTAACTACGGACCAAAGATAGAATTACAGGTTACATTTAAGAGTTTTGAGTTACAGCCTTTTGTTGGGTACAAGTTGAAATCAAACATTGGGTCAGGAAGAAAAATCAAAGTATTAAAATCTTACTTTTTTGGGTGTCCCCAGGGTTTCTATAGGTTATAATAAATTGTATTGTCAATGTTTTCATCGTTCCCCTACGTTTGACTAACCCAGGGATTTATTAAAAGCTGGTTTGATTGCCAGAACGCTAGGGTTACTTGCCTGGATATACTTATTTTTACTGATGTTTCCATGTTCTTAGATCACAGAAATGAACTTCATTACATTTTCTTATCGGCCAATTTATGCCTTTGTTACAAATTGGAAAGAGATGACAAGAAATTAGAGGAGGGGGAGATGGAATAACTTGCAACAAAGGTCCAGGCCAAAGAGTGCCCTATGTTTACAATGTTATACATTCAGATAGGAATAATGACTACAAAAGTACAAAAGTAAGACACATGTTTTAAAGGGGTCCTATTATGCTTTTGGGGGCATCTCTAAGTGGTTGACCAATCACAACAAAGCTGGCTAGCTAAACAATCAGAGCAGACTGGGCTCTGGTTTCAAACAGAGGGTGAAAAGAGGTGCTGCTACAGCAGTATGAGAGATCTATTTGAACATTAAAGCATGTAATCATGTCACAGTAGAGGCACAAATTACAAATATGAAACCTGAAAATAATCATAACAGGGCCCCTTTAATAAACCTGCATTATACTTTAAAGGGGACCTATCATGCAAAATGCACTTTTGCACGTCTTTTATACATGAATATGTGTCCACGGTGTTCCAGGGAACTCACCAAGTGTCAGAAAACACAACCCTCTCTATTTTCCTCCATACCCAAATCTCTAAAAAAGGGGCTGCAACGGATCTGATAAAAACTGATCCAGATTTGAACACTGTCCTGACGTCAGGACGGTGGCGCTACGGCTATTGGGCCAACTCCACCAATCAGGAGGAGACAGCCACGGCCATTGCCGTTCGAAAGCGCTGGAGACGCTGTAGTACATATGCCAGGCCTGTAAGTGGCGCTGTAGTCTGCCACAAAGCAGCGAAGAAGACTTCCCGCCCATAGTTACCATGGTTACCCTTCTGTTTATTCTCCGCTGTGGCTTTTTTTCTCCCTCCCCGAGGCAAGCGTTTGCTCCCGCTGCAATGCAATCCCTCCCCGTCGAGGCAAGCACTGTAATTCTCTCCGGTTAGTCCACCAGCAGATGACAAACACCCACCTCTCCGCCTCTTCCAAGGAACGAGGGGACCGTGCGGCAGAGTTTCAGTTTCAGTTTGTTTCGCCGGTCAAGATGTCCGTTAAAGTTTAAATCTTCCGGACAAAATTAGAAAAGTGCCGGTCAAAGGTCTTCTTTGTTATTTATTGAACTTTAAAACAAATGAATAACGACTCTATATAATAAAACACGTAGGACGGAGATCTCTTTTTCTCCCCCTCTTCTGACAGCCCAGCAGCTGATCAGAGCACGTCTCCCCTCTCCTGCAGGGGGGCGTGGTCAGCAGAATCAGACCCGTAGACAGCAAACAGCACATAGAGCGAAATGAGGCATGGCTAAAATGCATGATCTGTTTGGTATTTTGAAAACAGAAACGTATAAATATACCTTATATAGGTATGGCCCTACAATATATCATTTAAATATAGCATGATAGGTCCACTTTAAGTTTAGCACTAAGAGAAAAAAATGATGCAAGTCAAGACAAGACAAACTCTGTGTGTGTCAGCCTGTCTCTCAGTGGATCCGGGCCACAGAGCTCCAGTTGTGTCTCCTCCTCTCATCTGCTCCCAGTTAGCAACATCTTGAACGCTGTACTGCAGCATGCTCCCATGTCATAAAACACACTGCTCCTCTTCTCACCATATCCTTCTCTCTCTTTCTCTCTCTCTCTCCCCCTCTATACTTTTGTCTGGCACACGCGGTGGAAGATGTTTTTCTCACTTTTCTCTCCCCTCTCCTCAACCACGGAAAAAGCAGCACGCGTCCAGCTGTATCTTGGTCCGGACATGGAGTCGTTAAATAGTTTGAAAAATGAACGTCTCAATGGCATCATTCTTGTCTGCGTCCCGTCTCTTTTTCATGTCTGCTCATGAACGTGCGAAATATCCTAGGCCACTGAGAACTTCATTACTTTGAGCTTGCCGACGAACAGCACAGAACAACGCTTCACCACTTTGCCCTAAAACGCTTCGGTATTATAAACCATTGCCAAGGTTGCCCCCCCCCCCCCCATACCCTTTCACTTATGGTCCCTGGTGAGCATTGGTCCGGGTGACTGCTGGTGGCCTTTAATCAGAGAAATGTATGTTGGGAGAGCGTGGGGCTAATGGCAATTAATGCATGTAGCTCCAACTCCTGGCTCTGAATGCGTTCATATTCATCACCCAGCATTTTAGGCGGACACTTCAATTTATAATCATCCTCCCTGCAGTTGTTTCTAAGAAAGAAATGATGGATTTAACTTTTAATAGCATGTTTTGCTAGACTTTATTTGGCTAATTAGACTAAGGTAAAAGCAAAGGCCTTTATGTTTTGACTCTTATTTCTTTCCTCCAATTTAATCCCTCTTTCCCTCTCTTTCTTTCTCTAGAGCCTCCTGTCGGTCCACGACACTATCGCCCAGAAGAGTTACGACCCTGAACTACCTCCGCTGCCTGAAGACATTGACGAAGATGAGGATTCTGTGAAAATCATTAGACTGGTCAAAAACAAGGAGCCTCTCGTAAGTAACAGTTTTCCTATGATATTGTGTGTTTGATTTGCACGTCGTGGTTTTCAGCAGCTCCCAGAAGTCTGAAAGATGGTTTTGGGAAGTTAACAGATTGTAAAAATGATGTCTTTGGGGTGCCCTAGTGGCCTGGGTGTAAAAGCTTCCACCATAGGCCTCAACATTCCCGAATAGAGCCAAGGGATGCTAAAGACTTTTTGTTGCAAACTGTTTCCCAATCAAGTTTTTTTAAACACTAAAAGAAACCATGTCGTCAAAATAAATGATCATCAGGTTCTTTATCATTTCTGGTTAACATATTTGTGTCACTATAATCCTCCTATCTTGCTGTTGTTTACTTCGTTTCTGAACACACTTCTCGTACCAAAGCAGCATCCATCCCACAAGGCAAGCCAATACCATACATGCTTTTGAGGTACTTGCCTGTGGGAATCCAACCCACAACCTTGAAGTTGTAAGCACACCAAAACCGACCGCAATTACCCTGCTCTTGGCCATGAGTATTTTCAGCCAGTCTAGGCTCACTGTCTGCGAACGGCTTCCCCTTTTCTATCCTGGTCAGTGTTGCTCTCTCATTGTAACATGCTTCTCACGTCCGTGCTCTTCAGACACCGTCCCAGACGTCAACACCCACCCGTCTCTGTTGGCCTCTGGCCCAATCTTTATTGCAGTGACATCTTGGGCTGTTTGTGTCGTTTGATGGTTTTTATTCCATGCATTTCCCTGCTCTTGTCAGCCAATGCTGCACATTTGGTAATGGGCTTCTGTAACCCCACCAAACCTAATTCCCGCTGGCTTCACCTGATACCTTTACATTTCTTCATCTTTGTCGCCTGATAACTTACGTTTTGCCATTGTTTTGATTCACTGACTGACCTCAGTGCCCTAGCACATATGTAAACCCTCCTCTACTCAAGCTCTTGACCTCCATCTGTCATTGAAGCACTTTGTTGTGTGCTGAGGCCCCGCCCAGCTTTGATCTATGCCGGACGTTTCCTGGCCCCGGCCGCCTCTATTTTCACTTTGTGGTTTTCACCCTAACCACCATCTTGGCTCCAGGCCGGCGCGCTCCTTTCACCACACCCCTGGGGAAGGAGAACACACCTAAACCATTTTTGGGTTGTTGCCTGTTGCATGTTCTGCGGAGCTGCTGAACGTAATAATGTGGCTAGCAGGAATTCTCGCTCTCCCGTTTGAACACACATTGTCCCGGGCGCTTCCTGTTCCGGCCTCTCCTGAGTCTTGTGATGTTGGATCACATTCCCTGAAACCATAATGTGATTTACACCCGCCCCAGTCAGCGTAATCATCTAGCCGGTGTTATTCCATTACACGGCTTGATTCTTTTTTGTTTCAGTAAATTTGGCTCCTGAGGACATCTGTAACACACGTTTACGATGTGTAATGCGTGGTATTGTACAACATTGAAGGTGTTAATTATGCAGAATACATTTTTCTAGTAATATAGGGAATGAGTTACAATTTATAGGTTAAGGGTGCACACTGGTTATTGTGTGTTTTCAAAAACTTAAATAGAGAAGGTGCTGTGCCTCCGGGGTTCTTTTAGAGGTCAGTTTTATAAATACTTGTTCAATTTAAAAGTGGTTTTATTTAATGTGGGTTTTCAAATGCAGTATATCATCAGTATCACCGCAATATTGTTGAAATGGCCAGTATGCTACATTTAATTCTGTTTAGTTTGTTGATGCAGAGCAGGCTACACAAATTGATTCATAGCAGGCAATCAAGCTATGATTACTCCCAACCTGCATTTGAAAAGACAGCTTTTTCTTAAACGTAACACCAATAGCCACCAAATTTGCTTTTGCAACTACAATAATTACACAGACCAATTCACACTCTACAATGACATCTTACACAACTGGTGAGCAACTGGAAGTAGCACTTTACTGAATGTGTTTCTTTCGTGCATGTCTTAGTTGCCCTCTCACTGCCCATAGGACCCACAATCGCCTGTGGCTATAGTTAGGCCTGACGTGATGTTGACAACCGGCGAATTCTTCTACAGGCCATACTTTTCCTATGTATGCATGAAAGAAAACAAAGAATTATAAAGGCCTGCTATTATGGTATCGAGCAATCTCAAAAATGTCAAGTGTGATGGTTTTCTATTTTTACGTAGGGCACCAAAACAAGATCAACTTGAATCCCCTTAGAAGATTAGGCTTCTTTTTTTCGGCAAGAGTTTGCAACCTTTGAAAAAGAGTTCCATCATTCCAGTCATATGTACACACCTTTGGTCAGAACCTATGACTCTTAAGTCCACTAAAGAATTAATGTGTCTCGAGAGAGTACGACTTGCATTTGTCAAATTGTTCCTTAGGGAATAAAGCTTTAGTAATGTAGACTTTCAAGAAAAAAGTGGGACTTCTACATTTTGTACTATATTTTACTGTGTAGCTAAAGGCCTTTTCACACCAAATATATATATTTTTTCCCCACATGTACATGTCTATTGTTTTCTCAACAATCCTTTACCTAGTAGTTTTACACTAAAGAACCAGTACCACCATATGTTCACATCATACAACTTTTTCAATACAGAAAGCTTTTTTTGTATTGATTATGAAGGTTTTAAACTTAAAAAATGCATAATAACCAAACTGGCTCTGAATGAAATTCTGCTCCAGCAGAGCAGCTCCTAATACCACACACAAACTGAAAATGTGCTGACATTTGTCAAAGATTCTGCACAAATTGTGAAATTGCTCTTGTTACTTTGCAATTTGTGAAGGTGAAGTTACTTTATTTGTGTGACCCTCTAATTAGACATGAAATGAGAAGGTTATCCATCTACCTCTGGCCCCTTAACGGTTGTCATCATGTCCATCTTTGAAGGGAAACTGACCCTAATGAACAGTTACAGTAGATCGTATATTAAGGAAACAACCTGCAGGTCAGATGCTGAAAGTGAAATCACAGCAATTCACTAACCAATGAAAAACCCTCTAATTGCGAATGTTCCTCATTCAGTGCCGCACCAAATTGATTTGGATGTGCCCTTTAACTCCTAATTTCATATAATCAGCCTAAAATTCGCAATCTCCACATGATTACAATGCGGCTATACAATATCTAATTTCTTTTCCATCCCTCCTTACTTCGCCCTTTTTTATTTTCTTGTTTTTTCACTATCTGCCTTTGTCTCATTCTACACTTTTGTAGGGATTGGGCTGTGGTTAGCATGCAGACCCCTTTCCTTGTGACTCATCCATTTAGTTAATTGTGATTAGTTGAGCGGATTGTATTCAGTAGCTCTGATTAATTACTATCATTTCTTAGAGCCTGACTTCATGCGACATTTCAGTGGAACTAAAAACTCTATCTTCCAGGACAAACTCCCCCCTTCTTCTTCCCCCTCTTTCTGTTGTACTCTCTGCTCTCCCGCTGCTCTCAAACCGGCAGATTTATTAGCTCAGGTGTCAGGACATTGAAATAATTGGGTTTGGAGAGCGGCATAAACATGTGCGCGCATACAGAAACATCAGCTCAGCCATGTCTTTTTATTAAAAGAATGTGTTATTTTGGATAGGGTTTCAGAACAGTTTTGGTGGGGAGCTAAATTTGAGCGTTACGGGGGTTGCGTCAGTGCGGAGTATGTGTTGGTGTTGCTGATATACTGGTGAGGTTTTCCTCCGGTGATGAAGGGCTTGAATGCAGACTGACAAATAGGAGAACTCAGAGTTGGAGTCAAAAGTTGGAGGAAGTTACAATGCACTGGTGTCCCACAACTCATCCAAAACTAAAAAACACAGGAGCTTGGAGGATCGAGAGAGGCCTAAAACATGAGCTACAAATATGTCCCCCAAGTTATATAGTGTTACATATTTCATTATTGTTAATACAGCTTTAAATCACCAATTTCTCTAGATTTAAATGTCATTTTTATTGGTTCAAGTGTAGTGAGATGCCAGATTTTAAACATTTGTGATCATAAGTGTTCGAGTTGCTGGCTGAAGAACTTAATTGACTTGCACTGCCATGTAGGAGTTGCATGGTCGTCCCAGAGCATTATGGAAGATCCCAATCTCCACACACACAAAATGTGTTGAGTAGCAAAAGACGATTTTGAACGCCCACAGCAGGGTACACCGCAGCTGCTCCGGGCGACCATCGGTATTATGTGAGAACATTCGAGGCTGTCAAGCCCGCTGTGGCCGGCTCTGTTCCTCTCATTTGGATGTTCTGGAAGTCCAGTGACGCAGATGTAAATAGCAGACTTTGAGATGCTCGCCGCGCACGCCCCACTGTTTGTGAGTTTGTTTTATACATCACTTGACGGCCTGCTCAATGTCACTCAGTCGGTGGCGGCTCTCATCGCTGTCAGAGTAATGTTCATACTCTTCTCCCACTCAGTTCATCCTAAGTTGTCCTCCTACTAGCACACAGTGTTTCTATTTCTCCAATAGTCTTTTGCTAGAAAGTAATTTTCTTTCACCTGGTTTTGCTATTTGGTACATAACACATCTTATTTGAGTTGATATGAGGACATTATTGCTTTTAAGATGCAACAACTTAATGATAGTGCCTTTCACTTCAAGTAGAGCTACACTTTTACTTCCCTTTTTCTATATGAACACCTGCAGTTCAGGAATGTAGAATTATAGATGCACCTCTCTACAGTACTGTTTCGCATTTGTACGAAATCCTCATCTTCGGTGCAAAACTGACACTCTATCCATCCCTCTTTCACTCACTTCTTCCATCCCAGGTTGTTCGGCATCATTAGCAGCCATAAAACCTCCACTGCCAGGAATGTGACAGGATCCATGTCAGGATCTATCACTCTCCTTCCTCTCCACTCTCCATTTCTTATTGCTCTGTTGTTTCCAATTATGACTGGGTGTCATCGGGTACAACTGAATGGAAACTGTAGACTGTAATATTCGTGCCATCCAGTTGGCAATGCCAACACCTTCCAGCCTGGCACCAGCTACCACCAATCAATACAGATATTACATTACTGAGCCCAGCCATCCGCCCCAGCCACTGGATACCAGTGGATCAGCTGGTCTTCTCATTACAGAGCCACAAATAGCAACAGTGCAACAGCAAAGCTCTATAAGTTGCTGCAAACAAATTAAATTCAGATGACATGTCCAACGTTATTATTGTAAAAGCTCCAGCTGTGAGATTGATGTCGGTGAATTTTTCTTTGCTTTATAAGGGAGTTGATAATTGTGAGGCAGGAAATTCTCGTGATCGATTCAGTTTGTGACGGAGTTGGTTTTCCATGAATGGCAGTCGCAGGAATGAGCTATTGGCAATTTGACATGCCATGCTTTTCTCATCTGTGGCCGGCACGCCCCCTCTGACACAATTGGGTCTGCTGTGATTTCATTTGTCTGGAAGTCTTCTCAAGTGCATTCATTCAGACAGTCTTAATACCATCTAAATTATTACACGTTTAAAGTGTTTAGATGTGAATGTATACAAACCCAAGTTTACTCGGTAAGTCTGAGCATCCTTGAAAACCTTGGAAAGGTTCTTGATTGAGACAGTTACCAAGCAGACTAAATAGATGTGTTTTTCAAAAAGTGACTTTTCTATTGTCTGTTTACATCAGAAAGTAGACTGAAAGAGGAAAGTAATGACACTGGCTGGGAATTAATGGAGCAGATGAGATTAGAGCAGACAGCACACATGTTAGTGTTTTAAAGATAGACCCATGTGCTTTAAAAGCAATACATCTTTCACTTGATGGATTAGGCGGCAGTGTCTTGGGAGCGTTGCAGAAGAAGATGGAGCACCATGCTCATAACATGAGGACAAGTGGAGAGCACTGCCGGTGTTGACTGGCTCACTGCAGGGGTGCAAAGTTGGCGTTTGAATCCAAAATTGATCATCCGTGTGATTCATGTGGATCTGATGAGTTTTTACATTTTAGATTTTTTTGAGTTTACACCCCTGTTGCTGTCATGTTGCAGTAAAGGCTTATGCACTTCGTTCAAACGCCTTATGTCCTTCCTGCTTTAATGTTAATCGTATTTTATGTGTGTATGTTTCGTTTTACTGTATGTGTATGTGTGTAATTGTGTTTTTGTGCCTGTAGTGTTTGTTACCGTTTTAATTCATTGGGTGGATTTCGCCGAGAACAATACTTTTTTTCTAGCTCCACCTTTGGGCGACCAACCTTTCCTTTCTAACCTTTAAGCTACTGACATGTCATCTAAAGAGGCAGAGCAAGAGTTGTTTTAAAACCTCAAGCAGGGAGTTGAAAGAAGATTTAGACCGTACTTCTTACACCCAAGAGACACTTGCTAAAAGAAAAAGAATGATGTCATGTATGAGTCTTTTATTGTGTTTTACACTCCCTGTGCACCAGTGAAATGCCTATTAAAAGAAAAGAGTAAAAAGGTATAAAAAAGTAACAGGTCGTCTGTTGACCTTAATGTTAATAGACACACCATATGCCTGCAAATAATTATTTTGATTCTGTCTGGGGACTTCTGTTGCATCTTTCGACCTGATGATCGCAAAGAAGTATTCTTTACAGACTTAACAGGGACATTAGCATGCAAAATATTGTATTTTGTAAGAGTAATTATATATTATATTTGTAGTATTATTTATATATTATAGTTGTGGGTGATGCAGGATGGTTAACTCGTAACATATAAAAAGGGTTTCTGTAGAAATAATAATACATTATTAATGAGTATTTATTGACTGATAAAAAAATGTAATACCCTACAAGAGAAAGTTCATTCACGTAAAACTCAAACAGAATGCACAATATCGCACACGGCAGACCTCTCAAAGCCTGTGTTTGTGCATGTTCTTGTGCAACACTCAGTCCAGCGACTATTAGTAACACCACCCTTGCAGCCCGCCGAGTTGTGAATGTGAAAACATGCACGGCCTCCAAAGCCACATCTGAGGCATTCCCAGATCCTAATCTCACGGCCCTCTTAAATAAAATGTCTTCCTCCCATCATGTGTAATCATAAACGAGGACACACATCCCAGTACTCCTGCTCTTTTCCGCTCGGCGTTCCGAGAGCCAGAGAGCCTCGGAGGCTGAATGCGAGCATTGTTGCCCGTCAGGCCGGGTGCTCCTCAGTGGCCCTGCTTCCCAGCCCACTTTGGAAATGAGAAGTGACATGTGAAAGTGCTGTTTTCTTTACCCGGGATAACGACGGGGGGAAAACACTAAACAATCCCAGAGCAGAGATAGACCTCTCTCTGTGACACAACTGTCTCTTTGTATGCGCTCATGCAGGGCTCTCAGACAAGACACACACATACAGTACATAATGACTAAATATCTGGCACTGTCCGGCTTGTAGCAAAGAGACGGCGATTCCACTCAGTCTACATGGTGAGTCATACGGACAGTATGGAAAGAAATACACACATTTGGTGAGATTGCCACACAGATTCACACACCCAAATTCGCCAGCACCTGTCTGAAGTTCTGAGGTGGGCTGCTAAGTGTGTTTTCATAGCAACTTGGTAATGATTTGAGCTAACATTAAGGTTTAAAGAGGCAGAGGAGGAAAAGGAAAGAGGGGGTGGAGGAAGACAAATGAAGGTAAGCCGTTCCGTCACAAGGCCCTCTGCATTACATTACCTGGCAGCTTCTCCTGGAATCTCTCCTCCTCACCATAATTATGAAAATAATGACCCGCAATTTTCCTTTTTCTCAGTACACTTGTTAATTACGACTGGGAGGTCAAGACCGAGGTTAAGGAAATAAAAAGAGAAACCGGAGCCTGGTTTAGTGCAAGAGGGAGTCTAGGAATGAAGAGAGGAAAGGTAGGGTGGGCGGGGAGTCGTTTTTATTAGTTGCAATCACAAGTGATAATGATTAATGATTTATAAACGGGTGGAAAGTCATGCACCAGGACACCCCGAGGGGATTGGCCAGCAGCTTTGTTGCATCAGCTCGAAAAATCATTTGACGTAAAACTTCAGGTGCTCTTCCCCTTTGCAAAAATAATATAGATTTTCATCTGGGCTCCTGGTAATTCTTTACAGCGCTGTATTAATGTTTATAGGTGACCATAACGCTCAATGGATTTTCTGATCATGACCGAATATTACATTATTTTACACCTTCTGAGATGCCCTGGAGACTGTGGCGTTCGAGGATGTAAGAACTCGTAAATATGCAGTTCTCAGTGTGTGGAACGGTCATGTGTGTTATGTGTGGGGGGCTCTATGCCATCTCAGTGAGGTAAGATGAAATGACACACTCCAACACCAGATATGATTGGAGGTAATTGTATTTTAATGTCCAGGGGGCCCATTCCCAATTTGTATTTTGGTTTTTCCATGATCGACATCTGGTGTGAAGAACGCCAGCATGTGTTTCCACTAACCTTTGTATTCATACCTCTAAACATAGCAGTCAACACAGCAGTCGGCAGGAGTTTATTGTCCCTATTACACTTTTGCTGTTAAGTGACATAATGTCAAAACACGTTGGCCTCTCTGCCCGGGCCACTCGTGTTTGTTTTCCCTTGTCGCTCTCAATCTGGAGGGAGACATAATGTTTGTCAAATGCCACAGTATGCGGTTCGCTTCACGGGCCGATGTTTTGAGTTGTCGTTACGGGCCGAGGGGTCGGTGTTTGAAATGGAGCGGGGTGCTTGTTTTCCCTGGCGAGTTAAGAACTGTGGAGTGGCTTTAGTTGTGGCCACGTCAAGGTAAAGAGATCCTTGGATCCTTTTTTTCCACTGTGGCATTTACCAGACAGGCCACACATAGCCTGCCCCAGCCCCGAGACGTGATGAGCCAGGCCAAGACAACTAGCCAGCTCTCTCGTCATCCATACAACCAGAATACAAGCCAGCCTGCTTCCATCATGTCATCCAGCCATCAATCCCGTCCATCAGCCAGAGGGCATTCTAATTGCCCCTTAAAGACACAGCTTGCCAGAAACCCAATGTGGCCAATCCGCAGGCAAGCTAACATGATGACGCATCCAACATTCAGCTTGTCTTACTCCTCTTATCTGCTGAAGTTTCATGGCACTACTGTGCGCTGACAGTTCCCTGGACAAGCTTGCCTCCATTCCATTCTCTCTAATAAACACACTCTCATACATCCAAATTTGATTCCCAATTCTCTCGTTTTTTTTCCTGCTCTGTATGAGGTGTGAGCCATTTGTCATCACATACTTAATGTGGCTGCGATGTCTGTATGTGCACTCCAGTGCATGCACTGGGAGGGGCGATGGCTTGATACGGACAAGCGTCGCTCCAGTTCTCCTCATCACACAGCAGAGACTAAGCCTTTGCGTTTTGGCCGGCCGAACAATAACAATCAGAGGCATTTATGTGTTAGAAATTGAGGAAAAGAGCTGGGAGCAGCGACTGCATATGGAGCTGATCACGTTAGGAGTGGAGGCTTCGGATTGCCTTACTGATGACTAATTGACCACAGCTAGGAGGCCCTCCTCAGTCCACGATGACCCCCCTCTCATCTCTATTTTTGACTGTGTGTTTCTGTTCCTTCTGCCCTACAATGTTTCAATACTGGAAGTACAATTTTACACTCATCTAAAGTGCAAACTGGAGCAATGGTTGACAACAGGAAGATGAAATCAGTCCCTAACAAGCTTACCGGCTTGTGTGTGCGCAGTTCTATCTTTTTCTTTGCAAATATAGCAGTTGAGCCACTTGATGGTTAAGTGGCGCCTTGTCTTTAATTGCTAACATAGCGTAGCCCATTCATCAGGCTTAGTGGCTGTCCAACATCAATCATCCAGTCTTTTGAGGTTTCTCTTGGGCCAGTTTGGCCTGACTTCAGGTAGAAGCTCTCATAGAAACACACACGCAGACACGCTTGCATGCACACAAAAACACACCTACACATGCTGTCACTCATGCGTGTATGTGCTTTGACAGACGTAGACATTCCCCTTCTGACTTCCTGCGCTGTTTCCAAGCGCAAGGAAAAGTCTGAAATGGCTTCCATGTGCCAGTAGGCGTTGAAGGCTCGGTGTAAGCCTTGCCATCAGTTTGTGCTAATGCTTAGCTGCTACACCAGGAAGCCCATCTAGGTGCTTGAGGGTCTTTACCTACCTTGTTTCTTCCTGATGTACCTCCGTCCCCACCACACACACACACCTCATGGAGCTTATTTAGCTTCTAGCCTGACTGTTTATGTATTTGTTTAACAGAGCAAGGACTCCTCATTAGTGGCCATGCATGGCTGGATTCTGATGATAGCACCCATAGGGTATCAAGGCACAGGGGGAGGTGATGCTGAGTTCAGGATGTTGGATTTGCCCTGCTTGTTCCAGCTGCCTCCACTGCTTCCAATTCGTCAGGCCTCCAGGAGAGGCTGATGGACCCCTGGAGGATTGAGAATATGAAAGCTGACTATAGATTCTAATGAGGGGGAAGTTTGGCACTCTCGAAATAATCAAGAATTGGGAAAACTTGGGAATGGCCATAGAAAAACGTGAAAATGTGAGGTGTGATTATTTCAACAGTTTGCTGTCGATTTGAACTTCGGCTACTTTCTGACATCTTTAACTTACTACCGCCATATTTTCTGACTTCAACTTGATCTCAAACCTGTTTGCTTTAAAGGTCACTTATTATGCAAGATCCACTTTTTCATGTCTTTTATACATAAATATGTAGCTCCTCTGTGTTAAAAGATTCTTAAAGTTTCAGGAAAAAAGACTCATCCTTTTTGTTCTGATCCATTTATATAAAAACTTGTGTGAAAATTAGCTCATCAGATTTTGGCCACATATTTAGGAATGTGTTGGGGTTGTGCGACCATTAGCCAATAACCAACCAGGGTTACAACCGCTCACCTTATCACCTGAATCTCCTCCTAGAGCACCACCTTTTTTTAAACCATACACTTTTGCATAGGGCTTGGGGAGTGGCGGTTCATTTGCATTTAAAGCTACAGATACAGAATCAGCACTTTAGGAATGAAACAGAGGGGTATACGGCATGCTACAATGCATGATCTGTTTGGTATTTCCCACCAAACACTTCAGAGACATGTTTAGTATATATCTCAAATCTATAATATACTGTTGAAAAATATTGAAATAGGTGACCTTTAATACTGGGTTAAAATGCAGGAGGCAGATTTGAAACAGAAGAAGAGAACTAAGAATATACCATTTTATTTAGGACACTGCAACAAAAAACGACTGTAAGCTACATTCGTCCAGGGATAAAATGTGCTAGTTGTAGCCTAGAGAAGCATCCTCCAAAAAGCAGAGATTAAGTTAATCTAAGTACTGCAATACTTCAAAAATACTCATATTTTTGTTTTACAAAGTCTTTAATTTGACTATTAATCATTTCATGACAGTCCGGTAAAGACTCATTTGAGTTTTTGCATTGGACATCTTAGCACATCTCTTGCATTCTTCATTTCTTACTATCCATTTCTTATCATATCCCTTCAATTTATATCTACCTCTTATTCATTCACTTACTAAATCACTTATACAAAAACAGTCTTACGCTTAACTCCGACCCCCACTGTCTGCCTCCTTTGCTTCCCTCCCAGTCAACTTGTCAGTCCAGACTCTTTCTGCTCTTCCACTTACTCGCTCCAGTCTGGCTCGCTCGTGTTGCCACTGGAGCGTTTTGGCCTCTCTTAGCTTTTCTTATCGGACAGAGCTCATTTGGCTACCGTACCAGGGCTGAGTTCAGACTGGGGTTGGCCAGATTATATAGGGAGGCTCCCCCTCCCTCCATGAATCTCTTTCTCCCTTGCTGCTGCCTTGGCATCCCGTTGTAGGCCCATCACTTTGAAGGGCAGTGGGTCAGATGAGAATCACGAAAGAATGAAGACCTTTAAATAACTGCTGCTTCAAATAACTCCTCGTAGAGAGACAGTGCGGTGTAAATGGAAAACACGCATGGGCAAAGTTGTCCACTGACACCAGAGTTTGTTTCTCTACTGGTGTATAAAACACATAAAGCATGGTGGTTTGAATGGGAATAAAATGGCTTCCCGGAGATCTGGGTTCACGACCCCCCGCTTTCGCGTTTGAACGCTAAAAGCGCTGCTCTATAATCACCATTGCCACTTGCAATAAAAGTCGTAAAAGTGGTGTTTCTAAATGGCATCAGCCTTTCAACATATGATTTAAGCCATATGTGTCAAAACAAGATTTATATCAACACACCATATGTGAGCAGATTCCATAGATAGGCACAGGCATGCGATGGAGAGCATGTCTCTGGAGTCTATGCAGACAAGCCTTTTGTCGTAACAAACTCAGAGTCCAAGGCTCTCTCTGTGCTGTTTAGTTAGCCTTTAGACTGCCACCAGCCACCAGGGAGCCCAGGGGACACAATAAAAACATCCATCATACCACTGGCCATCAGCCAGCCTCCAAAAAGGAGATTCAGAAAGCAAAGTTAATGACCACATGTCTGAATGCTCCTGTGAGATTTCCTGCAGACTCCCCATCTCACCCTATTGTCTGTCACAGTCCATCTCTTTCCCCGCAGCGCTCTATTCTTTCAGACGCACACACAAAAATAATTGTCTGTCTGTCTGAGGGCCATTGCTTCACAAACAGCTGCTTTAACAAGTCACACTGAGAGGTTATACGTGACCCTGACACCAGGGTTTGACATTGCCTTCCCCTCTCACTGACCTGCTCCACCGATTTTTCTCCTACTGCAACCTCTCGGGTTTCTCTAATTAGCCCCATTATTCTATTAGGTGCGCGACTCTCTGCAAACCCTACCACTGTCTTATCCTGATGTCCTTTCCAATCTCCACACCCCAAAAAGCCTTGAGGAAACCATTATCTAGGAGGAAAACCATTAAGTGTGAACAGGTCGTGAAAACAACCAAGATGACAAGCTAATGGCATCGGCGAAGTGGCACAAACCAGAGGCTCCTTTGGTCTTTGAGGATCTGTTTTTCTTAATATCTCTTCCTGGGCTTCCCATCCATGGTAGTAGCCAGAACTACTTTGGGCCTGTCGGAGGAAGGCAAACAGGAAAGTGACACAAACCTGAGCAGCTAGCTTTTGTTACTCTCCAGCGGTCCACCTGGGCGGCAGTGGGTTAGGACAGCTGAAATATGGCACGGCTAGTGTGCGGGGTGAGCTTTGAGCCTTTTTTTTTTACAAAAGAAATAAAAACAATCTTTGGGGATGATTGGAATAGCAGTTAGGAGAAGGGTGGATGATGAGTTGCGGCCCCGACAAACTATGTGCCGACTAGACGGCGCATTTGTCTGGTTTCGGGTCGCAAGTGAGAATGACGCCACACGTTCAGTTGCAGTTCGCTATCCTATTCCATTCTAAATCCCAGCCAGACAAACTGTGATCGTGGGGTGACATTGACAGGTTGGCACCCGTTAGACCTACAGAGCCTATTTTGGTTAACTGGTAAATGCATCAATGCTACACTTTGTTTAGCATAGCAATGAAGAAGTTGAAACACTATCCTCTTCTTCGTGTGTCTTTCTGGCTGAGCACTAAGCCCATAAAGGAGGACAGGGAAGGATTGTGTGTTTGGGTGTGTCTTTTGAGTCTGCTGCCTCGTACCTGCTAAGCTTCCCCCTCTCTTTCCAAGCCATAAGCTACGTAAAATAGTTTGATGCTTTTACTTGGCATGCTTATATTCAGTAATTTGTTTAATCTAGTATTGTTTCTTTGAAGAAATGAATGCAAACTTGCTTCAAGATGCTATTGGGGGACTATTTATTTAAATCTTTGAGCTTTTTTCCATTGGTTTATACATGAAATCTATCTCTCACTGTGGGGTGCCTTACCCCAGCAACCAGTTACAAAAAGTATCTTCGGTATATCATAGCAAGAAAGGGAAAATGCCATGTCTTTATGTCTTGCCATACTTGGCATGTTCTCACTATTAGTTACATGGGAGGTAAAAACATCACAAAAAAACATCCACATAATTTTTTTATAAAAAGGGTGATGTGTTGACTGAATTTCCAATACTTCTTACTGTCATTTTGGGCAATAATCTCATCATTTTGACAATGCATCTATTAACAAAAATACTTGCAGCTCATCCAAATGTTCTCTATTCTGTGTTTTTGCTCTGCAGGGTGCAACAATAATGCGTGACGATCACACAGGAGCCATCCTGGTGGCCCGGATCATGAGAGGAGGGGCAGCCGACAGAAGTGGTGAGTTTTTCCTCGTTTTCAAACATGTTTTTATACATTTTCGTCTCAACATTTGTACGTGAATATGTAGTGGGGAATGAAGTCTGACATAACAGTCAGTAGTCCATGTATTCAGGAATTATCACTGCACCTGAATCCACAAGTTCTGTGTCATCACTTTTACTTATTCACTTTTTTCTTATAAACATGAAGTATAATGCTTCAGTTGTTTTGCAAATAGTTTCCATTCAAAAATGTGTTCATAGTGTCCAGTCTGTTGTTCAGCTCTGCCACAGTGTAGCCATAGGCACAACTCTACATGTGTCGACAATAAAGTTTTGATTATCTTCCAAACTCTAATACCACCACTACGATAAACAGTAATGTAGTGTACTGTACACATCCCTAGGCTTTATTAGAACTGGACTTTTTAAACTGTAACTTACCTGTATTAGGACATCAGAATAATAGAATATTGTGTGTGTTTGGCAGGATTGATTCATGTTGGGGATGAACTGAAGGAGGTCAACGGAATCCCTGTGGATGACAAGAAACCGGAGGAAATCATCCGTATTCTGGTAAGCCTCGTCTGCCCTCTCTCTGTTTTTTGTGTGTGCTGTCCAAGAGTTTTCTCCTGTGTTTAAGCTCCAGTCCCTTGGCCAAAATAACAATCCTTGTTTGTGATGGCAAAAAACCTCCCCTAACTCACTTAGGACCACGTGCCTCCCATCGCAGTGCAGAAAACCAAACACTGGCTTTTCTCTGTAAGTCTTTAGACCGCATGCATAGAGCCACGCCGTCCCCCTGGATGAGATTGATGCTTAGTAGTTTCTCCAAGCAGCCTCCGCCGCACGCCTCAAACAAGCTCCGCCATGGGCCTGAGCTCTGCCAGGGGGGACAACTGGAGAGGAAAGACAGTCTCTTAAACTCTGGAGGCCCACTCAGACAGACACAAAGGCCTCCGGAGCTGATGATAGCTTTCAACACTCCTCCTCTTACCCCTACACACGCTCCCGATCCCTGCCAAGCACGGTCATCCAATCCTTATAACCCTTCCATTGTTGAAAAATCATACAGTGGTTCGCATTGTGTGACTTTCACTGAATTAGGTGCTGTGTGAAACAGATAAATGGTTTCCGCCCCCTTCATTTGTACCTAAACTGGTGTATCTATCTTGTCTTTCCCAATGTTCAGGCCCAGTCACAAGGAGCCATCACCTTTAAACTTGTCCCCGCAGTCAAGGAAGAGGCGCCAAGCAAGGAGCCAAAGGTAAGGCGCAATCATTATGTTCTTTGGGTTACACTCATCGACTCAAAAGACATTAAGAGCTTCTCTGATCCAGAATACCTTTTTATTGGATACAGAACATTGCTTTTGAGCCACAGTGAGGCAATGATATATGGACAAGGGGGGAGAAGGGCTGTAAAATGGTAATGTGATTGTAGAACTAGGGCAGGTTATTGAAATGCATCAAAACTTGCAGAAAAGCAGAAAAGCTATTTAAGTTTCGTTACCATTAAAACATTTGGGATGCTTTACTTTAATGAATCTAAACAAAACCTGTGTTTTCGATACCTAGATGATACATCTGTAAACCATCCAAACCTTACAGATCCATAGTTAAAATCTTGCGACTTAAATAGTACACTGGCCAAGGTTTTGCTTCTGTCGTGAAACTCAAAGTGTCTATTTTTTACCAGATGACACGGAGAGCAGAGACTTAAAAAAAACATTCTTCCACCTTGAGTCAAAGGCCTTGTTCAAACTGTTTTTGAGGTTGCAGCAGAGGTTGTAGAGACATAAAGTGACACAATAGGGGCTTGAATGGGTTGAGCTAAGAAAACAATAAACTATTGTAAAAGGATGCCGAGTGTAACATTTTCCTTAATTTAAAGAGATGGACTTTCACATGCAGCATCACTTATTATAAGTCAACATTCTGTTTTCTGATCCTACCAGCTTGTAAACCACAGGCTGCTTCTTTCCAACAACAATCTAACCACACAGCCTTTTAGAGCAGACTACTTAAAATGGTTCAAATAGTTTGCAATACAACACAAATAATAACATTTTGCTGACTAGTATGATACAAGCTGTTTATATTCTGACCAGATAATCATATCAGTAACCTGTAGCATTAACTCCTGCAGTTTTTTTGGCCAACGTTTTTGAGGTTACCATTGTAACACTGCTGATACCCAGCTACATTCACTGTAGGACAAGATTATCTCTATTTGGAATGCTGCCCTCGTAGACAGTAGCTTTCAGCCATCCATTTGAGGCTGGTTTAACTTCAACCATGCCATAATTCTCACCCAGTGGTGTGTTGATACAACATTTATCAAACGTTCATCCACTCAACATTTTTAAAGGCAGTTTTTCATTATTCACAAAGGTAAGGCTTCTTGTGTAACAGAGGTTTACAGGACATGGTGGGCTACTTCTTACATTTATAATCCTGAAATGGTTGAGCCTGTTGAGAAATAGTCCACCACTGCCAAACCCTCAGCCACTCAGTCATAGGAATAGCCTTTGCGCTAACAGTAAGCAGTGTAAAAGCTACAGTAAGTGGCTGAGCACCTACAGGCCAGATAAACTTGGCCAAGGTAGAGGTAGAGATCTTAGTGTGTAGATGTGAGTGTACAGTATTCAGCTGGAGGGTTTCAACACAGGCTGTTAAGACCCAAACAAAACATCTCTCTCTGAAAGATAGTTTTAATACGTGGCACAAAGCACTCTTTAAATCAATAGGACATAAAAACTATAATCTCTCCTTCCCTGTTCCTCGTTTTCTCTCACACACTTACCTTCCCTCTATTTCCACTTGTACTGAAGCGTCTTTTGGGTACTAACTCATCATGACAGAACTCAATTATGACAAAAGATGCATCAAGGTGCTTTTAGATTGCAGCTTAACTGCCACAACGGGGAATGTATGTCATCGATTTTTCCACTTAAAGGTCCAACCTCCCTTGTGTTAATGAGTTGTGTATACCTCTGCTGACAAAGCAAATAAGAACAACTTTTTTCAGCATCAGTTTGTTCCCTTAGTGTGGAAATATATTAGTTTGTGTTTAGATTTAGAAGAACGTGTGGAACAATGCTCTTCCAACTGGAGCCTGGAATAAATGTTATGTTTTGCCACACTTGGAAGATGTTGACAGGGCTTAGTGCATCCTCAGTGTTGATGGAACCACATGGAGAAACTAACTTGGCCAGCAGTCGCAGGTTTCAACTTCTGATTGCAATGACCTTTCTAAAATAATCCCCCTGAGCGTTGGTGAAGCACCTTCTGTGTTCGCCGTGATGACTTTCCTTTAGTATTCACACTCTACGCAATGGAGAGAAAAGTCATTTACAGTGAACCGCTGATTTTTCCTGTTCTGCCCTCAATCCAGCTCTTTGTTTTGTCCCCCCCTCCCCTCCCCTTCTCTGCTGTATGTCCAGGTGTTTATGAAGGCACTCTTTGACTACGAGCCTAAGGAGGACAAAGCCATCCCATGTAAGGAGGCTGGACTGGCGTTCAAGATGGGCGACATCCTACAGGTCATGAGCCAAGATGATGCAACCTGGTGGCAGGCCAAATACGAAGGAGAAGCCAATCCTCGTGCCGGCTTAATTCCGTCCAAACAGTTCCAGGAGAGGTAGGAAACAACAAGCTCCATCAGCATGTCTTGTCAACCATTCACTCTTAACACGGCTGAACCCACCGTCTTTACTTCTGTCATAGTCACACAGCTTTCACCCTCTTTCTCTTTCACTCCCCTTATTTTCGCTTATTTAGTTTCTTGCTTCATACTGTACTGCCAAAATAGTCTGGATTTCCGCACAATGTCTGGACCGAAATGAGTAATGACAGAAAATGATAGTGCTGGTACCGATCCACTTTGGATGGCAAGTGGATGGAAAATCGCACATCAGTGTGCGTTCGGACGAACACAGAGCAGGCCGGGGCAGTTTCTTGGCACTGTCTAAGAGCATTGAAAAAGGGGAAGGGAGGAAAGCAAATGAAGAAAAATAACATTCATAAACATTTAACCGTGCAGTTTTGTCACCAGCAAGTGTGTTTTTCCTCACTCTTTCACTCTCCTTTTCAAGTCTCAGCTGACCGAATGGTGGATATTGTAGCATAGCAGGGAGTGTTTATTATTCCCAGTGCGGTCATGAAAACTGATGGTTTTATTGTGCCTTCTTCCTTTCTTTCTTTATCCTCCTCTCTCTTCTTCCAGGAGATTTGCACTGAAGCGACCTGTTGCGACTCTCCCACTGCAGAAGACCCCCAGCCGACGATCATGTAAGCATATATTATAAGCTCTGGTAGGCCCTTACAAAGTAGATAGTGACAGCACATCGCAACATATTAATGGGTATGACAGAGGTATTGCAGAGTAGCTGGTAGTAACTTACAAACAGTGAAAGACTCCTCTCTGGATGTCTGTGGTACAGTTGCTTCACACCTGTCATCAGAGGAAGTGTTGTGTCTGGATTTACCTTCCTTCTTATTTTCCTGTTTGCTCCTCTTTTTTTTTTAGCTTTCTCAGTATCTCCCAGTCTCTTGCCAGACTCTCCTTCCTCAGCCCCCCTCTGTGTCTCCATGTGTCGATGTGGTGTTAGTCATGCAGGGGCTTTAATACAAAGAAAAATTGCCCACTGGTAAATTCTCTGAGCTTTTACTCCTTCCATCCTACCAAGCCCACAAGAAGTGCGCAGGGCATTGAAGCACATTTTCGTAGTGGCCAAACGGCAGTAATACTACTTCCGTGTTCCTTATGTGATTTCATTTCAATTACAGTGGGAAAGAGACATTTGTAAATCAGCATTAGGTCAATCAACTTCACAGCCTTAGCACTTTTATAGCCCTTTTTTAAACATTACTTCCTCAAAGTTGTATGATATGCTAAAGCTAAATCCATCCACTCCATTCATTTGACTTAGGCGTGAACGGCTGTGAAGCTCCAGATTGGAGGCAAGTCTTAAGGAAAAGCAATCGCACGCGCTCTATGGGCCCGAATACGGGTACTTTTGCCCTTGAGAGTCAAGCCATGTTGGCTCAATGCACCACTGAGCAACTCCAATAGGATTGAACGGGGCCTGCCTCCAATGCTATATCCAGTTATTTGTATACATCCACGCATCCTACCCATTCAGCTCAGCCACATATCAAAGAGCCTAATGACGGATTAATGAACTGATGCTAGACTTTAAGATGTAATAACAGATCTTATGTACAGTATTTACGAGTCTCTACAGTGACCCCAAACCTGGCCTAGCAGGTATGTTAGGAAAAAAAACATCAGCAGGAGTACTTAGCAGATATATGCTTGAACAAGCCAGGATGTAGGAGATCAGGAAATGGGGGGAGTATAGCTTAATTGCCCTTATAAATCAAAGATTTTTGATGGCTTCATAATGAAGACAGAAGACATAAACCATGTCTTATAGGAACATGACAGCAGCAGAAACAGTTATGTATGGCCTACAGACACTGGTTTTAGAATGATAGTTTAGAAATACTGGAGGCTACTGTTCTGGGAGCTATAGTGCCCCCAGTAATAGATTGAATGTAAAAAGATTGAACTGAACTGTTGTATTTTATAAAACAGTCAAATCAAAATACACTACTGTCAAAAGAAAAAGCCTGCAACTGACATGCATGTTGATTTAACATCAATGGTTGATCAATCTTCCCTAACAATAACTCATTTTGGTTTCTCAACAGTGTAAATTCCTCCAGTTAAAGTTGAGATTTTCTCACATAAGAAAAAGTACTTAATTTTAAGCCCAAATTGACAGACTTGTTGGCAGGACTCTCCTTGCACCTGTAAGATATTCCCTGATATGCAGTCTCAAAATGACAAACACATTAGTTATGATTTACAAAACAGTTGCCAACCAGCCATTTGTTTTGTATATGGTAGGCTACAGTGCGTGAACAGAAGCCTAATCCAGCTGGCTTTGTGGCTGTGCATTACAATATGACTACGTGTGCATGCCTGTAGCCATAAAGAAGTCATTCATTCTGCCAATGTCTACTGTGGGTCTTGCCGTTCTTATGAGCCAACTCGACCCACTTGGACTGCAGTTTACTAAATGCTTTTTACTTGACATTTGCATTTATTGCCATCTTCAAAGCTGAAAATTAATTCTGCAACCCTTTTTTGTGTGCAACTTCATTAACTAAGCAATACTAAGATATAATCCATATATATATACCACTCAACTCATCATTGAAAGTGTTTTCTCAATTCCAAATCACACATGGCTCCTTCTTACACACCTCTCCTTTCCTTCTTGTTTTGTTCCTTGCTTTGTTTATATGTATTTGCTGACATTTTCATGTTCAAAAGCACATATGTTTGCCTAATGAGACCACATATGTTCTCATTTGCAATATGCAGCTTGTCTCCTTCCTCTCATTTCACATCCCAACATACAAACCCTCAGAACCACACTTGTACTTTGTTTTATAGGCCTGCACCAGTCTCACAATGACCCCATTGAACCAAAAGCTAGTTCGTATTGGCCATATTTTTTTTACTGTACATTACCACTTTAAAACGGACATATCCATTTGACTACTTGTTTCCCTCAACATGGCTCAGAGCCTTTAATGTAACGTGACTCTTCCAATATGTAGCTCCAAAATAGCCAACAGAGCTAAGCTGACCACCTCTAAACTTAGCATTAGGCTCGTTTTATGCTTCAGGTTTTAAGCCCTCGGGTGAATTATGGATGTTGTCATTTCCTGGTTATGTTCAACCACATACTGGCATACATAGTGCAGGATGGCCAAAAATAGCCTGCTAAAAAGTTAAAGACAGACAGTGCTGTACTGTTCCCTTCCTATTTCATTTTAATGGCCCAGTTCCTCTTATGAGTTATTGGATTTCTAACCTCCCCCCCATCCTCTCTATATGCAAACAAGGTGGCAGGTGTAAAATGTAGTTTGCTGCGGCCCATACCAAAAGAACATAAGTCTCCTTTTGAGCTAATGTCATACATACTGTAAGGATTAGTTGTATTTGGAGCAGCAGTAGTAGGAAGTCCCTTGACATGGCCCTCTCAGGACTACAGTAATAACTGGGGGAAAGATAACAGTTCAAAAAAACCAACAACCTTGATTATAGAAGAATGTTGGATCCAGTTGAGTGAAAGGAATGAAGGAAAAGCACAAAAAAAGGAGATTTAGCAAAGTGAAAAAGGATTATGGATGGCCTGACAGAGAGATAGATGGGGAGGGATTGATTGGAGGGGTCACATTCAGTAGCTGATGTGGCCCAGCGGAGGGGTGATGGCTGGGTCAAGAGAGATTGAGGCGGATCAAGCTTGGATCCTGGCCCCGTGTGCGCCGGACCGCCTGGGCCCCGGGGCCATAAACTACAACCTAATTCAAGGATACCGTGGAGACCCCGCTGTTACCGAGCGGAGGACGGAGGTGGTGATTGAGGAGGGGGTCCCTTTCTTTCTCTCTCTTTCCAGCCCGGGAGCTCCGTCGGCTGGAACAATATTGGTGTTGGCGAGGGGCTGCGGCGCGCATTGCTTAACCGTGTCCATTTACGCCTAACATTTGCAAGATATAAATAATCCCTTTCCTCGCTGTTGCTCTCGTGGATGCATTCCTCGGCTATGAAACTGATGTTTAAAGTACCATCAGTTTAAATCTATTATTAATCTGATACTGGGGTTAGATCAACTATTTAACATCCATAGTTGTCAACCTAGTCTACAGTAATTGCCTCCTCCCTTCTTACCCCCTAGCTCAATTCCATTGATACCTGGCTCTCCTCCAGCCTCCCCATCTGTTCTCTCTGAACGTGCTAACGGCTCTCTGGGCTTTCTTACAGTATGTCTGTACTTCTGTCTGACGTGCAAACCTCTCCACTGTCTGATTGTTTGGTTTGGTTCTCGGTTTGCCAAACACGTGGACACACTTATCGCTCACCTTGGGGTCTCTATATGTCTCTCTCCATATATTACAGCGCTATCCCTCTCAACTCTCCTCCAACGAGCGGATGAACCATTTCGAAATGCCGTCCGAGATCGCTCTTAAGTGGCCCTGAACCTGGCCCCGTGTTCAATTTATCCGTCCATTTCATTTTTCAACTTTAAACGTTTACAGACCGGGGAGTAGATTTAGAAGCGCAATGGGTGCATGACAAAAGTTCAATTTTATTCTCGAAGATAAGAGCCAGTTAAACCCGTAGAGACCACCCTTAAAGTTTTATAGATCAAGTTGTTATTGTTTCCCTTCATGTTAAAATTCCCTGTACATTGGTTCATTGTCAGTATCACAATTCTGAGTGACATGTACCGTTTGGTAATGTATGGATTCAGCCTTTTAACGCAGACCAGCTCAGCTCTGTCTTTCATTCACTTTCCCCCTCCTGACTTCCAATAACCGGCTCTACATTTGAAGGCCAAAAGATGCATGACAAAGATCTCACTCCGTGTCATCTGGAAAATTCCACCGGTCTCATGTTGGTTGTTTAAAAAGTGAGAGAGAGAGAAATACTGCAAGCAAGAGAGAAATTGACAGCGTCAAGTTTGTCCAAGGAGAAGGCCATCTGTGTGCTGGCTGGCTGCGAGGGTGACATCAGCTCGTAACTCAGGTCCATTTACAGGGTGCTGACTAGGGGTCATTCCTTTGTCTCTTCCTGACTCGTAAGAAGATAGCTAAAAGATTGTCTGGCAGCACTTCAGGATGGTTTACTGTGCCAGATATAATCCATACAACTCAAAGGAGTAAAGATACCCAACATTGGATGTTTCTCTAGTGGGGTAGTATGACCTGGACCATCTTTTGATACCCTTAGGGTGATGATCAGGGGGATAATAACAATGGGTTTTGATGATGACCTGCTATTCAGCCCAGTCAAATACATTGGTTAAAATAATCAGTCTAAACTGTTGTTTACAGCCTGTCTGATTGTCTGATTGTCTATGTTTCTTTCCCTTCCATCAAATGTTATATCCAGATCTTAGCGATTATTATCAGTACAATTTACTCTACGAATCAAAAGGAAAGCCAAAACTGCAAGAACAAGTTGTAATACTTGAGTAATACTTAAGAAACATTACATCCACTCGCCTTTCTGTTTTTGTCATCCATCCTTTCCCTTCATTCCAACACTACCCTCATCTCACCCCTTCTGTCATCCTCTGCGGTGACTCTTTGGTATGTTGGCGACATGGGATATACCCTTAAGCGTGCGTCCCTTTCCAGTGATGATTGGGGCGGGTGGCCATGAAGCATCCAGTCAGAATGAGTAGCCGACCAGCTTGACTGCACACCGAGAATGTCTGCGAAAGACGGCGGCCACAATCTGAGCAGCCATGGCTCCCCTGAGCTCAGTAAATGATAGGCTTAGCTGCCACCATCACCATACACATCAGATCATTACCTCAGCTCATTCTCTCTGCTCTTAAAATGTTTGAGATGGCGATGGAAATGCACCCTCAAAAAAGGGCAAAGAACAAGGTTTTCCACGATTTAGGCATTCTCTGATAGGCCATGCCATTTCAATTCAAAGTCTGCAGTGTTATCACATGGTGTTTCATTAGACTAGGAATGCCTGTGTACAAGGCTACAAGGCCATTAGGCAATGCAAACCATTCCTGTGGCAGATAGGCACCAGATGAAAGCCTTCCAGAGTGTAATAAGGGCAGCACTTGGAAGGATTTTAGATATCTTTATCATTCTCATATTGTCCTTGTCATTTCCTTTCAAGTTTGCCCTCCGTCTCCCCCTCCACTACAATTACCTCTCATCCTACTCAAAATGTGGTTTGGTTGCTGGTTCAACTTAAAATGTCACATAACAGTGGGAGGAGGGCAACATCAGTAGGAACATCGCCGTGAACACTAACATGTGAAACAAGATGTCAGATAAAGGCAGACGCATTTGGCTCCGCACTTCAAAACGTTCACGGCTCTCAGACCTGATGCTTTAGGATCGGAACAACCTCAGGAGTGATCGCTCCTGACTGCTGTTTTGGCTAGTCATTATCTCCGGTGTGACGTAACACCTCCCCGAGCTGCAGTGCGCTCTGGGAAATGATCGCGGTGCTGTAAGGCGAACCCCATGCTGTGGTAGATGATGTTATGAATGTTTTGATTTAACCTTGTTTGGCCAAAATTGGAACACGTGAAGGGGAGGAAGCAACTATAAGTGCCTCCAAATGTTCACGGCGTCTTACACCAAACACACACACTTGTCTGATCCTGTATGAGCTACCATTTTGAAACCAGCATCTTAAAGTTGTTTGGATGGCAATCCTAAACGTCTGGAGTAATTAAAAAAGCTACCTGAAATAAAAATGTTATTCCTGTTTCTCAATAGTCAAAATGGTCCCTTTTTAATATTATGGTTTGACTCCCTGAGAAATGTAAGCATCCCTTTTGATTGGAATCTACATTTGTTTTTTTCTTCTGTGTAGCCACCATGGATGACTGTGTCTCACTAGGTAACAATGGATAAACATGTGTTTCGGTAATATAGAAATGTTTTTTTTTAGAGAATGCCAATGTTCATTCTTATAGCTTTAAAAACACATTGTAGTGTTGAACACAAGGTCCAACTACTAGTTTTTTCCTGAGCTTTTAACGTTTCCTTCATCATTGGTTGTCGTTTTCTCGTAACCTGGGTTAAAACTTGTATTGGGGGCTTACAATCTCCCACTGAAGTTCCATACTTTGTTTGTGTCATGACAACTGAGCACATATGACCAATTGATGAAGGCCATGAGTTGCTTCCAAAAACTAGTAAGTGGACCTTGAGTTAGTATTCATTTGTTTTTTGTTAAATGAGTTATTTCACTTTTAGACAATATCTGTAGTAGAGAGCGTTTTTCTTAAACATTACAAAATCACATTTTAGAACGAGCTATATCTATTTTATACAAGAAATGACTCAACGCAAAACAACATGTAATACAAATTTGTGAATATTGTGTTCTTTATAATAGATGGACACAAATCAGCATGAACAGCTGACAACAAATTATAATTTAAGATGATAACTCTTTTTTTGTCATTTGTTTCTTCTTTTGTCTTGCTTTTCTAAGACGATGTGGCTGTAGAGTTTGGTATGTTTCCTCTTCTTTATTCTCTTGTATTGTCCCTAAACTACTTTCTGTAATCCAATTTTTTTCTAACTTTGACTCATTTCCCTTCCTTGCTTCTATTGCACTCACAGCTGAGGAGATCGAAGGTACTACTTGTCTAACGTCTCCCATTGAATAGGCCATTACTAATAGGTCACTGGCTAATACAATATGGCCAAACATTAGCATTGTGCTTGGTTACCCTTCATCATGTTGTGTGTAACAAAAGGTCTACCTCTCACCTCTGCTCTCCGTACTTCTTGTTTTCATTTGGCCTGTATCTTCACGTCAAAGCTAATCGTATTCAAAGCAGAGCATCAGGCGTCCCTGTCAATTTCTCCTCTTCAAAATGTTGGAGAGTTTACGAGTTATTGGCTCTCACGTTGTACAAAGCCTCATCCTTCACCTGCTAACTTGTCGTTTTTATCGTTTGGAGAATCATTTGTACACATGGACAACACCCGTAACCCTGCGCCTGCCAAACTCACTCATAATATTACATTATTAATAACATTAAAGAAAACAAACCCTCCATAGCATGGCCAGGGATGTAGTGGACTATAAACCAAAATACAGTTTTCAAATGATTATTTAAACATATACTTTTGATTATGTTGGTTCTCATTTGACTCGTGACGCATGGCTGGAGGTCATAGTGAACCCTTGTCTTATTTACCACTACATCCTTGGCTATCACTTTGGGAAAAGTGGACAAACTCCACCAACAATAATACCAAAAACGATCTAATCAGATGTCTATCGTGTTGAATATACCTGTGTTTTTTTTATCTATGGACTTTTGCCTCTCAGTATGTTTCAGAGGGGTAAGTACCTGTTGCTTTTCTTTCTGACTTTTCTCTTTTACATGTTTCATTTGCCTCTTTTCTGGCCCCCCTTTCTTTCTCTTCTCATAACCAGAGGACGCTGACTCTATTAGCGGATTCCAGCTAGGTGAGAGACGTTGCTTTCTTCTCCTCTTTCTGTCCTATACCCTCCAGATGTGCCCATTTCTCTGATCCGTTAACTTTGAAGACAGTCGCCGAGATTGTGTTAGATTGTCATGTGTCCTCACCAATAATCCTTCCTCAACCCTTCACCCCTTCCTTTATGGATCAGCCTTTATAGTGTGTACACATGCATTATTACACTGTAAAAGGGATAACTGTTCTTTCATAATGTACTTGACATACTCCTTTCTTTGGTACAACTGATTAAACTTGGGCTCCCATGTAAAAACACAAAGTAGTAGTTCTGGTTCACTGGCCTACGGTGTGCTATTTCTGCCCTCTTGCTGACAGCATGAGTGCAGTGGCAGATCATGTCATGGAATTGCAGAATATAGTACTTATTCTGGTGTGCCACTGCTGTGGGTCTAAAGACATCTTTTGAGAGTGGTTCTGGATGGATTTGGGTAAAACAGACGGCTTGTTTTTTCTCGTTTTGTTCTGGAAGTCCATCCCAGTCCTGGTTTTAGTTGATGTGGTCCTGGTCAGACTTAATGACAATTACTGTGGCCCGCTTTAGTTCTGCAGCTCTTTCCAAGGAGCTGCATCCAATTATCTGTCTTGTACAGAAAATGTACTCATGTTTTTATTACCACTGTCATTTTCCTAACAAATCACAAGGTATCGTCCCACTGGAGGACCACAGGCCCTAGTAGCTGGCTCACACTCTAATCCTCCTTCTGTACATCTGCCCTTTTCTTTCAGTTTCTGTCTCTTTATTTCTCTCTCCTTCTCTCTCTGTCACATTTTGTCTATATTCAGATGTTGAGGTCAAGAGGTGAGCTGGCCTCAGAGCTCTCCCTGCACACTACACAGTTTAGACTCCAGATTTCACAGGATATCCAGTGCACACACGGGTTTATAAATACTGAGTTTGAGCCATGTCTGCCAAGCTCAATCAGGGTCATTTCCTACGGCCGGACTATGCCAAATACCAGTCCAGTGTTTTCACTCTGCTCTGTCCCCTTCAGGCTTGCCCTTACTGTCACCCTGCCTCCTTCATAAGGTCAATGACCTCAGCCTCTCCTCTTCCTCCTTTGGTACCCAAACAACATCCAGCACTCTAGCGGGTTAGCAGCATTTCTTGACTCAAGCAGCCCAGAACGAGGTTTAACTGAAATGAGAGACCCTCAGGAGGAGGAGAAAAGAAAATCTGAGTTATAATAACATCTTCACTATGCGAGTACTTGCTGCATGGCTTTTCAGCCTGTTGGATGTGGTTGTGTGATTTAGAGTTGGCCCGTCCTGAAAAGTTTGAAATCCTAGAACTTACAGATGCTTTTGCAATGCTACTGAGGTTGCATGGGGAAATAAAGGAGGCGGTGGGAGGGGGTAGGTGGTTGTTGTCCTTAGATTTTGGTTTGTTTCCCCTTCATGCCTCTCTCAGTGATGCAACGTCTGTAAGTTCATTTGCCAAAAGTGATCCTGGAGCTCTACTGGGGGCGAGCAGATTCCTGTGCTCTGATGTTGCTGCTTCTAGAGCCAGCAAACTCAAGAATTAAGTCCACCTTCTTATCAGGCCTTTCTAGACAAGTAGTATTAGGAGCCTTTCAATTCTGTATCAGCAGTTTGACACCCATGGAGCATTTGTTATGTTAAAGAACCATCAGTGCACTCAATTGACAACCAGAACCTTCAAATATTTAGACAATGAGGAGTAGGCATTATGACATTCTCTATTGTAATACCTAAAATCACAAAAGTCGCACACTGAACATCCAGAGAGAAAGACCGATAATAATAATAATAATAATACATTTTATTTATATAGCGCTTTTCACAACTCAAAGACGCTTTACAGTATGAGGGAGGGTAGGCAAACAAGGACAGGCAGACAAATAAATATAGTAAAATATAATAAACAAAAAAAGGCAGTCAAGAGGAAGTTGATTGAGAGGGGGGGTGTGGCTTATGGGTAGACAGAGTTGAAAAGATGTGTTTTGAGGCGGGATTGAAAGACTGTGAGGGACTCAGATGAACAGAGGGCAAGCAAGTAGTCCCAAATCAGTTAAAGTTGAACGATTGGGGGCTGGGATATTCATCAGCCCCTCACAATCCAATTATGTCCAAGTTACGGGGAAAAAATTGTAAAGTGCTATGAACTGAAATAAAAAATGCTCCATTTCCAAAACGAGATGAGTTCATCAGGCTGTAGCTTCAATAATTGAGGACTTGCAGGAGCCAATATATCAGGATTACTGAGTTTTTCCCTATCTGAGTCCAAACAGAGGGGACTTACCTTTTCAGATTAAAATGATATTTGTTTTATGGAAAACCAACATTTTGATTCTATCATAGCAGGTATACGCACTGGCTTGAGAGGGGTGCTTTTATTAGCATTAGCAACTGATCATTGTAAAAAATTGATACAGTAGATGGACTGGAATTTCCTTGAACGTAGCTTTGTTGTAAAGCATCTTCTCTGTTTTGACATCGGACTGATGAGACAAACAGGAAAGCAATCAGTGCTTTGGCTCTAAGAGGTCCCTATTGGCATGTTGATAGTGTCTTCAAGGACTCCAGTAAAAGCAAAAGTACTTGTGCGTGTGTGTTTCTCTTTGCCAACATAAGGCATCAGGCATCGTTTTGAGACGAGACATTCCTGATCCCAAAGTGCCGCGGGATACGATGGAGGGGAAAAACAAATAGCGCTCGACACAAATGAACCTCTTGCAGCCAAAGGTCTATAGCGCTATTCCACCGTATAAGCCTGGGTACCACTTTCCAAAAGCTTTGTGCGGGGGCCGTGGAAACTACTCCCAGAATGTGTTCTCCCCAGATAACACTCTAATGAGTTCACCACCGTGGACTGCCACACGTACATATTTCAAATGTCACGCTAAAGAACTTTACCTTTTTGCTTTGATTTTGTAGTTGAGGAGTCAAATCCAGAGGTTAGATCTGGTACTGTATGTATACAGATCTTGTCCAGGAACAGTTTGACGTTTGATACAATTGAGTATTCTAAGATCAGCCTTGGAGCACACTTTACTACTGTACCATAATCAGTTTCACAGATGCCTGTTAACAGTTGTGTGGAGGGAGCATTTGAAGGACACACGTCTGCCTGGATATGTCCCTTTCCTCCTTTCCACGTGCTGTCCTTACGACATTGGCCTCTGGTCTCCTGGTTCCTCTCCAGATTATTTTCCTCTCCTCTCCTGATTCCTCTTATCTTTAATCTTGATTATTTTCCTCCTCGTTTCCTCTCCTGTTTCCCTTCATCTTCTCTCCTCTCCTTATTGCTCTCAACTCCTTTTTTGATTCCTCCAATGATTCCTTTCCTTTCCTGAATCCTCTTATCTTCTCTCGTCTCCTTACTGCTCTCCACTCCTTTTTTTGGTTCCTCTAATGATTCCTTTCCTTTCCTAATTCCTCTCCTCCTCTCTCCTCTCCTCATTCCTCTCCTCTTCTCTACTTTCCCGATTAGTTTTGTGATTCCTCTCTGTCTCCCTCCTCACCTCATTCCTCTCCTGATTCCTATCCTCTTTTCACCTCTTCTCTCCTGATGCCTCCCTTTCTCTCTCCTCTTCTCTCCTCTCCTGATTCCTATCCTCTTTTCTCCTTTTCTCTCCTGATGCCTCTTCTCTCCTCTCCTACTGTAATTCCTATCCTCTTCTTGAAACCTTCTTGAAACCTCTTGAGGTATTTTACTCTTTATCATGGCTCAACTTCTGTCCTTTGCAATCTGGGTATATATTGTCTTGCATGCTTCCTTGTACTATAGCAAAACGATGATAAATCAAGCAGACCAGTCCTTCAGTCCACATCATTCCAAACGCCTTTGTATTTTGTCATTATAAGCAGCCACGCTCCTCTTTCTTTTATTCAGCATTGGGGTAATAATGGCTGACTGTGTGGAAAGCGCCCTGCACCTCCCTAGCTGCCTACCATGAGCTTTCCTCATCCTTTCTAACCCATCCAGTAATGGGCGCACATAGTGAGGGCGCGAGAGCCGCTAATGCTTCCCACATTTGGTGCCCACTAAGTGTTACAGCGTTAAACCACAGCGTAGGGCATGGTGCCACAAGAATAATACTCACTTAATCTCCAGCTGCCATGCATGGTTAATTCCATAGATGTCGTCTCCATTAGTCCAAACTGAGAGCGAGAGGGCCCCCTCTGGGAGAGCCAGGATGGCACTGGAGCTGTCAGCACAGTCTCCTGTAGTTAGACTTCGGCCTCAGACGGCGACCCACACGGCATCGGTGCCTCGCAACAGGTGGTTTCACTATGAGCCTTTTTCTTTTCCACGTTTTCACTCTCCCTCTCCACATAAAATGAAGTCTGATCGGAGGAAAAATGTCATTTTTTATTCTATTCTCTGTTGTCATCTCACTGATCGCCTACGAGTAATGTCTGGAAGACCTGATGCTGGTATTCTCAGGCTTCTCTTCTTCCTTTCAGACAGACATTGGCAAATGAGCCTTTTCGAACCATCTGTTATTTGTGTATGTACATTTGTCTTAATGCACTGTACTGTTTTCTTTTTACAGTGTCGGCTATTTCTTCAACAGGTGCGGGTTTGTAGCAATGCACAGGATGTTAGGGTCCGAGTGGGCAGTTTGCATTCACAGATTGCTAAGGCCTCCGGCGCTTTCTTTACGCAGATGCTGTATTTCCTACGTGGCTGTTAGATATTATCACACTGGAAAATGGGCTTGAAGGACAGCTGGCGACTTTCAAGCGATTGTGTGTGTACGCCTGTGTGTGTGTGTAGTCACAGCTTGTGTTTACACTACATTAAATATGCTTGTCTTTTTTTCCGTCATTGTTTTTTCATTTTAATGTTCTGCTGAAAGGATTTTGAATCAAAATGTCTCTGTCTGTTAGAGAGAAGAGAGTGAGAAGATGGTGTATTTGTGTGCTTACATGCAAGTTTTCAATTGCAGTTTTGGTAATCATCCAGTCGCAAGGAAACTTTAACTCCATACCACTAACCACACTATTTTTTTGCAAGAAAAACACACCAGGACACTGCCACTAGGCAGCTCTCATTACAGAACAAATTAAAAACAGATACGTTGTCAACAGATTTGACCTGTCAAATGATTATTATTATTATTATTATTATTATTTTATGTCAGTGCCACTCACATCATACATTCCTTTCTACTCGCAAGAGTTATGCCAGGATCATCCTGTGACAAACATGTTGGTGTTCCAACTAACTTTAGGGCTTTTCAGGACAAACAGGATTTGAATCACTCCCTAACGCTGGGTTAAATGAATGTCCATCCCCTTTGTGGAATTGAGTCTCCGTTGGTGCTGAAGTTGAGATGGTTGTTGGAGGTTTTGGTGAAGGACTGGGTGCTGCTTGCGGTTAAATTACACTTTGATTTATCTTTCCTTAGGCAGCGCTAGAGTGGAACGCAGGAGAGTTCTCCACAATTATTTGGATGGAGCCGTCTAAACATTTTTAAGTGATCTTGAGGGGCACTACAATACTAAGAAACGACAATTTATAACTGTTATGCCTCGTAATGAAACCCTCTGCACCTGCCTGCAAAGTGGAAAGTAACTAAGATTGCCATTGGCCCTATCCAATAAGACGGTAGCTTGTCAAAGTACAGACACATAGAATTAACGACCATCATAGTATTACTTAAGCCTAATTAGCCAGTTGTGTTTATTGTGAAAAATGACTTGGGTTTGAACTTCCAGGAAATTGACTGCACACTTTCAATAGGATATCATTAACATTCAACTGTTAATGTTTATTGTAATGATGTCAACCCCTGTGGGTATCGGTTACAGTTTGATGTCTCTACAGGAGAAATGCAGATGAGCGGTGGATGTTTTCCACTGTGTGGCAGAGGCTAATACTCCTTGGGTGAGGGCGGGTGTAACGGGGGAGGGGGGGGTGCTGAATGAGTAGATTAACCACAGCAGAAATGGCACAGACATCGTAAGCCGCAGCTTGCCCACAGTGGAACAAAGTCTGCCGTAAATGTTCAGTGTAACACTATATCCAGGCGCGTGTGCACACTCATACGTGTACACAGGCTCGTGCAAAAACATTATTATTCTGCTCCAGTGACTTATAGTGTGTTTCATTTGTAACTCAGCATAGGTCTGTAGTTCCATCCCTTATTAAGGGACTGTTTGGAAAAGAACAAGCTGAGAAGAATGCAGACTTTCTTTTTCCTGCACAGCCCCACTGTGGTTTAAAAATGTTGTGGAAAGTATTAAGGGGGCGGATATCAGGAGCTGTTTCAACTCCTGATTCTTCTCCTAGTCTGTCATTTATCGTGCTAATCTTGCATCATATTCGTTAAAAACTGAAATAATAAAAGAGAAGGCTGCATGAATTCAAGCAGAAATAAGATATTAAACGTCCATAGTTCTGGAGATTTACATCCTATTAGGTTCGACCAACATCTGTCATAAATATTAAACCGTAGTCTTAAAATTAGGGGTAAATGTCTCCTTTTGATTGTGTTGTAGATGATCAGATCAAGGAGTGTGCGCTTTTGGACCAGTATGTTAAGAAGCCTTTGTGACAGCAGTCCAAGGACAGGACGCACACTGTAAACCAATCAGATACGACGGCTGATGTAAAGCGACCCGTATACACAGAGCAATCTTTGCTTTGCGGGCCAGCCAAGAACACTAAACGATACACACATACATGGACACACACATACCTCATTACATTCTAAAATTGCAGTGTGAATGAATTACAAATCATAGCCTGACAGTTATGTGAACAACCATCCACAGACTAGCAGTACATTCACATACTGTAGCAGTGAATTACATAAAAGGAACATCTAGTTTTTTCTTTTTTACACAATAAATCTGGCTTGAGAGAGCACATTTTTCCAGACAAATGTAACAAAAATAAGGATAAGTCATTCCTATCTTGATTAAAAAGGCAATATTGTGGAAAAAACAATAATTTTATATAGCTTTTCACAAATGTTTAAGACATAAACCTCCCCGAGACATGCAGAAAAGAAGAAAATTAAAATCTACTGCATGTCACCAGAAGAAAATGTGTTAGGCTTCGAGATCCAGGGAAACGGTTTGGCCCTGTTCTTCTTTCACCTACAGCAAAGATAGCGGTCATAAAACTGAGCTGCACAAAACAATATGAGGTATTGGACATGGAGCTGTGGAGGTGTGTGCCAAGACACTGAAACGACTATAAATCGAAATGCACAGCTGCGCCATTGTGTGTACATACATGTGTCTGAATTTAGAAACTCCTCATAGACACACACACACACGGACACAATGGTTTTTGTGTTGGCGAACATTTTGGATTAATGTGTCTCTTTCTGTCTCCTCTCCCTTCCTGTCTCTTTTCATCCTGACCTCCAGCTGGTTTCAGGAGAAGCTTCCGTCTGAGCAGGAGGGAAAAGAAGACCAACAAGACCATGTACGAATGTAAAAAAAGCGAAATGTACGACATGGCTGACGTGCCCACGTACGAGGAGGTCACCCAGTACCGCAGGCAGAGCGGGGCTAAGCACAGGCTGGTGATCCTAGTAGGTGAGTAAAAAAAGCTGGGAAAAAATGACAATATCAATGCTTACCTCACGCTTTGGCACCATAGATTTAATAATGTTCCTCACACACAAGCATGGTGACAAATACAAATCACAGAAATGACTGTGAGCTCCAGAGTGGCCCGGCCTTGTCCTTCCACGACCCCCAAACCAGAAATAAGCTTCCCAATGCGGGGCCTTACGCACAGTCATTCCTCCTTTAATTTAAAATGTTAGCACCACAAGGAATCGACAGAGCAGACCTCATATTAATCAGTCACATTTAGTTCTTTCATTTACAGCACTCACTTTCAATGTCCTTTCAATTTGTCGAGCCCGTGGAATTGTTAACACTTGCCTCGAGGAGACCTTCCAAAGAGCTTTATAACGTGCCATGGTCTTGAAATGAATTTAGCGGCTTCTCGTTCTGTATTGTGGTGAAAAGACGAGCTTTGCCAGTGAATGGCGGAACAATATGCTAAGCCAGGTGCAACAGTAAGACTTAAATCTTTCCCAGGACCAACTGTACCGTTAGTGAGCCTTTTCCACGTTTCCCTTTTTAGGTTGTGTTACTCCATCATGACAAAAATGACAAGAATGTCCCAGACTCGGATGGAACAAAACATTCCTTACATTTTGATTCCTTCCAATCTATTTCCATTCATCAAGGGAAGAAATGTACGGTTCAATTTTTTCGTTTTTCATTTCGCACAATCTGACAGCAGATTTGAAACATTTGTGAGGTTAATTTAAAAAATGAACACCACTGGCAACAAGGTCTTTCTCTTTTCTTTTTTATTTCTCACTCTCACGCATGCTCTCTGCAGAGTTGAGCTCGTAGCCTGATTGAACAGGCCTTGGTTCACTTAAAAAACGCCACGCAGAGCATGGACTTCATCAGGCGTGTTGCTAATTAGCTAGCCCATTTTCCTGCCTGCATGTCACAGCCTTACACAGAGGCTGAACCTCTCCCACCTGTCATGCTAATGTAAATATTTTCAATTAAAGTCCATAATTTTCGAGGACAACCTATGGACAATTTCACACGTAATGAAGCAAAGGACCAAGGAAAGATCTGCTTTATGTTTCTCTGCCTCTCTCCTTCTTCCTCTCCCCGGAGTCTCTTGATTTTTCTTATTCGAACAATATTTTCTCGCCAATGCTTTTCTGTGTAACTGCCCTTCCCTCCTTCTGTTCAGGGGTGAAACACTTTATTCCTCAATGTACAGGCATGTGTTTTCAACATTCTTCATTTACTTTATCTAAGCAATTCCCAACATCAAACCTATACTCTGGTCATTTTCAATTTTCACCCAGAGTCGACCATTAGCAGCACACTTGCAGTTTACCATGTATATACATATACCATTGATTTTATGTAATGTATTTTGAAACAATGTGTCCTTTATTACAGACAAAGGCAGAAATAAGCAGGCGTCTCATATATAACAGGCGACTGTGGACTTTCTCAGCTGAAATTACTGTTGTCAACGGCAGGCTAAGCAGCTTTTGCTAGCCAGCTAATTAAGCTAACAGTAGTTCCAAATTCAGGCCGACACACAGTCCAGCCAACTCATATTGAATTAACAAAACTGCTGAATGGGCCTTAACTAAGAATGTTATTGATACATACATGATTTGATAAAAAACATAACAAAATAGTTAGCTAACAACATGGCTTAGCCTCCTTTTTAGCCTGACATGCTAACAACTAAAAACTCATGTTAGAGCAGATAACCCAGTGTAATGCATTTCAGCTCTTTTGTGTTCCTTTCCAAATGTACATTATGGGCATTGCTCATACTACAGCTGATACAGAATTAACATGTGGAGAAGCTTAGAAATGAGTGGGAGGGGAAGTTGAGCGGACGGTCAATGTAATACTTCAGAGAAGAATGAGTAAGGTCTGCATTATTTTATACAGGACACATCCCTCACCTTGACAGGACCTCGGCAACCACAACCCCCCTTTTTATATCAAACATCCCCCTTCTTAAAGACCTTAAGGAATCCCAAAAGGCGTTTCTTCATTTATGTGGACGCACGTGTCACAGTACCCTCTAATGAATGACCTGCTGCCCACCTCTCGCACAGAGTCTGAGATCTGTCTTAAAGACAAATCAAGATGCTTATCCGGGTTCTTATACTTATAATCAGATTTTAAATCAGCCAATAAAAATACAATTTACATACTGCATGAATAGATCGACTCAACCACTGATACGTTTGAAAGAATCTGATTATCTAACCTGACAAAATGGTTTTGCTGATTCCACATTTCCTTGTAACTTGACACACTAAACTCACAGTAAGATTTTTGATTAACTGGAAGCTTTAAGTTTGGGGTTTAGCTCCAATCTCTTTTATATACACCTATGCCTAAGTGAATGTATATGTGGTCTCCTGATTTATAAAATGAGGGCTCCATTTCAACTCCTATTTAAAATGCAGTAGCAGTGCATTGTAAATTACTTGTGGTAACCGCATTGCACCACTATCATCCTTTAAATGTGGTAGCAGCACAGCCAGCACTATGAGTAGAGCTGTAATATATACTGCCCTGAATGTGAGGCAGGCCGGGACGTTTGGGGCCGGGTCAGGGCTCCAGGGCCCCGAGCCGGGCCTCGTTGGGCCTGGTTGGGCCTGGCCTTTGCCTCTTACAGTACGAACTACATGCGTTTCGCTCCACGGTTGGCCTGGAAGTTATTAAGCTCGCGATATTAAAAGCAACTTCTCTAATGAGTGCAGTAATGAAATCTGACACATTTACTAGCATACCAATCTGTAAGGCCACAAGCACCGCAAGAGGGCCAGCGAGAGACACAAATGTAGGGAGAGAAAAACACATAAACACAATAAATAAAACTGGCAGCTTTCGTCCCAAAAAACGGTTATGCCTTTTTTAATTGTGGCGTTGAAATGTATAACTTTGCTGTTGTATTGGGGCATTGTTAAAGACAAACAATGCACAAAGAGGTGGCGTGTTTAAGGTCAGACGGTGGAACGGGACCACAGGGCACAGCTTCTGCTTGTAAAAGACCCGGTGGTGGTCCTGTTGGGCCCCCTTGGCAGGCAGTGGTACAGCTGGAATAAGCTTTAATCGCCATCCGAGGTATTCTGATGAAGGCCTGCTGCCATGCATCATTGATATCACAAGTGGCGAGCAAGGGAACGATATGTAAGGTGAAAATGTTTTTACGAGTGTGCAGAAGTGGGGCCGTTACTCATACGAAGGGTAGCAGAAATGTCTCTGTTAGTCCCCTGCGCTCGGGCCTTAATATCTACGCTTAGATTCATGCAAACAAGCTTGTGTGGAGGTTTGTGGCCTGCCGGGAGGACTGTCCGCACTACTGCGATAGGGCTCATAAAAGAGCCTCTTTTACCATGCTCTGCCACCTTCAGCACCTACAACAACATTGGTCCACGGCCTTGTTCAAACAGCACCGCCGCATTCCTCCTGTGCTCCCGAAACAAATTCGAAATGAACTCCATTTCCTCATCTTAATAAATCACGCAGTCTCTCAACCCCCAGGTACTCTGACTTTTTCTCCTCAGTGAAAAACTCCCAAGCTAAGATTGATCGCTGTCTTCTCTTGGCCATGTGCTTGTTTATGAGAGACGGTAACCACAGAATGCTTCACGCCGTCCGTCCAAAGAGGGTCAGGTTTTTTTACGCAATTTTTTTGTATTCACAGTGTAAGCGCGCTGAGGAAACAGCTTTTATCACTTACAGCAGTCGCACATATCGGACCCAAACCATGTGTTACTGGGTGCAGAAGTAAAAGGAAAGCATGGGGTGTGAATTTGTCTGTGTGTAAAGGCTACCCTGTCAGAGATGATGCTTAAAGGAGCCCTGTTGTCCACACCTATTTATCAGGTTGTGGATCACTCTGAAACCTTCCTGCTTCTCACCTGATGAAATGTAGAAGCAAAGTGAAGATGGAACAAGAGGAAACGGGAGTACTTTACTCGTAGAAATATAAAGCTTGTCTTTTTCAACCTTTTTTTTTTATCTCTCCTTCTCTTTCCACCGTATCCGCATCGCTGAGTGAACTCATTGTCCGTTTGTTTTAGAGGAGCGGCCTGCTGCTAAACACATTTGCCTGGAGAAATGAATTTCCAAAAGGCTTCGATGCGATTGTAGTGCCTGCCCAGAACGTCAGGCATGCGAGGAATCTCAATCCCAGATCAAGCGCTGTCTCTAAAAGTCCACACAAAACACTGAAACGCAGAGCCGTGCACTTGTTACTCCAAAACTGATTTCTTGTCCAGTTTGTTGAAGACACTGATGCCAGTCAGTTCAAATTAAGATGATGTAGTACCCATGTAACAACCACTTAAATACTGGAGAATGGCATCAGAGACAGAAAGCAGAAAAAGAGACCGAAGGAAAACTGTAATAGAAGATAGAACATTTGGAAATGGATTTGGTGACTTCCTCGAAATCAAAACCAGTGTAAACAACGTTCTGGCATATTTTTTTGTGTTCCTTAATATCAAAATTGAATTACTTTGCTCAGTCTGATTGAGCTTTACCATATCCACATGTTGGAGGGTTTGCTATTAAATCCAACCCATTGCCTCAGATTTCCCCCTGAGGATTTGATGGAAAGTCCAGCTGACTTGCAACAATACGTGGAAAAGGCTTCCTCACTTCTACTGTGTACCTATATTGAAGGTTTAATGTTCCGCCAAACTACAATGAAAGAACGTTCCTTTAATTGTTACATAATGACCTGTAACTGTAGAATACCCGTGACTTTGTCTTGTGAAATCAATTATCTTTGCTCCAAAGGCTTTTACTGCATCTATTGTGTTTTAATTGAATCTGAAATAAATGTTGACCCGTGGTAAATTGATTCATTATTACATAACAAGCAGACTGAAATAATTTTTGAAGAGAAGAAAAAGGGAACACTAGAAGGTCTAGAAGTACTGTTAGCATGGTCTCCGTAAGAAAACTAAAATAACTATTTGTATGAAATAGATCCAAATAAAATATAAAGTTATAGAAATTAGGGATGTGGGCTTAGATACGGACAGTATACATAATAATAAATGAAAGAATATAGTGATAAACTGAAAGTAACTAATATATTCCAATATAATAAAAAGCACCGTTTGATATGCGACCCCTTTTTGTCTCACAACTCTCATAGTAATAATATAACTAGTAATATAGTCGTGGACCATTTGCAGTTGTACTCTTGTAAAATAGTCTAATGTATTTTTTAACTTTTATTTAAAGGGACAACTTACCTATTGAGCTCTGAGATGAATATTCTAAAGTCTGAAAAACAATACAGATTTACCATGTTTTGCATTTGTCTTAAAAACTAGGAGTTAGAAAAGGTTTTAGGACATAGTTGTTTGCCAGGTCGTTTCCCTCGCTAATGCGTAATGCCCCTTCTCTGGACATCTTTAAGTCAACCCTGAAAACTCATCTGTTTGAGATAGCCTTCCAACCTCAGTTACTCATCCCCCTGCACTCACAAACACAAGTTATTATCATTATTATGAATAATGGGGAGTCAGAAAAATGGCATTATCGGAAGTGTAAGACCCATAAAAGACAATACATATAAGAATATATTTCAGTTTTGCTGCTTACATTTAGATTTTCTTTTTTTGAATCAGTCTTCTTGGGTCTCTTTTTGACTCGATATCCCAGATACATCTATTGGTGATAATGTATTGTTAGTGATTCAAGTTCATTAAAACACTTTATAAAGCCTGTATTGGGATACATACTGTACTATGTTTAATTTTAGAGCATACATTATGACTGGTCAAATTATGAGAAGCACAGGTGTTCCTAATAACCCTAACGAGGTCAGTCACCAGAGAGTGGAAGACCTTCAGCATGGCAGCCTGTCTCTACACTGATTTAAGAGAGGTGCTGATGGACTCTGTGACTTCTTTAATATTCACATGTGCTTCTGTGTTTGTCCAGGACCCGCAGGAGTTGGCTTGAATGAGCTAAAGAGGAAACTGCTGATCTCAGACCCCCAGCACTTCAGTGTGACCATCCCACGTAAGTACCCTCCACTCCACATTATTAAATTAGTGTCTCCCAAGTGATGAAGTCATGTGTCTTCTCATCTTTCCTATCCATTTGTCTTCCACTTTTGTTTTACGTAATGTGTCCACCATGAAGCCTTCTAACAAAACACCATTTGGCCTTTTCCAAATGCTGCATTTATACCTGCTTATTAGAAAGACTGGTGCTTTGTGGGATATTCATTATGTTCATCCAAAAATAAAAAAATGATGTTGTATGATGTATAGGATACATATAGCATAAAAGTTACATTTAGAAATGACAGAAGAAGAAATGGACTCAGCAGCACCCAAACCAAATATTGTCACTTTATGCTTTAAAGGGGCCCTTATGGGCTGTTTTCGATCCCCGAGTTCCCTCCAGAGAGAGTTTCTCTCCCTGAAACACGTCTGTGACATCACTACGTAACATTTGTGCTTCTATTGGCTAGTGCTCTGACACATTGTACGTGGTAGGCAAAGGGGCAGGACATCTCGTGGTTGACCAATCCCAACAGAGCCGGCCAGCTAACCAATCAGAGCAGACCGTCACCCTCTGGTTTCAGACAGAGGGTGAAAAGAGGTGCTGCAGCACAGGGACTATGAGAAAAATAAAGCACTTTTTGAACATGTATACATGTCACAGTAGAGGCACAAAATACAAATATATAACCTGGAAATTAGCATAATAGTGTTAATTAATGCTCAGATTTTTATTGTATCTCTATTTGGTCTATCTTAGGACAGACCATAAGAAGCAAGTGAAGAAGCAAACATTATTTTGATATCGCACCCAGAAATACTGTACATTTTTGAAAATGTTATTCTTTGGTATTGTTGCTGTTATTTAAATAATAGGTTTTCACAAGGCCACCTGGACATTCAGGCAAAAACCTTTATCACCAAGATTTAGTTTTCTGCTTGGTAGACTTTTGGAGTGAGCTCTCACTCTAACTGATGCGATCTCAGGACAACTTACTGTAAACATCGAGATTCTCAGAATGATAGAATAAGCATGAAAGATTGATGGTGTTTTTGAGCTGCGGGTGTCTAGAGTAAGGACCCTTCTCAAACATTAAATAACTCACACTACAGCTCTATTCTCATGTGGATAAGTGGTCTCCCTTTCTCAATCCATGTGTCCCTTAGAAGCTTCTTGTACACCTGTCAAATTCCAACGACAAAGAGTTTTAGCAACAAATCATAATAAACGCTTTAGGTGAAGGACGTTTAGCTTAATAATAATAATAATAATAATAGCTTGGATTTATATAGCGCCTTTCATGGGACCCAAGGTCGCTTTACAAAGAAAAACAGGAGTAAAAACAAACAAAAACAAAAAGTCAGACAGACAAAACGACAAATCAATTAGGGGCCGAAGGCCTTGGCAAACAGATGGGACTTGAGGGCCCTTTTGAAGGCGTCAAGCTTACATGTTCCAGTCTACTCTTCACAATGTGTGACAGTGCTTGTGCTGTTAGAGCGATGGCGGTCCAGTCTGAGACACACACACACACTCGTACACATTGCATTAACACTCAGGGTACGACAGCTCCTCTCGAGGCCCAGGCGGTAGTTTTCTCCTCCCGTGTAATTGTCATCTTTTCACAGTCTGCCTGACAAGCTCCGAATGATGGAGGAAACTGAGTTTTTCTACCTCCTGAAGACATGCTATTCCACTGCTTCATGAATTGGCACCAAGCTACTCACTCTACTTTCTTTCTCAGCCTATTTATCACTTTTTTGTTGTCGTTTTCGGTCTCTTTCCTCCACTGCCTCCTCCCTGTTTCTCCTTTTAAGGACCCAACGACAGCGTGCTAAAATTCTGAGAGCAATCCAAACTAATAACTTTCCAAACCGAGCTTTTATATTTCTTTGACGTCCTCAAGCCAAAACGCTGGGACAAATACATCTATTTGAGTTCTACATTTAAGCAGGGTAATGGCACTAGTAATAGCGTAGTTACCATCTAGGGCTTGTAGGGAAACGGCGACATGACTTTGAGGAAATATCGCACCACTAATATAAATGTTCCTGTTTGTTACATGCCGTGTGGCAGAAATGATGTGTCCCTACCGAAGTCTGACACTTGAAATGTCCCTGGTATTAAAATCCCATCCGTGGGGCCGTATTTCCACAAGGCATGTTAATTGTTCTCAAATGTGACCTGTGATGCTGTGTTTAATAGAGCCCAGACAGCCTGATGCTGACGATAGAAGACGTATGGCACAAGTCCTGGCTCTCAATGAGAGGAAAGAGATTCGGAAAGTATCTCCCTCCTCTTTAGTGTTTGATTGCTGCCAATAGACACATGGATGTGTTTAACACTTGCTGTTGTTTCAGATTAAGCCTGAAAGCGTTACCCCTTTTTGGTCATTTGAAAACCGGAGCTTTGGAGACCACCGGCTTGTGGCTCTGGTTGAATTTCTTTCTCTGCTTGTCGCTGTAAAACGTAAACCAGCCGTCTCCGAAACACATTTCAATAAGCCATTAGAGTTGGGGGTTGAACATTTTGAATTAAATCCAAGTTTACTGATATTTTCCATGATTTTGAAATGAACTGATGCGCATTCTTTTGTTGCACTGTAATTATTTGCTGTGCCACAAAACAGATGCCAAAACAATGCATGGTGGATGGTGTTAGTCAAACTACCCAAGGTCCTGTTTGGCTGCATCTGACACATTTCTGAACAGGAGATATAAGTATCTACAGACAAGAATATTTTTGTATTTATTATCATGTTTTTCCTACTGTTGTCTATGGCTCATTGATCTTCTTCGGTGTCCTCCCAAACCCCAGTCGGATTTATGAGTGTCTTTCCTTCTCGAACAAGTGACACACTTTGTAAATCACACCAGTGGTTTTCCATAAACCCTGTAGATCAGTCTGGACCCTGTAAAGGAAAAGCTCTAGTCCACTAAGATGGCTTACTTAAACACACACTGACAAGAAGAACAACTCGGTCAGAGGGAGAGTAAAATTGGCAGTTTCGGTTGCAGGTGATAAAAATGTAATAGTTTGTTTTGGAGCTTGTTGGAGTTTCTGACGGGTGTACACCCTCCCCTCTGACCTTTGAAGCACTGAAAGGAGCTGTAGTGCGAGTCAACCCCGTGACCTTTACAAATCCTCCAGCGCTGCCTGTCCACGTGTCGCCTCCACTGCTCATTTTACAGCGAGGCTTTACAGTTTATGGCCAAGTAAATGTAGAGACTTGATGTTAATGAGAGCTCCCAAACTCAATTACCTTCCAGTGGCTAACGGTGGCGGCTAACGCGACTGCTTCTGTTACTGCAGCCACATTACAAGAGACACAGTTAATAAGACACAGTAAACCTCTGCAGAATGTCACTTAAGTGTCTGCGTTTAGTGCTGCAGCGCTATAGGTTGTGTATTTTATGGTGCTATTACACAATAATATATACAAGGGTTGGCATGGCGCAGCGTGCTGTGTTTCAGACTTCCAGCGATGTTAATAAGGGGCTGAGTTCAGATGCTTCCAGCCCCAACAGTGAGTCACACAGTCTGGGTTTTAAGTAATCACTCTTTTTTTTCTTCTCCTCTCTCTCAGACACCAGTCGGGCCAAGAAGAACCAGGAGAGCGACGGCGTGGAGTACCACTTCATCTCCAAACATCTCTTTGACACGGATATACACAATAACAAGTAGGCACAACTGTGACTGGTAGAGGAAAACATGAGCACTCCACCTAACTAAATGTTTAGCCACCAGATTTTAACTTGAGACAATGTAAAAAGACTTCAGATATTCCTTTTTTCAACACTTTTAAAAGGTAAAACCTTACGCCGCTATACTTTGTTAGTACTACATTTCCAATATAGACAGTGCACACATGTCTATGAAAATCAGGTCGCATAAATCCTCCTATTTATGCAATTGTTATTCCCTACTGCAAATATATCCACTTAAAGGTGGGGTATGTAATTTATTTCAGAAACACTTTTTGTTATATTCCATGGAATGCTCTTAACATCCCGATGGCAATGAATATATTAAATGCTTTGAATATATTAAATGCTTTGACAATAAATACTTTAAAAATTAATCTGTGGAAGCCGTAGCGCTGTAAAAAGCACGACCAATCATTTTAGCTGGATGGCCTACCTGCCTGTCAGCCTTCCACCTGTGCACAAACTTATCTCGTGCCCTCATTGGTCATGTGCACGTTCGTGTGTGTTGGAGGAGGGGCTCTGTAAGGAAGTGGCAGATTTTTTCCGGTTGTGTATTTTCAAATTCTAGCGCACTCGAGCTGGTTTCTCCAAAATTACCTACCCCACCTTTAAGTACTTTTTATGTTGTATTAAGACTATTCACTAACTTTGCTACTGTTATAATATCGTGTAGTATTACTACTATTCCTCTAATACAGCCCTGTTCTTCACAGGCAGGTCAGAGTGTTCCAGAAGGCTTTTTCACTTTTGTGAATTTTACTATATATCTGGACCTTTGAACAACAATGTTTGGCATGTTTTCTTTAAAATTGCCTGAGACCAAAAAAGGATCTTTGGTGACTATGTTCCTCAGCTAAAGGATTAATTGACACATCTCCGAGCCCTAATCACATTAGAAAGAATAACATGTATTAACATGTACATGGAACATGTGTACACATATAGGTTTTTTACTTTTAAGTTAAGAATATGTGCGATTTGAGACCTGTCACCCCAGTGAAAACAACAGAGTCCCTCCCTATCTGTGCTCTGGACCACTGGAGGAAGTGCAGCAGCCGGACTGGTCCTGTACTCGCTGCTCTGCGGCCTCCCTGCTGTCGTCCGTGTCTCTGTAACTCAGAGTGAGCTGGTGTTGACAGGGCCGGGCCCTGTGTCGGTAACAGATCTCCAGACAGTGGCCCCAAGCCCTCCTGTCTCTGCTTCCTCCTTTCCTCAGGCGCTCTCTGTGAACGCAGCCACACCACGGGGCCCGCCTTGACATTTGTGGCCAACAAATTGAAATGCAAGTTGTTATAGTCCTGAGAATGATGGATGCCTTTCTGCTGGTCTCACACGAGCTGGAAAGGGAGGAGAAGATGATACACTGTAGGGTGCAGATACAAAACATTTATGCACGCAAACACAATGCATATGACATGGAGGGAAGCCTGTGGTGGTGAGGGCATATAGAGTGTCAGAGCATGCACAGGGAAGAGGGGAAAGGGGGGCTGTATATTTAGGCCATGTTGCGGTGCAGGTCGAGGCATGCGATGCTTTTTAGGGAGTCGGAGGGGTGAGTGACAGAGCTGTGATGTGGGGTGGATGCGTGGGACACTCCACGTTGAAATTACAAGGCAGCAAAGTAGACAAGGAGTGAGATGAACTTGTTTGCGTTATGCCTCATCGCATGCAGCAGAAACAATGCAGAAATAAAAGGTCTCGGAATTGAAACCACAACAACGTGTTTAGCTTGAACAACTTTCCCAAGGGAAGCCCTGTTCAGTGTCGAAATGGCAACAGTACATACTATAGCCAAACCTATATTGGCATGCTTTACTGTAATCTATATACCTTATATATTTGACGACTAACAGCGCAGAATTCTGTATGGTGTGAGTTTTTAAACGCAGGCTACTGTAAGCTCTTAAATTATTTTCCCCATAACCGAACATAGGTTTGTCAGAGACTTAATCCTACTCTCTTTAAAAAAAAAGCTGAGTAAAACTTTCTTACATGGGCAATTACCATAAAACGTTCTTTTTACATCAGTCATTCTGTCCGACGCTAGTCATGAGCAGACTGCAAGCATACCACATACTCCTATTAGCTTCAAATTCTTTCCACGTAGTTACTCTCCTCGCAGCCTTTTTTCCTCCATGTTTTCAGCTAAAAATACACCGGTGGCTTTTTTCCTCATGACAGCTGATTTGTGAGAAAAGGGGAAGATTATCTGGTGGAGAAGTGTTTGTTTACTCGCACACACAGTTACTAAAACCTTTGTGGATTAAAGGAGGGTAGAGTTTGGCATTCAGGGGCTTTGTGGTCTTTCTAGAACAAACAGGTGTTACTGATTGAAAGTGTTGCGTAGGAGATTATAAAAGAACACACTCCATACAAAACGTCTGGTTTTTAAGTTCAGAATCTTCTGTCCGCGGTTGAAAGAGTAATCCTGCTGTCTCGGTGGATTTGTAGGGTTTTTATATATCATTATTCCTCAAATGAATCTCCGGAGTGTGCTGACACCAGATTAGCATGAGATTCTAATGTTACTCCCGAGGGGCATTAGTGTTGCATTACATACTAATCCGTGCCCAAAAATTGTGTTTTCCTTTCTTGACAATGTCCTCTTTTCTCCCTTTCAATGTCTTTCACCTCTCAGGTTCATCGAGTATGGCGAGTTCAAAGGGAACTACTACGGGACAGGTCTAGATTCGATACGATCCGTCCTGTCCAAGAACAAAGTGTGTCTATTGGATGTCCAGCCCCATGTAAGTGACACAAACCCTTTCGCACCATCCCACCATCCCTCATTTTCATTTATTTTCCACCTCTGCCCCTATCAAAGCAAATCCCTCCCATCCCTGGATTTTCCTTAGGCCTTGGCTCCTTTCTAGGTTACCAAAGTGGGTTATAAAGGGGGCATTCTGAGGGAGCAATTACCGCTAATTTCCTCTATTTGAAGATTTCCTCTTGGGCTTATGTGTCTTGGGTGGTGGCGATCAGACCCCACACAAATGGCACGATTCCCATTAGTCCAGGGCCGGGCCCCCGTATCGCGCTGCCTCTGCCCCACCGGCTCCTCTCTGTTTGTTTTTGCTCAGTGGATAATGGCAGGCGTAAATACACCATTATATAGATTAGCCTGGCAGCTTCTCAAACCACCTTGGCCTGAGCAGCAATGAGAGTCAGCCCCTGAGCCCTGGGCTAAAGTGTGTGGGAGAGTGAGTCTGCGGAAGCTCATGTGGGCGTATGTACATATACGTATGTGCTTTATTTTGTTTTTGGCATACATCTGTTGTGTTGTGCAAGCCCGTTCTCCATCGTGACTCACGGGTCAGATCAGTGGCAGTGTCAAAGCGTGTTATTGCCCCCATGCTGACTTGTTGAGTGGCCGATGAGAGCTGAGATAAATGCTTCACAGCGGTTCTTCTGCTGCCCCTCCTTTGGCTTTTTATCCATCTTCCTATCACTGCCTATTAGCACTGTGGGAAGCCCTGATCGTGGTTCCAGAACCAGGGGAGAGCCTGAAGCCTGACGCCACCACTAACCACCTCTGACCTCTCCTCTAGCTCTTGAGAACCAGATTGGCGGTGTTGTGTCGTGCAATTGTCCCCAGAAAAAAGAGACAAGAAGGCAGGGCAGATGTGGACAGGAATGTATCCTCTGCTATCTTCTAAAAGAACCACATGTGCTACAAAACCAGAGGCCTGCTGTTAGCCTCACCCGCCCTTACATTGAACAAGTGGTTGCCATTCCTTTTGGCTTTTAATTCTCTAAAACACAACTACCCAGTGTAATGAGATGTGACCAGAAAGGCCAAACTGTTTATTTTCTCAGATTTATTTAAAAAAGATCCTTTTTATCATCTGATTAGTATCTACCCTCTAGTTTTGGAGCCACTGCATTAAAGAAACTACTCGTCTGCCCCTACTTCAATCAGCTCATGATTATAAGGTTGATAAAGGTTTATTCACTTACTCTCCCTTTGCTTTTACACTCCATATTGTTTCCTATCTTCAGACCATAAAACACCTGCGGACGGCGGAGTTCAAACCCTTTGTGGTGTTTGTGAAGCCTCCGAGGATCGAGAGATTGAAGGAGACCAGACAAAGCGCAAAAATGATATCAGGCAAGGACGACAAAGGAACTGCCAAGTCATTCACGGTAAGAGAAGAAACAAGGAGAATGTGTAATCCTCACACTGAATTTCTCAACGTAATATCTTGTTTAGAGTCATTTAAAGTGTCGAGCGTAACAGATGGGTCAGTTTTTCCTTGATTTAGCCCATCACAGGAAATCAATGATATATACTTCTCAGTGTGTTGCCCTGCTTGTGCTCCCAAACTGGATTTAACTATTTGTTAATGTTATTTAGATGACATTTAAATGGACTTTTAATGACCCCCATGAGGAAATTGGATCAGTATAACAGAAACTACCAGGATACAGCCAATAGGATATACATTAAATTAGGATAAATGGTGATATTTAACATACAGCCAGGGAGCAAATGTACAACAGATAAAGTGTGAGAGTAATTTAAATTGTATCCTCTAAAATTTACATTTCAACAAAAAGATCAGTCCGATGAAGGGTGTATCTAGGGAACAAACAGTCCAATAACGTGATGGTGTTTTACTGAAGCAGCAGATTAGCAGCAGGAAGAAACACTATCTGGACCCTATGTGTTCAATGTGTGTGTGATGAGGTCATCCTTTACACACCTTTATCCTGCTCCGATGCAGATGAAACCAATTAACCGTTGTACGATGCGGCTGTGAAGTCGCCGGGTGGGGGGGGGGTGATGGTTTTCCCAGCTCCATCGCCTGTGGTGAGCGCGTGTCTCGCTCGCCACAGGCAGCGCTAAGGCCAAGACTTGGGTCAGCAGCACACTGCGGATGGCCCGACGGGACACCATGGGGGGAGAGTGAAGCTGAGAGGCTGTCAGAAGGGGAACGGGGGAGGGGGGGGGTGTTGTGAGCTGTTCTGCAGGTGTAGATCCAATATGGTACGCAGCTAGAGTTTAATCAATGATTTATATATTTCTTAATTGAAAATAATGTAATGTATTAAGACATGGTATTTATTTAGCGCTTTTCCATTACATTACATGTTACTTATTAGACATGTAATACATTCAATACTGTGGACAATACCCACAGGAGCTATATGGGGTGAAGTGTCTTGCCCAAGGACACAAAGGGTGTTTCTCAATGTCGAGGAAGGCTGCTCCAGAGCCACTATTTCAAGCATACTACGTCATCGAGTGCCGCCGAAGGACTGTTCCAATGTCCAGCATACTTGGAATTCTACCGAGGCCGGCGTACTTCATAGCGAGAAATTTCGAGGCTGCACATGTGTAGACGCTGCGGTCTTAAAATCCCCACAATGCTTTGCGCACGGACCAATTTCCAAATCTTTGGCGGAAATAGCGCTCCATTTAAGGCGGGGCCTCTCATATGACGCACACCTGCACACCTGTTAGCCTGTTCCACAATTCTTTGTTTTCCGAGGCTAGGAAGGATTCTTGCCTCGCTTCTGAAGCAAGTGACTCGGAAGACATGTGCTACTAAGCAAGCGTCCTCGACATTGAGAAACACCCAGAGACATGTTCACTGCAGTGGGGGTCAATCACCGAACATCAGCGCACTATTCCACTGAGCCACAGCTGCATTTATTCTTTCCTACTTTTTAATATTCATCCTCTGTTCTTATTCCATTCTTACACAAAAATATCCGCCAAACCGTGATAAATACTTACTACTCTAAGTTTACAAACTTGCTTTGGAAAATTAAGTTCAATAATCAACAACTTTAAAGATTATATACACTAAATCTTAGGGAGTGAAAAATACATCCTATCCTGAAAAGATAAAGGAAAAATATTTTCCATAACCAAAATCAATAACCATTAAAAAATAATGTCACGTTTTAAAAAAGTCAATTCTTCATTGCGGTTGGAATTTGTAATCAAAACTTAAATCCCATCCAAAAAAGTCCTGAAAAACATTTCCTTTTCCTCATGTTGCTTGAAAAGAATTACACAAACTATTCAAGACAAATAAAGCAAAATTCAAAAACATGAATTCTGATCTAGATTGCAAATAACACATGGACATAGTCCCCAATTAATTAAGTTTATTTATATAATATTAATGTATTCTAAGTTTTATTGAGATCAATGTGTAGTTATTTGGGCTTTCCCAGAGTCACCCTCCCCATAATGTGTTGCTTTCATTTGGACATTTTAGTTCACTCTCAAACCTTTAAAAACGTCTACAAAGTCAGCTGGCATTAGTCCAATAGTGAAATATCATTTTTCCTCTGTCTGCTCCTCACTTCCCAGCAGGGTTCCAGAGAACAATGAGCATGGTGATTCCTATCAATCCGTACTGTGGCTGTACTCACTGTCCGTTTATTACCTTCTGCTCTCTCAAGTAATACAAATACACGTCTGTAAAACTGTGTGACAAGCAGGCATACTTCAAGGGGGAAAGAAACTGGTTCTGTGTAAATGTTCATGTACACTGACAGGACGTAAGCCACCTCAGATTTGCTATAAAAGGCTCTGAAAGAGGAGCTGTTGTTAGGTGAGTTGTCTCAGACATATTCTGTCCTCTGCCAGCTGTATATTCTGTCAGAGAGACGGGTCTGCTTTAATGATAAAAACTGAGGAACACACGGATCATTGTTTCAGCCGAGCAGTCTGACTTTAGCCCCATTGTTTGAGCTGGAAACGATTCAAAGTGGCTTTTTTTTAAAGGAGTGTAAGCACAATGTAGAAACAACCAAAAACTGTCTGATTAAATGCTTAATTCAGGCTTAGTGCAGGCTTAGTGCAGAGAATCACACATCTGAATACTTTGCAATCATTTTAAAATGATTTATTGGGATCTGCTTGGTTTTTTCTAAAGAAGACAGGTGTGTTTCATTGGGATCAATGAAGCAAGTTTCCCGCTGGGGTCTAAGTGTGTGTGGCTCCTTTAAAAGATGACAGCAAAGGCTGACACACGCCGTTCTCCTGAGGCACATTTTCCACTCTCGACAGAATTTACAGAAAAACGAATGCTGTAAAATCAAAAATATATTAGATAAAAAAAAAACCATAAAATCCTGATTTAAAAACCTGCAGTTTACTCAGCATGGACAAACATCAGTGGTAAAAGGAGCGCTAATAACCTCATATTGTGGAGTGAAAACATGTTATTTATCTGTGCTGGATAAGTACTTTAACACACAAGACGCTACATCATCTACTGTGGAAATTAAGCAATCTAATGGCAGTGGGGATAAATGAGCTGGAGTTTGGCCCTCGAGAAGTGGCATCAGCTCAAACTACCCTCTGAGGAGAGCGATCCAGCACGGATGAGCTGACGCCAAAGAATATCTACTCCCTGCTTCTTGCCCAGCTTTCCATTCGCCTCTATTACCTTCATTATATCCATTCCTCCGCCCCTTTATTTCGACTACATCGATCTTATTATTCTCCTCCTCTGTTTCTTGATTCTCTTTCCATGTCTCTGCCCAGCTCGCTGTCCCTAAAGCGGCATCCTGCTGTGATTAATGTTATTTTTACCTGGAATGGCCTAACTAGAGACAGACGTCCCTCGTGGACATGGAAACATTAACACAAAGCAGCGCAAAGTCTCCCGAGTATATGTAGCTGCAAGGACAGGTCAGAGGGGCTGTCGTCCTGGCGATGGACACAGTGGTCATTTGTTAGTCCAACGGTGGAAGTCCTGCGGGGACTTCGGTCCAGCTGAGAGAGAAAAATAGTCCCGCTGTGGAACAATTTTTTTCACAGCTCTACAAACCTTATGAGCTTAAAACTATCATATGTTCCACCCAAAAGACAATAGAGTATGAGATGTCGTCCACAGACCGCCGTTTGAATGTCAGCGCAAGTGAGTGTTTATATTTAGCCGCGCAGCTAATCCATAATGAAGCGGAAAACCACCAGAAACCTTCTAAAGTAACTCCTGGCTGGAAGAAGCGTCTCAAAAAAGGACTTTTAAACTTTAACTAGACCGTGTTTATGTGCGTACACACATTGTATGCACACTCAGCCTGTTTGTGGGTGTGTGGGCACATGTACAGTTTGTGTGTGTATTTAGGTTCCTGTGCATGAATGTGCATCTGTGTGTATTTATATGTGTGTGTTTGGCACAGGGATTCACTATAAAACCATATCTGTGCAGAAATCTAAAGTTGAGTTTTCCCAGTAAAAACATGAGGCTAAATCGGGGCGGCCACTTTAGCCAGGGCCCACACAGCTGAGACCAGAAAGCCTCAGAGGGCCATCGTGGAGAGATACCTGCATGAATACAGGAGCCCCAGATAGGCAATGTTTACTCCCACCCTGATAAAAATATGTTATTTGGCAATCCCTCGCAGTTATATGGTTTTATTATTTACACTGCGTAGCTGATTTGCATATTGACCTGAAAAACTCTGCAACCCTAATGTAGGATCTCTGGTTAAAACTGTCAGCATTCAATAAGTCATGCAGCTCCTATTTAATATGCAGCTAAGCTAAGCTAACCCTAACCCAGTATGTGTCATCCCTCAGTTACTATCTCTGCAGCCTTTCTTATCCAATATTCAGATACTACTTTACAGTGAAAGGAACAACCATTTATATCGTTTTTCCTTATAAAGTTAAATGAAAGTTTCAAGACATGCTAGTGGTATAGTAATACTGTAGCTATCGGTCCGGTTTTAGTCCCAGTTTATCTGTCATTATTATTTATAGACGTAGCCCGCTGTGTAGCAGCTTCACATGGTCCTAACAATGCAACTGCATCACCGCAAGCTGTCATTTCCCCTTTGCGCATATAAAATCCAGACCTGCAATAATGTATGTTTTTAAATGTTTGCCTTTTGAAAACGATGGTTATGCTTATTTTGAGTATATTTTCTTTTCTTTGTGAATTGGATAAATGTTTAAGGAAATGATGAAAATTCCTTGAGGTCACGTCGTTGCACAGGGAGGTTTTAGTACGTGGTCGGTGCCAGGGTTCATGTGTGGATACCATGTCTCTGAGAGGTTATAACGGGTTCTGTACGGTCCACTTTGTGCTTATTTGCGTGTTCAAGGCCGTGTAATTTGTGTTTACAGTATGTGGATATGTCTCCCCTCTTGTTTACTGTGGCCAGTGCTTTCTCTTCGCAGCAGATGAACTGTTTTGTCTTTAATTGTGCATCTCATCTCATTTTAGGTAAGCTTCCACTGTATATATGTGCCAGATTTGCTCCAGTTTGTGACTCTTACAACCTCAGAACCAGTGCCTGGATACGGTTCCAGTTACCTGCTGTGCGGGCTGAGGCTGGAAAAAGGAGTCTTTTTTATTATGGTCCTTGGTCTTGGAATGACCTTCAATCAAGCCTCAAACTGATGGCACTTGTCCCTATAGCCTGTTTTAAATTGAAGTTGTCTGAGGTCCTTACCACCAGCTGCTCTTGCAGTAATAAGTAGTGTACCTTTCTTACTGTCCCAAATGTGCACAATGTAGTGACTGCTTTTCGTCTTTTGTTTACTTAGTTGTGTTCTCTGTATTTTACATGTCTGTGTTATGTGTAATAATGTGTAACGTTGCTGCCTTCTTGGCCAGGTCAGCATTGTAAATGAGATTTTATCTCAATGCTTTTATCTGGTTAAATAAATCTCTGCTTTTATCACCTCCTCAAAATCTTCATCTCTCTGTACTCACATGCAGGACGAGGACTTCCAGGAAATGCTGAACACTGCGCAGACGCTGGAGACTCAACATGGCCACCTGTTTGAGAAGGTCATAGTCAACGATGACCTCTCGGCGGCCTTTAGCGAGCTGCGGTTGGCGCTAAAGAAAGTGGAGACCGAGACTCACTGGGTTCCGGTTAGCTGGACTCACTCCTGAGATCCACACAAAAAGAAAAGGGAAGGGCTTTGACAATAATATGCAGGTTTTTTATATCTTTCTATGTCTGCTGCAGCTGGTGTTGGGGAAATAACGGGAATAAAACAAGGCCAGACGGCTTCGTCGCCATACCTGAGCATCACAGAGCTAAAAATAATCTTTTAGCCTGAGATCAGGTTGGGTTTAGACCTCAGCTGTGTTCTGGATACGGATCTCCAGGTCTGACCAGATCTGACAGAGCTGAGGGTAAGGGCGTACGTCCAGAATATGGGTTCTCGACAATGATCTGGGTCTCAGTCTGTGCCACAAGAGTTGGAGCTCCATGTGGAACGAGCTTGGACCGCCAGCACATCAGAAACAGCCTCAACCAGGTCTCCATTTTTAGAGTGTTTATAACATTAGACCATTAGAAACCAAAGGGATTGACTTCTTTCTTCTTGGTGGACAACTGACATGCATTATGTCTGTCAAAGAACACAATCGCTTGGGGGAAAAGAGGGAGAAAAAGGAAAACACCTTCTGTCTTATATTTCTGTGCTTCTATAATGCTTCCTTGACTGTTACTCCAAACAAAATATTATCAGGTACACTCGAGAAAGGGCAGTAAAGTATAATTTTATTTAAGAGATTTTAATATATTTTCTAATACCCTCCGGGTGTTTTTTGCCTACATTTTATATACATATCTTTTAAAGTAACCTGATCTTAAAAATAGCAACATCTCTGACAGCTTATTACACCAGAGGCGTATCATCTTTCAGTAAACTGTTTGATTTCATAACCCTGGTCTGTACTTTCTCCCTACAAAGCACACAAAGAGCCATTTTATTTAGGTGTTATTCCATTTAGAAACGTTTTGCAAATCCACCCTTCATATGAAGGTGCCCAGCATAACAGCTTTGCCATTTAATGTCCCAGAACTGGACATTTTTGGCTGTCTGCTAGAAGAAAATGGTCACAATTGTGTTTTATTAGGGTGGAGTCTGTATTTTTATTCACATAAAAAGGGCTTCAGCAAGGCTGCTAATAGAAGGTCCAAAGCACACTTCCAGGGTTTTAATTAAATGCTAAGTAAGCCTAGCTGCTACTGACTTTATGAGCATTAGAAGTTTATTGCTGATTCTAGTCTCCTATTTCCAGCCTAACTTATTCATTTTTTACTCATAGCTTCTCTTTTTTAACTTCATTTTCAAAGAAGCTAGACATTAATCCTGGCTTTACTTTAATCATTAACAATGTTAGAGCCCTGCTAGCAACATTTTACACTCTAAAGGATTTATTTGCTAACTAATTTACTTTCTTGCAGATAAAGATTGATACCACTTCATGTCTACATATTATATATGGACCTAGAGTCAAGAGACAATTAGCCTAGCTTAGCTTAGCTTAGTTTAGCGTTGAACTGGAAATGGAGAAAAACAGTTAGCCTTGCTCTTTCTTGTGTTCAAAAATATGTAGCACCTTTCAGGTTGCGGTTAAATATACTTGTTTCTGTTTGTGAAGAACATGTTCATTTAGAATTTTTAAAGGTGCTCATTCACGTTTTCTTTTTACTTCAGAGTATAAGTTTCACAATGCTTTGTCGATGCTAAGCTAAGCTAATTATCTTTTGGCTCTGGCTCCATACTTAACATACAGACATGAGAGTAGTATAGAATCTTCTTGGCAAGAAAGCCAATATGTGTATTTCTCACAACATAAAACTATTCCTAGTAGTTATGTTTTTTTAAAGAGTCCAGCTCAGGTTGCATCGCCCAAATGTATTTGGTCTTCTATTCTTCCTTTAACTCCTACTCAAATATTTATAAATAAATGTGTCCATTTTTTAAAAGGGTAATAGGAGTGTTAATGTTCAGTAATGATATTTTAACACCCCTCATTTTGCCTCTCGTGTTTTATTGATTTTTAGCATCACATTAAGTTCCCTTTCAATGTATAATTGTACTTGCTCACCCATGCATATCTTAGCCCTCTGGCATCTTCTTTATAGATCAGAATCAGATATGTACAGTCTCCAGAAAATATTTGTAATTTGTTGCTGTAAATGAAATGCTGTTGTATGAATTTGCATTATTCTTGATAACTGCTACATTTTATATTAAAGAAAATCCAACTAAACTTGTATTTCTAAGGTGTCAACTGAATTGCTGTCTTCAACTGGGCAAATATTGAGAGCAGTGATGTGTGAAGTGGAAAAATGTTCCAGTGTTCCTGGGATTTGTGCCATTGGGTGCCATTCACATCTCTCTTTGTTCGGTTTTGGGAATAATATTCCAGCCACATCTTTCACAGAAGAGTGCACAGTTGTGCAAACAGAGCTGACACCTTTCATCCCGTAACTAACAGCGCTAGAGAGAAGTTAATGTCAATCACCGTCTGTGGCCATTTCTGAAATCATCTGAGTACTTTTCCTTAAACTGCAATTTAATTTGATAAATTAGTTATAAATTGTTATTTGGCTTGACGTTAGATTCAATAGAAATGTATTGGAAATCAGGAGAAGAAAATGTGCTTATTTCCAGTCGTTCACAATTAAACCACAAAAAGAATGTGCAACTAGATTAGTTGAATGAAATAGCGTGAGTCAAACCTCCAATGAAGCAGACAAACTAATATAAATGTGTTTGTTTCATGTATTAAATTAAGACACATTAGCCTCATGTTGCTACTTACAGATCTGATGTTTTCGTTTGCTGCTGTCTTTTGTTTCTTTAGCGGTGCAGAAACCTCAGCAGACGTTTAAGTCGCATGCTTCATGTACATCATGAATAATTTGATGAGTCTGTTTCTCTTCATTTTGCTTTTTCCATACACCATCATTTCCATCTCAGCCAAGCCATATTTTGAATTTCCGGCCTTTCTACTTGGTTGCGCAAATTGAAAATGCACGCAAAAAACAGACTTTTAGTTGTAACATCCAGATGGAGTCTAAGCACCTAAAAGAGACGTTGAAGATTTGGATAAAGCTTTAAGGAAAGGGCCTGAATCCAGTTACTGCTGAAACCACTAAAGCAATGCAGCCCAATTAAACCCCAGTGCCCTGCTACAGCTGTGTGCCAAATTACTAATTCAGATGTCACTGTACCTTTGAAAACAGTGGCTCTGTGAAAGGGTGGGGAGTCGGTGGGGGTGGTAAAAGGGGGCTCTGGAGGAGTCCAGCTTCTATCCAGTGACCCACTCGAGGATTCAATGGGCCTCCGCTTGATGAATTTCCAAAATAAATCCCCCACTAGTCCAAATCAGGTCGCCTAACCTTCACATTTCCTCTTTTCCACAGTGTTCACTTTGATGGCTGAGTGGAGCAGGAGAGAAGGGGGGGGGGTGTTTACAGCCAAGGTGGATAAAGACACAGTGAGATGGAGGCAGGGAAGGTCAGGAGGAGGTAACTGCTCTCAGTTGGGGTTAACGTAAGAACTGGTTATTCCATGTCTTGCTCTCTCTTTATGTCTTGCCTCAGTCAGTCTTTCTTCTTAATTAGGATAACAGAGTGACGGAGGGAGACTGCCAGCTGTATGTACAGGAACATAGACTCTCCCATCATGCCCTCTGATCTAAGGCAAGTAAAGTGAGTAGGTGAGTGAGAAAGCTTTTCCCCTTCAAGCTCAATGATGCGTTTTCAACACAAGACAAACGCCACCCTACATTGTTCTAAGTGGAATACTTGGCATAGACATTCTGGAGGTTCTAAGTGAGTGTAAATGGACATTTTCTCTCACGTCGTAATACCAAAGAAGGACCCGTGTTCTGGGCTTTTTAACCCAAAAATATCATGAGTAAAATGTTCTCTGTCAGACTTGGAGGAGCCAATGTAGCTCCTTCTCCAGTATTTTAGTTGTGACTATTATTCACTCCTCGCTTCAACCCATTAAATTCAAGTTTGTCTTTATTCACCTACTATCTCATCTGCTGTAGGTTTTTCCATGCATTTATTTGACTGAAGGTGTCAAGGGTGTCGAGCTATGTTTTGATAGCCCTCCGATTGCCTTAGAAGGGAGTGACGCGACTTGGACTCCCAAGTCTTGTTTCAGTAACAAACGATGAGCGCCTGATTCAGCGTCCTTAGAGGTACTGACGGACATTCTGCTTGCTCACTTGTTTCGTTGACATGTCATCATCCCGCGCCTTAAGTAGCCCGCAAGTGATTGGAGCCCGGATGCTGTGCTTTATTCTCTTTAAATTAGGACGACAGAAACACATGTTCGCAGATTAGGTATCCCTGGACAAGGATAACGAGAGGAATCAGCCCCATATGCCAAGGTACTTTAGCTGAGTTATGATGTAATAATGAAAAATACTATGTGCGTACAGTTGGGTCTGCGTATATGATGTATAAAACGGACCAGTAAATGGCATTGCCCTACAGTAAGTAGTAGCAAAAAAAAGGAGACGCTCTCGTAAATCTTTACTAAAGTTGTATAAACGTCTGCCTGCAGCCCATGACTGATTTAAGATAACAAATCCCTCGCCCTCTATTCATCTTTCTCCGTCATCTCTTGAAGAGTGAGCTGCCATGTGAGTGAAGGCCAAGCAATGGCTTCCCCAGCTTAGACATGGCGCTCACAGAATCAAACTGCTCTTAGTCTATCAGACGACTATAATAGTTTAACAGTTACATCTAAGGATTTATTGTAACAGAAGTCCAGCTTTAATCTCAGATTCCAGAGTTTAATATTGCAGTTATGGTTTGTGAATCGCTCTAGTTCTTTCCCTTTAGCTGTATATATTTTCATGCCCATAAATCCATGCATTAAGGGATTCCATTGTTCAGAAGATATGGTACCAAGCTAGACAGACAAGGGGGAATAAGATGTGGAAAAGTCAAAATGCCGTTCTGTCCTGTCATAGGGGTTCCTATTAACGCATTTTGGAAACCGTTGAAGTGAAACGTCTAAGTCTCGCGTTACGATATACACTGCAATCATTTAGATTTACTACGTTCAAATTACAGAGTCAGGACGAATATCCTGAACGGGGCTCAATGTGATAAGTCAGACAGATTGTATTGAGCATCAGAAGAGGGTAGTCGGGGTGAAAAGGGGAGGGGTAGCCAGGCTCCTGCTGAGAATCCTCATATTTTTCATAAGTTCTTGTCCTGAATGGGCCTTTCTTTCTCCTGCTTCTTTTTCTCTGCTATCCGGCTTTTTCCCAATCCTTTCATGTGGTGACTCAGTCCATCACCATGGCTCTACCGTAGGAGCCAGCCAGCGATGCTGCTCTGTTTTCCTCATCCCGGGTAAATGTCCTTGACCATTGGGAGACTGTTCTGTAGACTAATGGGGCTTCAGGCCAGGAGCTTCCGCCCACCCTGTCTCCTCAGCCTAATTAGCCCCACCATTACCTCATGTCTGTAGGCAAAGGTCTTCAGGACACGTTACCTTGAGCTGTATTCCTCAATTACAGGACTTAAGAAACCTGGAGGGTGGGGAGCGAGGAGTCAGTGGATGCCCTTCATTCCTCCGTGGCCTGAGAACGCCTTTCACCCTTATCAGAATTCTGGATAACAACACGCTCAGTCTAATAGCCGCAGAGCAGTTGGTCATTAATACTGGGTGCCGTATGTATACACTGCTTGATTTGGTTGCACAGGTTAACTCGTCTCTGTGTACTTTTGAAAATGAGTCCAAGGGGTAAAAGTTCATCCGAAGGGTCCGCTGCTCTAAAACATTCCTCTGACACATGTGGAGCTAAAGCAGGGTACTGTGGCCGAGGTTGCACAAAGGCATTGACTATGTTAGAGGAGTTTAGAGCTGTCCACCTGTATTTTCTTAAACTTTCCCTCCCGAGTGTTGTTGGCCTCTACCGACGCAGTTTTAATTACACGGACGCGGAACTGTCATCTTTAAAGTTGGAACCCTCTGGAGGTCAAGATCTTTCTTGGTGTGCTGCAAATTAGTCTCAACACAGCCCCTAGATGAGGTGAGTGAGAAAATATCACCTGCTTTCCAAATGCGTCTCTTTTCATTGCATGAATTGTTCTTTGAAAAGTCTGTATTATATGTTTCCAGCAGCGCTGTCATTTGAACAACCTCATGCAACTTTGTAAAACCCAATACATGCAAATGTAAGTAGCAAAACAGTGTTTCTCCATCGTCCAAGCATACACCACTCAAATGGAATGTAGCAGAGCGTCCAGCTGGGGTATGAGAGCCCAGCAGCAGTAGCCATGCTGACCCAGTGTAATGACGGTAAGTGGATTACAAGGAGGCCCTGGTCAATGGTCATTAATATTGAATCTGCTAAAGTTACCTCCATGTGGCAGCAGCTACACCACAGGGACGGAGCCAAGGACCTCCAAGATACCTGAGAAGCTCATTGCTTTTGTGTGCAGGGCCTCAGATGAGCTGACAGCCGTCTGAAACAGAAATGGACTGCAGAAGGATCGAGAGAGGTCAGTAGGACAAGTTCTTTTTTTGGATTAAGAGTCGATTATTGAGTTTCATAGGGTTAGGGTTATCTGTGCTGGCCTCACCACTGTCAGATTTATATTTCCATTAGACATATGACATTTCTGTGTCAGAGGTGAATGGAATTTTGTTAAAAACTGCATCTATTTTAGTGAACTTAATTTTGTTTTGCCAACATTTAAAAATACTTAATTGTATGGCAAAATCAAGTTATTTCACTAGAATCGTTGCAATCAGTGGTTTGCTTGCCAGCCAGGTCTACATAACCCAAGCTATTATTGACGGCCAAGTCAAACTTTCGTGAACTGAAGTAAAGCATGTCTTTATGAAAGTTATGAGGCATTTATACATACCCTACCGTTAGCAACAGGCTTGCTCACAGATAGTGCTAGATAGCTCACAGATTTAGTATGACCATGCTTGTGACTGGCTAACCCTAGCAAGTTCATAGCTGACTAGCATGATAGCAATAAGTTCATAAGCTACAAACTAACCAGCCATAACAGTGGCTATGTCAACAAGCTTTCAGCATTGTCTATATTACAATATTACAAAAGAACTTGTCCTACTGACCTCTCTCGATCCTTCTGCAGTCCATGACTTTTTACTTCACTTTATGGTGTAAATGGGCATTTACTCGCAATAATAGACACGCCGCAGCATAAACAGTTCTACAGGGACAGATTTCTCAAAATCTGGACAAATAAAACCGTAGTCCTTGCACCTGCAGTTGATGATGTCATGAACACATGTGGAGGAGTAACTTATTGTTGAATATTGAAACAGTCATCCTTCTACTGTTATCTATGGCTATATTAGAGCATTACAGCTATTTTATCCTTCACAATTGGCTGCCATTTAAGTGTTAAAAAATGTACTCTATATCTAATATACTGTCCTTCGTGCAGGTGTGCAACCTTTATGGCTTTTGCAAAAAGGTCTTGATTGCCAAATACAACATGAGATACATGTGTGGTCTTGAAAACGTTAGCTAATAGGAGAAACATGTCGGATTCCCCATAGATTTGTGAAGACATAATTTTGATTGCATATACTGTAGTTCCACAAGGTTAAATATCGTCACATTATGGATTTCTGCATTTATAAAAGCTGAGGGACACCTGACGAGCGTGTTCATGGTGTAACAAGCGCTCCCATGAAACCCTAGAGGTTTTTGGAATGTATACCTTTGCGCTTATGTGGGTTCAGGCTTCGCGCAAAGACCTTGTACCAGACATGTCGACATCACGTTGTTATTACCATGTTCTATGAAACATGCTGACATGTTAGGAGCTCTTGGCATCTCTGTATCAACACCTTGCAGGGTTGACAGCGCTCAACCCTGATCATGACAATCACAGATGAATTGCTAAATGTGTTCCCAGGGACTCAATGTAAAGGCCCCTGGACCGACACACTCCACTGCCGTGTTTTGACAAGTTGTCATCTTTTTTTTTGGATGGCTAGGTATGAAGAGGAGCACAGAGTGGCTGCGTAGACACTCACTGTGTGCTGTTTCTAATCAAGCGCTCGCCCAGCCTTGATGGCCTTCCTGTCCACCTGGGAGGTTTCATGAGAACTCACGTGATCCCAGGAAAGGATAAAAAACAAACAAAATCAAGGCTGAGTGGATTAAACCAACCAAATCATAGGGAGAGAGACTTTCTTTTTTGTAGAGCAAGAATAACAAGAAGCAGCGTGATTTTGAAACGGGTCATGTCCCTTTATGAGGTGAGGTAATTTCCAATAAGGAGCCATAGGTCCTGTGAGGAACTGGTCCTATGGCTTTGCCAATATATTATGTGTTAAGCAGACAGGAGACTGGGCTACAAGGCCCCGTCTAAAGGCCAGAGCTAGTGAACGGAGGACAGATCTGTTCAACACAACATATTCAACTGTCAGAGTCATTGTGACTCTCATGAAAGACACCATGTGATGGAGCCGTAAGACAAACAACCCACAAAAGTGATCCCCGTTCCCAACTAATAACATTTATTTTTATACTCAAGTGTGATGACTTTCCGACCTCTGAGGCGTTTATGAGAAAGTGCAGCATTAAGTTGGAAAAATAAATGGCAGCCGAAGGGGACATCTGACAAGAAAGGCGTCAGGAAAATAAAGAGATGCTTAGGGCCTTGTTAGTCAAAATCCAGAGGCGGGAGAGCAGGAGGGAGTTCTTCCCAGCAGTCCGTCGGAGCCTGTGTGTCATGTGTTAGCAGGTGTTGATGGTGGGGAGTGGTGCTGCAGCGAGCTCTTGAGGTTTTGGCTACCGACAATTGGTCCTAATGAAAGATGCTCCACAGGGGCTGGTGTGAAGCCAAGCAAAGGTTGAGAGAATGGAGCGCCATTTTAACCAAAGCCATCTGAGAGGAGGAAATGCCCACAGTCCATATAGTCTGGCTCCCTGGCACTCGGACCACTCTGCAGCCCTCCAGAGGGGCCGAACCGGACCCCCTCCCCTCCGCTTGTGCAATGGAGCAGCAGCGGAGCTCACACGAAGGCCACAGACAGACTGATTGGTCTTCAGAGCAGTGTGATTACACTTCATTGTTAACATTGGAACAGCTCTGACTTGCCTTTTAGTGGTTTGTTGAAAACTTGTACAGAAACGAATTGTATTTTCCAAATGTTAAAGCCTCAAAGTGGCTATTGGGATACTCCCGATTGCAGCTGTCCTCTTCTTTTGAGAACTATTAAGGCTACTGTTTGGGAAGAAAAGGCAATAATAGCGACAATATCAAGCTTTTTCTGTTGGATTATTTACCTTCCTGCTTCTGCAATAAATTCCCCAGACTGTTGCTGAAGGCCTAAAAGAAGATGTGCCAAATGTCGAGTCACACAGGACCTTTAATGGTCCAGAAATTATGGTGAAACATATGAATAGTTCTTGAATAGGACTTTATCTACACTACAGGCTAAAACATACTTACAAATACAAATAAGTGAATGAACGAAATACTATCATCTTGAAATCTGCAACTTCTTACTGTAGCAAAATATCAAATGACATAAATGTCTCATGCAGCAGACTGGCCAGAAGTTATATTTGACACTGATTAATTACACTATAGAGCACCTTTTGCTATTTTAAAGTTGAGTGCGTGTTGCCGGTAAAAAAAACAACCCTTTTCTTATAAAACAGTCTTCCTGTGCAGTAACACGGACAGTGACAAAGAAATAAACCAAACATGATGTTTTATATAACGCCTATGTCATCTTTCCATAAATGACTCAAGGGTTAACCAAAGACTATTGATAGCCTTCAGTCATGTACGCTGACACTGCAGGCCACCCTGGAAGCCAGCTGATGTTAAACACAGAATAAATCCTGCTGTGGCTGCCTGTTAATCACAGTATGAGGTTGGCTGAGCACATGAGGAAAAGGCCAAGTGACGGTCAGGCATGTTATGGAATTCAGCATGGGGAAACTCAACTCAACTTCGCAGTGACTTTCAAACCTAAACATTCATATTTGACTCAAATGTCAAAATGATGTTTTCCTCCCCCATGTAAAACAATAAACTCTACATCAGCTCTGTGCTGACCAAGAAGTGGATGGCAAAAAGAGTATGTTTAACATTGAAATGTTTTGCTTTTCTAGAAGTAGAAGTAAGACACAATTCTGCTATATAACATAAGTACTGCTATAAGTACTGCAACATTTTGTATTAATATGATTGTATATATATTGCAAAAGTTATATTGGGTGATTAATACCACTCTCATATCTGTTTTAAATACACAGCCAAAGCAGGGAAGACAGCTAGCTTGCCTCTCCAAGCAAAACTACAATGTGTCATTTTGACATTCCAAACTAACAAGATACAACATGGAAGGATTGAAGACTGAGCTACTGTTACCCTTCAACATAATATATTATGATATACTATATTTATAGTGAATTATAGTTATAGAGGTTTAGGCAAAGCCAGCTGCTAACCTTTTCCCAACCTGTTTTTATGCTAAGCTAAGCTCATTGTCCCCTAGCTCTAGCTTCACATCTAACGTCTCATCTAGTCCTCAACTATTCAATTTAAACATGAATAATCCCCAAAATGTTGCAAAATTACTTTAAAGTTTTTTTTCCCAGTTTACACTTTAACCGACCCGCTCACATTCATTAGAAATAGAACCTGTGACAAACGTTAAGTAAACATTTTTGCATAGGGATCATTAATCATACTTTATTAGAGGACAAAAATGATGCTATTGCAGTTAAAGTACGATCAGATCTATTGTACCACTTCAATACAAATACTAATTCAAACTAAAGGAATACATGAGAGTAACAGTTTGAACTTACTTCAATTGGATTGCTTAAGAATAACATAGGATAACCAAGACTAAATATAGCAGTGACAGAGGTGTGCTGGTCTTTGTTAAAGTGATGAACAACAGAGATGTTTCGGGGGGAAAGTCATCTCCTAATTGCATTTGTCTGTCTCTTTCTCTTTTCCGTGCCTTTCACAAGGATGTCTCATTATTTCCAAAGAGCAATATTACTCTCTCATGCTTTTTCTGATTGGATTGGCAGCGCCCAAACGCTGGAAGCACACCAAGTTAAGAGTTTCATTCAGCACCCCCTCCCTAATGATGGGAGGACAGGGAACCAGCCTCTTCTCTCACTACACTTAACAAGTCGCCCTCTTTGTCTGTTCTCACTCTCTCTGCCCGTCTCACAGCTTTTCCATTCCAATCTTCCACTCAACGTCCATCTCCATCTCAATCCACGTGTTCTTCTTCACCCCCCTTTCCAAAAACAGGCCTAGAACTCCCTCCTCCCCTGTCCTTCCTTGCTCTTTATTACCTTGCCCACGCTCTCCTCTCCTGTTTTCAGCTGCTACCTTCATCCTGAGACAGGGGAATGTAGGAACAAAGGGACCCTGATGTCTTCCTGGAGAAGTTCTAAAACAAAAGTCAAATTGAATTAGAGCTCTCCGAACATTAGCAAAAGAGGCAGTGCCAAACTCAGACGTCCTCTTAGAACGCACTCTCACAGAAATAATTACAGCAGAGATGAAGCGAGGGAGACAGAGGATAAAGGAGGTGAAGGCAGGAGAGAGGGAATATCTCTTTTGTTGTTTTAAGCGTGCTGAATGTCTCCAAAGAGTAGAACCAGCTGCTATCTCCAGGCAAAGAGAAGAAGGAGCCCGGGCAACGCGACCCGTCTAGCAGAACAGATTATGCCAGCTGAAGGGTATTTAGAGGCTTTTATCTAGTAAACAGGTCAAGGTGGGGCCAACATATCCTCACATGAACCAGACAAAAGACAGCTTTTGCAAGTCTTTCAGAACATTGTGAGCGTCTATCCCCCCCAACGCCAGCAGAACTAAAGCAGGCTTACTAACCAACCAAGTGGGAACCTACCCTGAACCCAATGACCTGAGCATATACGTTGATTTAAGTTATTTCATTAAAATGTTCCCAGTACATTTGCACTGCTTTAGTGAGATATCAGCTGAAAGGCCTCCTAATGTTGTGGCCTTAAATATCTGTTGGTGATGTCATAACCATGTGACGGTCCAGTTCAGTCCACCATGAGACAATGAAGCTAAGGTCGACTCCATTGTATAGGCTTGTGATATTGCTATCCACACCTACTGTAACAATAATATAAACAAATACAACAGGGTTTTGTCTAAACGCCCTCTTACTTTCGGCATGCGACCAAAATGCCGATTTCCCCCGTATTTCCCCGTATTTTAAAGTGATGGCAGAAATCAATATTTCTGTTCGTCAAAAACTGTATTATTACTCCTAAAGTATGAAAACCGTGTCAAATAGGCCGACAGACGGCATAGGCAGCTTTGTTTTTACGGAACTCGGACGTCACGTTGATGTTGACGTCCGCGGCACCATCTTGTATACAGGCGTCATGTTCTCGCGAGAATTGATACTTCTTATAAGATCAGCGCCACCCTCATACTATATTTTTCTAGAAAAACCCCTGTTCAAGATCTGTTCTATATTGAAGCCACACACAGCTTCAATATACTGAATTACATCTGCTTTTCAATTGTTTATTTTTACGTTAAATGACAACCTGCAGTTTTAAAGAAAACACTGTATATGCCAGTCAGGGGTGCTGAGAATATTCAAGTTTATGATGACTTTCTCTAAGATGTGTTTTGCGGCCACATGTGCTCATTCAGCTTTTCTGGAAATCCTTAAAAGCGCTTGTAAAGCGCCTACATGATTTCCAAAGAGGAGCCAAGTGTCGGCTTTCAGAAGTGCAACCAACATAAACAAAGTGTGTTTTAAGTCATGTAGATGTTGTCATTGGTTTTGCCCAGAAGCCCTATGGACATGAATCTTGAATTATTTCTATTTTTGACAAGAGTCCATCCACTCCAAAGAAAGCACTGGCACTAAGAGATCGCCACTTGAAATACATATTGTGCACAGTATTTAAAAACCACAATTGCAGGTTTATGTCCAAGAAGCTCCAGCAGTGATATTGTTGCAAAATCATATTCCCAACGGTATCAGGTTTTGTTTGCTGGGACTCATTTAGAAACGATTTTGATAAAATGTCATGTTGCATCCAAACTTTGAAGACAACTTGAACCATTGCAATCATTATCCTTTTTTATTTGTCGCTATAACCTATCCTTTATACCTTTATTTAGATGAGTGACATGCCTCAATGATGGGTTAATATGTAGATATTATCCCGGCTGTGTGTGTATAAGAAATAATTATGATTAGTTTTCTTTGGTTCCATTATCACTCTTGTGTTTCAATGTGTCTCTCGTGCTAGTGCCTGTTTAAACAGTCAACGAACCAGGCAATTACATATAACTGGCGAATGATCTCATCAAAAGATCTTTTTTTAGCAGTTACCCAGAGTCAACTATACGAAAGTAACAAAAGTGAGTCATAAACTTTTCCTTGGAAGAAATGTACACGACAGCCCCTCGAGCTTCTTGTCCATCACGACTCACCCATGCTGAATCTCATTTAAAAGCACAGGGGATTATGGGAAATGACAGGCGGGATTGTGGAGCTTTTTACAACGGGACAATGTGGTCACGGCCTCTTGTTAGAGTCCCTTTAACTGTTTCTATTTTAGAACCCGGTGGATTAGAGCGACACATCTCACCGGTGCTCATTACAATGACCAGTGTCACAAAATGTCCTTTACTGCTTTTAACCGCACAGCCATGAGCCACACTGAACTGGTTTTGACACGAAGCCTGAATAAACATCCCAGGAGGATGTGAATGCATCGGGGGAAAAATACAGGAGATACGCTCACAAGCTCCCTTTAAACCAGGAACAGGAACAGTAGTCAGCGCACCTCCTCATCATCACTCTTGTTACTCACGCACAGCTTTTGTGTATGTTAAATGTGAGTGTTAATTGAGTAGTGTGGAAGTTGCACACACTGCGAGCGGATGCAATCATGATGTCCATGTGTATGGAGGTTGGCCGCTGTACCTTTCTGTGTGTGTCGTCAGCGTGTTTCCATGCAGTTCAATCAGCGACTGAACTCAGGCATTGGTGAAAAAGCACTCGTGTTTATTATGCTGTATTAAGTTTTAGTGGAAGAACATCTAAGAGGGAGCAGGTGCTTCTGGGCTCACAGCATATTTGTTTTACTTTGTAAAGGGCCCAGGCTGGGGAGAGCGTTTAATTTAATCCTTAAACGAACAGCAATTAGGCTCGCTAATGAGGCCCAGGGTTAGATGTATTAAGACTCTGTTTATCCTGCTTTCCTTCCCTTTTTTTCTCCTCTTCCATCCGTCTTTGCATTGTTTTTTACTATAAGGAAAGCTCAAACGCACAAACTTTACGTCAGCACTGTCTGAGCTCCATAGCCCCCCCCCACTCCAGCACTTAATACAGACAGTTTGTTCCAAATCAAATACCTGGAGGGGGAGGCAAACATAAATCTAATCTTTTAAGAACAACATCCATACAGATCTCTCTTGATACTACTGATGAGCTACTACTTCTCCTACCCCTGCGGGATTCTTGGTGATTGATTTACATGCAGGCTCACTCCAAATTACCCAAAACTGTTTCATAAGAAAGTAGTTCCACCTGCTGTGCCGCCATCGCGCCAAGCTAAAAGGGAAAGGTCTGTGCTGCTGCTGGCAGACAGTGTGACAGACAAGGCGGCATACGTTTGTGCTTTTAGAGTAAAGGGGTTTAATCACATTAAATTAAAAGACGTCTGCATTTATAAGGAGAATGTTTCCTACCATGGTTTGGGGCCTGAAGACATTTTTATGTTTCTGTCCCTATCACTTTTGAGTGAGTTTGAACAGAAAAAAGAGTATAAAGTAGGATTTTCTAGAGCTGTTCATTTGCCGTATTTGCAAATAATTTTCTTTACAAGCCACCATGTTCAGTGACTGTCCTCATCCACTTTAATTACTATTCTGCAAAAACATATGCTACAATTGGTGTTGCTTTTACACATCCAAAAGTACAATGTCTTTATCAGTGGCTTTTCCACTTCAATTTGAACATTTCCATGTCCAAAATAAGGCTTAACATACTCGTTTGGATTGGTGTATCTACGTTAAACTGAGTGAACCTGTTTGCCGAGTCTAAACAGAGAGTATCCACCCAAATAGACTGTTTTCACTTGCCAATGTTTGTCTGCAGGACACTGCCAAACCAGTAGTGAGAGGGGAAATAGGCTCTCAAATATGCGGTCATGTGGACACTCAAAAGGGAAAGCATACAGGGATATTATTATTATGACAGCATTTTCCTTGACATTTCGCAGACTCTGACCATGCAAGTCACAACACTTGCATTTCTACAGTTACAGTTCACACAGGTAGTTTGCATCTGCTCTGTACACATAAATATAAATAATTCTATTTCAGTTTTATTTGTATTCTTTATATATATTTTCCTTAATCTTATTTTTGTATTCCAAACAACATAGAGCAATATAGTAATGGTAATGTTTCATTACACTAAAAGAGATTATTAAAAGTTTGAGTTTAGTCATTTTTTAACCAACTCGCGTTCCGTTGTATTTGGTTGTATCATAGCAACCAAAAGGGTCGGATATTGCTGGGAGAGGGCGCGTGTGGTTTCCATGGACACGGTTGATACCAAACTTACGGTAGAAGTTTAGAAATAGACAAAAACCTAGAAGTACACGGTAAGTTTACATGAGTAGAAGTAGCAAGTCATGGTTAAAACTTGTAATATGTGTTTTTTATTGACAAGGAAAAGCGCAAAGTAGTTGTAGTTAGTCGAGAGTAAGCTAAAGGCTGTGTATTAGCTTTGCTAACGGCACTACACTAACGCTTAAACTAAGTTAACATATTAAACGTTGGTACTTAAACCTCGACATTGTTGTAAAAAGGAAGAGCTTGACAACTACCATGTAAGCACGTGAGCAAGTATTCGAATTCCCTACTGCTTAAATATATTTCTTAAAGGTAAATAATATTCAGAAAACCATAATTTTAGACGTTATTTAACACCATAAACTCAACGTGCCTTTTTTAGAACGTTAGCTGAAATGTTAGTTAGCTTTTCAATGTATTTTCACGCTTTGATTGAACGGCAAAAATACGTATGAACAATTACTTTCACTATAATTTAATCTGAACATATTTTTTAAATGAATCATTATGGCTATGAACTGTTGGAAAATAGTTTGAAACGATTAACAATTATCTTAAGCCTAAATTAACATGGTCAGTTAAGAATCCAAACTCTTTATTCAATTAACTATTATATAAAGCAAAGAAGAAATAGCTAATCATTACACTTAAAAAATCAAACAATCTAATATCAAAGTAGTCTCAGAAATAAAGCATGACCTCTCAATTTTTCCTCATGAGCCCCAAAGCCAACAGATGACAAATAATGAGTTTGAGTAAAGTGACACACCGTTTAAAATAGTGTTGTTTTAATTTTTTCAGTTTCAGAATATCCCAGCCGCTGCTATGGGGCAATCACTGACGAGGGCAGCCCAGTGGACCCCGGCCAGCTCTGGTACTGGCAAACTTGAGTCCACGCCAATGAATGAGTCCTTGTTGAAGGAAATCCTGAGCTTTGCTGAGCAGTTCGGCTCCCAACACCCACAGGAGGCCTTGCATGTGTTTCAAGAACCTCTCCAGTGGAGTACCACTTTAGTGGCATCTGATTTCAAAACAGACTATGACATCAGGTTGGTCTAATCATGAGGCAGGCAGCTGGTTGGCCGGTGTTTTCAGTATTACGTGTCTGTGCAGGATATGCTGTCACCATGGTGTCCAAATGTATTTTACCTTGGCTTTACTCAAAGCAGTAGGCTATAATTAATTTGTTATTCAGCTTCAGTTAGACTACATTCCCTTTTATTTCTTCAGAAGTTCTGGTCCAGCGTGTGGTTAGCTTTGTATCTTGGAAGTGGAGAAGTAGAGAAACAAAAATACAGACTCTGATCTTCCTTAAGTGTGTTGGCTTTTATAATCTAATACAAGAAAAGTCATAATAGGGATAAAACTGAAGTACTGTTTTTGGTTTCTTTTCTCTGCAGTGACTCAGATGTACAGTCCAATGAGAGAGACAGTGAAGGGCTTCCATTGTTGCAGCTCTCCCCTCCTACTGTTTCTGTACGCAGCTTCAGCCAGCTCTCTAAACTAGTTCATCTGGCAGAAGATAAGAAGGTGGAAGAGGTTCAAGCATGTCTAGAAGGTAAGCATGATGCCCACAGCGTGATATTTGAATCTAATTAGCATCTTAAGGAGTCCAGTCACCAGCATAGCTTCATAACCTACAGACTTAATTGTTTTTTGTCTAAGATCATCAAATAATGCTTGGTAATTAAGTGCGCTACAAAGATTTTACAAAACTTAAAAGTGCATAGAGAGGGATTCACATACAAGTCTGGTTCAGGTTCAGGTTATTTTATACCGTTTTGTTTTACACATTTGGACTACTAACCTCTGTGTGTAAAGGGTGGGAGTCACCATTTAACATAAAGCTGGATAACTGCTGTAACTTTCTGAGGTACAGGGTCTCGAGGTTTCGCTGTGACTCACCAATCAGTCTGCTAGACCACTTGATAAACTGACTGAGAGAGTTAGAAAAAGACAGAATGGACTCAATAAAAGCACAATAAAACATGACCATCATGGTTTTCATAAAAGTATGCATTTAAAAGATGAAACTGATTTCTCAAGCCCAATATCGTCGTTTGCACCACAGTACGGGTGCCCTAATAGAAAAGTACATACAAGGGCTGCTTTATTGTTGGATCCAAATGATTCCAACTCATATCGTCCATGCCACTGCAATCAGGCTCTGAATCTAAAGAAGTGTATAAGTTAATATCTTTTTTTTCTCTCCAGAAAATAGATACCCTGTGGTAAAGATTCTTGGTTCCAGTGTTGCCAGCATCCTGCAGGGAGAAGACACCGATACTGACGTGCTAAGTCTGGTAGACAAAGTGAAAGATCAGGGCAAGGACTCGGAGGTCAAGGTCAAGCTGTTCCTGTTGCTCCAAAATCTGGATAACAAGCTCCTCAGCAAGTGCCTCGAAGAGATAGCCGGGTATGTGCGTCTTTTATCTCCAGCTGTCTCAGAAATCTATCTGATTATCTCTCCATCCTCCACGCCTATCCTCTTTCACTCCGACCTAACCAGTCCTACTGCGACATGCTGTTGTTTATGATTGGAATAGGCAGTGGGTTTAGAAAAGGGAACCATGAATGAATGAGAGGAATTAGATGTTTGTTTTGTTTTTCTACATTTTCATTACAGAAAAATCAGGCTTGACCCCACCGCAGTGAAGAATGAAGTGGATTCACTGAAACAGTCAAGCATTGAAATGGAAAAGAGGGTGTTGAAGTCCATTCGATACACATCAGGTTTGAATTATCTCCACACATCACTGAGTTGCAAGGAGAGCAATTGCTATTAACACTAAAGCTGGATATTCCAACGCATAAAAAAAGTCTGCATTTGCCGCCACAACAGACATGGAAGCTATTATATCTGTCAGATTCCAGTTGACCAAGTCGTTAGTCAATGCAGTGCACTTATCATGGCCTTATAAAGCAAGTGCACACCAAGCGGTTAAAGCAGTACTCATTTCTCATGTTGGATTGACACTGTATAAAGAAATACTGCAAATGGCCTTAAAATATACTAGCGTCACTAAGTGCCTCCTTTTAGTGGATGATTTATATTGCAATTGAAAGGATAGAGTTACCCAGGGCTCATGTCTAGGACCTCTGCAGTTTTCCTGTATACTGTTAATATAATACGTTTTTAGCAAGATTTATGCAACATTCCTCCCCTTTTCTCTTCAGATTATATATTTTCAAATGGCTGCCGTGCCCCTCCTTGGAGACAGGTTGATGGCGAGATGTGTTACCTAGTGATCGAGCCGTGTGACACTGAGACCCTCTGCGTCACCTGCAGCACTGCGGGAGTTTTTCTTAATGGGGTAAGACTAGGAAGATAAAGCACTGTGTGCTGCTGAAGGTCAATGCAATGTTGTTTCCTTTTTCTGTGTGAGGAAATGTTAAAGGAGCAGACTGGAAAATACTTTTTGATAGGCCAATTTATCATTGAACAGTCAGTAAAGTGGCAGTAAATTCACCTCAGCAAGTGTTCCAGTGATTTGGTAAAGATTGATTCCAAGTTCCTTTAGTCGTGCTGTTGAATCAAATAACCACATTGTGTTACTTTGTTTATCCTCCTCCTCAGCAACTGTTACAATAGCAATCTTAAAGCAACATCACAGATCAATCAGTTGGTAGTAAAGTCGAAACATCTCAACAATACATTACAGATATAAATGCATATACCCAGAGGTGGAAGAATGTATTAAGAGTTGCATTTTGTTAAAAGTTCTGAAAAGATGTTTAATGAATGTAGTGTAGTCAAATTACATTATTTCCCTTTTAAATGTAGTGAAGTATAAGAATTGTAGCATTGAATGAAGTACTTTAAATGTACTTAGTTGCTTTCCAACGCTGCATATACCACTTACATATTTCCAGCATATATTCAAAGGAAAGCAGGAAACCAATGGGACATATAACCTATAGCCATTCTTTAGGCCAATGAATCAGCCACATAACAGGCAGAAGGAGCCACACAACTGTAAAAGTGTGGCATATTCTTTACAAGAAACATCCAATCTATGATCTGTGATCCAAAATGGGAAATAGTCCACCTAAAAATCCAAAAAACTGAATTTGTAGCAGCTGACATTATTTGACTTAAACATACCATACTCAAACTGCCCATGTTTTCAGGTCTGAATAATAGTAATAACGTAATAAAAAGATGGTTCTATAGCAATAGATCTACAACATAAAAATAGTCAACTGTTCGATCCTGCAGAGGAGTACAGACAAGATGCGTTTTAGATACATAAACAGTTCTGAGTTTACAGAACCAGATCAATAAAATGAAAAACAATACCTCCACTACTGAAGGCTTGGACCAAGAGTTTTATTTTCCAGATCCATTAAATCTGACTTGAGTTACCAAGAATAATCACTTCTGACATTTGTAAGTCCCTCTGTACATTGTTCCAGCTGGAAGGGGTATTTAAACAAAGATCAGTGGTCTACAAAATAACCACGCCCAGCAATAAAAGCACATACTGGTATACTGCATCCAACAGCTTTAGGGCATGTGCACTCATTAATAGCAGATCTCCAATATCCAATAAAGTCTGAAGAAAAAGGTCTGTTTACATTGTTACAACAACAAAATAACTACAATATCTCTTTTGATTTCAATCATGTTCATAAATAAACCTAAAATCGAGGTCAAAACCTGGCTTTTCAGTGCCCCCCCCCCTCAGTGTACGATTACATAGAGAGCTCAAAATACTTTCAAGTCCAGGAATCTCTGAATGTGTTTGCCATTAATCCTAAGAGAAGATTTTGCATGCTGCAGCACCTTTCACTCTTCCACTGACATTGCTGACAAGCCCTCGGTTTCCTGCGTCTGTTTCTTCACCTGGAAACGGTTCGACCAAGGTGAAGAACTACAATCTTAAAACACCCAACGGTCGACATTGATGCAAATGAAACCTCAAAGAGCACTAGTGTCTGAAACCTAATTTAGCGGTTTTACATGGTTTTATACTTCCTCTTTGAGGCTGCCTGGAGATACTCTGAGCTTTCTAACCCCGGCTATTCAGGCTGACATGTGGGTCACATTATAATTGTGGTTTTTAGAATTAATGAAGCTGTTTTTACACTTTGTTTTCACAGGGCGTAAAACAGGAGGGGGAGGAAAGTGGCTACGAGCGAACAAGTGATGTGTACAGAGACCTGCGCACTCTTCTGAAGAGCAGATCTCCACATTTTGCTGAGAACATAAACACGCAGGTACAGTGGGATATAGCAGATGCAATTATCATTCATCCACACAGTGGGACCTCCTCTTTCTAACCTTGGATTTTATCTCACAAAGTGTGGATGTGTGGGTGATGAAATGGCTCTTTGTCCCATAACAAGGTCCTTTTTTCTAACCTCTGATTTGATCCCTGATACTGTGTGACTCACATGCATAAACACAGTTAGGATTGTGTAATCAGTGTCTGTGCTGCTCAACGCTAGTGAGCTAGTGTCTGGTTGTCACTGTGTTGAAACAATTCTAAAAACCTCCAACATCCAAACAGCACAGCCCCATCTCACACACGCACGCAAACACACACACACACACACACACACACACACACACACACACACACACACACACACACACACACACACACACACACACACACACACACACACACACACACACACACACACACACACACACACATAGACAGACAGACACACACATTCTCATTTCCAGACATAGAAATACGCGTGATTTATTCAGTAGTGCTATTTCCTGCTTTGGTAATTTGACGACATAACAAATCGCCTCAATAATAGATCCCAGCTGTGTCCAAAAATCTGTTAATCATTTAAAAATATCATCTTTTTTTCTTTTGACTCACACTGATGTTTGTTGGAAAATATGGCATCATCCATGCTTTACAGACCACCGACTGCTCACTGCAGACTTTGTATTGATCTTGTATCTTTACCATAAATAATTGTATTGTTTGCTCTTATGTCATCCCAGTAAAATAAAGTGGGAGGTAAGTTGTCTTTAAACAACCATTAATGTGAAATGTTTACAATCAGCCATGCTTGCATACTGCTTATACGTAGATCTGTACATGGTGGTTGGTCTACCACATTGGTCAAGGCTGAAAAATACGCACAACTTTTGCATGGATTGCCATGCAGTCATTGTCCCAACAAGATAGAGCGTAATGACTTTGGTAGCATTCACATCAACATCACCTCTACATTGATAACAGAATGTTAAAATGCTAACAGGCTAAGATGCTAAACATCAACAGTAAGCTTTAAACACTGCTTCGTGGTTGTACACCATTATGCGGTGTCTGTGAACACTCCCTATTACATTTGACTATCGATTAGATTATGTTTACTGTGCACCATTTTATTTGTGTTTGTTATTTGAGTGCGAAATGTATGCACCATATGGAAAGAAGAAGTAGTGTAACCCCAACCATGGCATGTACTACTACTTTTTGCTAACAGTTTCACAATGCTATGCTCCTTATTCTATTGATTAGAACATAACCATTGTGAGAGACTAGTACATTGAAAAGGCAAAAGGTGAAGATTAAAAAATGTCTGAAACCGCAATTGAACCGCTCACAATTGAGTGACTAGCAAATAGGAAGTAAATGAATAAATGATGGAGGGAATCATTTTGGACACAGCCTAGTTAAATGAAAGATATTCTTAGATTATATTCAATAGTTTACAAAGTTTTCATTATATATACGTGGAGTAGATATTGGACCGTCCATATTGCGAGCTGGAACCGGGTTAGTAGAGACTTTAATAAACCAATGTGTAGTGCCAGGCCGAGGCATGTAAAAAAAGACATTCAGGCTTTTATGTTTTACGAGTCCTGTGGGAAGAGTGATGCTTTGAGTCTGAACCATCTAAAAGTGATGGACAGCCGCAGTAAACTTAGCTGTGAACCAGTTTGTGGAGGCACAAATCATCGTCAGGGTTTCTCTCTTCTGGATTCTTTACCCCCTTTGATATCAGCCTCGCATTGTCCGGTTACTTTTGTTTCACAATATCTTTTTCTCTACCTCAACTTGAGCCAATCATGTGATGGGGTCAACTTGAAAACTGCTTTGAAACTCCTTCGATTGATTGCCGACGACAGCAATCCAATGGCGCAATATGCATCCCATGTCAGAAATTAAGTAATTGCAGTCATGATATCTTCCAGTTTTTATTTGATAGAGCTACGGCAGTCTGTCAGAAACACGATCTCGCATATCTCTGTCTTGCTTCCCTGATTGCAACACACTTGGAAGGCGAACGCCAAAGATAACAACACCTAATCTCCAAACACATCTTTCCAAAGTGAGGAAGCAGGTCTTTTTGAGTAGTTCTATTAGATCAGACAGCCTCAATCAAAAGAGCAGAGGCAGCCAGAGGAGAATGCAACACGGGGAGGAAGCTGGCCCGCCCCCTATGCTCCCTGTTGTGGATTCATTTTGACATCACAGTGATTGGAAATTGGACATGCGATGTATTTGCATGCACACGACGCTCGCTGAAGAGCAAAACCTCCCTGGGTTGTAAGATTTGTTATTCATTTTTAACATCCTGAAATTAATTAAGACCGTCACAATGAGTCAGTAGAGAATGTGACAGATGTTTTATGGCCGATGGCTTCAGATTTGCTGCCCCGCTGATTTTCCATCCGTATGGATCAAGTGATTAGACACAACTCTCTGCCAAACACATGCAAATAGTTGGACGCTTTAGTAGTGAAATGAAGGGATACAAAAAAACTGCTAATGATTGAATGTCACCTAGTATAAAAATGTTTGCAGGCGTCAGGGCTGCTTAACACAGCATTAGTCTCCAGACTTCTAGTGTTCTCAGATGAATAAAGGCACCTGTAATAGGACTTTTTTACTGTGACATGTCAAGAAATGTGGAGTGTTTCCCTCTGTGTAAGCGCATGGTCTTTCTCCATTTCACATATAATAGAATTAAGGAAGGTTGGTTCGCCTAATAAAGTCAGACTGTGGCTCTGTGGTTGGCTGAATTGACTTGTATGTTTCCAATAGCGGGTCACTTTGTGTTTTATGAAAAACAAGTCTTTGGAAAAGCGATTGGCTCCAGCTCGAACACAATCCCTCGGAATACATCTTAATTATTTTCCCCTGCCTTTAAAACATGTTGAGCCCCTAACAACCAATGACAGTCTGAGCTGTTTCTGCAGAGCAGGTGTCTGTGATTAAAACATTCTCCTGCCTGCAAACCATTCATATGTGTCTCATTGGCATTCGTGTATAGGTTGTAAAAGTTCGGTATAAAGGCCTTCAAAAGAAAAAAAGTCATAACTGAATAACAGTGACACAAAGGCGTTACTCTGTCTGTGCCAAGCTGCAAGGCTTTAGGTGGAGGAATGTACAGAAACAATAAACGTTTTGATATTGTTCAGCCAATTAACAGAGGGGGGACCTCTTCTGTGTAAAGCATGGGGAACGTGTTATTCTACTCCTATGCCTCAATAAAGACTGAATTGTTATTCTGTCGAGAGCGGGTTTATGGTAATTTTATGTTTTTCACGTGTCACTGATACTGTTCTGTAGTTTAACATGACTTTTCTGGGAACACTTTGTCAGACAGGTTATGTAACGTGTCTCAAATAATGTCATCGTGTCAGATGGAAAATATGGTTCAGTAAACTGTCTAATTTCTCCAATTTGGCCACATATTAAAAGCCGTCTTTACCTCGCTCTCCTGTCTTTGTCTTTTTTCCCTCACTAACAGGATTTTGCAGTGCAAGAACCTCCATCAACACAAAAGGTCCAGCATGTGGAACCGGTTGACGCGGAGGAACAAGGCCAACCCCAGAGTTCTTACGAGCAACGGGAAAAGAATGTGAATGAGAACGCGAGGCAATCGCTGTACAAGACAGGCGGCGAAAAGAAATATGAACCATGTTCGAGATGGAGGAATCTCGGCCTCACGTCTCCATGTGGGTACGTAATAATTCCTCATGAAGATGTATCCTAAAACACACACTGTGTAGCAGGGATCCCTCCTGTTGGAGCTTTACATGACGGCGATGCCAAACCTCGTCACGTTTGTCTGCCAGCACGGTTATATGCTTTTATCATTTGAAGGCAACTGAAAATATTCCTGATTACACAAAGATCTGAGTTAATGGATACGTTCACAGCGTGGAAACCCTTTCTGCCCAATTACAGGCAGAAATGTTGGGAAAAGCAAATCCCCCAAAGATCTGTCACATATGGTCTTTGATTGATAAATAGATGTAGTGGGCTGAGCTGTTGCAGCTGTACCTTGTGATAACTATACCCACTTGAGGAGAAACTGGCTAAAGATAAAAGCATCTCAAAAAAAGAAATGCCCGCTGAACCCTTGTCTCGAATTGTTAAATAATGATTATGTTAGAAAAATAACCATTTTCAAAATAGAAGCAGGCGTAATGACTCTTATTTCACATCATTACAGTGAAGCGGAGGAAAAGAAACGCAGTAAGAGCTCTGGAGAGGAGAAGTCTGATGAAAAACAGAAGAGAAAGCTGGGAGCAGGAGCCAAAGGAAAGATGAAAGCAGAATTCTCTGCGTCCTCTTTACCTGGGCGCCTGTCATCCCAGAAAATGTAAGTGTTCAAAAACAGGTATTTATACAATCCATAGGAAATGCCTATTTTTTTGTAGGAGGAGTAACCTACTGTATACAAGGTTTGGGAAACTGAAAGCTAAATCCTTTTTGTGGGGACATTTGTAGTAGATACATTCATTAGGGGAATGTAATAATGTACATTTACTCCCCTCCCTCCCCCCTCTCCTCCCTACCCCACTGGACTATAACTCCCCCACACACTCAGACACTCAAATCCAGCACCAGACACTTTTTACGCTGCTATGGACAATCTTGCAATAATGCACATTCGATGGACAATCTTGCACTAATATTTATTTTTGCACATTCGATGGACAATCTGCACTAATGTACTTTCTCAAAATATTGAAGTGACTGTTATTTTGTGTAAAATATTTGCACACATATTTTTATTTTTATATTCTATATACATTTGTTTTTATATTCGGGATTGTGGGAAACAGTATTTCGATCTCTCTGTCTGTACACACAAACTGGAAGATTGACAATAAAGTTGACTTTGAGCACATTTCTGAGTTACTAAACAATCAATTTATGCCACTATTTGCTTCTACTCCACTACATTTTGGAAGCAAATATTACACTTTTTACTCCACTACATATATCTGACAGCTCAAGTTACTTTACAGATTCAGATTATTGGCTTATTCAAAATATAAATCAACTAATAAATAAACAATGACATTTAGGTTACAATGTCCAGACGTAGACAATTAGCTCCACTGCGATTGACACATACATTCATCAACAATCATAATCAATTATTGAATACGTATGATTCTGAAAAGGGTCATTACTCATAACAAGTACTACTTTAGAATTTTTAATGCAGGACTTTTATTTGTACCAGTTTAGTATTGCCCCTTTAAGTCGGTGCCAGTTGAAGAATAATCCACTTAGCACTTGTATTATGACTGCCACCTTTTAGTCCGTTTTAGACTTTAAACTACACATTTGTTGTGTATTATATGTGATTGTTGTATTTCATGCCGGTGCACAGACACATTTCCATTTTATGCAAATGAAATGGAAAACAAAGTAATCTGAACTGAATCTGAAGTATCAAATGTATGTAAAGGCTTTTTCTTCCTCTGTTTCTTGGCAGCTAGACCTCCTCAGTTCTCTGCCAATGCATATAGACTGCTCGCATCATAAATTGTCCCTCGCCACTGTTCACTGATAGCATTATTGCTCATCAGGTAGTGTACTGTACATGCTATGATCTCCCCAGGGTGCATTCAATCATTCCTGAATGTGCACGAACCGGGGGCGTGCGTAGGCGTGGCAGCTTCTTGAAGGTTCGCTGTTTATCATGTTGCTTCCTGGAAAACACTCCCTCATATCTGCTCCCCTGGAAATGCCATTTGTACATACATGGGAACCGTCCCTCCATTTGAATATGTACCAAATTTCATTGCTCCACTGTGCCCCATTTTCATGATAAAGTTATCCAAGTGACCGGAGCAACTTTAAAAAGCCATCTGCATTTCTGTTTGCATCAATAGCCTTGCAGGAGTCTTCCCTCTGTATATGATGATGACGACTCCAGTCCTCCCGTGACATGAATCCAATCCTTATTCTCCTGCTGCTTAGATTCTGAGGAAGTTCAAACTTGACACTTGTATTTCAAATTCCTTAATGTGTCTCCTTGTGTGGGATGACCATGCTGTTTTATCAATTTATGAAGCCGGAAAAGAGATATTCCATCCCTTTGTCTGGCTATTGTATTGTCTGGTTACACTATCCCGCACTTTTGTACATTGTTATCTGAATGTGTACTGTTTTTTTCTTTGTTCAGTAAGACCCCAGCAGGATCAATGCCATTGGACGCTTTCAGTGAGAGTTCATCTGAGAGTGAGGAGGAGGAGGAGCAGCCGGAGCGCCGTCAGGAGAGTAACACAGACCTGCCTTCTGAATATTGGCAGATCCAGAAACTGGTGAAGTACCTCAAGGTATGTTACCTGGCACACTACCGTCTCCTCACTCCGAGGGATTTCAACTCCTAAAATAGCGATTTGTACAGAGAGCTGTACTCCTGCAGGCTAAGGCCGGCTTTAACTAGCAGGAAATAATAAAGTCCATGCTCCTTTCCTGTCATCTGTTCAAGAATTTTGATGCTGTCCTGAGTCGGTATTCAAATTTCAAAAACCGCATGGAAAATGACATCAAATCGTGGAAGTGCAGGAAAACTTAGTATCACGAAAAGGTAATTTTCCAATCCCACCTGTCTGTTTTGCCTCACTCATATAAAAAAATATAGGATGTCAGATGAAATATGTATATTTGAAGCAGCACTTTTGAAGGAAGATGCTTCTTGAAGTGGTTGGCTCATCTCATGGATTCGTGGTTTCTGACACAGGCCCGTTTGGTTGCACGGGGGGAAAGAGCTGTCTGACGGCAGCAGCTGTACGCACTGTTTGCCCACACCGCAGAAGCATAAAAATGAAGCGCGCCTGTGATAGGTCTGACAGGGCATATGGTGAATATTAAAGTGTCAAAACATGGAAAGAAAAGAGGATAGGAACGCCACTGAGCCAGTTGACTTCACATTTTACCGTAGCTCTCTCCCATTATCTATTTATCTGGACATTATCATTCAGACAGATTATATTAAAACAGACTGTGTTGACTTTATTTTGACAGGAATCCGTTTTTTTGCTTCTATTTAACAGTAAAAATACCTTAAATGCTCTTTCAAAATAAATCAGTTAATGTTATTTCAATGTGTAATAACAGTCTACATCACATATTTTTATTCAGTATAGAATTTCTTGATATGACTAACAGATTTGTGTTCTGCGGCTTGAATAAGATCGTTCACTTTTATAGAAAACACTGCTTGATATATTTAGCTTAGCAAAATAGGATATAAAGGAAATTCCCACTCCATTCCAGAGAGAAAAAAAAAAAAGATGTAAATGATATGAAAGAGGGAAACTCGGATATATAAAAACCTCACTGGTTTGTATATTTCTTACTTTTCAGCGTTGTGGCGTCAGCTTTAGGGGTGTGTGTGTGTGTGTGTGTGTGTGTGTGTGTGTGTGTGTGTGTGTGTGTGTGTGTGTGTGTGTGTGTGTGTGTGTGGTGTGTGTGTGTGTGTGTGTGTGTGTGTGTGTGTGTGTGTGTGTGTGTGTGTGTGGTGTGTGTGTGTGTGTGTGTGTGTGTGTGTGTGTGTGTGTGTGTGTGTGTGTGTGTGTGTGTGTGTGTGTGTGTGTGTGTGTGTGTGTGTGTGTGTGTGTGTGTGTGTGTGTGTGTGTGTGTGTGTGTGTGTGTGTGTGTTTTCATGCTTCAACAACATGCACCACTGCAATAACCAACATGTCCCAGCTTTCTATCTGTCTGGAAACCACACAGCACAGTTATTTATGGGGTTTGTCCAGTAGTCATTTTATAATATCATTACCATCAGACGCTGAAACTTGCCATGAGCCAAGTTAAATATCTGTTTTATTTTAGGAGGAGTTCTTTTTCCCCCCCTCTCCCTCGCACTATAGACAGCCGTTTGTACTCTAGGAAGTTTAACACTTTCATAAAGCGACACATGCATGTTCTGTTTTGTGTTTTAATGATATTTATGTAGGAATATTTGCCCGGGATCCGATGTGTTTGTTTTTATACTTGTATGACTGGAGATCTGTGCCTGTAAAATGGTTACATGGTCTCTCACCAAACCCTGCATGCAGATTTGTGTCTCTGGGGGGTTATATTTGTGTTTTTTTACGGGTCTGTAACATACTTCTTCACCTTCTTATTCAAGTTTACAAACAACCATTTATAAAAAAGACTTTATATTAAAGAAATGTATATTTTAAACGCTGTTTTCTGTACTGTAGTTATACGAAGAACATCCAGTATGGCCTTCAGTAGACCAAGCTAAATAACAACTTCGTTTAAAAGAACAAAATGTTTTTTCGCGAGTCAGGACTGAATATTGTTATTTAAGCAATTAAGGCATAACATGTCATTTGAGTATTTTGTTTCAGTTTAGATAAATACAAAATTCTCCAGCTGCTATCAGTTAGGTTCCCCTGTGGCTTAAAAATAAATCAATTTTCATGTTCTGACAGACGTAAATATTGTGTCCTTTACACAATGTGTTACTTGTTACCTGGTAATTCCAACATTGAGTGTTGTAAACATTTTTGTAATTTAATTTGTACAATAATCATAATTTCTTCCTCTTTTTTTTACTGAGCATATGGCTTTTTGAGCAGTCCCAATGAAATAAACAGACTCTTAAACAGTGTCACTATTAGTGCAGACTTTCCCCATTGCTTTGACATTGTGTGTAACTCTCACTATAAATGTACAAGTTTTGCAGATTAACAAGCTGATCCTGGACCCTGACACACATGGTATTGTGTTCAGCCCTCATTAAAGTTGCTCCCCCTCTGCTGGCCAGTCATGGTACTACCGCGCTGCTCTTCTCTCATGAGAACCATATTACTAATTGCCACACTAAAACTAATCCTGCCTCCAGTGTACAAGAGCCAGGATCAGCTCATTTTCTCAGCAGAGAGGAACATGCAGCTAATTATGTTCTAAGCACTTAAGCATTTTTGATTCTTTTTTAATAACACAATTAAAACATTACATTTTTACTGCCTGTGATGCATTTACAACACAATTTACTCACAAGAACAGTAATAATGTCACTCATGAGCGAGGCGAGTTTGCAATTCAAAGACTAGACGTTTGCTCAGCGTGCATATTTTATGACAGAGAGGCCTATTATATGATTATGTTTTATGTTATAGTAGATCCCATGTCAAATATGAAGCAAGAAACAAGCAATGATCATTAATTCTATCCTTACGGTACCTTTCCCCATAATACAGCAGGTGATTTGAGTTTGGTCTTGTCATTAGTGCAGTGAAGTTTGAAACCTCATGCATCCTCTACGGCTCGCCCTCTGCCAAGACCCGCTACTTTCAGCTACTTCTATCTTACACTGAGCTCTATGAAGCGCTGGCAGTGGCCCGAGTCCACCTGTCACCGGTCCAGCATTGCAGACATACGTATCTGAGCACTTATCCTCAATATGCACTTTTATCCCTGCTGACAGGAAGCCAAACTCATTCGCAAAATATACACAACAAAACGGCAATAAGGAAAAGGTCTGAGGTCAATAGGGTATCATTGACAGCCCTATTAAGCCCCTTCCTGCTCCAACATGCTCACTGCGGTGATTTATAGGCTCGGGCGGGCCAGTCTGTGTCTGTTGAGTCCAGTCTGCTGCCCCAGACAAGAATAAGACCTCCATTCAGCAGTGGGGAGGCATTAGCTTTTTTAGTAGCCACCTGCAGTGAAGGAAGAGATGCAATGCATAAAGCATCTTTAAGTGGTTGATATTGGGTTCACCTCATGAATGGAATCTGATCCCTCTTACTGCTTTATGTCTAAACTCCTTGTTATGCAATTCAAAGAGACAAGGCAATAGATCATTTATACAACTATCTCCTTAATCATTACTAGATGAGTTGCCATTAAACTGCTGATTAATGAATATTAAAGATATCCTAAATACCAGGCTTCAAATTCCACAGTAGTACTCCTATACATGTTCTCAATGGGATGTGTAATGGTTGAGCTGAGTGTACTGTAGTATCACTACTTAGGATTATATCTGCCATCTATCATAATTTCAATATCCATTCAGCTGATAAGAAACACTTATTTTGTCTCTTCTACTTACTTAAGTGTTATACATCAGGATTTATATGTTGTTTTTATACACACGTGCTGCAAGTCTCTATGGAAGGCAAGCTCAATTTATCTGATTTGTCTGTCCTGACTTACTTATCTCTATTAATATTCGATGGATTGCCATGAAAGGTTGTTCAGAAATTCATAGTCCCCCGAGCAGATTGTGGTGCTCCCCTGACGATTCTTAGTTCACCACAATGAAGTGGACATCTGCGCTGAACGTCTTGACAAGTATTGGATGGATGGCTGTGAAATTTGATGCAGATATTCAAGGTTCCTACAGTAGAAGGTACATTTGAATGACTTTGGTGATTTCCTGACTCTTCCTCTAGCGCCACTTCAGGTCAACATTTCCACTTTGTCGGGGAAAAGCTTGACATCTACTGGATGGTAGACACAAAATGTTGTACAGTGATTCATGGTTTTCAGAGGATAAGTTCATATGACTTTAGTGATCCTCCAACTTTTCCTGAAGAGCCACCAAGAGGCTGAGTGAAATATCACAAATGTACTTACTTTTGAATGGATTGCTATCAAATGCGGTAATAATTTGGACATTCATGTTCCCCAGAGGATGAATCCTGCTGACTTTGGTAATCCCTAGACTACTATTCTAACTCAATGACCAGGCCAATGTCCACTTGTCCTTGACTATGTCGTTTTTTCAATGATTCCTGCTAAACTAACCACATTCCCGTTAGCCTTAGCTGTACTTGTGTTCAGTGCAGCCAACATTGAAAATGGAGAACCTTGTAAGAATGACTTGCTAAACACGTGGATATTAACATGTGTCCCTATGTGTAATTGAGTAAGTTGATAATAGCATTTAGCTTAATCCAACGCTATGCCTAATTACAAGCTAACAACAAGGTTGTGGAATCTCAAAAGGTGGAAGCTAACCTGGGTTTAAAGAGAAGGCCTGTTAAAGGTAGGGTAGTTAAGTTTGAGAAACCGGCTCGAGTGCGCTAGAATTTGAAAATACACAACCGGAGAAAATCTGCCACTTCCTTATAGAGCCCCTCCTCCAACACACACGAACGCGCACAAGACCAATGAGGGCACGAGATAAGTTTGTGCACAGATGGAAGGCTGACAGGCAGGTAGGCCATCCAGTTATTTTAGCCGGGCCGACTAAAATGATTGGTCGTGCTTTTTACAGTACTACGGCTTCCACAGATTACATTTTTTATGGATTTTTTGTCAAAGCACTTAAGATATTCATTGCTATCGGGATGTTAAGAGCATTCCATGGAATATAACAAAAAGTGTATCTCGAGCCGGTTTCTCAAACTTACCTACCCTACCTTTAAGTTTTCAAGGACTATTTAAAATACATTGCACGTTATGTTTCCTTATACCCTATAGACGTTTTTAACTCGGTATGAGTATTGATTATGGCAATGCCAAGCCTGTAGGTTATGGCTCACAGTATCGATGCAAAGCACAGCTATTTAACTGCTTTTTGAATTTATTGTTCAAAGGTGGAATAGTGGTTGAATTGGTTCCACTTTGAGCATCTGCTCGTCATGCTCATAGAGTCAAAGATCTTTCATCATAAAAGATTGTCAGATGTTGTCAGTGTTTTAAAGAATGTCGACAATACTTCAAGACCAAAGCTAATGAAAATGAAAGCACATGATCTGTTTTCTGTTCTCCCTGCTATCACTCCTAAACATAGCCTTCTTGTTGTTTTTACAAGGTATGAACCTTGCCTGCTAAATCCTTTGAAGAGTGAGAATGCAGGAGACAAAGGAAGCCGTAGATCCACTGCTGTTAATGGGCAAATGGTTCACATTTAGGCTCGCATCATGATATGGAGAACACATGTGGCCGTTATCCTGCTGTGTCAGAGCACCGCTTTGTGAGGGAGATATGATCAAACACCACTTGATTCTCTGGTATATGCCTATAGTGATGAGCCCGCCCCTCCAAAAGCTGCATGAAACACATTACTGCTCGTGCATTCTATATAGTGATGGGCTATTTTCTACTCATAGCTGATAGCAGGACATGTTACATTCTTATGTTCAGTTGAAATTATCTATGTAGGACGGTCCTGACGTCTTAAATTGTTCGCAAAGTGTGCAACTAATAAAGGACCTTCAAACTTGGAACGGTAGAGGCGGCCTTGAATCCAGTAGATGAGAATTCTATGTGTATCACATTCAAACCACAGCGAAAAAGGGAATCATATTTGATTGTTCACTCGCCAGCAGATTTTGGACTAGATCTCAGTGTCACATATCAAAACCATGTTGCAGGTCTAGTGTTACAGCAGCTAACTGTTGCATTTGTGTGCCACAAGCTTCTGTTTTATCTGACTACCGATTCTTCCCCCTGTTTCATGATTAAAACCATTGCATGTCAACAAAGATTGTTACGCTACTCCTTATGATGCAGACTAAATATGGCAAGAAAAAACCATCATTGCTGCCTGCAGTTGAACCATCTCATAGAAACAACCCTAAGACTGGGGGTTTAAGTGCCATCAACATCGGCCCATCTAGGACATTATGTTGATTTGTCCATTTGGAGCAGAAAGAATAGAATTTGGTCACTACATTTAGTAGAAAACAGTCAAATAAGAAAGACTCTGCCACAGATGAGGATTTGACCAGCCACACATGCACATTTTTGAATCTGTATTCATTTTTTGTGAACATATTTTAGCTAAGTTCCTATAAAACGTAATCAGTGTTTGGCCCCCATGTGTGTTTAGGGGCTTGAATTTAAATCAAAGAGCAGATTTCCCCACCTCGAGGCACTTGTTGACTCAGTAGTGTTGTAGCTACCAAGTTACTAATCGCTGTGGCGCAGGTCTAAAATGATATGTGTGTGTATAGCAACTGTCAAAACATTTTCTACTCTTGATATGGTAACTCACAAGTTTTAGCGCTAATAGTGTAATTTTTCATCCTCGGGGCAATGTCTAATGTTTTCTGAGCTTGGCACTGTTGTCGTAGCTTAGCGCTCTGTTAGCAGATCATTTCTCTCCTACAGTGTTTATCGCCACAAAGCTTAACACTTACCAGGCTGTGGTATAAACAAAACAACCCCAGCAGGAGTGGTATTATCAGAGGAAACAACAGAGGGAGAGTGAGCGTGGGGGAAAGTAGGGAGATTAGTGTCCTCCTCCCTTTTCCAAATGTCTGCTTAATGTTTAATTCTCTCCTCCTCTCTTTCATTATGTCTTCTTTTTTCTTTCATTGACTCGTGTTTGGCATTATTATTTCAGGGAGGCGACCAGACGGCCACTGTGCTCACTCTGTGCGCCATGATGGACTTTAATTTGATGCAGGAGACGTGCCAACTGGCCATCCGGGACGTAGGTGGCCTTGAAGTCCTCATTAACTTGCTGGATACAGATGAAGTCAAATGCAAAGTAAGTAGCTCTGCCAGAGCTGGACCTGGATGGCCTGCGGGCAAAAACCGAGCCGGCCGTGTGTGCCAGCCTGTGTTTTAGTAACAAAAACCGAGTGCTGGGTAGAGAGCATGCCTTTAAAGACACGGGGTAGCAATTATTCTCCAGTTTGCCTAATGACTTGTGTGTGCTTTTTGACCTGATTTTATTACGTCTTTTGTCATGACTATTCTAATTTGTGTTGCTAGTAGCTTTATGTTCTTTTAGCACACATGGAGGCCTTACATTAGCATAGACACAACCATTTATTTTCCATAAAATATCTTTTTGGGTTGGTTTTATTGTGTGTGTTTTTAGATTGGCTCCCTTAAAATCCTGAGGAAGATAAGTCACAACGTGCAAATCCGTCGAGCCATTGTAGACATGGGAGGCCTGCAGAGCATTGTAAGGATTCTGGACTCCCCAGTGAAGGACCTCAAGGCCTTAGCAGCCAAGACCATCTGTAACGTGGCCAGGTTCCGACGAGCAAGGAGAATCGTCAGGCAGTATGGCGGTATCAAAAAACTGGTAAGTATGAACAAGAAGCAACGTTCATTCAAGTTGGTGTAAATAGTATAACCAATCTTTGTAATGGCAATGTAAAAAGCAGGCTGAATATCAGAGCCTGGTATTGGTTAATGAATATAAGATTTTCCAATAAAACACTATTTTGTAACTTAGTGCAACCATTATTTGTACCACGGCCACTATTGGAAAAATTGTATGGTGCATAATAGCGATGGGAATTTGAAAGCAAATGTATATTCGAATATTCGACCCCCAAAAAAAACGGTTAACCGATTAACCGAAATGTACATATCCTATAAAAAAAAAAAAAAATGTGGGAAACATTTTTACAAAAAAAAAAGAAAAAGTTTTTTAATTTTGAAAAATAAATAAATACATGTTCAAATAAGTATAGAAACCAAGTCGAATTTGTCAAATGTATTGAACTGGTGATCACAGTTTGAACAGTTGACAGCTATAGGCCTACAGCTTTCACGCTTAAAACATAACTTGGCTTTTAAATTATCATATGATCATATGATCATACACGAACAACATAACGGGTTAGGGTAACGTAACCCTATTACAACAGAGATCAACAACCTATAACAGGGCCTATGCACAGAATGCAGCTATTCAATACTCATTCTTGTTTAAGAATATGAGCATGTCTACATGCTCAGGGGAGAGGCGGGTGCGGAGGTGATTCACAATCAGGCCAGCTGTAGAGAAGACCCTCTCAGCTAGAATTTGGGCATAAGATGAGGTTTGAGTCTGTGTGATCTGCGTGTAGGGAGGGGCAGCAGCCATATCATTAGCTAGAACTAGCTAGATCTGATGGATTTGGACATAAACGCGAGTGAAGTATAACCGGACGCGAGAGAGAGAGATCAGCACCTGCAGCTCTGCCCGCTGTGAGGGACCGGTGAGCGGAGCAAAACACACCTTTAGACCTAACACATTTAGCTATGGCACTGTCGTATACATTGAATTATTCCATTTGATAATATTTAATCAACTAAAGCACCCCTCCCAAAAAAAATAAAAAAATATTCATAACTCATATTCGAATACCTGAATAATTTCGAATATTCGATTAATCGTTCCCATCCCTAGTGCATAATTGCGATGTGATCCACATATTACCGTTTATAATTCGTTTTAGGCGTAATAAACGAATCCAGACGTGGCTTAACAAAGTGGCAGTGCCCCATTTTTTTGTACTTGTGGTCATGTTCCTTTCCCAATTCATTTTTAGCTGGATGTCACTAGTCCCATGAGTTAATCAGAGGGTGTTCCGCAGGGTGTGGGGACTGGCTCCTTGACGTTTTTGAATGGTTTTGTGTAGGGCTTTCCACACTGAGGGCATTCTGATCCTTCGGTGATCTAATACAACCAATATTATATTGTCACTCAAAAACTTGGGTCTTCAGGGCCATTTCAAACTTATTTGCTGTCATTCCAAAAAATGGAGTTGAAATAAATATTTAAAAAACACCTTCCCACTAGTTTATTTGCATAAGGGCAGATTAGATGGTTGTAAAAGCACTTCTGAGATTTAGTATTTGTATGCGGTTCGGAAATGGTTCTTCTTTACAATCAGATCAAATCTATGGAATCAGTCCCGCCTAAACTATGTTCTAAATCAAAGCAGATTAATCCTCAATTTATGCCCTTTTCACACTGTACGCACCCACCCAGGCTTTTAAAACCAGCAAACCGGTGCTGTGGTACAACAGATAGAATGTCCCCTACATCCTCTGACCTGCATTCATGTTTGTTGACAGAGGGACCTGTGATTAAAGCCTCCATGCCTTGTATATTTTCCCCAGCCCCAAATCGGATGTTCTCATGTGCAAGTCACTCACGAAGGCAGATTAATTTCACGCTATGCTATGAGACCACCTTTGAACTGCGCTGTGTGTAATAGCTTTGCCTGCTCTGTCTCACTGGCCAGGAACTATGGATTAGAACACTGAATGATGGCCATAAACCGTCACACTGGGCTTTTCAGGCCTAACATCAACATCAATCCTGACAGTTTTCCACTCCTAACATGTCTGGCTTTTTCATCTTTGCAGACCCAGTAGTAATAGAATTTTAATTACACCCTTAATCACAGCCAACAACTTGCTATTCTCATCTGGAGCCATCTATTATCACTCCAACCATGCAACAAAACTCAGAGTCCTTGAATTTATTACAAGTTCACAGAGTTTGTCTAAATGTGTGTGTATGGAGTTTTTTTTGCTTTGAGACGTGCGGTCTGGATGTTTGTTCACACACATTTTTATGTTTGTGTTTATCCTCCCTCTTCTCTCCGCTCAGGTGAAGCTGCTGGACTGTGTTCCGAATTTAGCCAGCCTGAGTGCAAACCAGGAGAAGGATGTGGAGGTGGCTCGCTGCGGTGCTCTGGCACTGTGGAGCTGCAGCAAGAGCACCAAGAACAAGGAGGCCATCCGGAAGGCCGGGGGCATCCCTCTGCTGGGACGCCTGCTCAAGTCTCCACACGAGAACATGCTCATTCCTGTGGTGGGCACCCTGCAGGAGTGTGCCTCAGAGGTGAGAGGGGACAATATGCTCTTTATCGTCAAATGTGGCATAAATGGTCAATTCATAAAACCTAAAAGTCTCATTCTATAAGACATTTAAAATACTCTAAATAATGTTTTACTTCTATCAAAGGATCAAATTCACCTTAATTACAATGGAAACACTCACCAGAACACCAAATTGTTTATTGTTATTTGGCCGAAATTAGCTCCAAATACACTTTTTATTACAGTTTGAGTATGCAGAGTGAACTTCAGAGTGAACTTCTGCATACTCAGTGAAGGATTTGTTTCTTTAGAAGGGGCAATGTGTTTTGAGGTCAACTAACGAAAACACCTTTCCAATGTACTGTAGCGATTGACAAGCCTGACTTTTGTAGACAATACCAAAAGTGATAGCATAGTGCAAGCTTTACCTTTACACTATGTGATTTCAGCAGGGTGTGTAAGGATGTAAAAAACACATGTTTAACATATGAATATAGAATTTTAGGGTAGAAATGAAAGACACTATACTGTACTTGTCATGTGAAACTAAGAAACAATATTATAAACATAAAGAAACATAATACCAGTAAATATGTAAAATACCTCTAGATAAGCCAATGTTGTTCATGTCACTACAGAAAAGCTACAGGATTGCCATTCAGACTGAAGGCATGATCAAGGATTTAGTTAAAAACCTAAGCAGTGACAATGATGAGCTCCAAATGCATTGTGCCAGTGCAATATTCAAGGTAACTTCCTCATTAGTACACATTCATTTCATGAACAAATGTGAGAAAATGGCACCTAGTAAAAAACATTTTTCCTATACTTCCTGAAGATCTTGACCATCTCTTTTACTCTATGCAGTGTGCAGAGGGCAAACAAACTCGTGACCTGGTGCGTGAGTACAAAGGTCTGCAGCCGCTGGCCTCTCTGCTGAGCAAGGCGTCCAACAAACAGCTGCTGGCCGCCGCCACTGGAGCCATCTGGAAGTGTTCCATCAGCATGGAGAATGTGGCTAAGTACGCAGGGACTCTGGGTCTTACCTTATTACCTCTCATTAACACACACTGACTCACACGCCCATTAACACACGCATTTAACATACCAGAGATACAGAAACACATTGTGGCTATATATTTTGGGATGTGTTTGTAATTAGTTGTAACAGATTAGTATGATTTTGATAAATCAATCATAGGAGCAACAATCTAATGAGCCTCATTTTAAAGGGGATTAATAGCAATTAGTAATTTCACGCATGTGTGCTCATAACTTCTGGAAAATATGTTTCCTGAGATGATGTGGTTACAGTATGTGAAAACAGAACACCAATAGGGTATCAACCAACTTGCGTGCATTACTCGTCGCCATGCCATCAGCACATATGTTACTTTTATGGCGGTGCTGTTATTCATTCACGATTAGCTGTATCACTTTTTCCACTCTGATGCTGTTATCATATCTCCATTTCCTTTACAATTGCATCTGGTTGAAGTGATTACTTGCGTAAAATGTAAAGTTTTTCTTCGGATTCTATTTGCTCTGATCTTTTATGTGAGTGTTTGCTGCTAGAATTCAGTCTTTCCCATCGTTAACGAAGGCTCAAGCCGATGTGTTGATTTGATAGACTTGGGTGATGTGTTATTCTAAGCCTGTGAATATTAAAGGAATCGGCCTTGAGATGGGGAGTTTCTAATGTCAGAAGGCTGACAGAGCCTTTAATCATTTGTCATGTAAGGCTGGGGTTTATTTAAGTGTCATTCAGCCTGGTTCCTTCAGCAGTGACATTTGTGGAATGGTTTTTGACTTGTATTTAAGTGTCAGATGATTTTTAAATCCCTCATTTTCCCTCTAAAATAAAGAATTCCGTGAGACCGCATCTTGGCCCTATACATTCCCACTAATGCTCCCTTGAAAGAATAATTTAATGTATTTATTTTCTTATTCTGTGTTAGGCTGGCTACATAATATATAACCCCATTACATATATGTAATACCTTTGTAATGTTTTCATTCATTCAAAACACATGCTCTCCATTGTAGGCAAGCAACTGGTAATTGATGATTCTACGATAAAGAGTATTCTTGAATTGTAAGGCTTTTCGCTGAGGTGAGATGATGTGAAAAAAGACATCCGACCCAGAAGTAGTTCAAATTGCAGTGGACCTCTAAAAATAACAAGAAAAGGGACCAGTAGCACTCACAAAGATCTATCTTCACTTCATATATCATATCTGACAGAATGATATCCTACATTTAAAGTTTGAGTGAAATCCTCCCAACTGGAACTGAGTGTCTGCTGCCACATCGAGTTAAGTGAAGATTCCTTTACAGGAGCGGAGGCATGACAATAACATTCCTCTAAAGCAAGATGGACGGATCACTGTCTCTTTAACACACGCCATGAACAAAAAAACCTTTGGGGAATTTATTTGATTTAAATAAAGATAGTGACCTTATTTTTGCTTTGCTAATTTAACAAACAAATATCTTAAAACAATAGAAAAATGGACACAGTTTGGAAAGCCTGGCGCTTGTGTGAACTACACAGACCATGAGTAATGTGGTAGCTTTAATAAACTCACTGCCAGTACAGGCCCTCTGCCATATGTAATTACCTGTCACACTGTTGCTATGTTAAATACTTATATTACTACTGATAATAACAATAATAGAAATAATTATGATAAGACCATTAATCACACGTAAACCACATTTAGTGACACTTCATTTACAAAGTAAATCAACACTTTGAGTGCCCTCTCTCTACATTTAACAAACAGAGTGCCATCATTTTGTGGTTTCTTCCCCGTGTGTGTTATGTTTCATTTTGTTTTGGACGCTGTGGGCTCTTGGGTGTGAATGAAGGTGAAATGTGGCCACCTCCTCAGGAAGAAAGCAGCGTGATGCACAGCCAATGTTTTAAATGCACACTTGAATGTGTAAGTGGATCTGTTTTTTCATACTCTCCCAGGCTTATTTGAATCACTTAAAAAAGTCTAGGTCAGGCCAAAGCTTGGAATACAGTGACCGAGTCATTACTGTCAAAAAGGAAAGGCTGCTAATGTAACGGGGTTTCAGGGGCATGCGCTCATTTCAGAATCAATCATGGGCTGAGTGGTGTACAGAAACGAAAATCATTTTGGAATACATTTTTGCTACAGCAATATTGACAGGCAGGGAGGGGTTTCTCTCTCTCTCTTTTCTTTCATTAAGTAAGTACATGGTCAAATAAAACAGACCTTTGGCCCATTGCAAACAACATTTATTTTATGTGACTGGTGATTTGCGCGGTCTGGACAGCATAAAGGTCCGGGGACCTCCACTTAAGACAAGTAGCTTGTGTAAGCCATTTCCCTGATTAATGATGCATCAAAATGAGAGATGATTGATGCCCCAGAAATGTAATGACATTCATAACTTAAGTGTTTATTTAAAGACCACATTACTGTGTGTTTTTTTGAGACGGCTGTACCTTGTCCAAGTTTATATTTACTATGGAAATACCTTTGTAAAAGCACTTCTTGGAAAGATATTTTGTTTGGATATATGAACGCATCGATATGAAGTCCCCTGAGCCTGTATACTGAAGTGTTATGGACACACAAACATGCTGTAAAAAGCCCTTAACAAAAGAGTGAGTGAATACCCTGTAATGGAAAGTCACCACTGCCAAGTCTCTCTGTATTTGCCAGCACAGTAATGTTGAGGGTCAAGATTGTGGGGTTCGCTTCCAATTACTGACTACTCCGCCATCTTACCTCTGTTCCAACGCTATGATGAGCACACCATAATTGCCCTTCCAAATGATACTTCTCCTTACCTCACAAAAGTTCTGTGCTCACCCAAGTCACTGCTTTGCCTTTTTTTCTTTTTAAATGAGATAGATCAATCTATCTGCTCAATTTCAGGTTAAAGGAGCCAGTTCTTTTCTCTTCATAGTAATTCTCTGGGTCCTTAAATTGTCTTACTTTCACTTTACCTTAAAACACTAGTTTGCATAAAAGGCAGCATTTAGGTTTTCAGCACTTTGAAAAAGGAAAAGACAGACAATCAATCTTAAAATCTTCTACACATAAGCGCCAATGCGGTTCCTGTGTCTTCTGACAGGCTTTAATAAACTTCCCCAGTGTTTGCAGAAGAAGCAAACTCAGGTTGTCTTGTGTGATGTTACTCTTGCCATAACGTAATTACCCCGACCGGGATTGGCTTCACAAAAATAGTCATGTCGTACTGTTCATTCATCAAAAGTTATGTCTGTGATTACGAGATAATTGTAATGCAGTCGACTGCAGTTGACACTTCAGTGATGCCATTGGCAAACCATTGTTTTTCTTTATGGTGAATTTCACTGAAGTTAACTTTGGCAGCTCCGATGTTCATTAGCAGTGTTTTCACTTGCAAGAATAGGCCGTGTGTCGTCGGCCCCTGACCAAACCCAAATGACCTTGGCCATCTACAACAGCTTAAGGACCATGATGCCAGCAACCGTAACTGTGAATAAAAACAGTCGTAAGGCTTAACTGTACATCAGAGGTTTGTTGAGGTTTTTGTGCGACCGCATTATATCCCTTTTAAATGTTTACTGTAGTTTACCACTCTATAGCATTGGCAAACAAGGAAGAATCACAGCTAAATAGGGAGGGAGAGTTTCCAAGCCGCATCAAAGCTATGGTACGGACAAGGGACAACTGTGAGCAGTCGTGGGAAAACTGCCTGTACTGCTGGGTTACAGTAAGAGATCTATGTCCATGTGGCTCAGGGCACTGTAGCCACTACTTATCACTTTAAAGTAGGGAGTAGGGAGGAAAGTACAAGCATAAACAGCTCTAGTGAGATGTTAGATGAAGACAACAAACACACCTTCAGTCTGCCCTCTGAATCCCTGCCACGCTGCTGACGCACCAACTCAAACCAAGTCAAGCTAAGCTATTAGCTTTAGACAACTATTGCGTGTTTAGCCACAATATTGTCCTTAGTCAGTCAATTGGCCAATCAGTCCACCACTTTGAATGTACACTTAAATATATCAACAGTTATTGTATAGAATGACATAGATGTTTACCAGACATTTGTGTTCCCTGGAGGATGGATCGCGACAATCCCCTGACTTTTTTTTATTGAGCAGCATTTTTCCTTTGGGCATTTCATTTAGTGCCAACTATGGTAGCCATTTGGGGTTTTGAGTGAAATGTCTGTTTAACTATTGATTTGATTGCCATTATATTGCTCACATGCATTAAACCACTTTTTCTCTAGCTCCAGGTATTTTTTTGTCCACTTCTTTATTTTTAAACACCGTAAAAATGTTTTGCGTGCTGTACTGTGTTTATTGCTAATTAGCCAATGCTAGCATACTAACAGATTATGCTAAAAGGTCAAAATGGTCCTTTGCGTCAGGGTCTTGCTCACCCTGTCTAGGTTTGTTTTGAAATTGTGACCTGCTCCTTGTACATTGTCTCTTAGTTAACATCAGCATGTTAGCATTGTACAAAGTAGTAGAAAAATTAAGCTATACCATGCTAATGTCAACATTTAGTTCATAGCACAGCCTCAAACACTAAAATCGCTGCGGACTCTTCTTCTTCTTTCTTATTCGTTAACATCTATCTGTTATTGTAATACAACAAATCAATGTGAATGGATTGGTTAATTCCCCTTTGTTCCACTCTTGACAGGTTTCAGGAGTACAAAGCCCTGGAGACCCTGGTTGGCCTGCTGACAGATCAGCCTGAAGAAGTTCTGGTAAATGTAGTGGGAGCTGTGGGAGAATTCGCCCAGATACCTGCTAACAAGGCCATCATCCGCAAGTGTGGAGGCATCAAATCGCTTGTGAATCTGCTCACTGGAACTAATCAGGCATGTTGAATGATCTCTTATTGCATAATGGCCATTTTATCTTTTAACCATATTATATTGATTGATGTACTTTTTATTTGTCTTTTTTCTAGGCGCTGCTTGTGAATGTAACCAACGCAGTGGGTGCCTGTGCTACGGATATGGATAACATGGCGTAAGTGTCATCTTACATCCAACTAGCTCTTTTCCATTTATTACACTTTACACAAGGCAAACAGCCCCATGTGAGGTGTCTCTTAAAATATCATTAGTGGCTTGCTCACTGTCATTACTGAATTACCTCCAAACCCCTATTCTTGGCCACGTATTTACGTCAAATGTTTTGACAAGGGAATGACACCAATTACTTGATCCAAACACGGTATAATTAACCTGTCATGGGCTCATGCTTAAAGAAATCTATGTTCTTTTAATTTGTAATCATGCAGGTACTTTTCTCTTTTCTCCCCAGCTTAATGACATCTTTTAGAAGCTTTGTTTATTGTACCTGCTAAGTTAAATATGGTTGTGGTGTTTTACTATAGCTTTGTGGTCTATGTCGGGACTTGAGCGGGTCACACGAACATACCTAACGCCCTTCCCTGTCCAAGAGTACATGGCTGGGAAAACACAGTGAACCACAGTCCAGAGCCGACTTTGTTCTGTTCATTTAACCTCGCCCTCACTACTTCAGAACATTGTGGACCTTCCATCTGTGTCTCATTGCTTTTACGAGGCTGTTATGTACTACACAACACTTCTTAATTAGAACTGGACACACATACGACCTAATGTTGGAGTTTACATTGTAAGCTAGCTGTTAATGCTACCATATGAGCCTATTACATTTGTTTGGATGAAAAAAAACCAAGGGGCTCAATAAAAAGAGAATCGTGTCAAAATAAAGCCACCAACTGGTAAACTTCACACAAGGCGAGAAGTGTTTTACGGTGGTTCATCATGTTCTCCGTGTTTTCTCACGTTATGTATATTTAAGCCAGACCTTGTCATTTTTCAGCCTTCACATTCCGCTGTAAACAGAACGTTCTTATTTCAACGCCTGCTTGCATGTAGTGTATGTTTTGTGGCGATGGCTTATTTTGAGACATGTATGTGTACAGTAGTTTGCTGAGCAATTAACATAACTCATTTTTGATTGCTTCCTGCTCCCACCAAACACTGTTTTCCAGATTCACAGTGATTAGACGGTATTTGGCTAGCTAACAAATATGATGATGCATGACACCACACAGTAAGCTACAATATTCTTGTCTGTTAACATGACTTCATTTTTACCAAAAGAAGCTATTTTCTCTAATACCTTCTGTTGATCAGCACAATCATTCTCTCATCATGGTTCTGATGAAGCTCATCCATAACTACCGAAAGCCCAAAACAAACAACGGTCACTTTCATGTTTCCCATGAAATACGCATGTGTTTGTTTTCATTCTCAAGCAGTAGGCAGTGTGTGGTTAATGACACAGCACTTCCTTCGGTGAATCCTGTGTAGCTACAAGAGTGAACACACGTTGTTTTATGCCTCCTGGGTTTGTGGTCTCCTCCTCTAAATCCATCACTGTCAGCTGCGACTTCATTGCTAATCTGTTTCATACCTGCTTCATGGGAAGACGGAGCTGTTTTGGACGATGATGTGACGCTTCACTTTTGTTTTCGGCCCGGATTTAGGAGGCCCTGCAGACTGGAATCTGATGTTATGATCCCTGCAGACTGATTTATGTGCAAACGGAAGACAGATGGCGCAGGGGACGTCCCTGATGAGTGTTCGCTCGTTGCCAGTCACGGAGATACAGTGATTAGGGAGTGTTTAAGTAATTATGACAGCATTCAATGTCCGCCTTGTTGGTGGACGCACACATGGGGAACACGTTACATGTTATTTATACCAGACAACGGGTGCACTGTGTTGTAATTATTTGGGTTCCCAGACCCTGACTGCAGTTTTGACTACAGACATGTATACGACATGAAATACAGTTCATGCCTAAGTAAACTTCACTCAGACCTCATGAAATATAGAGCGACCTGTCTGTGGCTCTGTTTGATTTGGAAAGAGGTCCTCTTTTTGGCTTTGGTTGAAAAACAAGCCACCAACATAAAGTGTAAGTTTGTCTCGGCTACTATTTATAAATCTATGTATGAAGCACTATATGTGCAGATGTATGTGCGTTAACCCCTGGCCCATTGAGCTTTTCCACGGAGAGGGATTTGTGCGAGCAGACAGTGGGTGGGTTTCAGTCCTGGAGAGGAACTGAGGAGGGAGGAGGGAGGAGGGCTGAAGGCATGATGAAAAGCCAACTCTGAAATTGATCGATGTTTTGATCCTACTTGGCTGAAGTTGAGTTGAGCCTGCTGCAGGCCAGGCTAAAACAGCCAAAGTTCTGAGAAACAAACATGATCAGGATGATCACACAATCATTCAAGCAGAAAATTACAACCAAAAAGCAACATTTTTGGGGGCTTTCTTACTCCCTTCTCACACTACTTCCTGTCTCTTTCTTCCAACAGAATCATCGACCAGCTTGATGGAGTCCGCCTGGTGTGGTCCCTATTGAAAAACCCCAGTGCAGAAGTGCAATCCAGCGCTGCATGGGCCCTTTGTCCATGCATTAACAATGCAAAGGTACAGTACAGTGAAGTACATTTGTTTTCGGCCCCTGTCCTCTCTCTGTGAGTGAAGCACACCTAAGGCAGATGGATTATAGCCTCTAAATCAAAGAGGTCTGCAGGGTTCGTGTCGTTTCAGAATTATCCCACTCACAACACTGAAGCCCGCTTATATCACCATGCTGCTATCCTAAGCTCTCCCTCCAACCTGCTGCTGCTGCTGGGAGGTTAGCGGGGGCAGAGCTGTGTCAGAGGGGGCTTACATGAACTTCGGGCTAATATGAAGCAGAGAAGCCTCCTTGGCACACTGGGATCTGTGAATTGGGAAGCAAGCAGGGAGAAAGGCTCAGTAATATCCTGTGGCATGGCTTCTGATTTCCCCGCTGAAAATCTTGCCTCAACATGCTACCAGTTACAGAGATTCACAATCGACACATAGGGCATAGGGTACCAGACAAGTTCAGTGAAAGCGCTTTTCTATTGAAAAAACTGCAAAAACATATTTGTTCATAAATAAATAAATATAAAAACCCACAACATGGACAATAATACTTACTATACATATAGACTTAAATAAGAAAAACTACTCCGTGACACACTTGAAAATGTTTGTTGTCAAGTTGCATTCAGGGTAATTTAGATAGGAAAGAGAGGACGTTACATGAGAAAGACGACATCTCGGACTCATATGCATCGATTTAGATACTTTTTTTTAAACTGACCATCTTGAATCAGCATGTTTGCAGGAGTTCAATGCTAAATCAGTGGAGAACTGTTCTTAAACACGAGCAATATGAAAATTAGGGTCCTTTACCCTAGTCCGTCAACTCTAATTTCTGTTACACATTAGCAGGTCTTTGATCCCCTGAGCACTCCCAACTACAAACGTAATGTTGTTCTAATAGATTATCGCAGTGATTAAGGTAAACAGCATGTCAGTGGGACAATCTGGGTTAATTTAAACAGTTATATTGGGCCCAGGCAGGTGTCTATGGGGGTCTGGGTTTTTACTCTGGCTGGAATTTCTCTGGCCTAGAAGTATAGCGAAAATGATGCATGGCAACCATATGGCGGGTCTGCGGGTCCACCATTGAGCGCTAACAAAGTTTGACAATGTTTGTCTGGTTGTCAGTTTGCCAATTTTGAGGGGAAATTCATGAACATGCTTTTTGGGTGATTTTTCTGGGACGGGGGCAATGACAAAGGCTAAATAGTGCTCTCGGCCCGTGGAGTTGAGGAACCTGATACAGCTGCTTCGGTGCAGCCGCTATTTAGATAAAAACCCCATGTGGTTTGTGTTAGCAGTTCCATAGTGGATTTATGAGAGAGCCGAGGTATAAATGCATCTGCTGGATGCTCCATACTGTACTGCCTCCACAGACAGATGCTCTTCCTGATGCCCACAGGTCCACAACCTAAACTCACACACCATAAGTATACTGTCAAGAGTAGTGAATCATTCAATTATCTTTATTCTCCAATCAAGGAAGTAGAACCATCCCAATCGTATGTAATGGGGTGTATAATTAATTTGCCAGGACGCAGAGGTACATTTAGGTGCTTGATTTATTTTTCCTTGACATTATAGCCATGTATGTTATAGAAGCCTGATTGCTTCAGAGAAAAGGTCAGGGCACGCGTCTGCCATTCTGAGCTTGGCTTAGCTTGAGATCACGCACAGCAGATAATGTGTTTTCTATTTCATTTCATCCTTGGGTAAGAGGAGGAGGAGAGAGTGAGAGGATAGTGAGAAAGGCCTTTCCGTGTGCAGCCTCATAATGTTGCGGTTTTCAGATCTGGGGGCCATGAAAGAGATTCTGGCTAGTCTATCGCAGCTGGTGGCTTGAGAGAGCTTCCTCTGTCGCAGGGACTCCCGGCCAGCCGTCATCAGTATTCCTGAGGAAAGACTTCCTGTGAGTCTGGGGGTCAGCTCCTGGCCCCGGCACCCCTCTCTCTACCCTGCACTGCACACATGGCTCATCCTCTGGCACGCCATCACAGGGCCCATACACCCTGGCCCGGCTCTCAGCTGTGAGCTCTCTGTCTGTGCACCCAGGTCTCCAAAAGTACCTCTACACTGAAACTGTAAACCATGCACTGCTTCTTGTCCGTGCTGAATTTGAAGAAATCCCTTAATTTATAGAATGAAGAACATTGCATGTAACAAATGCTCGGCCATACATCAGCTCTGGACATGCTGATTGATGTTGAAATGGACTAAAATTACGCCTGCTTTATGATTTGCATCCATAATTGTATGCTTCTTGGAACATTTCAGTTCTATTTTCAAAGCTGAACATCACAGACTCGGCCACGGTCATGTATTCTCCCATGGTTGGCGATATGGTGATTTCTGATTTTAAACAGCGGCCTGATGTGCCAAGCCATACTGCAGCCAGTGCCTCCTCCAGCTCTTCCGCTGTGGTTCCCTCAGCACGCCCCACCAGCCTGTTGGTTTGGTAGGCATTGCCTCAAAAGTGGCTGAGAGTCCTGTGGTACCATCTGGTGCCATGAACTCAAACCATGAGGCCTTGTGTGTGTCTGTCTGAGGCGAGCGTTTCAAATGTCACCTCTAAGCTCTAAATTCTATGTGTCATGTTCGTTATGACAATTAGAGGTTGACAAAGATGTCAAACGTGTTGCTTTTTCGCCCAAATCCACAACACAGTTGTGCTGTAAGAGCGGTTGTTGTTGTTTTTACATATATAAAGATAGGTATACTTGCTAGTTAGCACTAATGGCACTTTGAGTGTTCCCTTATGTAAATACTTTGCTTGCACTTATTCAGTGTTCTTTGTTTTGTATGCCTTTTTTTCAAATACCCCTGGCTGCCTCTCCTCTTTCCCAATCATTACACTACCTCCCTCTTCATCATCCCTGTTGCTCATTTTGACAGAGCCTAGGCTAATAACAGACTCTCTGACTATAGGATGCAGGGGAAATGGTGCGCTCCCTCGTCGGTGGATTGGAACTGATTGTTAATTTGCTGAAGTCAACAAACAACGAGGTGCTGGCAAGCATATGCGCCGCCATCGCCAAAATAGCCAAAGACAAGGAGAACCTGGCAGTCCTTACGGATCACGGGGTCGTCCCGCTGCTCGCCAAGCAGACTAACACGGTAAGTGCACCCCACTGCTGGAGACAAACAACAAGGTTTTACTATTCAACAACACTGCACTTACTGTCAATAAACAAATACCCCGCTAATGAGAAAAACATAGTTGGATTCTGCCAGGAGCCTCTTGCAGAGCTGTAGTAGAGCTTGTTATTCTGTACATTGTAAAGACTGGTCTCCGGGGGCCAATAGCATCCTGTTCTCCTGTTCGCAGACTGATGACAGGCTCCGTCGCCACCTTGCTGAGGCCATTGGTCACTGCTGCATGTGGGGCAGCAACAGGGCGTCTTTCGGTGATGCTGGCGCCGTGGCCCCCCTGGTGCGTTACCTCAAGTCAAAAGACAAGGAAGTCCACCAGAGCACGGCTATGGCCCTGTACCAGCTGTCCAAGGACCCCAACAATTGCATCACCATGCACGAGAAAGGGGTGATCAAGGTCAGTGGTAGATGGATTCACGACTCATTACTTCTGCTTTTTTGGTAGCTTATTTTGAAAGTACTTATTTATACTTTATTTGGTGATTTCAAGACTATATCTGGCATAATTACATTGAGGAAAATGTGCTTTGGCGTACCGTCACCCTTGTTTTAGCGATGTGTGAAAAACACTGAGTAATAAACTTTGAAAGGCTGCGACTATTTTCAGAGCCTTTGACCGACGGAGCAGAAACAAAGTGGGGTTTTATTCGGCGGCGGAAACATGACTCCACTTTCTAGCCGTCATGGGAATTCAGAAAAGCAAACAGCTCAGTGTGTGCGCAGTGCCATTTCTCCGGTAGACCCTAGATGCCATTACAACACAAGTCAAAGGGCTGTAGCTGGGGGTAACTGTTGCTAAGGGCTGTTCCTGGACATCAGGGTAGAATGCAGCAGCGATATGGTTCACGCCAAAGAGTGGGGTCGGAGCTGTTCAAGGCTACAAGGGAACAATGTTTTTTTTTCCGACTCTAAAAGCTACATCCGCAAGCTTTCTTCTTCACTCCAGTTGTGTCGAGTTCTTCCAAAAAAGAAACAAGTATTGTTTTGTCTAACGTACAAGCCTGTCAGGCTGTTTCCATGCTCCACTCCAGAGACTGTTTATGTTTGTCTCTGACAGTGATGTGGAGATTTTATGTTAAGATTTCTCTGTAACTGATGTCTTGTCGCAGATGATAATGTTCCCATATTTCAGCATTTTGGGAAAACATTGCTATCTTATTCCATAATTCAATCATGTTTCACATAAAAAGACTTTCACATGAGAAATCTTTTTGTGGCCCCCCATAACAACTGCGATATATATTATGAAGTGGTTATGCCATTGCAGCCAGAATTATTTTTCCCATGTTCATTAAATGGTGTGCTTTAGCTTCATCTGCTGTTATAGTGAATGTGGTTCAACACCAGCTATAATTGGTAGCTGGACTGAACATTGGGTGTTCCAAAACAGTTATGTCCAATTTGCAAAAGTCGTTAAGCTGAATGCTTTTTGTAGTTCGAACCACGACAAAAACTAGACATGCCTTCCTTTTTTGCTCGCAGTGTGTGTCTATTTTCGAAATTCTAGTGTTTGTATGGGCGTGAGTGTGTGCAAATGCGAGTATTACCACCCTCTTTAATCTTTCTCCGAGTTTGCCCTTATTAATGTACCAGTTAGGAGCTGCAACACCACTTCATAATGTATTTTTGGACTTTTAAAGAGCTTAATTACCAAAGGCCACGTAAGTGCAGCAGCATTGCATTTGTTCTTAATCTCAGACATTGAAACACAGGCAGCCTCATTGTTCAGTCTGATACCTGCCTGACCCCGGAGGAAACATTACAGTGTGAGAGCATGTCAATCTTCTCCATACTGTAATGCTCTGCTTCATGATATACAGGCGACTCGTAGACAGAATGTGTTAAAACAATATCTCCAGTGGTTCTGAATAGGTTTATCGAGGATTGATAAAGCGCCCCGTGTCTAATTTACAGCCCTGTGTGACTGCCTCTTTTATTATTGCAACCATATTTCAAAGAGCTTTTTCTTTGCCACTGAGAAGCTTTCAAAACATGTTCACCCACGTGTAGTATACGGTTTCCAAACGGGCGAAGGTCTCGCTTACTCCAACGTTGGTTTAGAAAGTTACTTTCCTGTCTAGCACACTTAATGGTGTATAGCCTGCTCCCTTAAGATCCACAGAGGAAATCATGCATTGAAAAGAAAGTATTTCACACTGGAAAACACATCAGTGGTCGTCTCCTTCCAGAGCCTTCCAATTTGGTCCAGAATCAATTCATTCTGAGTTTGAACCTCACTCTCATTTGTTTTGGACACCACCTACTTACACAGGTCCTTTGTTTCCTAAACTTTTCTGTCAACATGCTCTCAGATCGGATTTTGTTAGAGAAAAGGGATTCAGGTGCTCGTTCTCTCACAGGAAATACATAACAGGGGAAAGAGAATTTTTCAGCTGAGAGATGAATTACCCTCCCCGTTTGATTTGACATCCACTCTTGGTATCTCACAGTTTTGTTCATGTACAAAATCAACATGCCGTCCCCCTGCGCTTTACAGCACTTCCAGAAGGACTTTTGCTGAAACCATAAATCCTTGTAGACAGCTTCAGCCAGCTATTTGTATTAAAGAGGCTCTTTCACGAGAAAAAGATTTTCTGAAGTAAATTGATGAAAATTACAAAATGCGGATGGTAATTATTGATAATTTTCAACTGAAGGTATTCCAGTGCGCGGCGTTTGCCAAGTCGTGGCATGTATTTGAGGCTTTTGCTAATGTAAGTGAGAAAAACGTTTTGCACTTTTGTTGCCATGAGCACACTTCTGCCCCGGCGCAGTTAGTGTTTGTTTTATTTATTTTTTCTCTCCCACGCGGTGTGACTTCAGGAGTGAAAGTGCACAGTGAGGCTGTGGGGGGGCCGAAAATTACACCAAATGTAAGGGAAGGAATAAAAAAGCAAGCAGAGCATCACAGGTTTACTTCTACGGTTTCCTACTATCCGCTTTGCGTGTAACATGACTTCAGGTTGTGGGTGTGGTGAGCAGATGATACACGGGCGGCTCTGTTATGACTACCATGTTTTTGAGATCAACGGAGGGTAACGTTTTAGAGCCTTTAACTAAATCATCTCTCCCTCACGCCTGGACTAGAAATGTCGAGCCATGTTCTTTATGTTTCACAGGCAGGATTTCTATTATTAATAATGTAAAACAAAATGAAAATCTGCTAATGGATTGTAGGTTTGAGAAACACTATGAATCAACCCACCATAATATTGAGTCTGGAACACTGTCTCCGACCCAAACCATGTCAAATACAGTGAATATGAATTGTTACCATCAAATCAGTTAAACACCCAGATGTATGTTAAAGGATCTTGAACATATCTTCTTTAATAATTGTAATGTAACGTTAAATGTCCGCCCCATGTTTCTTTCTTTTTTTTAAAGTGTATTTCACTGAGTGAGTGGAGATTTGAATACTTAACATTAAGCATTTCCACATGTTTCAAAGTTTCATTCCCCCCCCCTCAAAATAAAAAAGAAATACGATGAAAAAATGCAAAGAATAATAAATTAATTAATGAAAAAAACATCGAAACAGATAAAACAACAAGCAGTTGATGAATAAAATGGTGTCATTGCACACTATTGCATCCCCACTCACACTTACAAAACAAACCGCTCCTCCCATTTTGAAAGAGGCAGTTTGTTGGAGAGAAATCTTTATTACAATTGCAAGGATTTTTAATATCCTTCAAAGTCTTTTTAACTACCCACATGTTTCTGTCTCAAACATTTGTCCTTGTTCATGCTCAAATGGAGCTGCTGTGATGCAAGGGACATCTCAGACTTGATCTGACAATAAAATGTATAATTTTTGAATAAATAATAACATTTTAATTCTCATCTGCCATGTGATACGACAGGTTAGTCCAGACTGAAAGTTTCCCCTTAAAGTCATTGATTTGAGAGCAGCCCACCCTCCTCTTCGTCTTCCTCTTTAGAGACACAGAAAAAGCAACTTAACAGTCTCTGGCTCGCTGGAGGCTGCAGGGAATGTTGTTTACTTTGACTTCCCTCACCAACTTCCCCTGAGCCCAGCTAAACACTGCTGTCTGTTTGTGCTGTTTGCCTCCTCAGTGGAGTCTAGAACATGGGAATGCTGGGATACAGTGTGTGTGGGGGGGGGGGGCATAATGGCTGTCAGACCTGGCACATGGGAATTTACTAAACCTGCAGGCAGCCGTGGTGCAACAGAGCGCACTTAACACCGCGACACCTCCTTGTGCGATAAGGTGTGCGTGTACACATGCAACAAGTCCTCCCAGACTTCACCCCCCTCCCTTTAGCCAGAGGGGGGAGCGTGTTCCGCGGCTCCCTTCTTGGAGGTCAGGACTCACTGGAGCTCTCTGAAGTGCAAAAACCTCAAAAACTCACGACTTAGTTTTTCAAACACGGGCAAGTGTTCATGTCAGGCAATATCCAACAAGAGGCGTATTATATTCCTCGGGATCCCAGCTGGGGGGGAAAGAGCGAGCTAGGAAAAAGGCCGCAAAGAGAGACACGCTTATCCTAGCCTAGCTGCGCGCTTCGGGAGACCTTATTTGGCGACGTCTGAATAACATGCTATGAGGTTGGCAAAAACGCTGCCTCTGGCACTTCTCAGGCATCCTCTCTTTCCACAAAAGAGGCTTGTTTAGTGGGCTGCATGTTTTCTGGAGTCAGAGGATGTAAGTTTGCTTTTGGAGGTGTTTTGGATGCTATTTAAAAGTCATATCAAACCCCAAAAGCAAATGTTTTCAGAAGAGCTTACATCTTGTACTGCTGCATTCCTTTTCCCACAAAATAATGTGATGATAATCAGGAGGAAGCATATTATTTTTCTCAGTTTTTCAGCTGGACTTATACTTTAGGTTCACAGCCCTTTCATGCTCACGCACACAAGCTGGCTCACCTCAGCTTTCATCTGTTTTCCTTACACTGTTTATCTTTGTGCTGAAAATCCTGGGAATGTCTTCACTCGGCTTCTTCTTTGGCGGTTTGCTAACCACACAAATGTGCCGAGAGGCGTTTAAGGTTTGTGTGTAATACGGAGAAGGGTCGGGGTCAGCCTCGGCTCTGCTCTGACATGCATACATGAACACAATGATAACTGAGAGGAAATAGATTCTCACGTTTGTAGCACTGATCAGCCGGATACCGATGAGGTAGGAGCCAGTGCTGGACAGGATGGGAGAGTTTTGACTAAGAGGGAGAGAAATTGAGAAAATGGAGATTAGCCAGAAGCTTTTAGGATCATTTTATCAGTGGCTGGATGAGGGTTTTTAAAGGGGCTTAGTTCTTGGATGAGTTCCTCTGACGGTGACAGTCTACATATTGTGCTCGGGGTTGCTCAGGATCAACAGGGATGTTGCATTGCTGCGCTGAAACCAGGGAAACAATCCTGACAGTGTTTGAACACCACTTGTAAGCCTGTTGCTTTGTGAAAGAAATCTTCTTCTAAATCCTTTTTTCTTTCCACAAGGCATTGATATATGGCGCTTAAAAGTGCCTCCGACATCTCAGCAGTAACTGTATTTATCAAAGCTTCATTATGTTGAGGAGCGGGGAGTCCTTAAGTGCTTAGTTGAGGGATGTAATGTTGCCGTTGGTTCATTATGGATGTAAACAAGAGCATACAAAATAATTGCAAGTGTGGCTTAGGAAACCTCAGTGGCGCACCATTGTGATTTTACCCAGAAGCACACACTGAACGAATTTAGATTCATCCATTTAGTATTTACGCTTACATTTACTTTTATTTTGACTCAACCTCACAGCCGCCCACACACACAACATAGTGATTTTGCTGCAGATAAAACAAGAATAAACCTCCAAAACACATGGTGGTATTCCATATATCCAGTGTGTTTCTTTTTGCTTGTTTCTGCATAACCCTTTAAAAATCTTTAAATGTTCAGTTTTATGGACCCAATAAATGAACCTCCAAAGATAGAGGTTTCTTTAGAGCGCAAACCTTGTTCTGCAATAAGATCTAACGAGATCCATTACACAAGCCACTAATAGTCGGATATAATCTGACCTTTAGAGCGGTGGAAAAGGCTGTCAAGTGGTGTGGTTCATGCTCAGGTTTTTAATGTCGAGCCTGCCCTGCACGACTTTCATCTGAACAAACTTACAGAAGCATGTGCGCTCGCAGCTGTAACCCCTTTGCTGAGGCATGGTTTGGAAGGGTAAAGTTGGACACACACACTGAATACACACACACAAAGAGGACCATGTGCAGCTTTACACTGTCGCTGCACAGCCATATCTTTGAAGGATATGCTAGTGGTAGTGGACGTCCGCTAACAAAACATGTGCAGAAAGCTACTTTATTTAGGATTTAAGGTGAATTGGGACACTGTTGGAAAATGATGATTCTTTTGGATTGTTGGTGCATCCATTTCCAATAATATCAGCCTTTTAAATATGCGCTATCAGTGTTTATCACTACTATTCTAATGCTTCAGATGGGCCACACTGCACGTACTGTTGCCGAGTGAAACTTAAAATTAAAAAGAACCGCACCACAGTTGTAAAACTGAATGAAATGTTATGTTTTGAACACAAAAAAGAACATAACAACTTATCTAGGCAACACAAATACTAGATTTACGAAAGGATTTGGGTTTGGGTTAAAATAACTTGTAAAATGAAGTTAAACACTTTGTTGGCGTCCTACGTAACACCAAGAGAAGCCTCATGGGCGTGAATCCTGCGTTTGGTTTTCCATCTTTTGACTTACCCCAAACTCCAAACTCCACCCTTTTGAGTATCTTGCTATGTATACCATGTTACCTGACTTGTGCCTTTTATCATGTCATAAGAAAACAGTTTGTTGTCTTGTTTTGTTCCATCTTTCCTTGTGATAAAACCAGCTAGTATGTGTACAATGCCCCTTTAACCCATAATATCTATCTATACCCACTGACATCGCCTATTTAATAGGCTGGTAACATCCAACCGGGTCCTCTGTTCCTGCTGCCAACTGTAAACTCTGTCCTTTGTACCCCTGCAGCCACTCATCCACATCATGGGCTCTGATGAAGATATGCTCCAGGAGACTGCTGCTGGCTGCGTGCGCAACATCCGACTCCTGGCCCTGGCTAATAGGAAGGCTGTGTTGTTTAATTGACAGTCGATGATCACAGCATCCCTGGAAATCTAACAGGGACTGCTCAAAAAACGACCTAAGAATCTGTCTGGTTGTACCTTATTTTACACTTACCTTCAAATAAAATGTATAACAACTACCACAAGTGTTCTGAATATGTTGTATGTGACAAAGGTTTCAAATAAAATGTTCTGTCTTGACTGATGTGTGTGTATTTATTTGCGCGCCTGCTTCCGTTCTAGCGGGCACATTTTTATCCAGAGCTCCGTGTTTACATCAACTACCTCATCACGAGTTCATACAAACATTTTAGGAAGCCCTCTCCTCGCTCTCTGACTGTGATAATAAAAATAAACGCTTCTTGTTAATGTTTGATCTCACGCCAAATACCCCGTACGTTGTTCAGCGTGAAACTCTCGCGTTTTCTGCAGTCACATTCCGTAAGTAATCCACACAAGACCACAGTATCTAAACAAGATCCACATCTGCATCTAATGCAGTCTGTAGACTTCTGTCCTTGCAATGAGACATTAAAACACAGAGTTACTCACCAGCTCGGAATACTGCACAAATGTTCTGTACAAAAACCACATGAACAAAATAAGAACACTTTAATTCAATGATAAATGGTAAAAACACAACTATAACAATTAGGAATATGAAACTCTGTCCTGTCTCAACTAAATATATTATGTAGAGGAATGAATCAGGATTTTCCACATTACTTGCAATTTATTTAATCTAATTTGACATTCTTTCAGGGTATTTAATTTAAACTAGCTTATTATTTTGTCAGTAAAAACTAAAATGTTGGAGATATTTTGCCAGTTGTGATCATCTCGCTACCAAAGCACTTGCATGCATCGACAATAAAACTATGTAATGAAGGATTTACTTTGGAAAATGCAGAAAATTGCTGTGCTTTTTCCAAAAAGTAATTATTTGTGTTGCTAAATATCTTTTTTAATACACTGCACATATTTAGACAATGCCACAGTAATGATGTGTGTGTGTGTACGTCATTGCAGCTGATCCGGTTTCGTCTGATTCTTTTGTCTTCTATTCTTGTTTATTATAAACAGGCCATGTCAGGCTTGACAGCGTTCTGCACAGCAGGTTTCAGTAAAATACTTTTGGCCTCCGCCGCCGCTGCCCTCTCGCGTGTCTGTCAGCCTCTTTGTCTCTCTGATCCCATTGTCCTGGTCCCGGTTAGCTCAGATGCTCAGCACCCAACCACAGAGGCTGCCACAAACTCCCATGGGACGTTCATCATTAATATCAGCCACGTGCTAAGATAGAAAATTAGCAAAACATTGAAAATATGTGGTTGAAAATCTTCATCACTCTTTGAAGTTTAAACACAACCAGCTGTAAGCAGGGGTCAGTGGAAGAGCGCGTATGGCGGAGAACTCTGAAGAAGCAACTTCCCTGAGAAAAAAACGTAACTAGGAGCTGAAGGAAGCCACTGTCTACGAATCATTCAGAGCAAATAAACTCACAATGATTAATGGCTCTTTAATTCCATGCAGCTAGCTTTATAACCTCTGCGACATACCCAGTGTCAAATGTGATACTGTTTAAAGGGAAAGGATTTAGTCAATTCAAACAAACAAAGAGGGAGACATTGTTTTCTTCTTTGAGCGTTGCATAAAGTTTCCTTTTCTCATGCAGATGTTTTTTTTTTCATGCTTGTATATTTAGCTATCTAATTTCTCATGAAATTAAGCCTGTTTCTAGTTTCTTTAAGAGTTTAAAGGAATATATCAACATTTTTTGGAACAGATTATCTGCTTTGCTTCCAAAAGTTAGATTAATTTAATAATATATAATATAAAATACAATATTTATCTCATATTTGTACATCAATTCTTGGTCTTTTTTAAATATATTTTTGTATATGGACAAAACAAAAATAATGGGCTTCAGAGAATGGTGTGCATTACATAGCCAGGCTAGCTGTTTCACCCTGCCTCTAGTGTATGCTAAGCTAGGCTAACACATCCCAGCTCTAGCTTCATACAGTACAGATATGACACAAATATGATCTTGAGTTTCTCATCTCTCTCTTGGACGAAGAGCGTATAAATACATTTGACAAAATGTTAAACTCATCCTCTCACTAATCCTGCATGTTGAAGAATTTGGACGTTCAATTCTACTGTGTTGTAGTCATATAGGGTAACTGTTGGCTTTCTGTAGTAACCTGATGTCAAAGCAAACAAGAAACCTTTTGCAGAATTACTGCAAATTGGCATCCCATCATACCTTAGAACTCGGTATGGTTGGTTTGCCAAATGTACAACACTTTTTCTAAAGAAACGGTTCTTTAATATCCTTTCTGAACCTGATATTAAACCCAGCAGAGCACTGGGGACACGCCGAGAGGAAGTTGGTTTCAGGAGCCTGGCCCTCAGGCCCATCGGTCATAAAGCCACAGTTGAGTGTATTAGCCGAGCCACAAACCCTCTGAGAACAGAAACTGCCACTTGTTTTGGCTGGCACGTCCGACACAGGGACATTATTCACGAGAAATGAGAGGTTATGCCTCCACGCCTCGGCAGAGGCAGCAATTACGTCCGGCTCCGGGCTTTCTGGTCACCGTTTAAGATCTGATACTTCTCATCGCTTCACTGAAGGGATAGAAATAGTGCAGGGATATCCCTGATGTTGTTGCTCTTGTTTTGAGGTGGGCCTTGGCATCTGCCACACCCCTGTACCTCAACAGTTCTCCCCGTTGACCTGTTCTTCACCCTGTCCTGACTCCTGAAGGGGTTTCCCTCAGAGTGATGGATGCAACCACAGTCAAGGACTTTCATTATGCATCACACAAGACTTATGTGTGGAAATCCGTTCTGCAGTGGTGAAAACAGTCTGTCCACATTTTGGGTGGACAGAGTAATAAATATATATATCGCTTATTTTTACAGTCAGGCACTCCTTAAGAAAACGTGCTGGCTGTTGTCATACTATAGCTCAATTGTTTAAAAATGGAACAGCTCTTTTGAAGTTTTTTAAAGATCCTACATCTCCACCAGCGTCCAGCAGCAAATTTTCATAAAAGAAACTAATGAACAGTAAAATTCCTTTCCAAATATTAGAAGTGGCTTTCTCTACCCTTCAGTGTTTAAGGACCGTTTTTTAATATAAAATCACAAACTGTTGCACAGCAGTGGCAGCAGCAGCGGGATTTGCTTGCGATGTTGCCATTAATAACATGCGCATACAAAGCGGCCTCTCAGAGCTCCATCCAAACAGAGAGCAGTGCTCTCTGGTAGCTGAGGACGAGGGGGTGAACACGGCTCCTGTTCTCAATCTGTAAATTAGCTTTTATATCATTACAGTATGCTCACGCCACTGGGTCTGCATCTTCATCACAAGGTCTCCTCTCCATAATCGTGACATTCCCTTCCGTAAAGTGCAAATAACAACCTGGAATGACAACAAATAAACAGCGAAATGTGTGGGCAAATACCACAGTGTCTGGGTGCAAGAGTAATGTCTCCAAAAAAGGTCTCAAATATATTAATAATACAATGTTTGGTCAAGTCAGATGTGGCTTTGGACATAACAAGGATGTAATTATACAAAAAATAATTTCATTTGATCACAAATCCCATCTGTGGTTTATTAGTGTGCTTTTTGTGTGTAATCATACACACACAAATTAATGTATTAGCACAGAATTGATGTTTTATCTACTTATTATAAGTAGATAAAACATTAGACAAATATATATATATTATATATATATATATATATATATTGGCAACAAATAATTCCAATCGCAATCCATTTGTATGTTCCATCTGAGTACTGTACTCAAAGAACGCATGCTTTTTGACAGTACAAGATAGTATTCATGCTACACATTTGTATTTTGGAATACATTTTTTAGAACTCATTGTCCAATTTGCATCCAAGTCAACGCTTGCTGGCTGTTTCTCGAGTTCGGAGAAATAGTTTCTACCCTTGGGTTTCACATTTGATAGAAATTGCGTATAAACCTGGGAACAAAAAGCTTGGAGAGCTTCAGTATTGTGACTGACAAGCACTGGCCAGCTAGCATGTTAGCGGTTAGCTATACATAAACGCCAAGACAGGGGGTTTAATTATGCTGTGCAACTTTATGGTTAGACAATGCCTTAAGAAATGTGAGCCTTGAATGGCAGCACATGAAACTTTATTAAACCATTGACTATATTCACATGAATACGTGAGGCAGAGTAGATTGGAGGAGACTGTGTGCAGGACTTCTGTCGGATTAGTCCTCTCAGCTCATCCTGAACTGCTACGCTATCCAACATCTAAGCATTTCTAATGAAACACTCTTTACTCCCCGGACTTCATGTCTCTCTGTTGTAGTCAGTGTAAAGTTGGAAGGGGGGGGGGGCCGCGGTTTAGGATATGCCTGTCAACCACATTAACAGATCATAGCTTTCTTTTTTCTGTACCTGACCTTGAAATTGAGGAAATTGTGAAATCGTAGACACCATTGCTGATTTGAGGAAACTTGGAAGGTCTGACTCAAGCTTTTATAAAATCACGCTGATTGGCTTCAAAAGGTTACTGCATCTTTTTTTAAGTAACAACATTTATTGTATTGTATGCTGTCTTTTTCACTCTGCAACTTTCTTTGTACTCTGACATGTGATGACGTTCCGAGTACTTTTCAGCTTTGTGTTCACAGCATTTTTTGCATGACCTGCAGCCTTTCTGGACCTTTTACTTCTCGCCGTTACATCAAACTTGAAAGGAGAGGATACTGATAGCCAACAGGCAGTCACATTCATCTGCAGACAAAGGATAATGTCTTATAAAGATAAAAAAAATGCCAACTTCCTCGCACAGCAGACAGTGATGAGTTGGCACACGCTCCTAGCTGCACAGCTGTGCACCATAAGCCGGGCCAGGTTTCCCTAGCTGGATCCTGAACCAACCTGAGAGCTCTGTATGGCACCCAACCAAAAATTATATTATCCCAGAGTTTTCATCACAATCTTTTCATCAAGCGATCACAACTCTGGACCTGAGGGGAAGACATGCAACTGAGGGGAATAGCACCAAATCAACAAATCATCAGCGAGGCATTATAGAACATCCTATTTAAAATCTGTAACTGATTGCGCACTTCAAGACATGAGCACACAGAGCAATACTGCTAGGCGCTGCCGGGTTAAGTTTCTTCACAGAATTAAGAGTTAGGTTTGTAAAAGTGGTCAATTAGGCAAATGTTCAAAATGCATTTTTCTGCTTCGGTTTGGTGTTGTTTCCTTTTCATGTGGCATTCTCTTCCATCAGACTCGTCAACTCTAAATGTATTTTTAAGTCCTGCTCTCACTCTGACATTAATAAATGTCCTTTCCCTCCGCGCGATGCATAAATAACACCCTGTTCCAGTCTAGCTCACTTGCTGTCTGTCAGATTGCCCGAGCATTCCCAAATACTTCAGAGCTTTGCAACTGTCTGCTCACAAAGAGAAATACCTGGACACAACCAAAGATAGCCCGACCGGAATTATAGAGCCGATGGAACTCGAATAACAGAAACATTTCACTGAAGTTTTCTCACTGGCATTATAAACAAGTAAGTCAAATATGACTCTTTGTTATTCCAACATGAGTGAGTAGTTCTGGCAAGGCTTGGGCGCACAAAAATGTAAGCTTTGTCTGATTTAATTCTACTCGGATCACTGGTGCAACAAAATCAGAGAGTCCGGTCCGCGATGAAAGCTTGTTTTCTGACAGATGTATCCATCGCCTTCATGCACACTGCATACTGAATTGGCATCTCCTCCCTATGAAGTAGTATGTGCCTCCATAGTAGCCATTTGTGTATTCTTGGATAGCCATTTTTAGAGAGACAACAGAGGACGGGATGGTTAAAAGAGCATTGGGTGTTCCAAGTTGTAATTATTTCGCACTGTAATTTCAGGGAGCAATTTGAGTGACTTCTAATGACACTTGGTTTTATCACTTGATTACTTTTAGTAGACATGGACAGACTGACAGCACAAATGGCTTATTAGTGTCCAAAATGTTTAAAACCCCCCTGAAAACAGTAATTGGGTCATTTTAGACAACCTGCTAATTTTCTCTTCGGTCACATTTTCCACCAAAGTTGGCAAACTGTGGAACAAATATGTCTGTGGCTTTGCAAGTAGTCCGTGTGCTAAAGCATGTAATTCTAACTTGGTTTACACGGCGAAATTAAGTCCAAGTCTGGAGTGAAAACATCATCTTAAATGAGGGGAAGATTGTGGGTGCAGAGACTGGGGTTTTAAAAAATAATTTGGATTGTAATGGCGTAAGGTGTTGACATTGAGCTAAGGCTGATTTCAAGTAATAGCCACCTTTCATAGCCAGATCCTTTAATACACGTTGAATGATGGAGTACCCCAAGGCAATAACAGGGTGTTCTCTGCTGGATCCATGATGTATAATGAATGTCTGCTTTTCAATTTAGCATTCAGTGATTTCCATTTGTGGCAGTACGATGTGGCTCTTCTAATGCCTGTTTACAATACTGTGTTTTTTTAAAAAACAGGAACATTTGATTTGCTCAGTACGCGGTGTGTCTTCTGAAGGGATCAGAGTTAAATTGGAATTTAAGGGAGAAAACAAAAGTTACGAGTGCAAGGAAATACAACTTTCACTCCAACCACACTCTGGCAGGCCAGACCAAGCCCACATACAAACAAACTCCAGTAGATGTGATATAAAACAATACAAGACTCAATGGCATATGTACATAAAACATGTACAGAGGTTGGATGTAAGAACGGAGCTTTACTGTAGAACCAGTCCCCAAAAATACACTTGCGTACAGCATTTAAATTAAGACATTTTGGTTTAAGGAGGTAGGGTAACGTTAAACTCAGGTTTCCGTTCCTGTTTTGTATGTAAACAAAGCTCCATATGTTGGCATACCGAGTGTAAGATATCTGATATTAATCAGTATATGGATATATTGGAAAATGGCTTTGTATTTATTATATTGGGAGACAGCAAATTACAAAAGATAGAAAAATGGGCCAAACTATCCTGACCTAAGTGATGGCCCAGTCAAACCAGCATTTAAAATGTAAAGTTCTTTATTGTTTTCATGTGTTTAACAATAACAGAGAAAGAGAAGCAGTTATTGGCAATGCAATTTTAGACTTTAGGTACCTGCCAACAATGCTTAATAAACAAGGAACAAAAAAGGTAAATGTTAACGTCAATAGATATTAATACAAGTTATACAAAGTGTGGAACGTTTCAGACGTACATACAATTAGTGCAAACATAGTGTATGTATTTGCATAATGAGAAGTTATTAAATACATATATATAGAGGTGTAAAGTATACAAGGGCAATGTGAAGGTTTATAGGTACAGTAACAACAGTGGTGGGCTCAGAGTTCAGAAGTCCTATGGCCTGTGGGTCAAAGCTATCCCTGAATTTGGTTGTGAAGGACCGGTTGCTGCGGTAACATCTGCCAGACGGCAGCAGGCAGACTAGTTTGTGGCCGGGGTAATTGGGGTCTTTGATAATCCCTTTGGCTTTCTTCCAACATCGCTGCATGTAATGGTCCTCCATTGATGGTAGGTCCATCCTGGTGATGTGCTGGGATGTTTTCACCCCCCTCTGTACAGCCTTATGGCACAATAACAGACCTTGATGCAGCCAGTCAGTATACTCTTAGTGGTACACCTGCAGAAGTTATCCCGGAGTCCATGTTGTAACCTACTTACCCTGGTGATAAAGAAGATCTGCAGTCTTGCATTCTTCATGATGCAGTTGGTGGGCGATTTGAGGTCAGAACCTCACTGATGTAGACCTTGGGGATCCTCCAGAGTGCATACCTGGATTTCCTGTACTCATCCAAAACACCTGCGTTGTAAGCATTGGATTGGCCATGCTTCAAGCTTGCCACCGACTGTCCTGTACACCCATTGTTTCTACCTCCGCATAATTATCCCCAGTACAACATAAATTGGCAATGTTGACCAATAGCAAATGGCGTTGACAGTCCTGACCTTTGAGGGAAAAGAGAGCCAGAGAGACCGCAAAAAGTTATGGTTTTAATGCAATGAGATAGGAATCGATAGGACAACTGTGTCCCTTGAATAGACTTTTCCCTGTTTGCAACCAAGCTTTCAAACTTGCTGACTGACTGGCTTTCTGTTATAAATTCAATTCCAAGACAGGACAAACCCAATGACATCAATATGACATCATCACGATTGACTTGACAAAGGTCCTTCAGGGCCACGAACAACATTTTGTAACTGTTTTCACAGGCTGAATTGTAGCTACTCCTTACGACAGGGCAACTGACTTAATGTTAAAAACATTGTGCAACATAACCTGGAATATTTATGGATTTAACTTTAGAGGGGTGACGTGTCCCAGAGTTCCATGCACCATGTAACAGGTAATAGAAACAGTCAGGTTTCACATGAAAGTCTATTTTTAACCATTACAGGAATGCTTTTCTGAGCTCCTGTATCATATGAGCACAAATTGCCAATATCTGCACAATGTTTCAGCTGTCTGAAACTTCAGACTACAAATATTGGTCTATTGGATTTGGTGCCAGTCTTTCAAAAACATTATTGGTCAAATCCAAGTGGTTAGTAGAGTGACAAAGATTAGATGACAAAGAAAGCAGATGCCAGTGTAATTCAGGAACTCTAGCTTGAGATGAAACAGAGCTGTGTACAAGAGACGCCTGCAGAGTTCCTGCCACCAACCCCTCCCAAGCAGGACATCATGATTAATGTCGTGCTCCTACCTGTTGAATCGTTTTGTACACCCACACTGGACAAAAGACAGGAGTCTGAAACAGAGATATAGTGAGCCAAAGCAGAGGCTACATAGATGGTGAATTAAGATAAAAGAGATGCTTGTGACAAGCCCATATTTCCCCATCCCTAGAGACGGTCGTTCTTATCAACAGGTTTAGAAAACAGCGACAGGGTCACAGGAGGTAACAGAAGTTCCCTTCAGGCGACAAGAAAAACATACATATTGTGTCGAACCTGAGAAAATAAACTTTCCCCAGAATTAATTAAAGTGATTACATGACTGGGTCATTCATTGCATGTTTGCACAAGCTGTTAGTAAAAGTAAACTTCCCCCATTAAATGAAAATAAGCACAAATAAACAATAATTACATGGATCCCTAACCCTTCATATGGCTCTTGCTGCTTAGTCACGTCCTTCGAATCACTACTTTGGATAAACCCCAAGGGAACACACAGCTGAGGGCCTCAGAAGCCATGAGTCATGGGCCCATAATGTGACAGCTTTTATAATGGAAGTCAATGAGAGGGTGCATCAGGAGTAATCGGCAGTGGCATGGCTATATACAGTAAGAATCTCTCTTTTTTGCCAAAAGTTACTAAAAGCAGCTGGGATTGTTTTTTGTTGGAATCTGGTGGAATAATTATCGTTGCAGCAAAAGCACTGATATTGCCTAAGGAAGCTTTGAGAAACTCTTCTAAAAAAAGGTTACTCATAAGGTCTTCTAAAAACGAATGGGAGAACTCAACTATTTAAATCCTTCCAATTGGAGCTATTTGTGTGCCAAATGTATCTTTTTTAACTGCTGGATATTTCTTTGATCCTGCACCCATCGTTTTGGGCACTGGGATCATTTAGGACCAAGGTGTGATCTTCAGTAGAGAAATGTTATACAGTCTTTACAAGCATCCAAAACAGGTTTACTGCACTGTAAAGTATGCCTGCAGCAGACAGTTGGTAATAGGTTTAACTCCATGCACAGTGTAGGGGCTGTAAAAAATGTCGCTTTCACCAAGTGGCTCGGTTACAAAATCTGAAGACTTTCCTCTGTATGCGGAGTCCCAAATTCCAAACTATGGTCATTTGTTCCAATGATGTTTAACTTTATGGCATTTTTTGACAATTCAGCCCCAAGGCTCAATAAGAAAGTTGGGAAAGCATTCAAATCAAAGACACAAAGTTAATTTACTGCATGTCAATAGGTTTCTTGACATTTGATAAATTGCACATTTACTTATTTGGATATTTGCCTTTTTATGGTAAATTATCCAGGTCTCTACTGGTTGCTTGGTAACACAACTTTAAAATTGTCATTTTTACACAAATGGAAGTTTTGTTTTTGACTATTTGTATACAGACTCCCAATAAAAATATAACGTGTTAATAAGTAAGCTGCAGAAGTGCTGGTTGGTGGATTTTGTTATGCTAAACTAAGCTAGCTCGATGCTAGCATTTCTTACATTCATATAATTCCGAGGTTAATTGTTATATTAACCATTGATAAAGCAATTAGTTATTAAGTGTTTCCAAAACAGGAGACAAAATATATGATGATGGATATGTACTTATTTTCCCGAAGACTGCATTAGCATTGGGAGAAGAAGATGTTTTCCCATGTCAGTTGGATACATTTGCTTCAAGAAAAGTAACACTTTCAGACTCCACCAGGGATGCAGTGATTTTAGACAGCTACTTTTTGCAGCGTGACGCCTCCCTCCCTCTCCCTCTCTCTCCCTCCCTCTCTCTCCCTGCGCTGGCCCCGGCCCCAGAATCGGCGTAAAGCATCCACAGTATGTTCGCAGGCTCGGGCTGTGTACTAGGAAACATGAGCAGGGTGAGATATTCAGAGTCCGGGGTGGTATGGAGCAGGTCGCTGGATAAAGCCGAGCAGGAGACGGCGGTCCGTGTGGTTTGAGCTCAGGATCTCAGGACGGGAACATGTGAGCAGGGAATGGGCGACTGGAAACAGGATTATTGTTCTACACAGCAGAGAGACGCAGGAGGGCCCGGGACAGGTAACTCACCCAGATACACTTACACACACTGTTTTAGGAATATATATCAAGATTTGGAACCATGATGGAGGGATAAGCGCACCTAAACTTGACCAACTTTGAATGGAAGTGCTGTTTTATTATAACATATAGTTTGAAATAAAGCCTAGATTTAAAACATAATTTAAACATTTATACAAATTTCACTGCCAGTATTATGTTTTTGTATCACTCTATATTGGCTGCTATTGATGGCACCGCATCTATCCCGGTGACACATTCAATATTCAACTTGCACAGAGGAATTCCAAATTGAAAGTGAAGAGGAAAACACAATTTCACATTTCTGCAGCCTGCAGACTTGTTTGTTTTGCATTTAAAAGTGAGAGCACCGACCAAAAATAAATCATGCAGGATTTGTAGTGACATGCGACCGCAGAGCAGAGGAGACATGGCAGCAATATTCAACATGCTTGGAGTTCAAAAACACATTTTTAAAAAACTCAAATCAAGATTTTACAAGCCTAACCACCCAGTCTGAAGGCTATTGTAGTTTCACTGAAGTAAATGATATGTTCTCACAAGATGTTTGTTGAAAATATGCAAAATAGAATTGAGTAGAATTGTGTTACTTCAGGTTTTAATCTGAGTTGGAGATTAAAAAGGCGTTTTAATAGGCATTTTTCGTACTCATTAGCCAAATGTATTATCATGGAGCAGCTGTCTGCACTGATAACACTTATATTCACTTTTTGAATTGCTCTTTTTCAAATCTATTTGTAACATTTAGTGCACACCTAAGTACGTGCAATTCTTTCGATTGTGTATGCGTTACAAGAAGCTTTTTATGCATGGCACTTGCAGTCGCAAATGTTTACAAAGAGCGACCTTATAATGACGCATCACAACAGCGCCGTTACGCACGGCCCGCCTCAGCTTAAGACGGTCTGCAGGCTGCTTCATTCAGTGTGTTTGTATGAGCAGACACATAGTGGAGGTCAACTTTATCACACACCAGAGAAGGATCAGAATGTATCAGAGAAATGTGTGTTTTCCAGGAGAAATATACTTATTTTTTGTTTTTCAGCGAGCAAAAGTTCTATTTTAGTTTACGACTACATCACGGTTGTTAGGTTTACACTTCATTTGTAAAATATCCACTCTTGTTCCACAGGAGAGACACGGGGACACTGTGACAAACCAGGGGAGATTTTTGTTTTCCTTTTTTAATTTTTGAAGAAATCGTGGACATATCTGGCCAAAGATGAACACCATTGTGTTTAACAAGCTGAGCAGCCAGGTCCTGTTTGAGGAGAAGGCGAAAGAGGTGGAAATGAGCAGCAGAAATTATCTAGAAGTGATCGAGGGGCAACATCCAGACCTCCTCTCCAGCAACCACGGCATCAGAGACAACCAGGCCATCAGACACAGGCGGAACGGGTATGTGGAGCATTCTGCTGCGTTTAATGTGAGACTTTGTTGACATGTCCGGGTTTACTGATGAAGAATACCTCGGGTATTCCACTCAGCATAGCAGTATCAGTTACAGCACACAAGTGGCGTACAAATATGATTTTCGTTATCAAAGTTCTGTGAGGTTCTAACGTTATGCATAATTAAGACGGGTAAAAAATATCAAGCTCAATAACGTGTTTGGTAAAAAGTCTTAAGAATTACATTGGTGCTCTATGTATGTGGATAATACTCCTTGAGTTCCTATTAATTCAATGTCGGATTAATAAAATAACTCCTGTTGAATTGCGCATTTACGCATACAAATTAGCGCCTATAAAATACCAAGTTCTTTTTTATGATCTACAACTACTAATTTATCTGCATCTCAAATGTGTAATTCCAATTTAATTATAGAGTCCGGATGTTTTTTATTTGTGGTTTAGTGCAACAGGATCTGATGGCTCAGGGAATTCATATTTACCGTTTTTCCAATCTGGTCCTCATTTAGGTGTTGATGTTCACAGCTAATCTGGAAATTAATAAGTAGGTCAGCCGTGTTCAGTAGTGGGTCTCATAGTATACATCTGTTTCTAATAAATACATGTGCCCTTTAACTCTCTGTGTGGTCTAGTCAATCACACAGGAGCCAAGTGTTTTTTCTTTAAATCATATATTTTATTTTCCCTCTATGTGACTGGGAGCAGGTGTAAGAAAATATCACGTCACTCTGTTATTAGTTGCCTATTATTTGCATGTTTATTGGGTCAATGTGTCATAGAGAGCAGAAGGACAGCTTCATAATCCTCCTCAAGGACTAACCTTCAATAATAAGAAAGAATGTTATGAGCTGATGTGATTGTGAGACGTCACCTCTAGGGAAGCATCAGTGTTAACGAAGAACATTAAATTATTAAACAGAGGTGTGTGTGCGTGTGTTTTACTGTTTAGTTCAGAACACGGAGCAAAATGTCCTTACGGATGTTCTTACTGATCTAGATTACAAGGAAAATATTTGTAGAACATGAGGCAGACTTGAGGTTAGACTAAAATATGTTACATCTGCAGTCAGTGGAGCTTTTTGGTGAGATAAAGGGAGAAGCGGAGCACAGCACCATACTGACATCTACAGGTTCATAAAACCTGTGGGAAGGTGAGCCTTCACACACCAGGACCATCAGGCTGCTTAAGACGAAAAAAATGTTAATATCCTTTAAGAAATTATCCAATCAGTGTTGCTAAATAAGACATTCACACTGATTTTTTTTTTTATCTTGTATACTATCACTACAATATTCTTTAAAGTGCATTTTATTGGCTTTACTCACCACTGAGTGACTGATTTTGAACTTATATATTTCTAAAAGTGAAAAAAAAGTTTGGATAGGAGAACTGTTTGGACTGAAAATTAGTTATTTTTCCAACATATATATTCCTGCTGTGATGTTTTTATAGCATCCTCAGGACATGTGTCATAGCCCTTTTTTCGTAAAAGAAAACCAGAAGTATAATTTCAAGTTTTTTTTGTCAGTCCCTTGTGTGGTGGCTTGGCTGTGAATGTGACCCGGCTGTGAATGTGACCCGGCTACATTGTTCTTGGTCCACTTCTCCTTGGGTGTGAAATGTTAATCTGGCAAAAAAACGTATGCGTCTGAGCAAAACGTTTTTGTTTGTTTTATAGCAATGTGCTGGTGGTTTGTGGGACACGCAAAGAAAAATAAACTGTGATTGTCTGCGTGTACCTCTCTCTTTCTGCCTCTGTCTGCTTCAGCCTCCCTCTGTCTTTTGCTATGTCTTTCTTACTTTTAATCCAACCTTTCTTACTTTAATTGCAGTGCTTTGGGTGAGAAAATTGCATACTTTATAGAGTGTTGTTCGCATATGTGTCATGACTAACATGCAGGACTCCACTTTAAGCTTCACAACATAGTAAAAAAAAACATAATCCTGTTTGTTTATATTACTTAAAACCAGATACAACTCACATTTTTGAATTGATAAATACAAATCTAGGCTTTTCTCCAACATTTTATCTGATATAATGAACACATGATGTTTCTAATAAATGCAGAATGTCAAATCCTCCGTCTTGAAGCAAGACAAAATCCTGCATTATTTGTTGGCAGATTCTAAATAAAATTAAAGTAACATTATAAAAGAATTATAATAATTGTGCTGGACAAAAAAAGAAGTGTCCAGGTTTAGATTTCAAACCCAAAATGCTTTCCAAAATTCAGATATGCACGGCTTATAGGTTATATTTCTAGATGTACATATACCTCATTATTAAGTGTGGTATTTGGCTGACCTTTTTTTCTACCTGCTCCTCCAAAGGGGTCGTCCCGGCGGCGGTAAAGTGCGACACAAGCGCCAGGCCCTGCAGGATATGGCGCGGCCGCTCAAGCAGTGGCTCTACAAGCACCGAGACAACCCCTACCCCACCAAGACGGAGAAAATCCTGCTGGCCCTCGGCTCGCAAATGACCCTGGTTCAGGTGAGTCTCCTTTCTGCTTCTTATCATACTAGTCATGTAGCAAATAAAGACCAAATAGAATGCAGCCATGCGTGTGATCAGTGAGGGGGAAAAAGTGAACTTTGATTTATGTGGTGGAGTTTGGGTCTAATTGGGTCTGAAATTTGGATTTGGACTTGCATTTGTAATAAGGAGGCTGTGAGTAGTGGGCTGTATATTTTACAGTATGCAATGACCTTATTTCTACTTTCTTCCAAGAGCTACATTTGGAAAATTCTTTTTAATTTCACTCAAATGTGACAAAGTGAGTGTGACTAATATTTGAAGTTATATAAGTCGGAGGTGTCCAATCTTTTCGATTTATGAGACCTCCTTTTTATTAGTCTTGTCAATCATCCAAAAAAGTGGTTTTATTTATTGTATCGTACATTTTATTGGCATGAACAGATGAGGAATGTATAATATAAACATAGTAGGAACAAATACAGAATATTTATATCTTCAGTCCTCTTCTTTGGTTTATCTCCTATTTGTCCTTGAGCCCATTGATAGCCCCAACCTGCTGCTTAGGATCCCCAGGTCTAGATGTAGTAATACTGTTGTATTATTACTGTGTGTTTCTCATATGCTATTGCACCCTCTACTGATAATACAAGAGTACAGTGGACTACCAGACTTCAGCAACTGACCACTGAGAGGAAAAGCCGGTGTGTATGAGTGTGTTTGGTGTCTGGCGCTTGCAGCTGTGTGTGTACAGTATCATCTGGCTGACAAGGTCACTGATACGGCCTCACAAAGTCTGCGGCGGCTTTTCGGGCCGCCGGCCACAATGCTTAATCTGGTTCTCATTTTGGGGGAGCCTGATGGAGCTGTTTGTTTTGGTGAGGGCGAGCAGAGTGCAGAGGAATGCTTTGTATTGGACACCGGGATGCTGTGCAGCGAACACACGCACACGTTTAAAGCTGACACCCAAATACCAGCAGCCGTGTCAAAGGTCGGGGGATGAGCCCGATGACAGGCAGGTGAATGATTCTCAACACATTTTCCAACGCGGGGGTTCTTCTTTTTCTGTGCGTATGTTTGTTTTGAATTTCTTACATTTTACATTATTTGACCCTTCGATTTTTTACTGATGTGGTTAATTTACTGAGATTATTTGGTCAATTTATTGAATAGTTGATCGACAGAAAAGTGATATCTAAAATTGTATTTATCACATAAGTTATCAAACAAAATGTTTTTAATTGTGTTTCTCCAACATGAGAATGGTAAGAATATTGAATATGCAATTATAAATGACATATAAATGGAATATAGGTGAGATTTATGGTGACAAAAAAAACTATGAATATAAAGACATGATCTTAATGTGCTGGGTGTTTTCATTTTTTTTTAAATATTTTTTTAAGTAAACAATTGATGGATTATTGGAATAATTAATCAACAAATCTTTACATTTTTTATTATTATTAGTTGCAGCCCCCAGAGGCCTCTTTTCCCTGCCTATTTGTTCATGGAACCTAAAAACTGCCCATTTCTTCCACTGTCTGGTCCAATCAATCCACCGCTGCCAGCAATGGAGAACGCATCACTTCCTGTGCATTTTCCCCTGGAAACACCAACCTGGCACCAGGTGTTTTAAGCAACTAAATCTGTCATGTTTTAGCAAAACAGCCCCTTTTTTCCATGTAAACATTGTAAATTATTTCTTTAAAGTTTGTACTAATATGACAGTGCCATCTCTCCATCATTGTTCAAATCCCTCGCCGTGCCTGCATGCTGTCTGATCGACGGTGCGTACAGTTCAGACAGGCCACGAGTGAGAGAGCTGGTTTGGCTCCCCCTTTTTTTAATCTATTTGGGTGTCATCTGAGCAGGCGTGCCATCCCATGTCTTTTCTCCCACCCCATTGACAGCCATCTTTCCTCCAGTCCTCATTAGCGAGCCGTCCCACGCCTCGCCTCGTCTCACCTCGCCTCCCCTCCGGCGGAGCCACATGTACTAGATGCCGCCTTCCCCCTGGAGTGCCACAGCGCTGGGCTCGAGACAAAAGGATGTGGGATGGTCTTAGTTAACGAGAAACACGATACTGGAAGAGGGGATCAGAAAAATAAGTACTCTAGCATAAGGCCCCTGTCCCAGCCCCTTCATAAGCCGCTTGAAGTCTATTGAGCATGAAAAGTTATTCTAGTATAACATCTAATGGTCTCCCTTCCCAGTGCAAGGAAGAGCGCCGGCTCGAGTGTCTTTTTTATTGCATCTTGAAGACAGTGTTGGAAAAAATGTATTATTGGAAGGAGGCTGGGAGTCCAGAATAAGCACGGGAGACGTTCATCTCGGTCGGAACATTGGTTAATGAAACGTTGCGTTCACTGGCCCTTCAGCGTTTGGAGGGTGTTTAATGTTTCAACATGGCGTTGATATAGTGAAGATGCATGCTGGGGTGTCTCTGTGAAGTGTCTGGGATGTTCCTTAGGGCTGCTCTGCAACCTGACTCTGCTTCTGTGTCTCTTGGTTTATCTCAATGAGACTGAAGGCAGGCAGAGAGCAGACGTCTTGGAAGGGAAGTAGAGCTGTTTGGAATCCTAAAGTAATACATGTTTCTATTTGCTTCCCTCTTTCCAATTGCTCTTTTCTCTCAGGTATCCAACTGGTTTGCGAATGCCAGGAGGCGACTGAAGAACACGGTGAGGCAGCCAGACCTGAGCTGGGCGCTGAGGATCAAACTCTACAACAAATATGTCCAGGGCAATGCGGAGAGGCTGAGCGTCAGCAGCGAGGACAGCTGCTCAGACGGTACGCCTCGACTGCATCCAAAATCACATTACATTTCATTTAAGCTTTTATCGCAAGCTTTTTTACAATAAGCGCAATCAACCATGTGGATATAAACCCAGAACAGCCAGAATCCTGCAGTACATTAGCTTCAAATAAGCCAAGTCCTTCTCTCTTCCAAGTTCCATTCCAAGTTAAAAGAGGCGGCTAAAAATGGGTAACTGCCCTGTCATTATTATCATTATTTCCTGAGCACTTCTCCTTTATTTTCAGGCACATAAACACATGTTTTGAGATTAGTCTGTGACCCTTGACCTCTTTAGCTGTTGTTGGTTGTATTTGGAATCAAGTAAGTTTAGGGTTATTCCTCAGTTTTCTTTTATTTAATCAATCCACTAAGCTACATTTTAATTTGAATCACTTAAAAAGGGACATACTTTGAATAACTCACTTTTTTTTATTGCTACATTTTCGTATTTGGACTGCGTACCAAGCCGCAAAATGTTAACTAACAATCAGATTTTTTTCTGGGCTGTCTAAATAATAAAACAGGATTTCGACAAGCCTTTTTCATTTGGCACTTCTTCCCATTTCACATGCATTCTCATAACAATATCGGGATGGGGGTTTAAAAAGCAGGAGCTAAAATGGAGTGTGGGAGAATACAGGTACATTCTGGTGACAATATTGTAGAAATTGTTTCATTAACATAAAAGCATGTAAACTTGTTTTAATATAAACCCAAAATACAAAAAAGAACCTGAATATGAGCATGATATGTCCCCTTTAATATGTATTATTGGCAGGGTTTGACCTTCTATGATCATGGTGGAAATCTTTGCATTACTGACGTCACATCATAATATATCACATCAAAACTCAGTTATAACTTACCCTTGTTTCAACCTAATGTTCTTTGTCCAGAGTGAACAGGATAATCCCCTTACATCATACTTCTTCTGCCCCTGAAATTCAAATCTAGCATTATGACATGAAATGAAGCCCAAGGCCATGCAATGTCCCTCTGTGCCTGACCCTAAAGCAGGCGGATGCTATGCAGGGCCATGTTCTGCGTGTATATAAATGGCGAGTGTGTGACCCAGCCGAGAGACGCCGAGTCCGGCTGGCTGCGGCGCGCTGTCATTAAAACACCCCGCTGAGCCAACCCGTGTCCCAGAAAATGAGTAGCTCTCCGTCAGCCGTGTATTTACAGCAACTGCCTCTTTCTACTCGCTGACAGCACTGAAAACATGCTAGGGAAACAAACAAATATAAAACATACATAACTCACTCAGAGAGAATGAACAGAAAGGAAGAGCACTGTGGTGTCGGTGATCTCTAATTAGATTTTTGAGGAGGAGAGGCTGAAGCGTGTGGCTGGAACAGGAATGTGTGCATGGTGTTTGCATTGTGTCCGCCACAGGCCACTGTACCACCGGAGGCTCTGTATATCTCCCGGACTCTTCTCCCTGTCACATTATGGTTATGAAGCTCTCCGCAGCCTGCTCCCACTTCTAACCCATGCGCTAAAAAGCCCTCCATTATGTTTTGAAGCCTATGCTTTTGTTCCAGAGGCTATTTATGGGGCCAGACCTGACCCATCTGACTCGGCGTACATTCCTCTTACTGTCCCTAAATGGTCCAGCTTGTTTTGAAAATGCTGTTTCCCTGCATGTCATGTAGGTGTTTAAAAGGAAGTTTTATTTAAAAAAAGGTGGATGACCTAGAGGTAAAAGGACACTCTTATGGGATTATAATGATTAGATTTATTATAGCGTTTGTGGTTTCAGAAGAGAGGCTGAAGCACTCCCTGAATTCTACCTCAAATACACAAGGGAAAAAGAGCAAGTATGTTACCTCCATGTGTTTCTGATAAGTGGGAGCTATAATTTTAATTTGGCCCAGGCTGAATCAAAAAGTCCAACCTGCCCAAATTACAAAATTACAGTCTTGGCAGGGCCAGTATCTCGAGTGAACTTCTCCCTGATTTCCCCCCTGCCAGAGGATATCTGGTTTTTCAGATATCCTTCCCACTCAGTTTCTTTCATCAGGTAGAGAACTTCGCTTTAATTCAATCTTTTCTGCCGCAGAGCTCCCTGGAAATTATTTATTTCTGCAGGGGAATAGAGGGGCAATGTGGTCTTGATGGAGAGGAAATAGGCTACCATCCGTTATGCTCTGGTAATGCGTCCAAAGTCTCGCTGGGCTTTCTGCTCTTGAGGTGATGCCAAAAGCAGGGCAGGAGCGCCAGGTTAAAATCTCCCTGCCCTGCTATTTAGATTCAAGATTAGCTCAGAATAACCAGACCGTGAGTCAGTGGGGATGTACATTCAATGCACAGAATTGAGTTAGACTTTACCTGGAGAAGCATTTGCTGAAGAAATGTGTCGGATTGCTCGGATGATGATTTGGCATGATTTGTGGATGTTATAGTCATTTGTCACCTATTAAACTTAATGTATTTGCAGTGTGCGTAAAAATATATTTCTTTAAATAGCAGTAGGGGCTGTTATAAATACAATGGCACTGAATGGGCCTCTATTCTTTTTAATGCATTACATAACTATAAACTGTCATTCACATTAACTAATTTAATCAGTGCAATAACGAAAATTATAGAATATAAAAATATAATATATTTATAGAGCTTACATAAATCTATAAGATCTGAACATTTAAGGAAAACACAGGAGTTCAAGGTGAGCTAAAAAGGTTAAAAAGGATAAAAATAGGAAGAAATATGCAAAGCAATATGATCTGATTGAGTAAAAACATTTGTAAAACTGCCCTGCTTGGAAAATGTAATTCTGCAACGCATTTAAATGTATTTCCTCTGATTTTCCCCATGGTGGCGTAGATGGTGACAACCCTCAGAGGACACAGAGCAGCCCCGAGGAGCTCAACAAGCCCATGTACCCGGGCGTGATCAAGAAGGAGGGGTCCTCCATGGTGGGCATGGGCATGGGCATGGGTATGAATATGAATATGAGTATGGGCATGGCCATGGGTATGGGCATGGGTATGAGTATGGGCATGGGCATGGGCATGGGAGCGGGCCTGCGCTCTGCCGCCTCAATGACCGAGGACTACGTGTCTCCACCCAAGTACAAGAGCAGCCTGCTGCACCGCTACCTGAACGACTCTCTGCGCCACGTCATGGTTGCCAACGCCGTCATGGACGCCCGCAAGAGGAACCACTCTGGCTCCTTCAGCTCCAACGAGTACGACGACGAGCTGCTCTCGCCGTCCTCCTCCGAGGCCGAGGCCAACTTTGTTTATCGTGCTGGTAAGGAGCCACATTTCTTGCATTCATTCCCTTTCAAGAGTCTCCCTCGCACACATGACATCCTTCACTTTTGTTCTTTTTTCGTCCCCTCCATCTGCACATTTTGTTTTAATTCCTGCAGCTGGTCCAATATTTCCAACACACTGTTTTCTCCCCGCCTCAATATGGTGTGAATCTTATTACTTCTGAAATGGAGATGCGGTAAAGAGGACCTCTTTCTAATAACTGTTCTATTAGATTTCAGTGTCTCCAAAACAAAATGTCGCACATCCACGTATCAGTGGAGGAGCCCATGTAGTGTCACTTCACACTCTCACACAAGAACACTGTCTGTGTCTGCAGTCAAGCAGAGAAGGAATTCCCCCCGGCCCGCTCCTCTGACCAGGCTTTAGCAGGCCAGACACAACAAGGCCATGTGGAGCACGCTCACTTTCAGACTACTGTTTGGCATGCCTTTGATCCTGCCATGAGGTCCCGCTGAGAGCAGGGGCAAGGCAAATGGGGCTGTGTGTTTGTGTGCCGGCAGTCTGCGTGTGTGCAGTCCGTGAAATATCTTTTTTTAGACCAAGGCAGTATCACTTTTAGGGGGAAAGTAATAACAGAAAAAACTTGCGCAACAATGTTGGATCTGTTGATTTAGGTCCTTTTACAGTATTGCTGCCCCTGAATTCGGCTTCCTCGTCGTCCTCTGTCATTCATTCTGCTGCAGAATGAAAAACACATTCCAGAGGGAGATAAAACCAGATGAAGAGGTTTTCTTTTTTCATATTTTGTCTAAATGTTTTTCACAAATTCTTCAGTTTTTCTACCGGAGGGAAATAATCATTTAAAAATGTTTTGCTTTATGGACTTTATTACGAGCACATGTTTTTATTTATCGAGTCTTTATTAGACATTTCAATCGAGACTAAACATTGTGAACTTGTCAAAATGAATAACAGAAATAAATGGCAGGGCAGCAAATGAAGATGAATTAGTCACTGAAATACATACAATCATTAAGTAGAACCAACTAATAATTTATAATAATTTCATTCAAAATTGTATTGTAAGTGATGAGTGAAATCAACATTTTGCTGAAGAGCATATTAGAAGCCTTCCCAGCATGCATTGTTTTAATGTTAAAACTCTCATAGTTTGAAGAAAAACTGCCCTATTGTTGAGCCAGTCACCAAGGGTAGCCTAATACGTTGTCTTTATCTTAGGCAGCACAGGAACTTGTTGTTTTTCGTTGAACTAGCTCAAAATGTTTCACAGCGTGTTTATTGATGCTGATCTTTTCCTCGCCGTAAACGTAGTGTCATGAACTTGCAAATCAGTTAAACTACAGTTGTTACAAATGTGTATAAGCTGTGAAAAATCAAGGTCAGATCTGTTCTTCAGATGAGAACACTGGGTCTTTGTTCACAACCAATAGTGATGTTTTCACTTTCTGTAGAGCCTTGGCAGTGCCGAGGGGGGGGGGGGGGGGTGGATTTGAAGGTGATGGAGTGACGAGACGGGGTCTTTGTGCGAGGAAGAGATTTTATTGTGTTTCATTCAAAGCTCGTCTTATGGACAAATGTGTTTCATATTATCCGAGCGTGAAGGAGAGTGGGGGTGTGTGTGTATGAAATGCATGAACGGCTGTGACGGTTACAATCCTCCTGATCGAAGAACTTGAAACCCTGTGACCTGAACCAACATCGGGCTTTTTCACATCGAGGCACCTGCTGGGGCTCACACATGGAGAAAGAAACAAAGAGATGGATAGACCAAGTGAGACTTATAACTCCCTCTTTACCAGATTTTAATAAGAGAAATCCCCAAAAAAAGGATTAGTTCACCTGGCTGGCCTGCTGTTTCTAATAGAGAGTAACTATTTTATCTCTATGGTTAATATCATTTCTTGGCACTGACGTCTCCCTCTTGGATTCCTCGGGCTCTGGCACTTTTACAGAAGTGTTACTCTGTTACATGCAAGTGAAGCTTTTGAATCCACACATGGAAAGTTCTCCGAGGCGGTGTTGACTCATGGGATGGAACACCTGCTGGGGCCCTCGGATCCCATCGCCCGGTTGAACAAACGCAACAAAGAAAAGTCGAGAAAATGACATTTTAATTCCACATCTGATCTCGCCGACGCAGACAGAGCAAATGAAAAAGAGGGGAGGCAGGAATCATTTTAAGCTCGGGTTTGCATCATTTCCCCTGTTTTTTACGCCTGTGGCTGCACATTCCAGATATTTCTGAAGTGAACGCATTCCTTTTTGAAAAATAGTTTTATTGTGTTTTCATAATAAGGGAAAAGTGTTTCCGTGAGTTGCGGATTTAACATAAATCTGTAGTTATATCAGTAGGAAAAAAGACTAACTCTGATTTAAGCTCTGTGAATGTTCCCCACTTTTTGACAATGACAAAATATCTGCAGTTTCACTAAAGGGAGGAAAAGAATTTGAACTAGAAAGATCAGAACAGTGTCTTTTGGCACATTCTTTGGACGAATCCCTGCCTGTAAAATGATCGGGATTGGTCAAAGCAAAAGTGGCGTGCCTGGCGACCATCATCCCATTGGCTGAAAGTCCAGTAATGGACCAGTTGGCTGTTGTGGCCGCAGCCTGAGCCCACAGTGTTATCTGTGACTACAGAGGGCAGTCAGACGTGGCAGGAGATGGAGAGTGTAGATTTACCCCAGTGGAAAACTACACTTATTCTGGCTAGAAAGGGACTCACACATTTGAAAAAACACACACAGTCATGTACCATTCACAGGCCGCATACAAGCACATGCACACATCCAGTACAAACAACCGAATACACACACACACACCTACAATCCAAGGCCTGTGGGGAATTTCATTGAACACAAGGAGCAGTAGAATTCCATCACACATGCCAGGGGTTTCATGCCAAATTACCCTTTAATGGGATATTAAATGGCAGGAATCTGGCTCAATGTTTTTCTTCTCCCTCTGTACCAGATTTCGCCCCGTCCGATATCATATAGATCATTATTCGGCATACAACTTCAATGTTTCTGCGGACAGAAATGGAGCGATCTCGGTCAGACATTTTACATGAGGTTGACACTAGTACATTTTCTCAGGTTCTCCCCTTGTGGACTCTGGTTACAGCTACAGTAGCCTGATGGTGAACGTAGATGGCTTGCCAATTCTTCTATTGATGTGGAAAAGTATGAATAGCTGAAATCAAGTCAGTGGCCACCAACAAGTTTCCAATAAATACATTTTTCTGTTCTTTTTTGGAAAGCACGTCTATTTTATTAAGATAATAAACATTTTTCTGAGTCCATGTTAGTGAGCTAAATGCTATCATTGGCATGCTGACATGCTCAGTTTGGACCTGATGATGGCATTTGATAAAAGGTTATTGTATTAAACTACAGAAGTGACTCCAATAAATTCAAAGGGAACACGACCATCTGCAATGGCTAAAAAAAATCTGTTACTATGTGTATTGTATTTCACATGAAGTCAGAGACTCTTGGTCATGCAGTACAAAGTCTTATTTATTTAACACCATTTAAGATACTTATTTCTTTGTCACGTGCTGTTCAACTCGTATTTTTCTTAGAAATTGGTTCAATGAAAACAGTAGTGTTTGACGGCAGCCGCTGAGATCCTACGGGCCTTTTCAGAATCAGGTCGCAGTGAGTGTGCCAGACAGTTATTGAATCCTGGAGAGATCGCTGGCACTTAAATAGCTCTGGAGTTGTCCAGGTGAATGGAAGAAAAGGAATCTTAATGTGGAAAAAAAAATCTCTTGAGATAAAAAGTTAGAATGTTTTTTTGTCTCTTTTGGTGTTTTTTTGTGATAGAAGAGATTTCTATCATGACCCTTCTCATATGTTTTTACTAACTTGAAATACTTCACTAGATTTACTTTACAATCAATGTCTTTCTTGTCTTCTCTCAAAGAGAAACACGTAATGATTTGTACAGCAGCATTGTTGATTTAAGACTCCGATGTCACGTTTGCTAACTGATGAACGACGGCGTAATTTACTGCATGCCACAGAGCAACAGAAAGACAATGCTTGACACAGAGCTGTTCGGTGACAATGAGCCCTTCAGTGATGAATGAGTACGGAATCCAGAGGTGTGGATATACTGGCTTCGATAACCTCTTTCCACAGTTTCATAGGAAAGGAGAAAGTAAAGACAGAAAGAGGAGGGGTTAGTGGTGTTGTTCCAAGAGAATAGCATTTGCCAAAACCTTTACTGGGTTCAGGTTGGGCTTTAGGAATCAGTAAGGAAGGGATGAGAAGAGAGAGAGAGAGCATGTGTTCCATCCAGATCTACAGAGTGGAGTTTATCCAGTCCAGCAGCGGCCTGGTGGGATAAGAAAGAAAGCATGGTGGCATGGCTTAAAGACTGAGACAGTGGTTGGAAGAACTGAGAGTGAGCATGTGTGTGTGTGTGTGTGTGTGTTTTAATTCGTCTATACAGATCTGTCAGAGTGAGTACAGTTCATAGGACTTGGTTTTCTGTGCAAATTAGGAGAATTAAACTGAGTTGAAGGTAAAGCTCACATTCATATTTTTCATACGTTGTGTCAGGCCATGTAGATCATTTTCGATCAACGCTGATAGTTTTTAAAACAGTAAGATATTTTCCTAAAAACAGTTTCCCTGTTTAGCTGTAATGTGAAGAGACTTCGCTGCCACCTGTTTGTTTCTGGCAGAAAACCAGATGAGTCAGGGAACCAATGGCTAACACTTCTTAAAACTTATATCATACAATTTTCTTTGTAGACAAATCATTCTGGCGTATTTTACATGGATGTTTGCCTATTTCCTCTCTTTTTACACATTTAAAGTGTGTACCATGACATTGTAGTCAATAATTTGGTGAATAGCTATTCAAAAAGTACAATAGAGAAAAAAGGAAATTAACAAATATTGAGGCAGCCTTGGAAACGGGGTAAAGGGACATTGTTTCCAGACGGACAAGTTACTTTTTGAAATGTAATTCTTTCAAATTGAAATACTTCCATACTTCAGATGAATTGGGGGAAGGAGAACTAGTGAGAGGCAGATATCTGAACTATCACAATGGCTACATATCACTAAGGTTATGTTAAACATATGTTGTGTAATATAGGTGGTCAGAAAGAGGATTTACTGTAATTTACAGATTAGCATGGGTTAAGGATTTTATACATATATAAGTTAAACCCCTAAGAGTGTGAATGTACACACATATTTGTTGTGTAACTATAGTCCTCAGTGAAGTATATGGAGTGCAGTTGAGTGTCCTGCAGGGTGTGGCTGGTGCAACAGTGGGAACAACAGTCGGCAGTGGTGAGGTATAATCCTGACATTAAGCTGTGGTGCAGCTCCATACGAATGGAAAGGTGGATAAAAACACAGAGAGGAAATTAAAAAAAGAGGAAACCCTGATGAACCTGTGTCACTGGAAGATTGGCTTCCGACCGCTAAACTGAGGCTGGGTGAGGGCAGTGTTCATGCTGTGGAGAAGTGTTAACAGACAAACATCGGGACAGACGCTGTTTATACGCAACTCCCTAACATAGAACATAGCAGAATAATGAGCCCTCTCAACCTGATAGTTTTTAAATCATCAGCACGCCAAGGCTTTAAGGGTTACACTCACACATTCGGGTCATCAGAAAACACAGCTGGCTGCCTAGTCAGGGAAACCGAGCCGCACTGCCCCGGGCCGTATAAAACACAAATTGTTTCCATTTTAAAAGCTGTGTCTAGAACAATAGGCTGCCATTGTGTTCCCACGGGACCGAGCTGAGCGGAGAGAGGTGTGACATAGTGAGCGCACAGGACACACACACCCACAGAAATCCCCCAAGAGTGTGAGAGGGCAATTCAACCTACCACTGTGAGGAATTGCAACATAATGATGCAGGGAGTGCAGCGCAAACATATCATTTGGCCTCCAGATCCTGGAAAGAAAAGGATATTTTGGGGCACATGAAAACACTTTAAATTCAAAATAATGTTTACTCGTGGTTTTTGCATTTTTTCCCCTAATGTGTTGGTTCAAACAACGAAGCTTCCCTGAGGGTGTTGTTTGGAAAGCTGTGATAGGATAGCTCAATCAGGAAGTCAGCCTAGTTTAGTATCTCTTGTACTTGTTGTGTCAGAGCAGTGGTCATCTGTTCATCATCACATGTGTCATTAAATCAGCATTTGAAGAATGAGCTCTCTGATCCTCAAATGCTATCACTGTCTCCTTTTTAAATCTTTCGTGATCATCTGTTGTTGTCACGCCAAATCCCAATTCTTGATTCCTCATGATGAGCCTTTTTTAGTTCGTCCATGACACCATGGCAGTCCGCGCACACACGTTTGCCATGACAACATATTTACTTCTCGGTCGAGACGCTCTTCTCATTTTGGCTGATTTACAGGGGCCCTGATTACACTCTGTTTACTGGCAATCGTAAACACAATGACAACCTGGCAGTGCTTAAACATCTAAAACACTGTTATTATTTCTCCATCTAGCAAGAAGACACAAAGCGTAGTGTAATCCTCTTTTTCGGATCTTGGTTATCTGCCTCCACCACACACACACACACACACACACACTCACACACACTCACGCAGACTGATGTGTCATCAACTGGGCAGACATGGAAAAAAAGGCAACAAAGGCAGTAAATGAGAGAGTCACTTCTTAGGCAGAGGCTCAGTATCTGTCTGGCTCTGTCACTGTGTGTATGTTCTTTATAATAGTGTAGGAGCTAATTATTCAGTATTTTTTAAGTGATGAAAGTGTTGTCAGGGCAAAAGGAGAAGGCATTAAATTCACACCGTGTATGATGTCTTTGGCTAACTGAGTGGAAATGACAGTTTGGTTCTTTAGCGCTTCAGACTCAGACTCCTTCACCGCCTGTAGAGACGTGAAGAGAGAGAGAGAAAGAGAAACGGCTGGAAGGGGTAATATTCAAGTACTGTTGGCCGAGCACACTGCCGTGGCCTGCCAAGGCATCTCTAACTTCATTTACAGACTCTTCTTGACATTATAAAAAGCACAGATCATTAAAGAAATATATAAAAGTTCGATCTGGGGAGGCAGTAAGTGATCGCTTGGTGTCGCACCATGTGCTAAACACTCGGTGGCTTGGGTTGGTGTCAAATCAAAGATAGCATCAATAGCCTGAATTGCTCATCAGTTCCTTTTCGAAAACTTGGCAAAAACGAAGTGGTCAAATGTCTGTACATTCAGTTATTTGAATGTGACTTCCCCAGTATATCCCATAAGCTTCGTGCCACACACGTTTCTGGAGATAGAATGTAACTCTGACTCACCTGTGATGACGGTAAGCGCTGACTCTTCCTGGAAACGAAAGGAGCCGCGTAACAACGTGATGATCTGTTCTATCATGCTGACCTGCTCTGCGGTTGTACAGGTCAGCGGCGAGCAGATTGTCTGCTACGCCACTCTGGTTCTCATCAGTTGCTTTAGAGGAAATCCGCTTAGCTCATTTCCTTACTTCAACAATTGAGTTTACTGTAGATGTGTGTGTGTGGTGAAATAATCTTCTCATTCCGGTCAAAGTCAATGCATTTCACATTCTTCCCAGCGACAAACAACTTTTAGCATCACTTTCCTTTAAGCCTGGGTTTATACATCCAAATTAATAGCTTTATTAATTAAATAAACGTTCACATTTTTGAAAAATGCTTATTTGCTCTCCTTCTGTGAGTTAGATGAGATTATTGATGCCAGTCTCAGATAAGACAGTGGTACTATATACATTTTCCCTAACCCTAACCCTAACCCTAACCCTAACCTGTTCCTTTAATATACTGTCCCTTCTAAACACCTTATTAAGTTGTTTTATGGTCATGGGAAAATTGTCAAACCATTGAGGTCCTATTTTTGGATAGGTGTGATTTTTGGTGACCTAACACTTGACGCTTATTCTAAGTCACTTTGGATAAGACCACCAACCAAAAGCCTGAAACTAAATGTCCTATAAAATGTGTTTGTATGTGTTTATTTGTCTGCCTAATTCAGCCCAGCCCTTGGTTTGTGCACCAGGGCCTGCCTTGTTTATTGTTGTATGTTGCTAACAACAGCACCAGATGGTAATGATGATAGTCAACCACTCTCCTCCGCAGTCGTCTTAACAGGTGTAACCTCACTCCCTTTCTAATTTGTCAGTCCCCGCTTGTTTTCTCTCATTTTCACCAAACTAGACTAGTTTTTCTTTTTTTGACCTCTTATTGCTCTCCCTTCATTACCCCGCGGTGATGTTAAGTGAGCTAGTATTTTTGGACTTCCAGGATGACGCCAGAAACCATCAAACTTCTTAGCTTTCCCCCTTGGTGGTCCGTGAAACCCCGCTGTCAGTGGAGCCCAAAGGCAACAGCGACTGAGTTTTCAGCAGCACTCCCGTAAAGCAAAAAACTAAAATAAATAACAAGGAGAAAAACAGGATAAATAATAAAAAGTCCCAAGTGATTTATTGAGGATTTATTGAGTCTTTGGCGCTGTCCTTGTTTTTCTTTAACGTTTGAGGCACAGAGTTTGGAAATTGAGTTTTTGTACGCATTGAGGTTCCCAAGGGCAGGGACTGGATCTCACTCCAAGGGTGGTCTTCGATATCACTTATTTGATTGTTCTATAAGGATTATCTGTAAAGTGGCTGCCTCATACGGTTCGTTTTTTAAGTTGCTTCCTTCTTGATTCCGCAACAACCGATCTATACACCGAGCCCTGCTGCAGTAAACACTGAGCTAATATATTTTGGGGCAACATAAACAACACAGGAAAACAGTGTAATTGCCTGTAATTACAGAGCTGTGATTATAGCGATGCATATTTTTACACAGGACCATTCTGCTTCCAAGTACAGGCAACAATCCAATGAGTAGATAGAGTGCAGAGATGATGCCTTCACAGCCTTCACCAATCTACCTGATATTCAAATTCTACGCCAAAAAACAGCTGCTTAAGAAATGGCTAGGAAATAGAGAATAAGAAAACATAAGAGATAAAGAAGGGATGTATTACATCAAGGGCTTTGAAAAGCAGCTTTGAAAACGTGCTTATTCTTGACATAGCACTGAGTCACCCCTTACTAAAACATAGACAGGAAATATTCCATTTGTTTTGGCTGGGCTGCATGAGAATGGTCAGTCTCTACCTGGATCACGGATATTAGAACAAATTGCTGCAGCGAGCAGTGAAAAAAGTGGCGGACAGAAATTGAGGGACCAAAGGAATATCCATGAAAGAAAAGGGACCTGCTGATAAAGCAAGCTAAAAACAGCGGGAAAGATAGGTCAGCAGGGAGTTGTGGCCAGAAAAGAATGTCTTCGGAGCGCTTTAACGCACTGAAATCTCATTCTGTGGTTCTGTATCATGTCCTCATCTCCCTCCAACACATACACATTCATATCTTCTTCTGTCTAACAACCATCAACAGGAGAAAATAGCTGAGAGTGAAGTCTATCAATCTCTGTGGAATACACCTATTACAGAGCGAACAGGAAAACTACAGGACATGTCATTATCAGGCTCGTATTATCCCGGGGCTTTGCAAACACAGTGCTGTCAGCAAATGTTTCGATACATGGAAACGTTTTTTGAAAAACAAGGGAGGAACAGAGCAAAGTATTGGGAATAATTAGGTGCTTATGGCAGTTTGGATCCAGATCATTTGAGTGCATGAAGGGTTTTGGCGAGGATAGAGGTGACGAAGCAGAACGGTAAAATGTTATTTGCGATTCCTCCCAAAAGTTCGGAGTCTGGCAGTCCGTCTCTGTGGCTGTCTGCAAGGATGCTAAACCCTTAACACAGTGTCCTCGCGCAACCTTTTTCCAGTTTTAACAATCATGGGAATGAAATTCCTGTGAAAATGAAGGGTGTAGATTAGCAGAAGGGAAAGCTCAGGGACGCCCGTTGAATGTTGTGTTGCAGTAATGGTGGCTTAAGGAATGGCTCGTAAAAAACGCCATGTTAGTCATTTGTTTTACTAGGAAAAATGGAGTCAAGGTTTCAAGACACTGGCTGTCCCTGAAGTGGCATCTAGTAGGCTGAAAAAAGAGTCAATGCAAGGCAGCAGGAAGTCATTGTTGAGGGAAGCACCTGGTAAAGATTAACTCTTTGGTACCTTTTGACTAAATGGAAATCCTGAGGTAGTTCTTCAAAACGTTCTCGCATTGATCAGCCATCTATAACTGGTCACGTTTAAGTTCTAAAAAGCTGTGGAGGCTGCACGGCTAAGAAATCCAGATGCTCTGCTCTATTTTAATGCCTCGTGAAATGCCAAGACTGTGTCATCATATTGACTGCTGGGCAAAAAGTCTGTAGAACTAGACCCAAGACTGAAGACAGGTTCAGCGCAAACACACAAATCAACCCGCACACACACGCCAATGTGCACATGGCCTTTCTCTCCGAGTGAACATCACGCTGAAGTAAACACGCCGGTTGCCCCGAAGTGAAGTTCGGTTTCATTGTTTAATGACTGCTATTCCCCCTCTAATGTTTTACATATGAGTTAGAGATTGCTCCCATTTGAAAAGAGAAAAAGGAGAGCAGACATCCATCTTTCTCTCACTGACTCACTTGCTGCCCTTTCATTCCCACTCACATCTTTTACGCTCAGTCATTTTCAATCTGATTTCCTCAGACAACTCAATTACGTTGGCCGGGGCCCATTTGTTTTCGTTCAAAATATTAGCGAATGGAGTTTATGAGTCATAAGAAACATCTTTCAACTCAATCCTATTAGTCACCTTGTTTTCTGACGGCTTCTTGCAAATAGTCCTTTTTGTCCAGCATCTTGAGTAAAGAGAGAAAACAGAGCAACACATGTTTGCACAGCACAGGGTGTACGCTTACAGCACAGACCTCACACAGGACAACGCACGCACGCACGCACGCACGCACGCACATACACACACACACACACACACACACACACACACACACACACACACACACACACACACACACACACACACACACACACACACACACCTCCTGAGCCTGTATGTTCAGCTACATTTCAATAAATCCTCATTGACCCTAGAGAACTCTGCAAAAATAACCTCTTTTTTTCCGTTTTTGTCCTTCCAGAAACCACAGACCATGGATCAAGTAAATGTGACAAGTGAGTTTCTTTTTTTTTTACCAAGAGCCAAGATCAAATCCTTTATTTTTCAATGGTTACAAGCTGAACTTGACCTCTAACTCTGTTGTGTTCTTTCCTCGGCGTGTTCCTCTGATCATCAGTAGCAGCGTTGGCGTAGGACTTGCGCAAAAGGAAAGAGTGAAGGGCAAGGACGAGACGTACTGGAGAGAGATCAACGCCGCCATGGCCTTGACCAATTTGGCGCAGGGTAAGGACAGCGCCTGCGGGACCACCAGCTGCATCATCCAGAAGTCTTCCCATATAGCAGAGATCAAGACTGTCAAAGTGCCGATGATGCATAAATATTAGTGCTGACATCATCCTCCCATCTCTCTATGCAAACCAGCAAACATTCCTGTTTCACCAAACTTACCGGAGTCCAATTAAACTCCCAAAGAAGTGAAAAGAGAACTGTCGTTTACAGAGGGGGCGAGGAAGTCTGGAACAAAAAGAGAACTCGTTCTTTTTTTTATTGGTGTCTGAAAAAGTACAAAAGGGGCCTTGACCATCATTTTCTTTGCTGGGTTGAAAGACAAACGTTGATGAGTTTCACTGCAGTATTTCTTAAGACAAGACACTTTTGTAATGTTAACTTATTTTTGATGAGTATGATTTTTTTTATGTCCTACTTTTTTATTCTACAAAAAAAACGTGTATTTTGCCAAAAGTGCCTTTGTTATTTAGACAAATAACTTGCCGACTGTGGTCAATGCAAATTACAGATGATGATGTGCCTCTTTGGAATATTTTAGTATGTTAGGTCATGATTCAGGATTGGTTTTGTGAATGAAACCTACCCATTACAGCCTGTGCCTTAAGGATTGAGCTCACCATCTAAGGCACTGACACAACACACACACGCTCTCTCTGTCTCAAAAAATGCCCAGCAGTATTTCGCTTAAAGGCATTGCGCCTATTTTGACTGGAGTCTTCATTTTGACTGTAAACCGAACACTGTTTTGTTTTAGCCAGCCCTTTGCTGCTGGCAGGCCAACAATAACTGTTGGATACAAACGTAGATAAGTTGCCCTAACGTGAGCAGCAGATCTACAAGCAGCAAATATCCTCCTCCTTGTCCATATGTGGGCCTTGGATTTCATTACCCAGTGAAGGATTCCTTTCTTATCGCGCCTTTTAGTTGCTGAAACGAGCGATCAGCTGGACCCAAATAAAGTCACGTTCACCCACACAATCTCACAGATTTACGTACAGGCTTTAAGGTTGAGTATCTGATCTGACAGAAGAATGACCTGAAAGGGATGTTTTTACTTTGCATTATCAGTGTTTTATGTGGACAGTGTTGCCTTTTGTGCAAGATAGTCTTGAGTTAACGAGAAAAGAAGTCTACCACCAGCCTTTTGATCCTCAGCCCTCTCAGCTGTTTAGCATTACATTCAAATTGCTGTTTACAAAAAGTCGGAGGACAGACTTAAAGGTTTTATTTCCTCCCCCCTCGCTTTCTTGTTTTGTTTGTCTTTGAAATGCATTTCAGTATTATCTATTTGTCAGCCAAGCAACAGTTCGAAGTATTCCTGTTTGTCAGTGTGAATATGTGTGGTCGTTTTATTTCTGATCCAAACTTTTTTACCTGGTTTCACTTAACCCTACCACATTTTGTCATCCAATGGAAAGACACTCCTTTCTAGAAAAGTACTGATGCATATGTTATAAACGTTTGCGGCGAACGATGCCAAGTTCTCAAACTGGGGGAAATCGAGTTGGACTTATGGGAGAAACTAAAGTTGGCTCTGTATGCTGACTTTTTAATTTTATGTATATCTTTAAGGTACTGTTTATGTGTGTCAAAATGTACACTCCTCCATAAATCGTGCAGTTTTTCAATTTTTTTTGACAACCCATACTGTGCTTATGGTCAAGGACTTTGAGAGGGAGCTACACAAAGTGACTTTTTGACGTTTTTTATGTCTTGAATGTGCAAACTGGTAAAAATAGAAAGAAAAATCTGCACTTACAGTTTTTGGTTTTCAACCAGAAAACACACAGAGAGCGAATGGTACACACAAAGGTGAAGAGAAGTTAAAGGACTACCCTATGTTATTCCTGTTGGCGTGCCTATGGAGGTATAATGAAATCTATCGCACTAGCCAATCCCCAGGCACTATTTGCTTATGCAGTGGGGGTTGAGGGCTCCCACATGTGTTTTGTATACACCTGATCCAGGCAGGGTAGCTGTGGGGTAGTGCCGGGCTGCTCCTTGTGTTTTTAATCTCACCTCTGGACCACTCGCGACCCTCACACGATACCCACTCCCTGGGAAGAGAGAGAGGGAAGGAGGCTTCGGAGACAACAGAGCAGCCTTTGTTGTTCCTACCTGAACTCTCTCCCCAACAACCTCACCATTTCTAACAAAGGGATTTCTACGGCCAACATGTTGGTACTGTACACGCCTTTCTCCGGCCCTGCTTTCACAACCAAGCTGAAAAATAGAAAGCAACGGTATGTATTAAAGCCTATAAATTATTATTGCGGACTTTGTAAAAAAGAAAGTGGTGACCATAGTTTGTTTTTTTATTGTTAAGTTATATAAATTGAGATTTTTCTTTTTTTGTTTGTTTTGATAGAGACTGGATAATCAATCCAATGACCAAATGCATATCTCCTTGTATTGTCCGAGTTGCCCTTATGTAACATTTCTTTTATAAAACAGTTGTTGCTTGGTCAAAGCAAATAATGAATGAATAAACCTCTGAATGAAATGATGTGTTTGTTAGTGTTCATTTTATTTTTTTAATCTGGCTCCTACAATGCTAAATGCTCCACTATGTTTACCAGTTGCTGCTGTCTGTCCGCTGTTTGGTGCTGACAAGTGAGTTTCAGAGTTTTTAGCGAAAACATTACATGTTGAATACCTTACATCAAATCATGGCATAAGATCCAAAAACAGAGGAACAGCAAAGTAGGGAGATAACTATAGAAATCACTTATGTCAGATGTAAAGTAATTAGATAACACACAGTTGTTAATTATTTGGGACTTTTACCTTGAAAGGGAGGGCACTTTCTTTGTTACTATGATCACTTCCTGTACCTACAGGAAGTCCTTTTTCCATGGAGACAAATGGAATTAGCATACAATGGGATCACACTGCAGAATCTGCACCAATCCTCCTATCATAGCCTTCAACCCGGCATTATCAGTGAGTGAATCTGTTCATGACTACCTTAGCTGCAGCTAAAATATAGTTTTGTAGTTATTTTTGCAACAACATGACCACATGGTATCTGAGCTACAGATTGCTAATGCTAAATCATGTTAGATAGCATGGCCTACTTTAAAATACTTACCTGTATTAACCAGGTCTTTGTTACACGTGCAAAATAAGCACTTTAATGGCCATTTCTACTGATCATAATTCCATTGTTGAGGTCTACTAGAATAGATTTACATTGTGCAATTTTTTCGCTGAGGAGGCTCCACTAGCACCCGCACCCCCAAACGCTGCGCACCTACAGTGTAAGCGCGCCACAGTGTAAGCGCGCCACAGTTTCACGGGCTGCGAGGCTCCACTTGCACCCCCCCCCCCCCCCCCCCAGCGCGTCACATTTTTGCCGCTAAATGAGTGTGTGTGTGTGAGAGGAGCTCCACGGATTGGTCCATTTGGGTATGGGCACGTCACCATACCCAGGAAGAAAACAATGGAAAAAGAGAAATCTCCAACGAGGCGTTCTGGGGCAGCATAGACAGGTCTTTTCTGTGTTAGAGTTTTAGTCGCTACAGGGTGTACTTTGAGGGTTTGTGACTTTGCAGACCGTTTACATGCATAAAAACCTTCATAACACACAAGGGGACGGGTAATAACCGGAAAAGCATGACATGGGACCTTTAATTCTGAAAAGAGTAAGAAATAATTGTTTTCTGCATACTTCAATATTTCAATTCCAGCCAAATACAACACCTGCTGTTCCTTGGACGATGCAGAGGAGGGCTTAGCTAGCTGTTAAGTTCCTAAAACTCACATTGAGCGAGAACAGTAAAACTTTTTTACGTATTTAACACAAGACATACATGATTACAGCTTTAAATACCATTATAAGACTTTTGATTTCATTAATCTTCCCTAAATAGTATTGTATAAATATTTGTTTAGAAAGGAGGAAAAGAACAAATTGCATACATATTCTCGCCTGTTGGTCTGAACGTCTAAATTCTAATCATTGGCGCTCGACACTGATCACAATACAGGACATGTTTGTTTACGACACACAAGGCGGGGTGGTTTTTAAGATCTACTGTAAACAAACTAATCATGACAAGCCATTGGTAGAGTTGAATGTATACACCAGGGTTCTGCGTTAACCACACACCACACATTAGTGGTGTGGGCCCCAGTGTTTGCTATCTCCTGTGTATTTTTGCTACCTTTAGAAGGATGTTGGGCGTTTAACATTATTTGTTTGACCCGGGTTCAGATCAAAATCTGTGTTTAAAGAGCAGTTCAACAGGGCAGCAGCAGCGAGAGATAGATGTCTTAAAATAAAGACTTCCTAAAGTTTGGTTTTTCCATATCCTCTGTCGTGATGTGGATGCCTAGAGTATACTGCCTACATATAATTTGAACTCTTGTGGTATTGTTGATCCAGTCCGATAGCGTCAATAGACAACCGAGCCTTTGTGCAGTGTCTGAAGCTGAAGGTATCTCAGGGAGGCCAGGGGAAGAGTGAATTTATGTCTCATTCCTAGGTGTGTCCCTTTCCACGGGTCTCAATCTCACTTCTCTTTCCTGTATATTAATGGCTCTACCATGCCACCGCTCATCCTGAAACTGAGCTTTGCCACAGAGCTCAGACCCGTCTTACATCGGGAAAGAAAGCAGAAAATATGATTGCAAGAAGTCATTTTGAAGACAGAAATAAAGATGTTGACAGCAGCTGTTCCCAAGCTGGTAGCGGCAAATGCCACAAACTGTAAATGCTGCCCAGTGTTGGACGGCCCGCTGTCCTTTGGTTCCATTGTCAGTCAGAACAAATCAGGACGCTTCCTGTTGAGTGGCCAGACACTCGACAAGAGGCCCGCTGGTTTTGGTTGTGAATCAGCTGCCTCTAGACTTCAGCGAGACGGCTCACCCTTAAACTTCCTTTATTAATCCTATCAGGTTGGTTGACCTCTCATCCCTCTCCTCACTGAGCCGCCCCAAACCCCACCTTTTACTTCATGAGACACACTTTCCATTGAAAAACTAAGTGATATTCCATGTTGCCTATAGCTTCTCCCTTCAAATTTTTTTTTTTCATCCATGCCTCCTCTCTGCGATGCTGACAGATTTGAAAGAAGTCGTGGAACTGCACGGTTATCTAAGCGCGGGAGACGGACACGAGCAGATTCTCGCTTGGCGCGGCCCGGGCCTTGACAGACTCCAGACTTCACCTTGGCCATTTAGTCCGCCAGAAACTCAGCTTTACCGACAGCGGGCGAAACCACACGGAATGAAATCCGAGAATGCAGACGTCCTGAAAATCATTTCCCATTTGATGAGGAAATATGACTCCCGTGGCATGCTGAAGTAATTAGTTACATTGCTGTGAAGGATGCTCCAAGGAGCCCCTGTTCATTAGAGCCAGGACTTTTTCTTGCTTATTCCTGCCCTTGGACACAAATATGAGAGAAATTGCCGGCCCTAATTGTTAGATTCCTGAAAGAATTGACTGATTAAAAACTTGGTCTGGCCTTGCAATCATTTCGGGACCGGGGGCTGTTTTGGATCAGCTGGAACTTCATGGATGTTTGAGGAGGTGATGCATGCAGGCCACTGCTCAGATCATGGACACTGTGTGAACCAGAGCTAATCACACAGCAGACAAAGGGTCAGAGAGGCATTATTACATTGCAGACAAATTACCCTGAAATTAGCATATTTTCCCACTGGGCATGTCTCTAGATGAGTGCACTTTGAGTTTGCATGATACCGGGAACTTAGGCTTGATGAAACTATAGGAAACATTAGCTAACACTGCACAGTGCTTACGACGATTACTGACTAAATGAATTACTTTAATGAAGGAGGAATGTGCTGGAAACAATGTGTTATTTCACTATGAGTTCTGATTTCTGGATTTCCTGCAAATATTTAATATTCTTTGATAATATTTGCTCATATGTTCAGAACGGAGAAAACCTGTGGATCCAGGCTGTTCTCACCCAAGTAGGAATAAGAGCCCTACGCCTTTTTCTGGATTACACATTTTGTGTCAGACAAGACTTGTATACTATTATATTATTATTATATTCCTCAAATCATTCATTTCAAAGTGAGCAATGCCTTTCTTGTTTGTCTTCTTGATTCTATTATTGTGTTCAACCTGTTTTTCTGCTCTTCCTTTGGACCCAGTTCTTTTGAGAGGCAGTTTCTGAGTCTCCTCCGTGTTGAACTAACCTAAGGCAGTTGAAAAATATTTCCTGTCTTCATTACTCATAATAAAGTTCTTCTGAAACCACCAGAAACAAGAGGGAGAAAGCTGTGCTTACACGGAACCGCAAGTAAATGCTGCTTTTGGCCAAACAGGGACATGCCGGCTGTTATTCCAGGTGGACATCATCTTTATTTTGTGTTGTGAAAGAGTCTGGGTCTGAAAGGGAAAAATGTGACACATGCCAGTTTTAAACAAAAAGGGTCAATTGCTCTTGTAAGAACAGTCTGTGGAGGCATGCACATTGTTCTGACCTAAGAGCATTGGGAAATGGATAAACGTAGATGGTTTAGAAACCCTCTGCTCAGCTGCCAGAGTAAACTGCTCTCACTGAAAGGGAGACACACTTTTCATGAAATGGAACAGGAATGGGTCTTTGGGGGCGAGGGAATGCAGGAAATCTCTGCTTTGATACCTGGTGTCGGGTTTACATGATTTCATCGACCGCAGTTGATCGTACATGCGCCACGTTGTGTTGTCAGCGAGACAACGCTTACACAAACTCCAACCACGCAAAACCTTTCCTCCTCCTGGCTACAAACGGACATAATCCCAATCACAGTCTCGCCACAAAGCCCCGCAACACAACAGGGCTCATGTTCAGTGCTAATGCTCCGAGGCTAGTCTGATCTTTTTTTTTTTATTTGCCTCCAAAGTCCAAATAGGCCCACCATGCTTAGCCACATGCGGCAGATCTCCCTTTTGTTTATTCGAGGATAATGCCTGTGAATTTCCTCCCCTAGATCCCTTGACTCAGTCCATCCAAGAGTCACACGCACACACAGCAACAGGCTGGACAGCGGTTAAGCTGCCTGCTGCTCAGCTGTTTCCTAAATCCTGGTAATTGTCCTTCTCTGAGCTCCAGAGACAGACCGACTAAACAGCTGCTACAAACAATGAGACCCCTTCCAAAGGTGCCGGAGGTCCAAGCCAGTGCATGCTGCCAACATGGGATCAAGACGCAGCAGAAGAACCTGCAGGGACCAGATCGCATGCTGTCGGGTGAGAATGAATATCTTCTATTGGTGCAAACTAAAGTTATAATGACGTGTCTATTTTCATATACACATACAATCCCCCTATTGTCTGCGTTTCAGTGATCCAAATTACCCATGAGAAAGTTTTGAACCCCTCTTCTTTTATTTAAAATTTCAGCTCATTTCCAGTCATTGCTTCGGAACTCGCAGAACAAATTGCTGGATTTAAGAGATTTAACCACAGCAAAGTACTTGCATCTCATTTTCTGTCTAAAAATGAGCCAAGGAAAGTCGATGCCTCAGATTTAAAATGCTACCTCAGATCTGGGCGTGCTTGGCTCCCTATCCTCGAATTTCTTTAGTCACATTTGATCTTTTAGCCTACAAGCAAACAATGTTTTAACTCTAGACCGCCATTGGTTGGCCACATCTTTTAATGAGCCACATCCTGACACATTGCTATAAGATTACACCTAATTCAGGTGGTGTTTCCTAAAGCTGTTGAAAGCTCTCGTAAATGCAAAGGAAGGGAAGATTGAGTTAGGCTAAAATTATGTGTATATGGGGTGCATGTCATCCTGCTTTTTCTTTTTCCACATATTTCCGGGACACCTCTACTGAGGTGATAAAAAAAAAGGCTGAATATTCAGTTTTTAAACATTTAAAATACTGGACTGGTAATCCTTTCAAGTGCATGCCTCCAAAAATCCCACAAACATAAGTCATGCAAATGTACCAAAGCTATAACTTGTGATGAGGTTTTACATGAAATGTTGCCTTAATCAGGCCTTTGTTTAGCAGTTTTTGAGAACTGAGGATTTACTTTTTCTGGAAGACTTTGTTTAGAGTCAAAGGTTGTGGCCACGACGTTCCAAATATTTCAGTACAAAAGCTATTATTTTTGCATTGGAGGGAACCTCTCATTTCAGTCTTATTTGAGCCCCTGTGAATGAAGTTTGGGTGTTGCCAGTAGCTGAAGCAGCATTATTCCAAAATAACAGTCACGGCAGCACCATATGCCATGATTGCATGATTGTTGTTTTCGCATTCTGTGGTGTCACCAGTAGATCCACTTTGCCCTCCAAAGCTCATCCTCAAAAGCAGATTGGCCTGCCCGTTTCGCGTTGGGTTTGCCCTCAACCAGGCACTAAAAGGTTGGTTTCAGCCTGATGGATTGGGCTGTTAAAGAAAGTGGAAATCTCAAAAGGAGTGCAATTTATGCAGACAGTGCCTCATTGAGGTGGCTTTGTCATCCCCATACATCCACAGGGCAGTTAGAAAGAAATTCTGGTATTTTTACCTCAGAAAGGACTACCACTTTAACTTCTGCATAAGTGGTGTTTAAACAGGCAATCATTACTTGTAGCATTACTTACATACCTGAGCTTAGAAGTGTATTTAGAATGTGGGAACAAATAAGCTCAACTGTTGGTCCACTGCTAGCTTTCTTGCAACTTTAACTGAATGTCATCAACAAAGATGGCAGGACATTGACATCTCAACCCAAATATAAGCCCAGTTCCAAAACATATTAAACAGGGTTTTCCTCATAAATTCTTAAAATCCTTACTTAAAGCGCAGTTTGGGGCAAAAATGTATTAAAAAAAGCTATTCATAAAAATGTGTGTGTGTGTGTGTGTGTGTGTGTGTGTGTGTGTGTGTGTGTGTGTGTGTGTGTGTGTGTGTGTGTGTGTGTGTGTGTGTGTGTGTGTGTGTGTGTGTGTGTGTGTGTGTGTGTGTGTGTGTGTTCATCAAACCCTTTTCATATTATATATCATGTATTATATTACATGTGGTAATTTTTTAAGACAGAAACAAATAGCAACATATTCAAAGTGATATTTTGTTAATATTGTGGCCTGTTTGATAGTCATTTTTTTCTTACCTATCATGAGTAATGTGTCATTTTTGTGATAACACTTAATCTAACTAACTTGTTGACTGGCAACTTAACCACCTACTTATGTTGAGGCTTAAAATAAGTGGTTTTCTTTTTGATCAATCTGCTTTTACACACTTTTTTGGGGCCAATGTCCACATTAGGTCGCTGTTGGAAGTCTTCAAAGTTGAAAGCATTTCCACAAGGCGTTTGTGAGTTGTAGCAAAAACAGCAACAGCAGCGGGCAGACAACAGAGTCAAACAGAAGCCACAACCACTCATAACATAATGACAGCCGGGGATCACAAATAAGACATAGAGGAGAGCGGGGCCTGGTGTCTCTGTGTAATATTTCATCATAGAAAAGCTAAATAAATTCCTCACTACAGTCAAGTGAAACCACGTCAATGCAGCAGATGTAAGAAATGGCAGCTGCCGGAGGAATGTGGTTTGGCAGCGAGGCGAGGCCTGGAGAGAGACTGGAAGGTCCTCTCACGTTAACACTTTGTGTTTGGGAACACAAAGATACATTGTTGATGGACTGAGCGGGATATAATCGGATATCTGCTTGTGTGTGTGAAAAGGACAGGGTAGTGGGTCCAATGCACTTTATAGTCATATGGAAAAATACCACACAAAGCGGGCCTCCATGTGTCCAGTCATAGTGAAACTCCATATTTTAAAAAGATGGCATTACGGAACCAGTCTTTTAAAGGTATCAAGTGCAGGTACACACACACCTTTTTACCATTTTATAAGAGCATATTGTGATTTAAAAAATACACAAAGCAAGAGGGAGAGAGACCTGGCTGTAGACCTGGCAGGCCTCATGGCATTAGTGTGGCAGCCAGTTTCGAAGGCCAGCAAATAAATAGGCCTCACATTGCACAAGTATACAGCCACAGCCAAAACTGTAATGTTACCATAAATCTGGAACCAACTGGGCACACTCGGCCAACGCAGGAGCCCATTCCTCCAGATGTTAGTTATGAAACTCTTGTTTTTATTTTTTTTCCTGTCTCCCCATCAGATAAATATATACACATGTTAAGCGTAAAATCGTGGAATGGTGCTGACTGGATTCACAATATCGTCACGGGTGATTTTGCAATTTGATGAAGTCAGTTTACAACTACTCAATGCAACCATTCTGCTTTAGTGGTCTGACATTAATTAGATCTCTAATCGTGTCCAAAAAGTATAGTTATAGGGTTGGTGAATATATGTCAGGAGTGTTGGTTTGACTTTCTTCACATACAGTACAGCCTATTAATGTTGGGAAAAGTGATTATTTGTCTCAATTTATGCCTCTAATGGAATAACACACATTATAAAAATGTTATCCCAATGTCTCATCTATGTTTATACAGCCCCCTCATAACTCATTTATATTTATATTCACTGGCAATCATTTGTAAAATTACCAAATTTCATAATTTTTAAATTATGTCACATTTTCAAGCCATGTGTAATAAGAATAGTGTTGTGTTTTCACAGTGTGTTAACCTTAATAGAAAGCAGCTGTTATTGATCATTTGCTGAAGCAGCTGTTAGCGTTTTACACTGATGGTGTGTTTACTGTCCGTCCCCCTTTTGTGACATTTATGATTGGATGATAGATATACAAGCTGGAGCTACAGAAAGTATAGGATTTAACGTTTGTAGGTCCTGTGTATCTTTAATTGTATCTACACTAATCTCCCCTCCTCTAGCTGCACGAAAAGCTGTATTCCGTGGTTACTTTTGATACTTTTTGGCACACTTTGCTGATAATATGTCGTTTTACTTTTTTAATGCTTTCACCAAAACTCATATGTCCAAAGCAGACTTAAGCATAATGATGTTTCTGGAGTTTCGTTTCATTGGATGTTTGGTGTCAAATCTGATCTAAAATATAACCAATTCCTCCCAAATTCTTGATGTGTTTTAAACTCCTAAATGGCTGTGAGCACCAGCCAATCAACACACTTCAGTTCCAAGAACAAGTCCAATTTCTAGAGTGGACATCTGCATGGCTTCCTCTTGTTGGAATCACAGACGCCTCATCTTCAGCCGTGCCTCAGAGGAGACCTCAGCAATGTGTACAGTAGCACTTTATAGCCCACTGCGTGACTTTAGTACCATTTGGCAAGGACCGCAAGAGACCTCCGGAGGCCTTTGGAAAATATGGCCCTTTCACTGCCTACAGAGTACACACTGTGTAACACTCTGAATTCTTCATCATCACGCGTTATACAATTTTTGGGAGCAGATAGCTTTGGGACCACCTCCTGAGGACAAATATGGTCACATACAATATCCTTTTCATTTAGCCTGGCTGTGACCAATGTGGGCTTGATGTCAATGCTGGGATGACAGAGAGAAGTGAATCAGCATTACTAAAAAGCGGCATGCAGAGATGACACCACAGGAGGACCACCATAAGTTGGATTTCTTCCTCACATGTGACTTAAAAGTCCAAAAAACTGCATTTAATTGCATTTTGTTCCAGTGGTGGCAGATCCCAGTATGCTACTTAGAACTTGCCCGTGTTGCCATAACAAAAAGTAAATATTCCTCTTTTTACCTTAGACAAGTGTCATCATTTTTGCACCCTTGGCAGCAAAGTCAGTATGGAGACAAGTGAGATATAGCAACTGAGAGAAAGCATAATGGCCCATTTGGTTTGTGTTTAAGGAGGATAATCAGTTCAAATCATGTACTGAAATAGAAATCTGTCTGAAATAAGAAAGAGCAGACCAAGGGCCGGAATGTGCTATTCAAACTGAAATGTGCTATTCAAACTGAAATGTGTTATCTATTATGTTATGTAAGCATCTTATGATAGAAATGTGTGATTTACAGCATTAGTACTGACATATGTCAATAAGCTGACTTGCTTTCTTGCCAAAAGTTAGATGGAAAGTGTCATGTTAACAGTAATTAAATATATATATATATATATATATAGACAAATTAAACAAAGTCAAGCTGTTTCAAACTTTAGGCTAAACTTAGCTAACCAGCTGTTGGTTGTAGCTTCATATTTATTCTATAAAAATGAGAGAGGTGTCAATTTGTTAATCTAACTCTCAGCAAGAAAGTGAACATTGTATTCTCTATTTCAGAGCACATCATGACCTCTAGTTGTGTTTAGTTCAGACCATTGAGGGGGAAGAAACAGCAGAGGAGGTTTCTTGCTTTTCATCTGGTCCATTCTAAAGACTTTAGCTAGTCCAACACGCAGTAAAGGTGCTACTGTCTGCTGCTTTATTGGACATATGTAAATATTTAAGCATAGCACTGACAAAGACAAATGTGTGTCCACAGCCTCAGGAGGGCACACATCAGCGGTAGGGTACAAGGAGGTTGGTCTTTTATTACAAGACCACTTTGGGCACAGTGTTTGTGAAAGGTAAAGCAAAACAGGGCATGGGAGATGAGACAGTCCGTGTTGGTCGGCATTAAAACAAGCTGCAGCTCAGCAGGGTAATAACATGAGCTCTACTGCAACTGGAGGTGTAGACAAAATAGTTACCCCAGGTACTGTAGCTATTACACCCCACTGTTTTCACACACGGTCACGAAAACACTCCATGCAGGCGGGCGTACGGCCTGTTCACATACATGGACATCTGGTTAGCAACTCTGTGGCATTAAGGGGTGTCAGATTTCCGACATCTAGATCTGAAGACAAACAATCAAAAACAGTTATTCCCTAAATTCCTAGAACAGCAGTGCCCTACAAAGGCAAAACACAGTCATAGCACGTTTAGTTAAAGGTGAGTTGGAAACAGAATGGCAGTTGTTTAACCGTATACAAATGATTATGCCATAGAAATGAGTTAGCTTTAAGAAATCACATTCAAAGACAGCTAGAACAAGATAACATGTTCCACTCCAAGGATTCAAAGCCCTAAACCTTTGTCAAAGAACGGTCTCAAGATAGCCTTATCTATTTAAAACTATATGTACCTACTCTTTTCAAACTTCTTTTTTATAACATGAGGTCATAACATCAGTCTGCTATCCCACATAAATTAGGCAGAAGCTACCCTCATCAGGATGAAAGAAAAAAGATATAGCAGTAAATAAAATGTCCTTCTTTAAGTTAGCAGCACTACCTTAGCTTATTCTTGAATATTGTTGAATAATTCTGAGGTCGTTTTAGCGTTTTTTAAATGTATTTCTTCAGCACGTGACAACAAAGGTAAACTGCTGTGCACTCAAGGTCATTTTGAAAAGGACAGCAGCGACAAATGTGCACTTAAAGACCTGACTCCTCGTTCCTTGATGTTCAAGTAGCTTTATGTGGCCAGAGATCAAACAATGTCCTCTTTCAGTCCATTAGAAAGACAGGCGTACCTGTGCTTGAACCCTGCTAAATGACTCTTGCAAGCTATGTGATTACAAAACACGTGTCACGCCTCTGTTATTCTACATAATCTGATTGTAAGGGAATCCTGCGACAAAGTGGATAGTGGATACACAGTCTGAATGAAATGAAACGTACATGTGAAGTGTCTTGTGTTTGTGTGACCAGGGTATGGTTTCCTCGGAGAGAGCTTTATTTGACTTTAGCTTGCTGGTGGGAGGGTGGGAGAGGTAGAGGTTAGTTTTGTGTTTTCAAATTAAATTGTCCACTATACAGTCAAAGAGCCCCAGCTTCCTGTGGTTTGCAGTAATAAACCTGAACTCGGGTTACATCCAAGGCACAAAGGATTGCAAATGGTCAGGAAAGAAACACATGGACCTGTAATAAGGTTAAGGCCTCAAGCTACAAGACCGAAGGAAAGTGCCAACAAGTTCAACCACTGAACTCTGTTCCTAAACGCAAGGCTGAGTTCTGGCCTGGTAGGAAAACATCTCTCTGAAGAAACAGCGGATCTTCCTGGGGCCTTCCAGACCTCCTTGTCTCTTCAAAGTCAGTGAAATCGGGGTCTTTAGAGTTGGTGGTTTACAACAAATTCTCTGGTCCAATCCCAAAATCGAGATCAGCTTGGCAAAGGAAAATAAGCAGTGCAATTACAACACAGGGGCCAGATTATTTATACAAAATAATGAATTTGTTTCTATACATGCCAATCATCTCGCCCAAAAGAGAGTATATTAATGTTTTTCACTGAGCAAATCACTGCAGTAAAAGCATGCGTCACGTCCAAGGGAGTGTTTGAGGCATGTGGAAAGCTTACACCAATCCCATGTTGACACAAAGTGATTAGTTTATTATAGAAGCCAATGGCCTGAGTACATGGGTATTTGCTTCCATGTTGTAGCGGTAGCACGAGCGAGATCCGGCTGGGCGTCCTGACACGATGAATGACGGCAGGGCCGCGGAATCTGAGAGGGAAGAGCGGCGTGTGGCCAGGGACATGAGTACCGTGAACAAGGGGAATTATGGGTGGTGGAATGATGAGTGAAGTTACTCATCCTTCCAGATTGTTTCCACAGGGCAGCAGTGCCCCTGTTTTTGGCCCTTGTGCTTATTGCCACAGTAACCTGAGTCCAGGATGAAAGCAACCCCCGTGGTGAGAGGAGTTTTCTTTTTTAATGTGAGGAGTCGCTGTCTCATACTTTCTTTAGGACCTGTACACGGGGCACTATGTTTTTGAAAATAACAAGATTGGGTTACAGTGCAATCATTTAGGTATAAATTAGATTGACAGAGTATCAAATATGAGGAAACTCAATTACAGCTCTATTACTTGCTGAATTGACTTACAAGGATCCGAGGCCAGAGGTTCACACCAAACAAGGATAGAGGTTTCCTGCTTACCTGGGGCCTGTTCTTATTAAGTTAGGGGGGTCTGGTGTGATTGATAGGTACACATACAGGCCGTCCGCTTCTGAGGATGTAGGTATGTGGATGTGTTGACAGAATCCACAGTATTCCTGATCAAATGTTTTTACTCTGTACATTTGACCATTCATGTAGTCTCGGAAGCTGACATATTATTTCATTGAAGAAATACTGCAAAGCCCACACAAGAAGGTCAAGGTTTGTCATAGTGAGTCAAGAGAATGGGGGTTTGACTGACTTCTCTGTAACCCAAAGGACGCTAAGGCCTACGGCAGGTCACACAGCTCAAAACAGATCAGAGTTCTGAAACGAGACGTTCCCTTTGCCTGATGAAATGTCAAAGAGTCTAAATGTAAACGGGTGCAACAATATAAACACAAGGTTCCACATAATCAAAGTGTTTCCACCTGCAGTGACCGAGCCATCAGTTCTGGGCATGCCGGTTATTACCTCACAGCCTTCTGGTGCTCGGAGGGTAACCCAAGAGACGCCAGAGGAAGCAAAGAGTACGAGCAAAGGGGCATTTTCCTCTACCTCAGCTCAGAGTGTAAACAGTGAACAGTCTGCAGACCTAAAGGTGACTCAGAATATTTTCGCCTAGAATAAGGAAGATCATCTAGTGAGAGAGGGCAGAGAGTTTTAATCACATTTGTAAAGGTTCAACACTAACGGCAGAAGTCCAAATGAACTCTGCAAACTCAACTTTAATCATTCTACTTTTGGTACTTTTCAGAATAATAAACCTCATCGTAGGCGGGATGATCAGCTGAATGACGAAACAACTATCCAAGACACTGTAGATGGATGACTCTGAATCCTTTCATCTGCAAACACACAGAGGTACATCTACACTTTGTCAATTGTAAGCAGTAGTTTGCCTGCTCTAATTTGTTTTTAATGTGTCAGTGAAAACAAAAAATGAAACTCATTTGGTTAAAAACCACATTCTAAGTATCACAGGGCTGACCCTTAAAGGTCCCCTATTATACTGTTTTTCATCAATATATTATAGGTCTCAGATATATACAAAACATGTCTCTGAAGTGTTTTGCTCAAAATACCAAACAGATCATTGCAGCATCCCATAATCCCCTCTGTTTCAGCCCTGTTTCAAAAGTGCTGATTCTCTGTCTGTTACGTTAGATGAAAATAAGTTGCCACTCCCCACGCCCCTCTGAGAGATATTTGGTTAAAAAACTCACAAAGGTGCTCTAGGAGGAGATTCAGGTGATAAGGTGGGGGGTGTTGCCTTGGTTGGTTGTTGGCTAATGGTTACACAAGCCAAAAAATCGTTATGACATCATAAAGTGGCCCAAATCTGATCAGCTCATTTTCAGACAGGTTTTTATATAAATGGATCAGGACAAAAAGAGAGTATCTTTTTTCCTGAAACTTTCAGAATCTCTTTACACAGAGGGAGGGGACACATGTTTATGTATGAAAGACATGAAAAAGTGGATTTTGCATAATAGGTGCATTAAGGGGAATATATTAGTTCCTGACTGAAATATAGAATTCAGGTGCTGTGACTGAGGATGATCTTTCCAATCATCCCCTCACTCACTTCTATCCTCTTATAAGTTAGCATGGCAAAACAATTACCTGATAGCAAACCGGCAATGAGCATGACAAAATGACTGACGTCTGGGAACCCGACACCTTATGAAACGATGCCCGACGTCTCGTAACATTTTTACACATGACAGCATGACTGGTCTCCTGAGGGGCTCGTCTGAGCGTTAATCCATACGTCCTGCTGCTGCGACAGGGAGAGGAGCAGCAGGGAGACAAGACGGTGTTAATGAGAGCCAGATCTGACTTGGAGTCAGACAGAAGACAGAAGACAGTCCATCACGATGCCCCTGCAGAGCTGCTCACTGGCTTCAGAGACAACAAGGTGGGATAAGAAAAGAGTTTGGCATGTTGCGCTAAAGATGGTTCAGTTCTCCCTCCTTCATAATAGCTGAGCTTTCCTCCAGTATTTTCTTGTTCTTTTGCCGCATTAGTACATATTTTCTTATCTATGTCACCATAGAAGGCCTTCTCTAGGTATGTCAGAATCAGAATACCTTTATTAGTCCCACAGAGGGGACATTTGCTTTTGTTACAGTAAGAAAAGAGCCAAAGACAGCTTAAAGGTCACTTTTTCATGTCTTTTCTACATAAACATGTGTCCCCTCTGTGTAAAGAGATTCTGAAAGTTTCAGGAAAAAAATATTCGCTCTGTTTGTCCTGATCCATTTATATAAAAACCATGAGCTGATCAGATTTTGGCCACTTTATGATGTCAAAACGTTTTTTTGGCCTCTGTAACAATTAGCCAATAACCATCCAAGGTGACACCCCCCCCCCCCCCTGCTTATCACCTGAATCTCCGATATAGAGAAACAATAAAAAAATTACACAATTTACAAAATATACAACAGTTCTGAGACATAGCAGTCAGGTATATATTGCACAGTTATTAACGGCATATATATATATTGCACATATTGCACATAATTGGTATGTGAACAGTAAACAGTTCTTTCCTTTGGTAAGCTACATTCGTGACCCTCATGGGACAAATTGACATAACTAAAGGTGCAGGGGATATTTGCTTTGCATAATTTTGTAAGACTGCTAAAATTATATATAATATTAATATAATATTTTTAACATTCTATACTGTGTTGTTTATTAGAGGTTTTTATTTTACATAGTACACTATATTGTTTTTTTGTACATTTAAGACTTACTATACTATGTTTTATTATTGCATATTTTAAACATACTAAGCTATGTCACTTTTTTGGCATATTTTCGACATATGTCATTTTTATGCATTAAAATAATGCAAAAATGCATTAAAAGTTAGGGGAAAGAAGGTGGATGACTTTTTTTCAACATGCTATATTATGACTTTTCTATCATTTTGAACATTCTACACACTATACCGTTTCTACACACTATACCGTGCCTTATTTCGACATAAAATACCATGTTTTTTTTGCATTTATTGAATTGTTTCGACATGCTATACTATGACCTTTTTGTCATTTTTTTCAACATGCTATATTATGACTTTTCTATCATTTTTTACGACAAACTATACCTGGTTTCTACACACTATACCGTGCCTTATTTCGACATAAGATACCAAGTTTTTTTTGCATTTTTTCGACATGCTATTCTATGACTTTTTTTCAATGTTTAATGACATACTACGCCTGGTTTCTACACACTATACCGTTTCTTATTTTAACACAAAATACCATGTTTTCTTTTGCATTTAATGCATTTTTTCGACAGAGTATATTATGTGTTTTTAGTAAAAAAGATCGACAATGCTATGACTTTTTTTCTTAAAATATCGACATGCTATACTATTACTTTTATTTCAGAAAATATCGACATACCATGACTTTATTTCAACATACTATACTATGACTTTTTTTCGACATACTATACTATGTGGTTTTTTCAGAAAAATATCGACTAACTACTATGACATTTTTTTTTGACCGATATATAGAGACATTTTTTACAACACATTTACTTTTTTTGTACAACTATACTATGACACTTTTATTGACTTTCTTTTCTATCACTTAATTTTATAAGTTGTTTTGATGACATATATTCTATATAGACTATATTATAATTTTGTATTTATATTATTATGTATATTTATTAATTAACATTTTTAATGTCAATCTTCATTCTGTTTTTCTATGAACTTTTTCCACATCTATATTTTGAACTTTGATGATTTATTTTGTGGCATATTATAGAGTTTTCACTGTATGGCTTGTGTATGTCATGATTGAAAACACATTTTTAGAGCCGTTAAAACAATATTGAGCATGTTTTTTAAGCTGTTAAAGAACACCCGTTGCTTCTACAATACCAAATAGAACATTTTTGCGTTGTCAACCCACCTTTAAAAGCTGTAAAGCCGCCTCAACAGTGATTTTTGTAAAGGTATATAAGGAATATAATTCTTCACCAACCCTACCATTCATGTCCAATACCCTGGTTAATACCTGCAAATTACAGACAATCAGAAAACAGAAAAAAATGATTAGATTCAGAATCATAATACCAGGAAATTAGGTTTTGTGACAGTTGCTCCATTTTAGAATCAAATAATTAAACGATAATAAAAAACAGAAGGGCAGTGAACGGGGCTTTTAGGAAGGCCACTTCACACCGTCCTTCTCCTGATGTAGCTATAAAAGGAATGTATATCTGCCATCTTTGTAAATTCTCCTCAGAAAATATAGAATGTGTCAGCACAGCCCCTTGAGAAGCTGATGTTTTTCCAGTGTAGGCACGAGGAAACAGCAGTGCTACAGCTCAGCACATGGTTGGACCACATGAAGGCATTATTACGCCATATTCCTCCGTTGTTGTTTGACTGAGACATATTTCCAGACGGCTGCGGCAGGAGATGAGGGATATGCTACGAGCGAAAGAGTCCTCGCTCTCGCTGCCAGCACCGACCCTTTCATAATCGCCCAGGAATTAGGCACATCCCAGTTAGAGCACTGGTAGAGTGAGTTATGGCTGCGGTGGTGTTTCCTGAGAAGCCTGCCAAAAAGATGATTTAGATAGATCACACGTCTGGGGTCTGAGGTTCCTCGGACACTGTTTAAACACAAGTCTTCATTCTGAGGACAGAGGAATGTGAAGGGTGCAGAGTGAAAAACCCATCACCTAACAGTGACATTTCCAACATGGCAACCGTGACAGACAATTTATGGCTCATCTCTGACAAAGACTTGGACATTTGAGCATAACCAAAAAGACGACTTTTTCTTGATCATTTTACAAGCTGGCACTTTGAGTTAAAGATTATACAGCATTGCACCATGCAACAAACTCACTTGATTTCACTTAAAAAAGTCCTTTATTTAGTTTAATACATAGGGCGGTTTGTAGTGAAATATGTATACATTCAGCTTTACAATTCATACAGGAATTTTCCCACCAAATTCCTTAAATACACACAATTTACAAGGTATACATGTTTCAACATATTTCTGAAGACATAAGACAGCTATACCAGTTAAATAAGTAAAAGCCTACTTCCTTTTTGTTTAGTTATACCATTCATTTCCAATGGTATGCAATGTTTTACTTGCAGCTAAATATAAGTTAAAGTATTTATAGTAAAAAGCCTCTGAAGGCCACTCACTGGACAAACAAACAAATAAATGGCACGCAGAGTTTCCCATGCAATTAAACGATATTTAAAAAAAATGGTGATAAGACATGCTTTGTGTCCATGTCTTTTTCACGATCCCTGTTTCACTTTCAGAACGACGTTTCCCAGAAGACAGACCAGCACTCAAATACTACAAACATGGTGAGAGGTCGGGGGTACGTACATTTACAACTGCTTCTCAGATGCAAACAGAGATAGGAGTACTGTCAAATCCATTAGCACTGGGAGCACACAGCGTTTTCTTTGATTTTCCAAATTCAGTGGAAACACCCTTATGACTCACTGCCCCGTTTAATATTGAACACTTTTCCTTTGTGTCTGTCCAGTCGGAGGGATCCATATGAAAAACCATAGTAGTGTTATTACTGATATTATCTGTCTGAGTGAGGAGGTGCCAGTAGGTCGCACTCCATTAAAGCAACTCGTTACAACAAAGGCGTGCAATTTTAAGAGGTTCCGTCTTCTTCGGCACCCAGTGGAAAGCTCGCTGGTGCCAATCTCTTTGATTTATGCACTCTTCAAAAAAACACACCAAAAGTTTGAAGTCCCAAGTCAATAAAAAGTTGTAAAACGTCATTCCAGACAGTTGGTAACTCTATTAGGTTCTGAAGAAATGAGGCAGTTGTGTGAACAACACATGATACCAAGCCTTTAGCCTCTAGTGCTGAGAGGGAATACAAGACGGCTTGGCGTGATAAGCTTCTCCATAAGCAACAGCGTAATGTTCATAGAGTCTGGGGGCAGGATCAAGCACAGGACAAGGGGGGGGGGGACGACGACGACTAACGCTGAGAAAAGTCGGCCCTGCTTTGATACAGATGTGCTTACTAAGGCGAGGTGCTCCGAGGACAATAAGCATGCTGTAGACAAGACAGAGCCCTCGGTCAAATCTGTGTTTCCATTCTCATTATCATACTGCAGACATCGAGCCATGAGCCTGACTCACTTTGGTTTCTACTTTGACTCATTTCACTGCCCTGCTTCATTTCAATCCAGTGGTGGAAAAAGTACTCAGATCCTATACTTTAGTCAAATTAGTAATAACACCGTTTACAAATACTCCATAAGTAAGTCGTGAGTTCAAAATGTTACTTTAGTAAAAGTAGAGAAATATCACCAGCAAAATGTACTTAGAGTAACTAAAGTGCTGATTTTGCAGATTGGCTCTCTTTTCTTATTGCAGAGTATTATATTATTCTGTTTTAATAACTTGTAAATACATTTAAGAGTTTTTTTGTTTGATTTTAAAATTGGAGCACATTTTGAATATTTTGTGTTCTATCAAGTGGGTTAGTAGTTTATATAAACACGTCATGTTAATGTAAAAAGTAACTACATCAATTATTTTGTTCTTTCTCCTAGATGAAGTTGAGTAGAAGAATAGAGTGGCAGAAAATAAAGTTAAGTGCAGAACATAAAGTTAAGTGCAGAACTTGATTCAGTACATTCCACCACTGTTTCAATCCTCTGTATGAATTGAGAATGGTTAACATTTTGACCAAGGACCAAAAACTGCAAAAAAAACGAACTCAAAACAAAACAGAGGAGAGAAACTCACTCAAATCCCATTGAGAGGAAGGCCGAGCTGAATTTGCATTTTTAGCGCAGCGTTATTAGAAAGTGTGCAAAAGTCTGTGAGGACACAGGTAGTGTGTGTGTGTGTGTGTGTGTGTGTGTGTGTGTGTGTGTGTGTGTGTGTGTGTGTGTGTGTGTGTGTGTGTGTGTGTGTGTGTGTGTGTGTGTGTGTGTGTGTGTGTGTGTGTGTGTGTGTGTGTGTGTGTGTGTGTGTGTGTGTGTGTGTGTGGATGGGAGACCTCCACTGCCTTCATGTCTGAGGAGGGAGCTCAGCTCAGGACAGCACACAGTGGGGGGGGGGGGTTTGGCTGTGTGTGTGTGTATCTGCATGCGTTGTCTAGACCAGGGAGCAGAAGCCGCCACAGCTTCCCCCCCCTGCGTCATCGTCGGAGAGCTGGACCCCTCGGCCGTGGGTCTCGCTCTGCCATAACCCCGGGGTCTGGATGATCTTCTCCACCAGCTCCTCGAACGCACACTGGACACCGTCACGGGTCTTCGCACTCGCCTCTGCAGAGAGAGAAACAAAAAGGAATAAAGGACAGATAGAGAAAATAAAAGAATGGGGCTAAACAAGACGAGTTGGATGGAATGGATTAAAGAAGAAAGAGGACTGTTCATGTCTGCATCTTGATATCATCAAATGCTAGGCTCGGAGCGGGGGGGGGGGAATGGTGGAAAATGTCTCAACAATAACTGTCAACCCCCGACACTAATAGTGAACCTTAGGAGGTTAGTAGTCAACACCTGCTCCACAACATGATGATACCCAGACTCATTAAGATGCTAATAAGACATCAATCTTAGTTACGAAATCTAATCAGAATGAATGTAGAAAATACCTAGGAGAGCTTTAGATTGGACATTTTAACTAAATATTTTAATTGAAAAATGTTTGATGAAGACAGAAACTAGAAATGCAAGCTCTTTTAAAAATCAAAAACACCGGGCGAATAAGAGCGCATGGACGATGATATATTAAGCCCGTTTTATGAATAGAGCAATGCATTCCTCAGAAACTATGGTAGTTATTTCAAAGTCGTTTCCCCGGTGTAATGGCCTGCTGTAACTCATGCCCAGCAGCCCTTTGTAGAGCGGGGAATCCTCCCGACTTACCTATAAAAAGCATGGAATGTTTTCTTGCAAACTTCAGCCCCTCGGCCCGGTCTAGATCGTGGTTTTCCTAAAACAAAAGAGAGGTAATGGCTTATTCCAGGTCTGCCGGGCGGAGCCGTCAGCTGCTGTGGTCGTCACAGAGGAAAAGTGAATTTCACAGACAAAGAACAGGACACAAGACATTCATAATGCTCTACTTAGTGGGCATTTCATCCTGGTGTACTGGTGAAGGAAGGAGCAGCTGCCAAAATATGAAAGTGAGTCTGCCACGGTCAGTTAGCTCTGTAATTTGTCAAATGGCTGTAAGATGATTTTTAGTTAGTTTAGTAATATTTAATTTCCTGTTCTCTGAAATACATGTTTATAGTAAAAGAAAAATTATATATAATGAATTATGCAAAACCGCTCACCTTATCGATCTTATTTCCAACAAGCATCTTCACGAGGTCGTTCCTCGTGCAGTACGTCTCCAGCTCATTGAGCCAGTTGTCCAGCTTGGTGAAGGTTTCCCGTCGTGTGACATCATACACTGTGACAAACCACATGCAGAATAGAGTTTCAGAATAAAGGCATACACACACTGTACATGTTCTAATACGATTATTTGAGGTGCTGATTAAGACCACATGAAAGGCATTTTTTCTATGAATCCATGTTTTAAACATTCTTATGCTGCACAAATATCCCATTATTAGACATATACTCTATCAAAAAAAGACTAATATTACTTTTAACCCTTTATTCTCTGTAGTGATTATGGCTTTCAATTTAAAAATAACACTTGATTGCTGTTTTATTGAAAAGCACAGACATAACACTTAACGTCCGTAATCCTGAGTTATTTCAACATGTAAAAAAGGGAATAATACAACAAATTAAGATCAAAATAACCACCTAAAATAAAAAGGTATTAACGTAAAAACACATGGTAGATCAAACTAAGGGACTAAAGCCTTGTCATATCAGATGGGAAGCGATCATAATCCCAGCGTTAGAGCAGGGCGCCTTGTGTTTCTATACATCATTAGAGCGGTCAGAAACCGTAAGCTGCAGAGGAAGTCTGTTTAAGAGTTTTAACTAAGTTCCTGCGTGCGTGTGTGTGTGTGCGTGCATGCGTGTGTGTGTGTGTTCATATACATGCTGTACATGCATGTCCATATGTGAAGTCTGACTTAAGGGCATAAACTAACTTCCAGAGAGAAGAGGCTACAAAGTGTGCATGTGTGTGGGTCACAGGATGAAAAGCCATCACTCTCTTAACAACCAGGAGCCTGACCTGCCTGATGGAGCACACACACGTACGTACGTACGTACGTACGTACGTACACACACACACACACACACACACACACATTACAGGTGTTGGAGCAATGATGGCGTCGACGGCTCGGCTTACCCAGGATGACTCCCTGGGCTCCGCGGTAGTAACTGGGCGTCAGGGTTCGGAAGCGCTCCTGTCCCGCCGTGTCCTGCAAAACACAAGCAGCTCAGCTCTGAGACACTCGCAGGGAAATCGGGACGCTCCAACAGAGGGAAAAGCAGGGCGGAGGGGACGTAAACAACAAGGCCGACTCCTCTGAGGGGAGCACGGAGGCAGGAGCGGTGTTACATAAGTGCCATCTACTGGCCACTGGAGGGAACATTCAGATAGGGGTTAGGAGATGGTTAATCTCTCTCCTCTAATTTACAGATAAAAGCCATATTTTAGTTTGAGGGGTGACAAGAGAGAGTAGAGCAGACACTTACCCATATCGCCAGCTTTGCCTTGTTTCCGTCCACAGAAATGGTCTTCACTTTGAAGTCAACACCTGTCAAATAAAAACAAAAATCAGTCGGTAATCATGCAAAATAATTATGAGAATCTGAATACTTTGCAGGAAATATAGGTTGCTCCATTATATAATTAATTCAATAAAATATTTAAAAATAAAGAACAAATATAAGTTAAAGTAAGAATGAGCAATAAGAAGATTAAATATTAGTATTAATAGGATATTAATGCTGAATTGCACAGTTTAAAGGGGCTTAAGGCCTGAATCCCAGTATGGAGACTCTCCAAAATATCAAATCCCTGACAGACTATAATTATGGATGATGAATTGTCCGATCATACACACCACACTTTGTCTCTGAACTTTTGCTAACCCCAACTCTTCAGACTGGCATTGTGCCCTTCCCATGTCCTGTCTTTAAATCATAGTGTGACTGTGTATTCATATCCACCACAAAGGGACGGTGTGTGGTTTAATGTCCTAAAGGTCTGTATTAGAGAATCCACCACCTGCACAACGGCTCAGGGAACCATGATTCACCCTGAAAAATCCAGCCTCCAAAGGAAGAGACATTTACATGAAAATAACAACGCTGTCCCCCATCCCCTCAACAAGTAAATCTCCTCTATTGCCTTTGTGCAGTGTCTCGTCGTGTCTGCGTGACATATCTGGCCGGAGCTTTAGCATCCACTGACAGATTTACCAGGGAAATGTACACTTGTGTCGGGCTTGTTTTTACATCTGGGTCTAGGGAGGAGAGTACAGCTCCGAGCCAAAACAGAGGAGGAGAAGAGGGGACACGAAGACAGGCGGAGGATATATGACATTAGAATGCGCACCACACACACAGGATAAAAAGCGTTCACACAGTCAATCACAACAACTAGCTCAAGTCCAGCAGGGTTGCTCGGATACTGTTGCCAAAAGCATGTGGAGAGCAGTTTACGCTGAACGTTCCCTTAACCTTGGACCAGACGGATCTCTCCCAGAGAACATACAGTTACACATCTGTTCGTAACACAACAAGATGCTACTGCTGGAAGACAACATGTCTGCAGGCCTCAAAACAGCCCTAAATATAAATATGACATAAATACACAACAAGGTGAGTCAGCGTTTCCGTGTCTTGTCTCTTTTTAACACTTTGTAATGACTGATCCCAGAGAGAAGTGATGATAACTTTATTAATAAACGTTTTTCGACAACAGGCCTGCTCAGCCGTGTGCAATTCATATTTAACGTCATTACAATGTGCACATTTATGTTAATTTAAATATATTCATTCCAATTTTTTTTATCTTTTATTGGACCTTTTTGCTTTAAAGTGGACCTATTATGCTATATTGGAAACATATATTGTAGGGCCATACCTATACAAAATATGTCTGTGAAGTGTTTTGCTTAAAATACCAAACAGATCACCCATTGTAGCCATGCCTCATACTGCTCACACCCCTCTTTTGCAGCCCTCTTACACCCCATTCACACCAACGGTGTTTCAGGGCCGGTTCGGAGCTGGAGCTTGAAAAGCACCGGGTTTTCCTGTTCACACCGCAGCGGAGCAGCCTCTAAGCTCCGGAATCCGGTTCGTTTCGAGAATAGAGAAACGCGGATTTTGGGTTCTTAGCTTGAAAAAAGAAAAAAAGAGGAGGCGGAGCTAATGCCTGATCAGAATTCTACCGGAGATAAAGTTAAATTCTGTTGTGATAAAACGCCATCCTGTTCTAAACCACATCAAGGATTATTTCTGAAACAGTATGGAGCTCAAATGCTTTTTCTCTTGCGGGTTTACCACAAGGTGAGTTCCTTTTTTTATTTCCTGCTTTTTAAACACATGTGCTCTCCAGTAGAGGTTAGCTCTGAGTGTTAGCGAGGCTTGCTAGTGTAAACAAAGACGAGATTATGTCCAAAACACGTCAGGCATTGTTTCTGATAGCAACTTTCTGTGGGTCCGCTGCGTGAGTTCCCTGACACACCGGGGACACATATTTATGTATAAAAGACATAAAAAAGTGCATTTTGCATAATAGGTCCCCTTTAATTTCTTATATTGTTTTCTATTATTTTTCTTTCATAAGGACAATGCTCACACACATTACAGACAGAGCAAGACAATAACAGGGGGTGAGGGGGGGCCAAGGGGGGTTACACTTTCAATTCAATTTTACGCATAAACGCATTGTATTAATACATCATTTACTTCATAACATATATATACACTTTCATTATTAATACATAAATAAATGTATATATATATCATTTTCTCCATTTCTCTCACTTGTTTTATTTTTATTGAATTTTTTAATGAAGGAGAACGGCCAAGACATTAATATTTTGTTTATATTTTATTTATTTATTCTAAAATTATGCAAATAGAAATAAAAAAATAAAAATGATGTAATATTTTCAATACACTGTTTGCTAATGGGACACTGTTACTCGGTTACACAGTTTAGGTGTGACACGCAGGGATGAAAATTGCAATAATTGAGATGGAGTGATGGCGGATTACATTTCTGTCTGAATAAAGGAACTTCAGTCAACGATGGAGGCGTAGCTCCAATAAAGACATCTGTTTGGCAAAAGTTCCCAGCAGAGATCCATGCCCTGACCTGGGAGAAGAGAAAAAGTGTTTCAACTGTTTCAACCTCTCCTGGGATGTGTGTCTTTAGCTGTAACAAAGAGAGCACTGTGAGCTATACGCTCCTAGATAGGGTGGTTCATTTCTCTAAACTCATCAGTATACCATTGTAAATCTGGAGTTGCTGAATGCTTGAACATAAGACAAGGAAGGAAGTTACAGCCTTAAAAAACAACAGGTGCTTCAAATGATTCATATCACTAAAAAGAAGCTGATATTATTTGCAGATCCATCACAATTTGGAAAGACATCGACTGAATTGCTGAATAATGTACGTCAAAGTTCACAGGATAAGATTGATAGCCTGGTCTACTGCAGATGTTTCCAACTTTTTCATGAAGTTTGAATTAAATAAAATATATCTGTGGCTGAGAGGGTGTGTGGCATCGCGGTTACTTTCACTTCCAGCTCATTCCAGCTGTAAGCAGATCTTCTAAAAGGCCAAACATCTGCACAGTGACCTCAAATTGACTTTCATTTCAGGACAAAATCATCTTTAACTTGAAATAACTGATTTAAAACGCTCTGCAATTATTAGCCTGCTGGGTGTGTAATTGATACAAGAAGCGATTACAGTAGTTCTGTTTGGATTGTTGTTCAGAACAATGTGAAGGATCTGCCAGCAGCCGCAGCAGGGCGTACCAGCTAAGAGGCAGAATGAAGAACAGTTTATGTCTCATTTACTCAATGTGGTAGCAATCGTTGTCTACGGTAGTCCTTTAGAAGTCCTAAAAACTCAAGAAGGAACAAATATTCTGACACACCTAATGAGCTTACTCTATACATAAAAAGAATGTTAAATACAAATATATATTTGGAATGCACACTACTTGGTCACGTTATTAGGTACACTCATGTTTCAAGTATTCTACCTGTAGGAATCTTATAAAGGCCTGTTTCTGTTTAAACTTGAACACTATAACATTAGATCTTACTTTACACTGTTGCCTTACTGTTATCAAAAAGTGTGGTTCTCAGCTGACAAAGGATGATACTTTGTCAGCTGAGTTTTTAAAGAAGTCCATACTCAAACCATCTGCTAGACGTCTTGGTTTAGAGTCTGATCCTCTGAACTTTGACCCTCACATTAAGAAATCGCTTTAGTCTCGTTTGTGGAACTCAGGAATATTGCTAAATCTGTGTAGCTTTGCCTAAAAGCATTGTAGAACACAGCATCAATGCTTTTATCTCTACCTGCCTGGATTACTATAGCTCCCTATTTTCTTCTTTAAGCGAGTCTATTGGTTCAAAACTCATATGGATGATTGAGTCATACATATGAGTTTTGAACCAATAGACTCTGTACTAAGATCACTCAGATTACTTAACATTTCTCTTCAATATCCCATGACCAAGGCTCACATAGGGTTGGATACATGGATACAATTTGTCCATTCTTTTTTGTGGGTATGAATAACATTCAATGAGCTAAAATATATAATATGAGCTGATAAGTTGCAGACTACACTGCTTTCCCCAAATTATTTAATTTAATAAAATCCTTGTTTGTGTGTACCATTAAAGACTTGTCTCATTTTCACTCCATTATAATGCACTCGCTGTTACCACAAAACAAAACACTGCTATTTCTTTACCTCTAACTGAGCTCATGTGTTACTCACCTATTGTTGCCGTTTGCTCTGGGTCAAATGTGTCATCTGTGAATCTCAAAAGAAGGCTGTTGACAGGAAGAAGGAAATAATTAGATCACGTAATATATCACTAACACAACAGAAGTTTGTTTCAGTTATTCTATTCCACACAGGTTGAGAAGTCGTTTGGTCTGGGATCAGGTTTCAATTTGCATCGTTTAGATAACAGGACAAGCAGCATCTCACTGAGTTATGTATCTGTTTCTCTTTCTATTGACGTCTTTGATCTACACTTGCATTAGTCGTACATGCGGCAGATGATATCACCGTCAGATTGCAGTGAGGACAGGGTTCATTTCTTAACTATGACTAATCAAGTGCTAAGGCCATAATCGCAGCGCTGATGATGGAATAAGTGAACCCTCTTTCTCCTGACCCAAGCCTAATTCTCTTATTTTTCCTCATGGGGCATGAGGAAGGATGCTGGAGCGCTGACTGTTTATTGTTAGAGGGCCATTCAACTGATGAGCTATGCTATGAGAACAGCCAAGTAAGACATGTGTTCTGTGTAGGTCATTTGTTACGGTAAAATAAAACTTGTGTATTCAATGCCAGGCATCCCTGATGATTTAAGGGCTTCAACAGATTGCAGGGAGCCATATTAAATATCTGCATGCAACTTCAAAAATAGTCTAACCCTTGCCATCTTGACAATTGTACAGCTGGCTCGGGAGCATTCAAATCATGATATTGGAAACTAATGATAGACTGAAGTTTATTGTATTAAGGAAAAGCCTATTTCATAATAATAATAAAACAACATTGCATCCTTGAAAACGCCCTTTGGCTCAATAATGCACTAAAAAGGCAGCGTTTTGTTTTCTCAAAATATAAGCAAATCTAGGTCTATGTCTAGGTTATGGTGTTGGCATAATCTCAGTCTCTCCTCTGTGCTCTGTCACTACAGAGCTGCCATCACATTAAGAACACTAACAGCACTACTGGAGAAAAGTGGGAAAGAAAACAAGACATTGCTACTGTTATACTAAAACAGGCCCAGATTCAAGATTTAAGTGAGCCTGCAAATAGGATGATGCCAAACAAATGGAACAGAGGAGGCAAGATGCAATATAGAGTCACATTTGTGCTGACATTTGAGGATGTTAAGTGCATGAATTAGTACAAACATTTGAGATTATGTACTTTCTCGACTAACATTTGGCTGAAGGGTATACTCATTCCCTTTAACATACGATATCTTGTTGATCATGCTGACGATCTCATTTTGTTCTGATTACTACACACTTTTGTGGTTCACTTTGTTATTTTAAGAATATGTGGCCCTGTCATCAGTTTGCAGTGATACATGATTATTAACCAGACAGTTCCCATGTCAAAAGGCTTACAATAAAACTTTGGGCAGCTCATTACCTATGTACCATGCTATGACTATGGAAGGCATGCAGTACTAGATACCATAGACTGCAATGTGATGGTTGATGGATCAGGCTGGCTATCAGGATTCTTTCATGCAGTCTGGACCACAGAGGTGGATGCCAGAAAAACCTCAGCACTGCCAGACTCAGTAAAAACATTATACTCTACCTTGAATATTAGGCGGATTTGTGGTTGCTAACAAGGACCTGCTTACCACATGTTGGCAAAATCAAATGTGATGTAAAAGCTATACAGCAGTCTTTGAAGAGGCCAAACAAACTGAAACATGACGTTTCACATGTAGCTATTTCTTTAAGATAGTGCTAGCTCTGTTCATATTGATGTGTGATAAATATATTTATTACTGCCAGATAAAGTAAGATTAGAAATAGGGAATAGTTCGTGCAAAGCCGTCTCGATTGCAACATCTGTCAGACATGAAATGGGTGATGTCACACACAGCTACCTTCAGTTAGCTAAGGTTAGCTTGGCTGCCAACACCATAAACTGTATTTAAATTTACAACGTAACATCAAGGTCTGGTTTTTACATTAAAGAAGAAAACCACTAAAGCGGAGTTTAAAAGTCATTTTAAAATGCCGCATTATCTTTGAACATCACACAATTTGGTTGGCTGCTAAGCTAACGCTAGCTATCTCACTTAGCAGTGAGCCACGACATCATTTTCTTTGAGATAACTACAGCTTACCTTGACTTCCCAACACCACTTTCCCCTATTATCAGTATTTTCAGCGTCGTTAGTGTGTCGTCTTCCATTTTTCTTGAACAGTGAGCGGTGTTACTCTTGATAAACGGCTAAAACAGCCTGCTTAAAACGGCGTTCCTCGGTTACTTGCGTTCCTGTTTACAGCTTGCTACAAAGATAGTGGTTAATGTCTTGTTACGAAGACGCTTCACTCCAACTATATCCGGTTGGATTTTTGGCACTTCCGCTTGTCCAGTAAGTGATGGGTTATTGATTACATAACAAAGCAGACCCTGGGATTATGATTATATATTGCATACAAATGTGTGTGATTTACTTACAATACAATAGGACACACTTGGATGAAAAATAGGTCTAATGAATTTCTTATTTTTTTGTATTTGCATTTTATAATTGAATCATTCTCTTCAGGGATGAAAACATACAAGGTTACTGTGCATATAGCGTATGCCCTTGAACTACTTGTATTAAATATGTTAATAATACTAATTATGTATTTGAAAGGAAAACGCTTTCATTGCATTTTGTATTTCTAGTTGACATAAATATAATGGGCAGATGTTATATTATAAATATACATAAATAACGTTTTAGATGAAAACATGGCAGAATATATAATGCATGCTATGCTCTGAACTTGAATTACATATGTAGCTCATTGTTATTGACTAACTGCTCTTCAGTATCATCAGAAATGTTTTTAAAACATTGGAGCATGCCTCTAGCCATCAGCCTTATGTTGCATTTTCTTCAGAACAGGTGGGATGATCTACCTCATTGGTACAGTTAGCGAAACAGGAAGACACAGACATTTGTTGTACTTTATTTAATAAATAACTCAAACAGCATTGGGAGAGAACAAGATATTGAAATAAAAGGCACTTTGAAAACAATACTGTAAAGGCTTATGTGTGGTACTTCAGAGGCATTGGGAGGTGAAATCATTTCAGAGGTGATTCATGTGAATACGGAACAGAAAACACTCTTGTTTCCGTCATATGATCTCAAAATTGACAGAATGACTCGCACATATGAGTTCACTAGTTTACGAAAATAAGCCAACACAAAACATATTTTTGGCGTACTTGACAAGAACACAGGAAAGGACCTGAGAAAGAGTAATAAAGTTACTGCAGTAAGCAAGTACAACAATGTTCAACGTTAAACTTGTATCATAACTATACAAATCTGTGGATTGTTCAACATTGCCACAATATCATAATTTCAACAAGTGGTATACAGTCCCTTTGTGATAACAACAATTCTTCATATTGTGTATTTATTTACTCCTTCAGAACAATACTCACAAAGAGTGCATTAAAATGTGAAGCTGCAGTTCAAAACTACATTTACAACCACACCACTGTTTCAACAAATGGTCAAATTAAAGTTGAATGTGAAATATTATTCAATACTTAAAGGTCCCATGTCATGGCCATTTCTACTGATCATAATTCCATTGTTGAGGTCTACTAGAATAGATTGACATTGTTCAATGTTCCAAAATCACATTGGTTTTCTCATACAGCATCTCTGTGTAGTATGTGTATTCACTCTCTGTCCTAAACACCTTTGTGGAGCTCCTGTCAGCCTGAGCGCACACACACGTGAGTGTGTGGCAATCTGTGAGTGGAGATCCAAGCAGCTGCGGCTGAGAAAAGATAAGGCTGAGTGTGCCGGCAAAACTCCGTGGAGTATCGCGGATTTGCGGCTGAGAAAAGATAAGGCTGAGTGAGTGTGTGTGTGTGTGTGTGTGTGAGGAGCTCCACGGATTGGTCCATTTGGTCGTCGTTACGTCACTTGGTACCAGGAAGAAAAAAGAAAATCTCCACTGAGGCGTTCTGGGGCAGCAGATAGGTATTTTCTGTGTTAGAGTTTTACTCGCTACAGGGTGTACTTTGAGGGTTTGTGACTCTGCAGACCATTTACATGCATAAAAACCTTCATAACACACAAGGGGACGGGTAATAACCGGAATAGCATGACATGGGACCTTTAACATTTCAGTTGTTATCTATATATATATACACACACACACACACACACACACATTGACCTTATGTGCTGCTATGGCTGACAATTTACATATAGAAGTCATGTCCTGTCTGACACACAGAGACACACAGGAAGTCAGTGCACAGAGAGACGAAGAGACAGAGAAGTGTCTGAGAACGAGACAGAAGCTGCAGAATAATTGAATATCCATAGTGTCCATATTGTGCTGTTAAAAAAAAGGTGTAATCCTCTGCCATACCAGTCCTGTGGCAGGAAGAGAACACCTTCATGTCATTGTTTTTTGCAAATATGCAACTTAAAAGTATATACACATACTGTATACTGTACATCTAAAATATCACAAATGCATATAAATCATAGGTGTTAGTGGCTGGGTACATTATAATGGTGAAGCAACAAAAGGAAATGACAGAAACTCGACCACAGGTTCCTCCCCAGACCTGCGGTAAATACTGCAGTTGTCGGATACTTGATAGCAGAGTTCATGGAAAACCGTGACCAGTTATTTTCCTTCATATTTTGGATTGACCACAGTCGTGACAGCACTTTTGTAGATGGGATTTTCACCCTGGAAAGCAAAGAAATTGAAGTTATAATCATGTTATTGCTTAGTCAGACAATTTGCGAACACACTTTGTTATTAGGGATAAGTCTACTACACCTTCTTGTAGGTAATTTGTTTAAATCACACTTAGCACACCGTCATGCTTTTGCGACTTCACACCAAATATCAGGAGGTTTAAATTAAGCATCATATTTAAACACATTTTATACTTACCAGAGAAGGTTTTAGTATTTTTGCCCTGTAGACACTTTTAGCTGCATTGATATTCACAGCACACTCATGCACTCATTTCTCACGAAATTTGAAAGTAATATGTCTCTTCCAGATGTTCCACTTGTGAAAATGTAGTTCATAGTTTGAAAAGACAGGTGAAATAAAGGAAAAAGTAGATACTCAGTGAAAAATATAACATTATAAAAAGCCCATGCAGGAAAATGAGGTGGAAAGGAGAGAAAATACAAACTTAAAGGACAGCAGCTTTACGTCCATAGCTTGGATTCTGGAACTGATTGATAGGACTCTTGTATATTGGGTTGTCTTGCTATGGGTAAAGAATGAGGAAAGAATAGAGTTGAGCAGGAAAAACATAGAACAGGAACAAAGGAACGAATAATATAAAAGGCACTATAAAAAGGGAGAAAAGTATGAATAAAGAACAGTAAGAGTGATGAAAGGAGGACAATGGAAGAAAAATGATTTTGTGGAACATTGACCAAATCCATTTTTACTTACTAAAACTGTTGAGGCTACAGATCAGGATGATGTGGTTGTAAACATGAGGAGATCACAAAGTATCTTTGGAATTCCTTAAGGCTGCTTTTGTAAGGAAACCCAGGGCAGAACAGTCTCTCATTTCTTCAAATTAAAGGGATGTGGAGCCATAGGTTGCCCTGCCCATGGTAATAAGTAAGACCCCAGCATACTGATCAGGAACATCTGCATCACCAAACCCACATTATATATATATATATATATATAATGGCGCTATGACACAATTTCACCACTAGGGGAAGGCATTGAGCTGCACATGGAGTAGTGCTGAAGTCATATTGATGTTGGCTGATGGGCAGGAAGTATGGAAGGGAGGAACTGTGGCCACTCCCCGGAAAAAGTTCAGCTATGCTCAGACTGCATAACATTCCCAAAAAAGTCCACACAGTGCCTGACATCTTTCCTTTTTATTTTGAGCGCTGGCGAGAATGTGAGCGAGACACTTTGACATCAACAAGTCTGCAAATCTCATCTGCTGCTTAGAACAACAAATCATCTTCACAAGTTAATTCCCTGACAGTTGTGGCTTTACAGAACACCTGTTTTCTACATTTAAATAACCTTACCAGCCAAAAATCGAAAATGTTATTCCTGCTAGTCTTTCACAACACTCACCGTATCCCATTTGGCGTTCATCTTCTCCTTCTCGAACTTGGCGAACTCTCTCCTGTCGTGGATGATCATGAGCAGCTTCCAGATGAGCAGCAGGGCTAAGCCAATCAGGACGATGCCGGCGACCACGCCTGCCACGATGGGGATAATGTCAGGCCCGGCGGGGCAGTCTGAAACACAACAGAGGTGTTTAGGCAGCTTGAAATAAGCGTGCAAAAAAAATGGCTGTTGTGAATAAACAAATGTGCTATTTTTGCAGCCCCACCACAGACCCTGTAATTAGCTTTCTCTGTAACAGAAACCTTCCACACCCTGGTTGGCCCAGCTTTCTGCTTACCGAGTATGTCCACCACATGCACCTCCTTCTGAGTGTTGTTGTTGACGGCGTAGGTGTAGTAGAACCAGCAGTCGTTGGCGTCTCTCTCCTTGCAGTGCATCACGGGGTAGGTGGCGTCGTTGGGCTGGGGCAGCTTGTCCCGGTCCTTCACCTTGATCAGGTTGAAGTAGCTGCAGTCTCTCTCACATGTTTCCTTCTTCTCACCCGTGCCAAACGCCCGGCACTGGACGCACTCCCTGGAAGATACAGGGTGTTTGTTAGTGATAAGCAACCAGATGAGCTATGCTTCACAAATTCAAAAGATCATATACAAATCTAAAATGTTTGCCCCCATTCCATGAACATGTAGGTAAATACAACTACATTGTGCACGTTCTGAACAATGGCATTATAAATTAAACAGCAGCATCCCTTTCCATAAATTGTGCTTTTTACTTTAGACCAGGATGTTTACAAACACTTTCAAATCCTTCATTTGTTTACATTTGTAATAGATTAGCGATATGAAAAGAAGGGCATAATTAATCTAGCAGTCCCTGTTTGCCGTAAACCAATAGATATGCAGATAGCAATAACAGGATTACAATCCTGAAGAAAATGTAATAGATGATGGAGGAGGCTGCTTTTTCAATTCATTCTGAGAAGATTTTTGGATGCTTCTTCAAAATGGGAAGAGATAATTGGATCTTCTGGATGTGTATTTCACAATGAATCTTAATATATACATATGCATGTCTGTTGTTTCAGATTTGACTGATTTTGATAAAAATCATGGGAATCTGGAGCTATGGGATTTACAGTACCTAACTTTAAATCTATTGGAAAGCAAGCGAAACCAGCAGCTATACTACGAAAACTAACTACGAATGCTGCTTAGCACAGGTATCAATTCAATCTGTTTAATGTGTGTGTATATTTTATTAAGACATACTTAAAGAAATGTGAACTTATCCTTCAAATGTTCAAATACACCAAACAATACATCAATATTTGTAATATGAGCTTTTAAAAACATTGACATGTCTTCATTTCAGTCTTACTTGTGTTCAGTGCAGACCCCTGGACAGGTGGGACAAGTCTCACAGGTGGGACCCTGGAATTTGGGATCAGTACACTTGCAGGTGCCACATTCACACGTTCCTCTGCCGTTACAGAGTTGCTGGTTGCTGGCCATACACGTGCTGTTGTCCAGAGAACAATCACAGGCACTTCCGGTCCACATGGGGTCACAGACACACACTCTGCACTCACAGCGTCCATGCCCTAAAGAAACAGAAACAAATCAACCGAGGTGTATTAAACCATCTCTGAGCAGTCTCTTATTGTTTTTTTTCTCCGTCGTGCTCACCTCCACACAGTTTGTTTCCAGAGCGGTCACAGTTGAAGTTGTCACACTCGCAGTACTGGCCGCTGTACCTCTCCTCGGGGTTATCTCTCTTCTTGCACTCACACGTGCCGCACACACAGTCTCCGTTGTTGCTGCAGATGTCGGTGCCGTTGTCTTTCCTGCAGGTCCGGTCCATGTCCTCTGTGGCCACATCGTTGCTGCTGCACTCACACTGTCTGCCCACTCGTCCTTCATTACACCTGAGACAGAAGAGGTTGAGATTCTGGAGCATTTCTTAAGACGAAAAACAGATCAAAATCAAAATGTTTCCAGACTTACTTGCAGGCTCCACACTCGTAGGTGCCGTTACCGAAGTGGCAGAGTTCACTGTTCTTGATGCCGTCCTGGTTGCATTCACACTCACAGATGAAGTTGAGGGTTATCTCCACCTCCTCTGTGAATCCCAGGGGCTTGATCTTGATGGTTTCAGGCTTGCCTTGCTTGGGACAGCCCTTAGATGTCACAATGATGCTAAACATGACCTGGGAATGAAAGGAAAAAGCGTGTGAGATGTGAGTGCAGGGCCCAGGGCAGATAATGAACAAAGAATGAAAGAAGCTGGTTTTCAGTTTCTGACTTGGTGACCTCATATCTTATCATTTTAGCCTGACTAAAGTGGGAGACTGATGGCTTTGGATATTAATCAAGATTTCAAGATTTTCTATGGAAGCCCCGAGAGGCAGGTGAGAAAAATCATTCTGGTGTTTGATCTCTAAAAATGATCTGTATAAAAACATCTCTCATGTGTGTAAGACTCACGAACCGGTGAAAAAAAGAGTGCCACGACAATAAAAAGAGGTATCATTGTGCCAGGTGTTCATTGTGATTGTTGTTTTAACACTTTTTTGGACAAAAACTGAATTAAACCAGTTCCTCGTTTTTTTTTTTATGCGAGTAAAAGCAATATAATTGTTCTTCCAGGTGCGAATACATGGTTAAATACCAAGGAAATAAAAACTTTTATCCACCCGTCTCACAGAAAAATGCATGACTATTAGAAATACTTTCACCTGTGCAGCACATGAGAGAAGACAATTTAGAAAATACATTTCCATGAACACACAATGACATAAAACATTAACAACTGAAATAGGATTAATCATCTACTTTTGAATAACAACAAAAAAGAGAAACGTTCTTATCCTCACCTGATCTCCGATGGAGATGTTGGAGCACTTCCGTCCACTTTCCCCCTCACTAACCACTCCGTTCTTACAGTGCGATGTGTAAGCTATGGTCACTCCCTCTGGAAGCTTGCTGTTCTCCAGAATGACCTCTGAGGAGAGTGACTGCCAAATCCAAGAGATAACAACAAGAATGTTAGAATTTCATCTGGTAGCTTTGCTTTGGCAGCGTGCGGTACACAAAGGATTAGCTGAGTAATAAATGACAGTTTGTGTTTGGAAAGATATTTGACAGTTAAAACTCAAGGCACATTGTTGAGCTCTTTAATGTGGCCCATGTGACTAAATGATAAGCTAATCAAAGTGTTTTTCAAGGGCACTTAAAGTCAACAGTCTGAACAGTGTACTTACATTGTAGGCGTCTATAATAAGGTTGATGACATTGCTGGAGTTGGCAGATAAAGTCCCCACTGCAGATTTAGGAATCAGATTTTTCAGCTCCTGTAGAGAGAAGAAAACAGTTTTTATAATAAAGCTTAATCAGAGCTCTATTTATCCTGTGATATCTGAAACCTCTATCGGTAACAACACAAGATAAAAAAGCTTTTCTATGCACTTTAATAGACTGTTTTTCCACCTGAATGACGTGAGTGAATTTTTATTACAGCCTGGAAATGTATCAGTTTAAACATTTAATCGAAGATTGAAATAGATACAACATTGATTACAACCTTGAAATGGTGGAATTGTTATTGCTTTGAAGCATACAAAAGCTACTGTGATAAATAAAGAACTTTAATGAAACTCAGATGTTACGGCAAGGCACAAGGGAGCAATTAAGAGCTTTTATGGAGATGCTACCATAATTCGCGGCAGAGGCATTGGACTGGATGGATATTTTTACATACTGGGCATCTTCCATCATCACACACACGCACACAGGAAGGAATGAAGTATTCTGGAAAAGAAGGGGATGAAAATGAAGTAAAAGTGTGCCAGAGACAGATAACTCACTTTGTAAACAGGCTGGAACTCTTCTGTGACTGCGAAGATGGTCTGAATGTTGTTGTCGCTCAGCTTCTGAACCAGGTGAGCAATGGAGGGATAGTCCTTTAAAACAGAATGGAGAGAGGAGTCACATTAACATTGTAACACACAGTAGCAGTGTTTGCCACATGTGTAAAAAGCCTGGGTTACTTACATAGTAGTGGCTCATGGTATAAATATTATTCTCCAAGTGACATTTCCCATCGTTGGGCAGAACGATGCCACCCAGTTTTCCATCGCCAGCAAAGTGGAAGCCAGCGTCGGTGGAGAACACCAGCAGACGAGTCACATTCCTCCACCCAATGTGGTCCTGTGAGATGAGAAAGAAACACTTAAAAATAGGATAAATAATGTCTGCCAAAAGCGATAAATGCCCTCTATAAAGACTAATGGAGAATATGAGCAGGTTGTAAAGTGAAAGTAAACTACTGATTATCACTGCATTCAAAAATCTCCTTGTGAACACCAAGGACTCATAAAACAGCTTTTTCACAAATCACCACATTTATTAGCGCTGTATCCCTCCAAGCAAGTGCCGTAATTGTGGGAAAACTGCCTTGAATTGAGAACCTGAGAAGGATTATTTCCCCCACAGGATCACTGATAGGAAACGGCTTCTATTGTGTTGCTTACCCCACACACAGCAACCTGCATGATGGCATCGAACCCCCCCTCGGGAGAGTCCAGGTTTCCAGAGATGTGCTGCTTGCCCACCAGGGTGTTGAACTTCTTGCCGTCGCTGGTGAGCTTCAAGACGTTCTTGTAGCTGAACGGGCTGGTGCAGTTCTGGTCTCCTGTGCATGGGTTCAGCAGCTTGGCCGGGGTGGTGCTGATGTACGGCATGACTGTCTTCTCCACAAAGGAACCGAAACCTTTAAAAGACAGTTGGTTTTAAATGTAGCTTGGTTTGAGTCTAGGTGCTCTAGTCTGAGGGTAAGTTGACACCACATTGTTCAGAGAAGGTCGCTGAGTGTTTGATTATTTGGTTTGTTTGTACAGGTCACAAAAAGGTCATTCAAACCTGGGTGGCAACACATACCTACAACAGTACACCTGAAAATACAAGACAGTCGATCTACCTCATGGTTTTCAAAGTCTGAAACTGTGGGCCGAACATCAAAAAGACTACACTGCGACACACTGACAGATTAATAAACGCTTTTCATCTGTTTGCACACAGGCTTTCAACAAAAACATCTTTATATGAACCGTGTTGATTCGACACCCTGAGCATTAGCAGTTTGCAAAACAATATTCTGGTAGTGCAACATGAAATATATCATATTAATACAATATCTTTGGATTGATTATAGTGTTTGAATTATAGAACTTAGACAATTTCCCTTACTAAGGGGCATTGGGACGTCTCAACAGGAAGTATAATGTAAGTCAGTACTGACTGTGGGCTACAAATTGAGCTCTTTTTTCAGTATTCATTTGTTTACATTTGAGCCAATTGGCACCATTTCAAGTATTGGAATCTAGCAGTTCATGTTTGTATTGATGTATAGATGTAAAGAGAACTATCACTGCAATAGTCAGTATATACAATGTCATTGTACCTTGTAATTAACAAGTTTCAACTACATTTAGTGTCAAATGTAATCACACTTGAGAAAATGTTAATCTTCACCTATCCTGAAGTCCGAGGTGATCTTTGACATCTCCAGCATTAGACTGGTTCCCAGGTTCTTGACGTTCTCCAGATCGTCCTTCATGGAGTACGACAGGTCCATCAAGTAGTACAGGTCGATGGGATAATCCTCCGCTCGTTTGAACTTCAAGTCAAAGGACTGGGGCTCACCTATATGAAGTTACCGTCATTTAGAAGTTGTGTCAGAGTGGTAAAAAGAAGGTAAGTAATAGCTTCAGGAAAGGTTCATTAGAATGTATTCTCACCAGATCGGAGGGTCAGGCTGAGTTTCTGAGGCTGGATTTGAGTGATCTCCTCTGGCTTCAGTTTCAGTCTGGCTTCTGACTTTTGTTTCCCTTCTCCCCTGCCGCGGTTTGTCACCGCTTTGTTCTTCAGGATCTTCTGATCCCCGCGAGGGTTCTCGATCATGTCATCATCACAGCCCCTTTTTATCAGAGACTGCAGCTCGTCACAGCGCGTCGACACGGTCTCACCCTGTTTCAGGAACTCCTGGAAACAGCAGCACAGGGAGAATTCATCTACTTTAGGAGTGAAAATCTGCTGTCATGTGACACAATATATATTTATGATTTTACACTTTTATTTTATTGATTGATGACTGGATAATTTTTGCAAAACATAAGAATAAAATTCAATATGCTCCTTGTAACTTGATATGACATCTTTAAATTGCTTGTTTTATCCGCCAAAATTACCCAAATGTATTCAAATTACAATAATATGTAATTTTATAATCTTATCAAGGATAAGCAAGAAATCTTAACACTGGAAATGTCAAATGTAAATTGATCAGAAAAAGTAGTTTTCACATACGAGGAATTTTCTTTGGTATAAGTGGTGCATACAGAGAAACAGAAAACTTGACTTGTCAACAAAAGTGGCAGATGAATTGGTTGTTTATTGTTAAATCAATAATCAACTAATAATTGCATCTGAGGAACAGTTTCTTTTTGGCTAACTACTTTTGGTTGTGGAATGTTTGTTAGAAAAGTCATCTTTGGCTCTGGAATTTTTTTTTCTTAATTTCTGACATATCATAGGCTAAATGTATTATTATTTTAAATGATTTTAGATTTTTTTTTAAAGAAAAGCAAATAAAAAAATCACAAGATGCAGCCCCACACTTAAGCATGGTCATTGCCAACTATCACTATATGCCTAATGGCCTCATATTGGCATCCAAATGCATTTCTCAGCACAACTACAGCTGACAGCTGTGATTCACACACCGGGTCTTTACACCAGCCACATTTGGCTCCAGCCTGGATGCACTCCCCGCAGTATTTGGCGTTGGCATTGATGCACTCGTTCCCCTCTGGATGGAAAACAAAGAGAGAAGAGAGGGGGAGTCAGAGGGAGCACGGTCACAGCACAGGCCGTGCAAAGTAAGCAGCCTGTTAAGCCCCCCCATGTTTATACATCAGTTCATCTGGAACACTGTGTGGCTCAATGGTAATTAGAGACAGAATATCCCCTCTTTTCCATTATCCTCTATTCTCTGTAGATGGATCTCTGGTCAATGACATCATTAAGATTAAGTAGATGGCCTGCCTCTCTGTGGAGGTGGTCATCATTATGAATGTTGTGTTTACTACTATGCATGCTGACATCAACAAAATCATGTGACAAAATAATGATGTTAAAGCTACACAGTATGTAAGTTATCTTACCTTTCTGAGCATTACTGAAACAAAAGACTCCAAACAATATGGATACCAAGAGCAGCTTCAGGTCCATCTGAAAAAAAGAGTAGAACAAATATTGGTTGTTGTCATCTCATCTAGCTACTGGTGTTTTGAGCCACATGTCGTTTATGAACATCTCTTTGTTAACAACAATAGCTTGTGTGCCTGGTAGCCTGAATGCTTGAATTTATAATTTCCTGGACAAAAGGGTCCAGAAGAGCGAGCGAGCGAGCGCCCCAGAGAGATGACAGATTTAATGTGTAAATGGCTCGGTTATTATTGGAGATCATAAATTATCTGATGGCAGGGGTTGGCTATTCTGAGCCGGTCAAAGGGGTAACAGGCAGCAAACTCAATTCAGAGCACTTTCACATGCATACATTCACGTACAGACACACACTCTCACACTAGCTTGGACTGCAACCTCCATTTTCCCATCTCTTTCACTGTAAATAGAATCAGTTCCCCAGAGGCAGCCCCTCTCTGGTTGTTATATTGATTCCTTGTCTGTGTGCAGGCCTTTTTCTCAGCTGTATCGATGCTTCTTGTCCTACTCTTAATGCAAAGCTTATGACTTACAAAGGATAATCAGCTGATTTGTGAGCAGTCTACAGCCTTGATAGGGGCTCTTTGAAACTGTACAGTGCTTTGAGCAAACGCTTGATAACATGCTTACAATGACAATGCTAGCATGATGTCTAGCAAGTATAATGTATGTGTGTACAGCAATTCATTGTTGTACCAAACTTTGTGTCAATAGATTTGAATTAAAATTATTATCTAGTTAAAATGTTGACCTGCTTGTGTGCTAAATCTTCTCATGGACACGAAACAGGATACACCCTCTGGGGACCATGAATGTCTTTACATTATTCCATTGAAAGCCATAAAATAGTTGCAGAGATATTTCAGAGACTGCAAGAATTGCTAAAAATTGCCTGAGAAGTTTGAGGTTAAAGCTGAATCATGGGAGCCGAGCTAAGGTTATGTAAAACAAACATCCTAATGTTGTTGGAATAAAGCTTTAGCACCAAAAAGAAATACTGGGAAGGTGCATCCTCTCAAGGACCTAGAGCTTAGGTTTTATTGACATTGTAGGAACTTTCAGTGTCCCCTGCCAAACTACCACTAGACATTCCACATTACTGCTGCTGTCTTAAAAGATCTGGTTATCACCGAGTGACACACTTTGGGGATTTTCACCACCTCTTATTGGCAGATCTAACAGGCGACAGCTGGGTAGGCTCCAACACAGAGACACAGAATCAATGGTCTAGTGTTGTGCTAAGGTGCACTGGCAAGGGATCAGCGTGTGCCGAATCTAATTAACATGTGGAATGTAAACCAATATCCCGCTTGACCATAAATAACAAACTCATGGGAGCCTTTTCTAAGTCTCCACAGTAGCTAATGTCAACCACATTGGATAGCAAAGCATGAGGTTCAAATTAGAGCCAGACAGAGTGATAAAGATTTTTCTTTTGGACCAGTGGCTGTTGCTGACTATACATAGAGGCTACATTAAGAGACTGCATTCCCTCACACTGTGGTGAAGGAAGCTCTGATGGTTGGTGTGCGCAGTGTTGAGTGATGCATTCCAGTGTGTGTGTGCGTGTGCGTGTGTGTCCTTTTATATAGACACAGAGGGGCAGACGGTCTGTCTACAGCCCCCCAGATTAGATCAGCTGGTGTACATGGGCAGTGTGTAAATGTGTGTGTTAGCTTGTGTATGTGAGATATATACTGCATTCTACCTGGTTCTGCCACTGGTACACTGTTATTACTACCCAAGAATACATTTTTAAGAGAATAACTGTCACAAAATGTTTATTTAAAGTGGTTTGTTTATATGCAGCAGTTTGTCCTATGTACATGTACAATGAACTACTGCTGTCAGTGAAAAACAAGCCGAAAATGAAGGAATCTAAGTTCACATTCCTGTTATAACAAAACCACAAACTCAGATATTTTCTTTTCACTCGCTGGGGTTTGAACTTCAGTTCCAGGGAATCATTCAAATGCAAACTACATCTACAAAACGCCAGGGAGGTGTCAAGTTGGAAAAAATAACCCCATGTCCTCGATCGCGTGAAGCTTAGCAGCTGCATAGAGGACTGTGTAATGAAAAAGTACTGTAAAATATGGCAGAGGACAGAGAGCAGGAAAAGAGCACGGAGCAGGATGTTATGCTGCCTTCAAGTGTTCCTCCAAAGCTCAGAGTTCAGACGTCGTAAATATGTCTTGTCAGCATTTCAAGCTGGTTTTGGTTAACATGGCCACTAACACAACTGTATTGTTGTCTGCCATTTAGGAAGTAAAAAGGCAGAATTAAGATGGAAAAACACAAATCATTCCCGAAAAAATCATATTTAGTCAGAAAATAAGAAAGAAAACCAAAAGAGGTTAAAGCCAAAAAAAGGAGAACAAATGTGAGTATTATTCTTTGGGTTCTTTGTATATTCAATATACAATTGGATTTTTCTTGGAATCTCTCTTGTATCTTTACAGGAAGCAGCTGTGAAAACTCACAACTTCATTTCAAAGAGTTTTAATTTCATAGATAAGCCACAGTGACAAGACTGACTTCATGTTGGCTTCCAGCTCTATGTGTTGTGTCTAATGTGATAAGTCACATTTCAAACAGCACTAACAATATTTAAATATTTTCTAACCTTCATATAAGTTTAACTTCCCCAGTCGTATTACTGTAACCATGTTTTGAGTTTCTCAGCTTAGTTTGAGTCGATTGGACTCATCGGTGGGAAAGCTAAGTTTGACTGAGGAGGAGGCATACTCAGAAACCAAACCAACATTCCATTTATAAGTAGGATAATGCCAAGAAAGCATTATGTTGTATTATTAACAGACAACACTATAAATAAAAACAGTCAGTTTGATATATGAGAGTTGAACAGTGCTCCAATAAGCTTGAATATGTTGGTTGTGGCACACGTAGAGATAGAAAATGTGCAAAATGGAGGGACAAGGTCTTGAATAACAACCACAATGCTCGTATATATTTATCCATGGGAATAATGAAAAAAAGATACATTCCAGACAGTTTCCTGCATCGGGACAGAGCTGCGTTTTCTCTTACAGTTTATCTTGCTCCCACGCTTCTCTCAGCATGACACGCGCATGTATACACACACATTTGACTCCTCAACGCCTGTCCACTTGTCACACACACCTGAGCTGTGGCTAATGGCATCCCAGTGTTATATGGGCTTTGCAGAGCGTTATCAGTTGGAAGGGGAAGGTGATGCATGGCAGACACTGTGGTGCGTGACTAAAACGGGCCAAGCATCTCAGGCATTCCTGAGAGACGGAGCGCTGTATGACCAGGATAGTAACCTGTAACACTCCTACTGCACTGTGGGAAATGTGAGCTCTGGGACCCATGAAGGGATGCTGTATTTGTAGCACCATGATTCCCACAATCCTCCTACCCCAGTCTGTTGCTATTCATTCAGTAAAAAGGCCTTCAGTTCCAGAAACAACGTTTATTCTGTATATTGTGACATTTCCAAATACATTATCTTACTACTGTTGATATGTATATATTTACTGTTTATAACCAGAGATGATGCCTGGTCAACAAACTAAGAACTCTGATCAGTATGCTGACTCTTTTGTCAGTTTCTCTGTTTTTAAGAAGCCACCATGACATAACCTGAGGAAGCTAACCAGCAGAATGTTTACCAGACTATCATGGTCTATGACAATGTAATTTTTGACAACATAGGTTGTGTTTGGGACTAAAATAACCCTTTTTGTTCACATTAGATCATATTAATTTGATACAAAACGTTGTATGCTTGGGCTCCCAAGAAAACCCCTTGTGAAACCTACTGGGGTAGAACCCAGCCTAATTGAGCCAACCAAACCTTAGCTGTGAAGAGGATTTACTATCCTTTAAATTGAGCTGCATTTGCAAGTGCTTAGAAGTACTACTCAGCAAGGCTGGCCATGAATAATGACCAGGGGAGTCAGGGAGCTAGACACAGTGAAGCATACACTGCGGCAGTGAAGAAGCTGGCGTCTCAGTCATAGTGCTCTTTATGGGGGGAAAGGCCTGGGCTTCCCTTGCTCAGAAAGGCTGTTCTTCTCTGGCCGTGAAAAGAAGGAATGGAAAAGAAGGAAAAACAGGAAAGGGTGGTGCACAGCTAGGAGTTGAAAAGGGTTGCTTCAAGTCCAAAGGAAAGGAACTTACAGACTTTCCTGGATTTTGCTCAGTAACATATCCATTTAGTCTCACTTAATCCTCCTTTCTCCATTTATACAGTGTCAGTCTGGTGGTTCGGGTCTTTTTTATGTAACTTGTTTATTCATTCATTTGGTGAAGGCAAATGAGAGAGAATGAACAGATTAGCATGGCTTAAGTTTCTTAGACTTTTTCGAGTTTAGTTAAAGGTGGGGTAGGTAAGTTTGAGAAACCGGCTCGAGATACACTTTTTGTTATATTCCATGGAATGCTCTTAACATCCCGATAGCAATGAATATCTTAAGTGCTTTGACAAAAAATCCATAAAAAAATGTCATCTGTGGAAGCCGTAGTACTGTAAAAAGCACGACCAATCATTTTAGCCGGCCCGGCTAAAATAACTGGATGGCCTACCTGCCTGTCAGCCTTCCATCTGTGCACAAACTTATCTCGTGCCCTCATTGGTCATGTGCGCGTTCGTGTGTGTTGGAGGAGGGGCTCTGTAAGGAAGTGGCAGATTTTTTCCGGCTGTGTATTTTCAAATTCTAGCGATCTCGAGCTGGTTTCTCCAAAATTACCTACCCCACCTTTAATATTTAAATTCCATTCCAAGATGCATTATGTCACTCTCATTTTGTCTGGCATTTCTCCGGCATCCTATACTCCCATCCTCCCTTTTTCTCTGCCTTGTTTCCTTCCCCTCCTCCACTAACCCCCCCCCACACAATTGCTCAGTTCATTCCCTCCACTGAGAGCCAAAGCAGTGGCCCTGTTGACTTCACATATATCCTTCAAACAGCGCAGAGCCGGGAACATGTCAGAGCTGAGAGACGTACAAGCCTCCCGACAGGACTGAAGGAGAATACCAAACAGTGTCTGTCTGTGTCTCTGCCCACCCCCCACCACCATCCGGAGAACCCTCTCATAGCAGACAAAAGCAATGAATCAGGCTGCCCTGTGAAACCATGACAGAGGGTTTGATCCTTTAAGTGTTCCCACTCACCGTGCACTCCTGGCCAGAAGAGCCTTCGCGTGATAAATAATACTAATGAGGCACATGTTTATGTCTTTAATCCTTCGGCGCTTCTGTGCTTCTAGGACATTGATATGGCGGAAATCCAATTAAAACATTTTTGAAAACACTGAAGCATTTACTGAAAGACACAAATACCTAGAAAAATGTCATCATAGTTTTCACATTAGAAGAGCATTTAAGTGTTCTAACTGTTTCTAAGAAGAAGCTTTGTCAGATAGAAAGAAAAGTGAATAATAACTTGTTTGCACCAGGTTTAGTTTGTTATTCTTTGTTTTAAGCCCAAAATAAATATACATACACATGATTTAGGGCACTGGAATGATAAAGACTTCGTAGTAACATTATCTAACAAGATAATGTCAGCAGTGATAGGAGCTAACAGCAGCCAATTCATTTAGACTGACAGTTACAGGATAATTAGCATTGTTGAGAGAAATATAATGAAGTGGTTGAATGACGGGAAAAGTCTGTCAACCAAACCTGAGTTATATCAACCAAGAGGGGTCACAGTACCTCAACAGCATAAGGACAAGAACCAAATATTAGTCAAGCAAATCTCCCAGTTCTAGATCCACATGCAGTTAGCCATACGTGGAAACTTGGTGGATGGACTCAGTGTTTGACATTCATGTTAAATGCATGGGAATGGAATGAAAGGAATTCACACAGGTTGACCCTAATGTACGTTGTTTTGTACATTCTTCAAAGTTAGCACAAGCTATGAAGCCCCGTCTTGGAAAAACATTCAAATAGTCTTGCTTTAATGCCAAATGGTGAAACGTCATTGTAGTGAAAGATTGCAGATTTGTTGCTGGACAAGGTGGTCAGGAATACAAGTAGTCTACATGTTTTTAAACGGGTGTTAATCAAGTATTTTAATCAGTTTCCAAATTGGTTCATAGACCTCCTCTTTGTTAAGATATAATGAAATAGCAGAGTTCGTAGCAGCCTGAATTCCAGCCCAACCGACAGTTTGAACATTCTGCTTTACTTTCCACACAAAACACTTAGCCACATACATTGGCTTGGAGCCTGCCAACATTCCCCTTGTGCGAAGGAGTCTAAAGATACACCTCTGGGGGGGGGGGGGGGGGGGGGGGGGGGAACTGCCTTGCAAGGACTTTCTAACTTTTCCAGTCAGAAAATCGATAACACTTTGTCAGCTCTGGTTTCCTTTTAGCATCTACAATACATACATATTGAACAGGGTTCACATCTCCTCACAGCATGTCCTCCCAGAGCGGTTCAGTAAAAACAATTGAGGCAAAACCACAACCTTTGGAGGAAGGCCAAGTCCATACCACTATCCAAGGCTACGTCTCTGTGGTGAAAATAGCAGTGCAGTGCTAACAAGTTATTTCTGACTCGTCCTCTCCACCTGGCCTCTGCAATCACTCCAAAAGGTGGACTAAATCACAGGAGACACACAAAGACACAAATCTTCCTCAACCCCATAGAGACAAGATAAACTAATCATGTGTTGATGTGAACAGCAGTTATTCTAGTCCCACATAAATAAATATCTCCAAAGTTGCTAGTGTACGTCAATCATTTTTGCTCAAGAAAACTGAATTGGAAAAGGCAGAATATCAAATTCCCACCACCAACCACCAGGCTAAAAGGAAGGCTAGTTTAGGGGATCTTATGGGGCTGCCTGGCTGGGACAATGGGATCTGCTGTACGGTAAGCCTCCCCAAACTCCATAACTTTGCTGAGTCTGCCCTTCCTTTGCTGGAACACAGGAAGCTCATCTGAATCACACAGGAAGCCAGTATCGTGGCCACATCTCCCTCTTGAAGTCATAAATAATTATGAACTATTTGGCTTCAAATGTGGGCGCGAAAGACGGACAGAGGGAGAGAACAGACTGCTTTGTCACAGGGAGTTGAAAAGGCCTTTAGCTGCCAAGACGGCAGCATATTGTCTTTGTGAATGGAGCATGTCTGATTCCCTAACCAGGCCATTACTAAGCTCAAAGCTAAACAAGCCTGGAAACTGCTTCACGCAATGCTATCAAAATATCCAAAAGAGCTCACTGAACATTAATAAACAGCTGTCTTAGATATGAATTTGTCTAGAACGATTTACAAAATCTGCGCAACCACCTGCACTGCAGAGACTAATAATGTAGATACATGACAGTAGTCTGCAGTCTAAGATAAATATTTACAGCAGAGGGGTGATTATTCACCGGTCTGAAGGGACGAAGAGAAAGACCAGAGCTAACAGTCAGTCTGCTAGAGAGGAGCTGCTGCTACTGGGAGACAGACCTTAACTTCTTAAAATGAAGTTACCTTAAAGTGGACCTACAGTATCATGCTATATTTGAATAATATAGTATAGGACCATACCTATATAAGGCATATTTATACTTTTTTTTTTTCAAAATACCAAACAGATCATGCATTTTAGCCATGCCTCATTTTGCTCAATTTGACAATTTATAGCTCTGTTTGTGCAGGGGCAGATTCAGTGAGAACAGCACCATCTACAGGCCTGGCATATGTACTACAGCGTCTCCAGCGCTTTCGAACGGCAATGGCCGTGGCGGTCTCCTCCTGATTGGTGGAGTTGGCCCAATAGCCGTAGCGCCACCGTCCTGACGTCAGGACAGTGTTCAAATCTGGATCAGTTTTTATCAGATCCGTTGCAGCCCCTTTTTTAGAGATTTGGGTATGGAGGAAAATAGAGAGGGTTGTGTTTTCTGACACTTGGTGAGTTCCCTGGAACACCGGGGACACATATTCATGTATACAAGACGTACAAAAGTGCATTTTGCATGATAGGTCCCCTTTAAGTCAGGCTAGACGATCTAAAAAAAAATCTAAATATATCAGATCAATATCAATATTGCAACCATAGAGTAGGGTTTACTATTGGTGCATACCGTGAACTGTAGGGTAAGTTCAGAGCATTACATCCATTTACTGTAATGCAGACTTCATTGACCAGGAATACACACTTATGCGATACCACAAGATCCAAATGTAAGACGATATAATCTCATATGACGTTGGCTGTTTGTGGGTGAATATAAATAAGTGCTTTCAAAGACGAGTAATAAAGTATTTGACCTGATGACGTGTCTAGATGAAATGCTAAAAGGATCACATGGTCATATCAGTCCATCCTACGGGCTGGAGGAATGTGTGCAAAACATTTCAAGGTAAAAATACAGCCTCGTCACTTTCTATGAGAACAGCAGCACAGAGATCAAACTACAGTACAACATCTGTCCCACAGAAGCTAACAAAGACTATGTGGAAACTGCTGTGTTAAGTCCCAGGCTGTTCTGTTTTGCGCTAAACAAACAGTTCTGTCAAAGATTGGTCTTAATCCAATTTAAACCCAGCAGTGGGGCAGCTGTGGACACCTTTGCTGACTTTCTGCCAAGGCCCTAGTGCTCGAACACTGGCAAAATAATGACACGCAGATGTCTTTCATTAGGCCCCTGACTTGACACTTGAACTAGAGGGCCTCCGTTTCCGCTACCACGGGAGAGTGAAAACTGCAGAGCTGAAACGGTAAGCAGTCCACGTTTACACGCATTTCCTCCTGGGAACAGTTGAGGAATATCTGTCATGTTTCATTCTCAAGGCGTTCTTAGGTACTAGACATTGTGTTCTAAAACATTGCTGCTGTATCACTTATTCTGAACAGTAGACTTACTTTACTGCTATACAACTTTCAAGCTGCATGTCCCTGAACTGTACAGCTGGTGTTGAATAGAAATGAGTGAATTAGATTTCAAATTGTTCTGACATTTTCTTTCAGTGTGGTGTTATGTTCCTTACATGCTGCTGGACGTCTGCCTCATTAGTCTTCTTCAATTTTAGTATAACGCTGAACTTGTATCCGTGAAGCTTAGCCATTAAGATTCGTGAGCAACTTGAACTACTTCCCTTGTATGTCGAAGGAAGTGTTTTATTACTTTGATGGGAACAGTTGGTTCTTTTAAGTATTATATGTACACTTGTAAGCATTTTTGGTTTTATCTTTTTACAATTTGTGGTGGGAAAGACACCTCAATGAAGTTAGATATTGGCCGTTTCAGTCAGAACAATTGTCTCCTCTTATCGAGCTACATCAGATATAAATCGGAGGAATTTCCAAGTTGAATGAGTAGCCCATCTAAGTGTGTTTTTGTCTCTGCTGCCGACTCACCTAACAGCCGTGAGACATCAGCGTAACTGACCACGTCCACGCAGACAGAGAACACTGTTTGTATTGTGTTGGTTCTATGTGTCCATGCATATAGGGCCCTGAGGGGAGGGTCATGGGAACTCATCAATCCTTAGTAAGTGATCAAAGATACCAAGACAAATGTCAAAATACCTAAGAATACTATTTTTATAAACCAAAACGTCTAGATATATAAGGTTTAGATATCATAGATATCAAAAAATAGTCACATTTGTAAATGACTCAACATAAACTACCACTTACTGTAACAAGGAGCTAAAATGTTGTCAACTCTAAATAATCATGTCAAATATTAACTAGAGAAGGATTTGCTTCCTTTGTATTTGAAGAACTTGTTTTAGCATCAATACCAAAGTAATGTTTTTCATGGCCTTTTGTAAGGAAATATAAACGTTGCTGTTTCATAACCAAAAAATGCTTCTTGATACCATCTCCTTATTTAAACAAAGAATATTCTTCAACAGCCCTTGATTTAAACACAAAAAGCAGAAACAGAGATTTATCTTAACAATAAAATCTAAAAAAACACGCCACTAAATACTTTGCTTTGTTGCTTGTTATCTCACATCGCCCTGTATTCATTTCATACAACGGTCCACCGTCTCCGATCTAATAAAAGGCACAAAAATACATCTTAGGAACATTATTTGATACTATAATTGGTACTAGCAATGGATTGAGGTGACCCAGCCCCATGTTTTCCATTGGAGTATAACAACCATTTCTCTTACTGCTATGTTATTGTAAGTGTGGTGAAGACTACCAGCATTCACGTTAATGAATAAAACCACATTTCTAAACAAAAACTCTTCTGTGTCCTTGAACTGAGTCCTTTTGTGAATGAAAGGCACATAAACGTTAATTTTCCATCTCAAATGCCCTTGCAGTTAGACATTCACGCAGTCACGACAGTAAACACAGTATGACAGAACACGAAAAACTGCTACTATTTACTACCAACATGATTCGCCTCGCTTTCTCAGCAGACCTTGGCATGCAGAGGTCAGCTTTAACCATGCCATTCCTCACCGGTGCTTCAGAGGCTGTTTTTGGAAACAACACCCCCTCCATAAAAGGCCCAGAATGTGGAGAAGAAAACAAAGATAGAGAAAAGCAAAGGCTTGGCTAAAAGCAGCTCTGGGAGGTCACAAACCAAAACCAAGAGTAAGGCCCACACCGCAATCTAGCTTTGAAAATATACAAATGTGAGCCAAAAATAATCTTTAGAAGAAAGGAACAGGACAAAAGCGGCAGAAGATTATTGCTTTGCACAGAAAATAAGCAAGTCGTAAATTTCCCTCACTGTATATTTAATCTAACTGGACTTAAAATTAGATACCATATATGTTTTGAAAAACCTTTAGAATGTAGAGAAGACTACAGAGGTTTGTACTGTGGGTCAGCCATGTGATTCAGAGTCTAACAAATCACAAATAAATGCTCTTTTGGGATCATCAGCTGTGAAACTAGCAAGGTAAGTGTGTGTGTGTGTGTGTGTGTGTGTGTGTGTGTGTGTGTGTGTGTGTGGTGGAGGTAAATGGCTGTAACAGGCGACTATTTCAACTGCTTTACGCCTCTGAGCCCGGGATCTCCCTCTGCGGCACAAAGCATGTGTCGCAGAGGGCAATTGTACACACACACACACACACACACACACACACACACACACACACACACACACACACACACACACACACACACACCACACACACACACACCACACACACCACACACACACACACACCACACACACACCACACACACACACACACACACACACACACACACACACACACACACACACACACACACACACACACACACACACACACACACACACACACACACACACACACTACCACCACACACACACACACACACACACACACACACACACACACACACACACACACACACACACACACACACACACACACACACACACACACACACACACACACACACACACACACACACACACACACACACACACACACACACATCACTTCCGTCTCAGGGGGACAGGTCTGCACATAAGGTGTACGTCAGAAAAACACACACATGGGAAACGTCACATGTCCAGTAGAAAGGCCTGGGTGTGGCCCCTCTAGTGACCTCGTAAATGAGGTGGGAGCCGGAAGCAGCTGGTCCCCGGGGCCCCGAGGTCACATCCATTCAGCTGGTGGCTACCGGCTCCACTAACGTCTTTAGCCCCGCCCCCACTGTCCTACATTTACCCTCCTCCTCAATTAGCCTTCCTCCCCCTCCCTGCTTACTGTCCTTCCTCAACCCCCTTCGCCTTCCATATCTCCTCCTGACTTTGTCTCTCTCCCTCCCTTCCTGTCTCCATTAGGCTGATTAAACTGATGCTGAGGCTCTCCTCTGTGGAGTCAGCTGAATGTATCAGGCCTTCATCCTTGTGCCCTCCTCCAGATTAAATCAATGGATGCTGTGCCGCCTGTCAATCATTGCTGCTTGTTAGCCCAAGCAGCAAGCTCTTGTCCTGTCACAAAGATGCTGAGTGTTTTACATCCAGTCCTCTCCTGTAAATCCTACCCAACCCATCCATACAGGTCTCTGTTTCCTGTTTCCAGGATTTCATTCATAACTGACCCTTGCTTTCAACTCTCTTCCCCCCTGGGCTGTCAGCATCACATGTGAAGTGATCCCAGAGTAACTCAAACTCAAATCATGTGAGATCACTTGTTGAGAAAAAGCCCTTTCATATGACCATCCACATTAAATGTGCATGACAGCCTGTTGAATCTGATAACAAACAGATGAATCGAACAGCAAATGTTGGTCAAAATAACCCAGAGAAGATGTATTAATAGGGAGAGCACACACTCACACAACACCACCAACATACTGTACCAATAATATCAGTAATAACTACATCCCAGCACCTAAACATTACTAGAAAAAACTGTTAAAGCTATTTATAGTGATACCTTATCATGTAAATCACAAACTCAATTACTTGTCCCCGTTATATATGAACATTAGGATGTTGCCAAGTGAAAGAGAGCACCATGACATCCGTGTTAATTTGATATTTAACACTGAAAATATAGCACACACCTTTAAAAAATATCGTTAGAGAATATTTTGAGGCTTAGATAAAAAAGTATGTATATTAGCTTTCTTACCTTGGCGCTGTGGTTTTATTTCCGAGGCAACATACAGAAGAAGTAAGCTAGCTGTTCTCCCAGTGATGGTCCGCTACGCCGCAGACAGACAGCAACTCTCTGCCCTGTTGGCACCGGGGGGCCACTTTCTCCTCCTAAAAAGTCACGGTAAATTTTCCCCGCTGCTCATTCCCTCCCCAACTTTCCTCCACAGAGAAAAATGTAGAGCGTGTTTATTAAAACTAAATGCGGGAACAGTTCGGTAGCCGGAGAGGGGAAACAAAATCCCAGCAGCGCTCGTGCGTGGACCTCTTTTTCTCGGTCTAATTCAGGGGAAAGCGGAGAGGCAAAACCGCAGAGGTGCGCTCAGGCTACCCAAAACACAGTGTTACACAGAGCTTCCGGTTATACCCTTTCAAAATAAAACTGAAATGTTGACGCCAGTTGTGTTTTTAAACTCGATTGAATTGTTTTTTCCCGTTCACAGTTATGCAAGTATGACATTATTCTTATTTCTTCTTACTATGCATAAGGTGTATATGAAGTCCAACAATACAATTATTACAATAGTGTTGTTGAATGCTGACATATGAACACTTAAACTAGTGATTTAGCAAGTGTTTACCTTAGATTTTTTTTGCAGTAGCTTTCTGGCTGTTTACTATATTCATATCAAAATAGGGATTTAAGGATGTATATTTTTGATATATATGTTTTTGTCTAATTAACTACTAAAACTACCAACAAGTTCTTTTTACTTTTAATTATTTGCCGTTTGTGGTACCCTTGGACCCTATAATATACCAGTCCGATTTCACAAAACGAATTAGTAATAGAACAGGGCCTTTTTTAGACAATGGCTAAACGTTGATACCTGTGGTTGTTACATTGATACCCCTACTTTTACAGATAATCACTTATCACATAGAATGATTTGGTGAAGGATACAACAAATATAGCTAAAAATACAAACACAAAGGAGGTTTGACATCTACTGTACAAACTGATACGTAGAATTAAATAACTGGAAATAATTATTCATGCAGACACATTACATAGGACTTTTATTTTCTATCACATTTCAAGAGCTTTTATTTTGAAGGCAGCTGTTAATTATATCCTGTTTTGTTTTTGCTTAATGTTTCTGATTTGATGCAGCCCCAGTCTGACCCTCTTGCCTACGTCACTTAGAGGACACCCCCACTCACACAATTGCCTATTTATACAGATGCTGGCAACACGTCTATTAAATGTTCCATTAATCTGTTACTCCATCATCGTCTGTCAACATCATATTCATCATCATCATCATCATCAATGTACTGCTCTTTTATATAAACAGAAACAACTTGAGTACAGAAACAGCACCATCGTGTTGTAACACTGTATCATTCAACAATTAAACCAAAAGTTAAGTACAAAATAAAAAAATGATTTATTGTTTCTTAATAAATGACCGCAATAAATAAGAAAACAAGATAATAACTTACAGACGATCTTAAAAACAATTAAAGTGTTCGTGACTGTAGAGTGAAATGAAAAACCAGAAATTGTGTTATTGTTCATTTATCTTAAAATAATGTATTTTATTCATCATGCATACATTTCTCCTGATTTAAATAATGTTGGTGTCTTAAGTCCAATCAAGTTAAAGAAGAAGAGAATGTACCTGATGAGTCTTTGTATAAAAAAAGTCCTATCTTATTACAAAAGTTAATAAACCTCTACTTTAAAAATAACACGAACATATTTTTGTTAATTTTGAAAAAACGAAACAAAAGAAGAAGCAGAGGCTGCACCGTTTTTGGATCAGTTTCAGTGAAAATAATCATCCCAGCCGGCTATGTATTTACTTTCAACTTAATAGCAAGTTATTTCTGTCTGAGCACTTGAGATGTAGTGAGAAAAATGAGAAAGAAAACAAACCATCATGTCCGGAAGACCCTTGAATCCTGTTCAGTCCTCAGGGAATGTTTACTAGGGAATGCAACACTTTATCTCCTTGCCCCTTGAGACGGGTGAAAAGTTGAATCTGCTTTAACTGGAGCGAAACTCCACATTTTGTGCATCCTCTTCCCTATTGGATTGGATTTTAAAAAGTACAAACGTTTGAAATTAATGTAAATTAGTATGACTAATATGATCCAGATGCAACACTGATACAAATAAAGAATTAAGAGCAGAGGCATTGCTAGATTGCTGGCCCGGACCCCCCTAGAGGATGTTAGGTCCACCCCCCACTTAAATCATGTTCAAATGGATAGGATACTATACAGTTGCACACAACTTGTGTCCATATCTTTCTGTTTTGGTGGTCATGCCACAACCGTGCACGTGCATGCATGCGCGAGTCATAGTGAGTGTCTGCATTTTGGGCCAGCTGAAATCTTGCCTAGGGCAGCAAATTGGTCAGGGCCGGCCCTGGCTTGAATCACAGTGAAGAGTGAGCTAAAATGACCAAAAGAGTAAAGAGATGAGTGTTGACTCAGTAACAGGAAGTGGAGGTGATAGAGATGAGGCAACATGTCCAAAGGCAACATAGCAGAGGCTCAGACAGACTGGATGTGACCCAAAGATGGAAGACTTAATGGAAACTCTTTTTATCAGATTAAATGTCTCTCCTCTGACTCAAGTGATCTCCTCCAACTAAAAATGTTGGTCAAATGTAAAACTGTTTATTGACGGTAAGTCCTCTTTACAGATCAAAACAGTAACAATCCTCCTATTTTTCTATCTTAACCGTTCTATCTTTAATTAAGTGAGTTAAAGTGTTCATTTACACTGTGTGTACACGTCAGTAGTTCCATGAGCTCTGGCGCCCCCTTGTGGTTAGTTCTGGTCATCTCATGAGACAAATAGCTAAAAGCAAAATGCAATAATAGTTCCTTTACACTTTCTTGTTTTTCCTTTCATAGCATCCCAAAATCCTGTAATTTCCTTAACATTCAGAACAAACAACTTTCATTGTCATGGCAACATAATAATAGGTATTTTTAATGAAGTGAAATCAGTGATCATTAATTCAATTATGTATACGTGTGATGTACTTACTGTTATATCTGACTGGATGTAAACCAATAAAAAGAACCATCCACACAGGCACTGGTAGACTTAACTATGGCATAAATGCCTTTTGTGTCATGAGAACTCTTTATTTAGCAAACTATGTGACTTGTCCGGGGGAAAACGAGTGAGACTTTTGTAGAAATGTTGTGTTAAATGTAGTAAGTCCAACAACCCACCCGTTAGACATTCCTACCTTGTTCTAATACTCCACTGTGCCATCTAGTGGTGGAACGGTAGACTGCAGGCAGAGTTCACAGCAGTCAGGGGCGCTGTGTTCAATTCAATGGTAGAGGTAGTTAACACATATTTTACAGTACTCAAGTACAAGTACAAAGATAACAAGTACTCCAATAGAAGCTAAAATCTTGTGTGGTCCCTGTGACAGTCTTATTATAACATTAAGTAAAAGTAGAAGTACCAGGGTGTATGGATGCTCTGTTACAATTAAAGTCCTGCATTGAAAGTAAAAGTACAAAAGTATAAGTATAACAATATAATTAAAGTACCAAAAGCAAAAGTACTCATTCTGCAGATTGATCCATTCCAGTTTAATATATATGATATGTTTTGATGAGTTTGAATGACTTTGTATACTGCAGGGTAGCTTGTGAATTTACTCCAGGTGGAATTAAAGTCTGATTTAAGAGTTGATTATATTTCACATCATTAATCCACATCTGTAAAGTAACTAAAGGTACTAAATAAATGTAGTCGAGTAAAAGTGCATGATTGACCTCTGAATTGTAGTCAAGTAGAAGTACAAAGTAGCAAAGTACATTAATGCAGTACAGGGCAACTTATTAGAAAGGGGTAGTGCTAATTTACAAAATATTGCATGAGTTTCCAGTCATACACCACTGACAGTTACTGAATAGTATTTCTTTAAACTTTGTCTGTATTATTTGTAGGAATAAATGTTGATAATTGTTGGTTTCTTCATTGGTTGACTGGTTTATTAATTAATGCATGATGCTTGCTTCAGGCAGTATTAAAAGAGATTACAAAAAAGGATTTAGTGGGGGGGCTGAGTAACAAATCTCTTGCAGTTAATGGTGCACGAAGAATATGCCGCACAATTATGTTACAAGTCTAATTTGCTTGTTTATGTTAATGGAGACTAAGCATTGCTGCTATTTATCTAATATGTACCAATGTTTAAAGACATTAAGCATCACAAATAATTGCCAATATTCCAAGTCTGCTAAAGTAAGACACTGCAACACTTATGGAAACCTCCTCATAGGAAACATAAATCAGTGGAGACTGGTTTCATTTCTGCTAATGATAGACCTGTATAAAAGCAGCTGAGCGACTGAGTGGCTCACATCAGGTTCACATTAGTGGTCACCGCCCTACGCTCCATCAGTTTACCGCTGTTTACTAATAGGTGGGTAATAATTACATACTTCACTTGAGTTGTTTCCATCTGCTCTGAGATCTAGGAAAATATAGTCCCTATTTATTACTTGCTGTCAGAATCAGTTGCATTTTATCTTAAATCTTTTGCAACAACTGAAAAATAACCGATAGTAAGTAAATGTTTAAATTCCTAGTATGAAGATTCTTTTTCGTTTTAGTCTTAGAAGTGCGAGGTTGTAAGAAAAACCTGGGCACCATGCTTTTGTTTATATCAGTGTCTTGCTGTAATTCAAGCTACTTTCATGCAGAAAACAGATGTTCCTTCAGAGAGCTGCTGGTTTAACCCTTAACAGCTCGGATGTGGATCTGAGAGGATCTAAAGTTGGAGTTTCACAAAACAAATGTCGTTTTTTTAATTTTTAAGGCTTTGCTGTTTATTCATTTTTTCCTACAACAGCAAATTACAGAAGCAGTATTGAAAATAAAAGTCTTATTTTCTTGTTCTTGTAAAAAACCAAACAAAAATCTGCACAAAATTTGAATGACAGTACAAAACGAAGCGCTAATATGCCATGTAAATGGAGGGAGGGACATTCATGTTGGGAAATCTTTTATGCCTTTTTCAATAATGAAAACATCATAATATTTTTTACATTTCAGAATTATATCACATAATCTGAAACTATATATATAGATTTATAAAAAAGAGGAAATAAATGAACACGTGTTTTTGACTTTCTTCTGGTTTTTTTTTGCAAAGAAATGCTATAAACACATAAACCTCTTAAATATATTTATCAGTGCAACATTGTTTGTTTTGAGTCCACGCTACAGTATCCGTTTTCTCTAGTTTAGCAGACGTCGCTGGAGCAACAGTCCTCCGTGTAGCTGCGAGCGCAGACAAAAGGTGTCGAGAGGAGTGGGAGGTCAAATCTGAAATGAACAAGCTGAGAATGTGTTCACCACTGCACGACATACAAAGCACACGGATGTGAAAGACGTCACCCTTCTCAGGATTTTTGATTGTTTTATTGTGGTGTGGAAAAACCACAGAGTTCCGGTCCCATGGGCCATTGTGTCCTGAAATTGTCAATCTCACAGGGAGTCCCCCTTGTAGCGTCTAGTGGTGGGATTGTCCCCTCCATACATCCATCAGCAAACAAGAGAGATTCAAAAGAGTTCACATTGAGGTGACATCTGCACTTCTTTTAAGTTTAAAAAGAGATTAAAAAAAAGAGCGTCACACATTGCTTTTCTCTACAAGCGTTCCCCCTCTTGATTTCTTCTCGGGGGGCTTTGACCGAGCAAGTTTGTGAGTGATGACCTTTATTGACCTGTGATCTTTTTGTCTGTAAATGAAAACCCCCGGTGAGAAAGAAGGGGGCGACCATCCTTTGGTAAAGCCACACACAGGGAGCCAGGTGACCTGATTCAGGTGACGCCACTCGATCCCCCCCGCTGTACCAGTGTCCCGTCCTAATGACATCAGCTCTGACATCACAACGTTATGGCTGCTACACGTGAAACACGTAGAAATTATTTGCGGACCGAGAAAGGCCTTAAGCTACAATACAGCATGTGAACAATACAAACTGGGTTTATCTTCAGACAAATGTGTCTGGCTAAAGGGATGATAGCACCATTCTTCAGTTAGTGTGTTTACCCCTCTTTTAATAGGCTCCTATCGGGGGGGAATCAATAACAAAGTGCATTCAAGCTGCATTGTCCAGAGAGCACTTCATCAGTGAACAATCCACAGTGACGTTTGGAGGTGAGAAGCTAGTTCTGAGCTAAAGCAAAAGTAATGACGATTGTTTTTTGGTATGCTGGCAGATATTTATATTTCACCACCTCCTTTGCCGTTGTCATGAATGTGTTATAAGTTATTAAAATGTGCTGGGGATCAATCAAATTTGAAGCAGAGATCTGATGAAGATATGAGAGATTCGTTTTTTTGTTGTTGTTACCTTTTGATTAATTCATCCTGTGGTGGTTTTGGTGAAGTGGGTGTTTTCGTGGCAGATGGCTTGAATGCACATTGAAATCTCTGTAATATCACACACATTTTACTCATCTGAGCAAAGTAATCTAAAATAGAAAACCAAAACACTGCATCTTCCACAAAAAACAGTCAGAAGATTGTATTTACACACACACACACAAACCCATGAAAAAAGGGATACTGCAGCTTTTTTCCTTTTTACTTTCTTTAAAAAGGGCAATAAAATATATTAAAACGTATTTACAGTGTGTGGTTTTTTGGACAGAAAACAACAAAAAACAAAACAAAGCGCTGTGACTGATATCCTGTTTGCCAGGTATTCAAGATAATGTACCCCTGTTTCCTGTCATCATAACTTTTGCCAAGTACAGTAAAAAATACCCCGCCCACATCAACAGAGGAGGCCAACCGAAATGTACTAAAGGCACTGTCAGAACCATACATTGCCATGAATGGGACCCTCACTTTAGAGTGACAGAGGTCAAAGGGGAGATAGTACATGTTTCAGGGTCAAGGGTTATGGGCCCACCCTGTATGCTCATCATTGGGCAAATCTACAGTTTTGCCGGATATGGTTCATCTCTTTCCGAACTTGAAAATAAACAGCCTTCATGAACTGATAATAAAAAAAAGACATTTCTTTCCCAGAAAACGATAAATACTTTAAACATTATTAATAAATTGGTCTCAACACCAGCATCCGATTGTAAAAATGAATGAAAATCAAAATAGAAAATTAAAATATCATCTAAATCATCTGTACATCTTTTTTTCTGTATGTTTATTTGTACACAGTGTCCCCTACTGGTAGGTTCTTTTTACTGCAGCTCCTGAGAAAAGCGTGGATCAGTCCAAACCTCCCATTGGTTCCTGAACCTGTCCCTCATCCAGAGTGTTGAGGGTGTTGGCAGTCCTTTGAGCCTGCCTTCTCGTGGAGATACGAGAGGATAAGCCTACAGCCAGTCTTGTGCACGCTCTGCACGTGATACAGTCACATGATGCACTCAGTCCCTCCTCACGCCTCCGAGTATGAGCTCTGTACATTGAGTTTGTCTTTCTTTAGCTTAACGCCGTCCACTAGCTCAAAGTTATAGTTCTCCAGGGCTGATAAGTTCCTGTCCGACATGCCTCCATGCGAGCAGGCGCAGTACAGCACCACGCCGCAGATGGCCCCCAGAAAGACCCCCAGAGCGGACATGGCGATGATGGTAATGAGGATGGGGTCGAGTGTCTTCAGCATGTTGCCTGCTCCGCTGATCTGGTTGGTCTCCACAAAGTCTGGGTACTCAGTGATGTCTTCAACTGGAGGGGAGAGAGAGACGCAGAAAAGGAGAGTGAGATGTGATATCAACTTTGAAATGTGGGCAAATAGTTCTCAAAAAGGGAAACGGCTAATAAACCCTCCATGTGTGAAATGACTTACGGATTTCATTGAGGCGGTCCTCTGGCAGCATCGGCTCGGTGGGTACGTCAGGATCTGTTCAAACAGAAATTCTAATGAAATCCAATGTCAAAGAAAACTGTGTAGTGAAATTGCAGATCAAGCGCGGAATGCAGGCATTGAAGCTATGAAAACTGAAAGCCTTACCTTTGCAGTCCGCCATGCTGAGTCCATCGAGAACTTTAATGTCATCAACAGCAATGTCCCCCCAGCTCTTTCTCTCCACCAGACTTTCCAGCACCACCTTGAAAAAAATACTTTTTTAGCAACTTCGTTTGGATACCACAATGGAACCACCATGGGTACAGTGGTTTAATACTTCAATCATTTCATGGACTAATCGTTTACCTGATATGGTTTGTTGGTTCGTGGCACGAGGACACGACCTTCTCTCCAGCGGTTTCCTTGGTGACCACTGACCGTCCACAGCAGGATGTCAGCCGGTCCGTCAACGGTCTGTTTGCGCTGTTTAATATGTAGTGTGCCAATGTGTGGCCCAAACATGTGATACCAAAAGGAAACGCACAGGTCTGAGTCCGGGGAGCTGACCACGGGGCTGACCAGTCGAGCCACCTCCGTCTCCTGGGGGCTCGTCGCCAAGGTGTAGATGAAGTTCCCCGATCCGCCTGTTGGAAAAAATGGCTTGTATCAGTGACAGATAAAAAAACTTTGCGGATGAAAAGAAACGAGAGGAGGTTCATAAAAAGGTTGGATAAATGAAGTGGAACCCTTACCTGTGTGGTCCATGTTAGGTCCGGTATTTAAGGTGGGGGTGCCGCTGGACTGGATCTGCCACCTGGAGCCAGTGTCCTCTGATGTCCAGCTGCAAAAGGACGGGTCGTTGGCCCAGCCGAAGTCACAGGCAAACCACAGAAAAGCTGCAAATGTGAAAAAAAGGTCAAGATCGTGTGACAGGAGATCGTATTTCATCATCTTCCTTATTACAAAAGGAGAAATTGCCAGGAGCTTTGGGCTTTCAACCAACAATGACCTGGGGGCCTGTCATGATGTGACTGTAGGCTACACTTTGGAGGCTCATGCATTCGTTCTGATCTATACAAAGCACTAGAGGGCAGCAAAGAACTGTGGGACGTTCGCTTGGAGTCCCATTGCTGGGGGAGATAAAAACAGCTAACTCAGGAGGGAGAGCCAGACAGGGACAGTTATGGCTCAAAAAGAGGAGCTGACAGCCCAGACCTCATGTAGACCTTATGTCTTGGCTACAGTAATGACTTCTTTAATGAAAGTAACAGGGCATATAAAGAGGTATAGAGGGATACTTAGAAGAGGCAGAGCACAAAGACAGGGGAAGAGGAAGATGGGGTCTGGACAAGGTGTCCAGTTGAGAAAGCATTCATAGCGACCCGCAGAGAGCTCAAGATTTTAATGAGAGCAGAGACTTGAGGTTTGAAGACAGCTATGGTAACAGAGCCGGGGCCCCATTCCAACAATACAACCCCCCATGGATGGACACACACCGCGCTGAAGGAGCCTCAGTGGAGGCAAAACAATGTGTGGGAGCGCAGGCTTTAGTGTTTTTTTTCTTCAAATTCGATAAAGAAAGACATCCAAGGAACGCGAGGGAGCGAGATGTTTGGGATGTTTGCCAGGACCTCAGACTCCAGCATCAGATGCTTTTAGAGATACAGTTAGGCGGCTCTCTTAATGAGCCAATATTCCCTTTAATAATGGGAATGTTTTAACTAGCTTCAACAGGCAACGGCTCTATTTGCCCATTAAACTCAAAGGATGGAATTCCCATGTGGAACCACATTCGAGACGCCAAGCCCCTTTTTTTTCGTCGAGACAACCCATTCCCAATTAAATGTCTTTGGCCTTTCTTTTTCCATTCTTGGGAGGCTTTTACTAAGGCTACCAACAAGCTGTGGATAAGATGAGCAGCCATATGACTCACTTGGCCATTGGATGAATAGAAAAAGAGCCTTTTTTTTGCCGAATACCATCAGAAAGTAGATCCTTGGAGATTAGAGTGCATGGCACGCACACACCCAAACAAACACACACAGATAGGTAGAACTGATTACCATGCGTGGTCTTCAAATAAAAAGTCAGGCGGATGAGTGTTTATCCACAGAAATGTAGTTCTGTTTGTACACACACAAATGTGGATACACACACCTGCACCTTAGCTCTCATCTATCATAGCTGGTGGCCCAGCAGCCTGCAGACAGACCACAGAGCCAGCTGAGGGGGAGGTGGGTGGAGCCTATGGCCCATTAGCCAAGGTCAGTCTGGGGCACAGCCTCTCAGCTGGCTGCTGCCTCATCAACCTGCTATAGGAAACAGCACTATGTGTGTGTGTGTCTGCATGTGACCCCAAAGCACACCCAATTTCCTGTGGTCATTTGCATTGTGCTCTTCTGTATTTTGTGTTGCGGTGTGTGTTGAGTGTGTGGCAGAGTCGGCCCAGTGATTAGTGATTATGCTGAGGAGGCAGCAACAGAGCACCAGTGCTAATCATCAGCTAGCCCTGCATCACACAACCTCCCTCACCCTGTCAGCAGGAGCCTCTCAGGGCCATATCATCAGCTTTAATAACAGACACACATCAGAGAGGCCGCCTCAAGCTGGCAATCATTAGCTAAGGTACGCTTTTTGATAAATCCATGGAAATTAATTCAGAAAAACCTTGAGCGGTTAAATATTTACTCCACGATTCAACATTCTCATCATGTAACGTTTGACGGCATCAGGTTCAGCATTTAGAAAGAGGTGGAATCATTGAAGGGAAAGAGAATAATTGGTCACACTATCTATGACGCACATGTCTATAATGCTAGATAAACATACTTAAAATGCGTTATGATCTGCCAATTATATTGTAATGACTTTTAAGGTCAAGTATCCAAAAACGTAATATATTTATAAAATTGTATTTGATGTGTTATTATTATTCTAATAAAGCATTACTATTACCGCTAATAACTAAATTAACCAATGCTATAAGTAGATTATTACAAATTGTTAGTATGTTTATCATGCTTTTAAGACATAGGCGGAGTATATATGTAATAAATATGTTTTTGCTCACCTGGGATGGTATCCACTTCAGCAGTAGTGGTCTCTGGAATTATGGTACCCGCTGTAACACAAAACATTAGCATGGTTAGCCCAGCCTGGCAAGAGTTACGTTGTTTGCAAATAACTACATTCATGCATCAAATGTCTCCTTGCTAGTTAAAAATAGCTATCTAACACATGCCCTGTCTTTCTCTTCAGTCTGCTAAGTCCCTGCCTCATATATCTAACATCACACATTATATAATACTTGTAACACGTGACCGAGACGGTGCCATGCTCATCATTGGAGACTGCTGGTTAATGGGGAGTGCAGGCAGCAGGCTCAGAGAGTTACTGGGTTAGTGGGAAATGAGGCCAAGAGGAGTGAGCTGAAAAGAGGCAAGGTGAGGGATGAAAGGATAGAGAGAGGCAGAGCCGGCTGTTTAGAAGCAGCTGTGTGTGGCGCATTTGGCGATCTTTGGCGCAAGTGCGACAATCCTCCAATGTGAGTTTTCTGAGGTAAGAGGGGATAGACTGAGGGATGATGCAGGTGCAGATAATTAGAGGTGTGTAAACAGCATCATGTACGTGGGTGCATGCACTGCGCGCAGGAGGTGGCAGATTAGCTGCGGTATCAAATCTGGCTATAACAGAGAGAAGTGAAGCCGGGGAGAGTGAAGCAGATAGAGTGTGAGCAGTGGCAGAAGGAAGTGCAAGAGGGGGGGGGGGGGGGGGTTTAGTTGCAGTCTCATGTGGGCGATGTTAGCACCTGTCACGTCGTAGTCATCACCTGTGCCGCTGTGGCAGCTCGCTTGGTCGTCGTCACAGTCGTCCGACGGAGAGGTGCTTGGAACTACCGTGGTAGGAGGGAGTGTGGGAGCTGTAAAGATGGAGCAGGAAGAGAGACAGAAGACCGCATAGGTTAGATTTCAAGGTAATATTGGATGAATGCCTTAGTTTAGTTCATATTAAAACATTTTAATAAGCAAACCATCAGTTCCCTTAACAATGTAAAACATTACACTGAGATTAAGAGGGGAAATGCTGCACGGGTTGAATATCTCAAAGAAATGTGACATTGCAAAGAAAAACAAACTGGAACTGTGCTGGAATGAACATTTTCAAAGAAATGAGATGTAAGGAGTGCTAGCATGGGGGGCTTCTGTAATCTGAACAGGTAGATTTTCAGCCTGCTTCATGAAAGAAACAAAAAACTAAAAAACTCTGAAAATATGTTATTTGGAAGCTCAGCATGTTCTGCCCACAGTAACATATTGGGCTTCAATCTAGACATGAGCTATTCAAATCCCTCTTTTTATCATGCTACGGAGGTGTGGGTGTATAAATAAAGCTAAAGCCTGGTCCTTAGAGCAGCGGAAACTTTAGAAATGCAGAGACCTGGCTTGGGATTGGCTCTATAGGGAGGGCCCTCTGCTGCCTTAGTGGCCTATCATTATGGCCCCGCTACACTTGGATGTGGGCATGGCCCTAGATCCACTCCACGCTCCGCTGCTGCACAGCCGTCCCGCGGTGTGTGTTTACACTGACTGAGTAATAAACGAGAGAGGTGGAAAAAAAAGCGAGGCAAAGACAGATAGGGGAAAACTGCCTGTATGTGTACAATATCTGTGTGTGTGTGTGAGCCGATGCCCTCGCTCTCTCCCTCTGCGAGATGAAATATGAGGCAGATCAGCCCCTGTCAGATTCAGGGTGGGGAAGGTCAGGGATGGGGTCAATGCTGCGTCAGGGGAGCCTCTCACAGAAATGAGGATTTAGCCCTCCTGCTATGGCCTGCTACACACACACAGAAGCACCTGTGTAAGTGCCTGGCTGTGTATCCCTGCCTGTAACTGCATATTTGGCAGGGTGATTGCGGTTGCTCCGTGTGTATATACAAGTATGTGTGTGTTTGGCATTAACACTGAAAACATGCATTATCATCTGACTAAAGCCCCCGGTGGGAGTCCATGAGGCTTACAACGGAATGGGCCTCCCTGAAATCCAATATGTAAATCCACTTAGAGCTAGCGCGCTGCACACTCTTATATGCTGAGCTGGGCTACATCAGCTTTGAGAGAGACAGATAAAGAGCTGGAGAAAAATAGGGGTAATTTTAAAGATAGTAAAGTGTGTGCGGTCCTTTGAAAGAAGCAAGACATGCAGAGGTTGGGAAGAGTGCGATGCGGGCCTTGTTTCAATAATCCTACCAGGCCAGGTGGGCTTTCATTTGATACCCTCTAGAAGTGGCTAGCTATGGCGGTAACTTTGATGTAACAAGAAGACAAGACAACTGTCCCTTGTAGGGATAAAGAGCAGGGGCTGGACAGCTGTTGGCTCAACACTGGGACCTGCCACATCTTTAAATAACCCAGACATGAGGCGAAAGCTACTTGTCATTAGCTCTGATGATAGATGGCTAACCTGCGTGTGCGTCAATGTCAGATACTAACAAATGTCTGAACATAGCTCTGAGTCAAGGTAAGGCTGTCATTGAGGGTAGAAAATGAGAATTATGTCTGAAAATGTCAGCACCAGGAGATAACATTCCATTGCCATGGTGAAAGGTGTCTGAAATGTCATCACCATTAAAACAAAAATGTAATCCTGGCTAGTAATATTACCAACATTAATTCAAACAACATGACTGCTGGTGGAGAAATAAGCACCAATAGTAGAAATGGGTAGGAAAAAACATCTCTTCTTTGCATCTTTTGCACCAAATCTTTAAGGATATTATAGACAGAAAATGCAATGGATTTTAAAGGTCCCATGTCATGCTTTTCCGGTTATTACCCGTCTCCTTGTGTGTTATGAAGGTTTTTATGCATGTAAACGGTCTGCAGAGTCACAAACCCTCAAAGTAGGGGGTGCTAGTGCAGCCCCCTCAGCACCCCCCCCCCTTCCCGCGTCCATTCGCGATGTCTCGCTGTCTCGCAGACCCCACGCAGCAAGCAGGAAATGAACCCAGCTCACACTGTCTGCTCCTCGCAGCAGCGAGCTGCGCAACGTCCCGCCAACACGCCACCCAAACCCCACGCAGCATTCTCATCTGTTTGTCCTTACTGGTGTCATTTTCTGGTTGCTGACACCATTGTAACACATAATCACTGATGTTCCGCTGTAACGGTGGTAGACTCATCAGAATAGAGTGGGCGAGCTGACCAATCAGAGCACAGTGGGCTCACAGGGAGGGGGGGCAGGAGCTCCAACAAGCCGTGTAGGACAGAGAGTGAATACACATACATGTACTATACAGAGATGCTGTATGAGAAACCAATGTGAGTTTGGAAAATTGCACAATATAAATCTATTCTAGTAGACCTCAACAATGGAATTATGATCAGTAGAAATGGCCATGACATGGGAGCTTTAATACAAGTTCTAGTTTACCTTCAATCTCGCAGCCCAGGAGTTCGAGCCGTAGGCCCATGCCAGCAGGAGTGGCCCTCTCTGGGTAAATTCTGATGAAACGAGTCGGCAGGGCCTCCACCGTCCTCAGCTCAGGAGTGTCGTAGTTGCTATTCCCTTCAAATATCTGGCATCGAAAAGAAGAGAAAGGTGGAAGGGAAAAAGAGTGAGTAAAAAAAATGCTGGGCCTTTGACAGATACAGCTCTTCAAATGTAGATACCCCGAGGCAGACTTATCCCTGCCTCCTGAATACCAGAGGCAGGGCGGCATGTGCTTGGTACGTGGCAAGGAAGAACAGAAGGTGACCAGCTCTGTCTTATCTTGCTGGCATCTAAAGCATGGCTTAGGCAAGTGAAGCAGGGGGGGGGGGGTAGTGGCACAGCATGGCACACAAGTCTGTCAAAGGAACCCCTGGATCTTTCAACTCTGCCTCAGATATTCCTCAAGAAAAAGGAATAAATGAGGGGAAAAGAGGTGGGATGCAAAAGTAGAGGAGATAAGGGACTGATGGAAGTGGATTAATGTGTGTGATCACCTGAAAAAAGCCTGGTGCACCTTAGACGCTGGGAACCTCTCAGGCGAAGAGAGAGAGGAGGCTAACTAGGACAGGGGGGGATATGGATCCTCCTTAGTCCCTTCATAAATCAACCATCAGCCCATCTGGATCAGATTGATGCCCTGTCAGGGACGCTTGTAATTGGGGACGGGCTGTTGCAGGTCTCCTTGGAGGTGTGTGTGGTTGTAAATGTGCTCGTCGTTATGGATTCTCTATGTGTTAGCGTGTGTATGCATAGAGGAAAGTGTTGGCGTGTGTCTTCCGTGCGTGCTGTGACACTGGCAGATAAATCTTGGGTCACTTCTCTACGTTGCGGCGTTCTTTCCTCCCTCTCGTCTTCTTTTTTCCTCCACTGTTTCCCCCCCCCCCCCGGCTCCCTTCACCCCTCCTTCGTCTCTGGAGAGGTTTCACTATCCATTGAAAGGGTTGAACGGTGTGTGTCGGGCGGCATACAAAGCAGGGAAAGAGAGAACTGGGAAAAGGCTCTGAGAGACTTGAGATGCTTATCCTAATGTGATTCAAAGCACCGCTGAAATTGACTCGCAACGACTTCTGTATGACTAACAACTGCCAGGCGCAACGCTCTGAAGAAAATAGGCTGAATGCGTCATAATCGGAATCGATGAGCAGATGTGGCTGAGATATATTTTTTTAGAGATATGTATTTAAATCATGTCACAATGTTGTGTTTCTGTTACAAATCAAACTATAACTTGTATCAAACAAAGTAAGCATTAAGTGTTCTTTGGTTAGGGCTATGCTTCTGATTTGAAAAGAGTTCAACAGCATGATCGTCATAATACATGCCTAGAAACACTCTCACCTTTGGCTTGTTGCCACTGCTGTCCAACACCACCCTCCAGTCGGAGCCATTGTTGCTGTAGCCGATGCGGAACCTCTTCATGAAGACTTTGTTCTCACGGTGCTTCCCTCCCTGGATGATCATCCCTTTCACCAGCTTCTCATCGCCGAGATCCACCTGCAGCCATTCGCTGGTGAAGGGCTGGGGCTGGGGCAGCAGGGTCCACCCCGTCCTGCTGGTCAACAGGCGGGCGTTCTCTGGCACCCAGCTCCGGTCCGTATGGGAGGAGGCAGTGATCTGGCTGTCAGTGATCAAACCTGATACCATGCCCAACATGCCCGAACATGGGTACTCTAAAAGACAAAAGCAAAGCAAAAGTAGGTGAGATGATGTGCAACAAAAGACTTGACCAATACCTAAAGGCCTATTTTCGACATCATTTACCATTCCACAAGTCTTCTTTGGTGAGTTTGAGGTTCAACAGAAATAGTGAAACACCAAGTGAAGAGGACAATTCCCCAAACTCTTTGTGATGTTGCTGTGATCTCTCCCTCTATTCTCCTTTTCTCTGTCTGCAGATCTCATGCATACTAATACCTCTGCCTGAAGCGCTTGTCTCCAGGCAGCCAATTAAAACCCTCCTCTCGGTTGGTGCTTCCACGTCCTGCATTCTGGGAGTGCTTGTGCTTTTCATCTCCCTTATCCACCCCCTCCTCCCTCTATAGACTCACATATACAAACACATAAAAACACATTCTCCCTCTGTTTTATCTGCTGCTGCACTCATCTACCTTCTGCTCCACAGCTGTCAACATCTGTGCGACTTGTCTTGACACAGTGTTGTTTCCTGTCCACATTTTCAAAGTTTTTCTTCTCTACTTCTCTGATCTTACACTAGCCTATTCTCTGTAGGTTTAAGCATCTTTGGATGTGTTTCCCATTCGTTTAAAAAAAGGGAGGCAGCTGTTTTCGTATTCTTTCTCATCTTTTATCTTGATGCCATACCTCAATATCAAAAGCCGAGCAGGCAAACAACCTGTTGTTACAGCTGGAAAGCATTTGCATGTTTAAACCAGGAATTTTGTTTTGGCAATTTCCACATGTTGTCACCAACACAGATTTCCAGTGTCATGCAATGTCCATAAATAACAACATGTCTACATGTGACCTTGGACAGATATAATTAAGAAACCTGATAAACACAGCATTCATTTGCAATGTACCATTTGTTTGTGCGTTTAAAGGTGGGGTAGGTAATTTTGGAGAAACCAGCTCGAGTGCGCTAGAATTTGAAAATACACAGCCGGAACAAATCTGCCACTTCCTTACAGAGCCCCTCCTCCAACACACACGACCGCGCACATGACCAATGAGGGCACGAGATAAGTTTGTGCACAGATGGAAGGCTGACAGGCAGGTAGGCCATCCAGTTATTTTAGCCGGGCCGGCTCAGATGATTGGTCGTACTTTTTACAGTATTACGGCTTCCACAGATGACATTTTTTTATGGATTTTTTGTCAAAGCACTTAAGATATTCATTGCTATCGGGATGTTAAGAGCATTCCATGGAATATAACAAAAAGTGTATCTCGAGCCGGTTTCTCAAACTTACCTACCCCACCTTTAAGCCTCCATACGTCCCCATCAAAAACAAACAACAATTAAATGTGCCTTTTCAAGTTTTGACATTTGATCATTTTGACAAAGCGAATTGTGTCTGGTTTATTATTTGGCACACAATCTATTAATACACCTTAATGTTACATTCAGTAGTACTAGAACAAACTGTAAAACGTTATAGGTTTTGTGAGTGTAAAAGTGATTTTTGAATCCAAGTAGAATTGGATGAAACTCACAAACTTTATGTAATTGCTAATGTTCTGATACTTGTTTTAGTGGTTAATCTTCCTTTCTGTGTCTTCCTTACAATTTATCCCAAGACACTGAGTCAGGGACCTGACTGCAATAAAATATTTACTATCTGGCTCCCACGGAGGGATAAATCCGGCCATTATTACATCCTTTGGGTCTGTACGAGACAAAGTGTGCACTGTACCACTGAAGGACTCGATAGCATAGCTGCATCTGGGAAAAAAAGAGTGAAAACTTGGGAGAACAAGGCTTCATTCAGATTTTTCTCTCTGGTTATCCAAAACAGCTCCTACGCAGACCCATGAGACAAATCTCGGGTCCTGCATTCTAGAGCTCAAGGAAGAAACCCCTGGCGATGTGGAGGCCTCTGGACGGTTTTTGTGGGTTGTACTACCTTCTTTCTTTAATCTTTGGCCAAAATCTATTTGAGACTAGTCATAGCCTCTGGTTGAGCAGAAAGCGGATTGCCTTTGAAGTGGGAGGATATGAGAGTAAGGTAAATGTGTGTGATTGTGTGTCTGATCTGAGTTTAGACACTTGGGTGAACTCCCCGGGTCATCTGGAGATCCTAATCGACTTCAGCTGCGATCCCAGAAGCCTCAGAGATGGCAGGCACGCAATGACACACCCTGAGGAACAAACATGTGTGTGTGGACTGTAAGTGTGTAGATGGTGATACACGGCGGTGTGGCCAACATTTAGGGTTTGGGTGGAGCATCAGTGGTTCATCAGAGATATTTATACACCAGGGCATATTTACAAACAACAGGGCGGTGGATCTTTTTATTAACGAGTAAATGTTTTTATCGGCAGAGGCACGCGACCATGATGATTTAGTGGAAAACATCTTGCAACATTCTGGGCGCAACTCCTCCTCTAATCAGATGTCTGAATTATGGTCATGATATCTAAAGTTGTGGTTGGGCACTTGGAAAAAATGCATACTTTCGTATAGCTCCATATATCTCACAATTTGGTGCACTGTATATATTTTTCAGGAAAGGTGGAGGTGTACTCAAAAAGTAAAAAATCTTTCAACAAAAGTTTTCAGTAAGTATCATAACTTAAGGTAGAACATAGTGAGTCACAGAGTTTGTGCAGTTTCTCTCTCCTTCAGCACTGCCTGCGTGCAGTGGAGCTGGCAGTGACTTCATAGCACCCAGGGGTGCTTACGTCCTTACGGAGGCCCTGTGGTGACTACGGTCCTGTGATGTGTTTACGCTCTACAGCGGTTTGGTTGAGCGCCCGAGACACACGCCCCAGCTCTAACCCTGCTGTACCCACAATGCCCTCGGCTGTCACATGAAACGCCTCACATATGTAATGCATAACTCCATACAAACATAAAAAACGTTCATAAAAGCATGTTCGGCAGGCTACAATTAATCCAGACCCAAACTGTAATCCAAGGATTAATGCTGAACTAACAACACTAATAACATGTTGTTGTTTTTTTGTCCTTGTAAGATATACTCCCTATTCTATACAAAACACACAGCACTAATTAATATTCAATACACATGCTCATGAACCCATAGAGATGCACACAGATGTGCTGAAACCATATGAAAGTCAGCCACACACATACACCACTCATTAAAATAGCATCAACGAAAAAGCAAAGATAAGAGAAGCTTTAACAAAATCAAAGCTCTGTAAGCAAAAAAAAAAGGGTGTGGCTAAAGAGGAGGCTGAGAGGGGCCCAGCAGGAGGGAAGGGAACGTATGCATCCCACCCTGCTCCGGCTCTCTCTGCCTAGCAGCTGTTGGCTCCATTCATTATAAATGAGGTACATCTAAACATGGGGTAACATAAATAGGTAATCCTCCTTTGTGTGCCACTCGTCTATTATGCAGCAGCTAGCTTTAGCCTTAGAGCAGGACTCTCGCAGAAATAGAGCTGCATCCAACACCTGGCAAAAGTAAGGTGTTTGTGCAACTGGGGCCAGACAAGGGAGTGAAACTCACACCGGGGCATGTGGAGAGATACTAAATCGAGTCAGTGGACTCATCTGATTATGGCTTTTGAATCTGTTCATTGTAATTAGATTATAAGCAGTATAATGCATTGCTGTGTTGAAGTCTGGGAAAACACATAACAACGTACATTAATCTAATTTTCACGCATAAGAAAGCAATTTCTTGTAGTTTTAAATCAATAGGACCATTGTGAACCAAACAACGCACTATTCATTACATACTTGTGTGTGTATTTGTGAATGTGTGTATGCAGATCAGCAGGGATCTCAGTTTCACCAACCTGATATCTTACACCCATACACCTCGAAGCGCAGTGCGATGCCTGTTTCCCAGGTAACGGGACGGACCCGCAGGAAGCGCGTCAGCGTGGGTTTGGGCAGCATTGTCTTGGTAACGTCTGTTGGGTTGGTGTTGCCTTGGAAAACCTGTGATAAAGGCGGAAGGAGAGTAAATTATTGACATGTTGAGTTGAGATGCGGGTGGAAGTTCATCTGAGACCTTGGCTGCATTGAATAATGAAACGGAGCATGAAGGCAGAAAAATATTGCTTTTTTATTAAATGCAGCAAGTTTTGTCAAATATAAATGTAGCATTAGAATATTTAAAAATACAATTTTTACAATTTTGCTATGCTGTGTTTATACATACGTGACACACATGTAAGACAGACAAAACTGGTTCACCAATCACCCCTGAAATTGACCTCCTGCGCCATATGTAGCAAAAACAGGTTGTGGCATGTGGCTGTGAAACCTGAGGCTGTGTGTATAACACTGACAAGACCAGATTGGCTCAAGATGCCCTTTTTCTGTCCTTCAGTTCCACATTTGGTGGACGTTTTACTGCAGTGTCTTGTTTAAAGGTCAGAGATGCCACTGTTCTCCCCTGGGGTCTGATGACAGTTTACTAGGCCGGCCACCCAGCAAAACAACTCCCCGAAGTCTGTCACAGTGCATTCTGCGTAATTGAATCACACCACTGACCATATGACCTCCTGACCTCCCTCAACGGAGTAGCTATGGGGCAAAGGGGAGTCCAGCTGAGAGGAGCAGGATGGACAGGCGGAGAGAAAGGAAGCAGTTCCGCTAATCTAGGATGGACTAAAACAGCACCATGGCTGATCCATTAGTCCATACAGCCTTCCTACATGTCTGCAACTCTGTCCCTGAGCGATACCTGTCACTAAGGGACTGCAACAAAGTCATCCACTCTCCTAAATGTCACGATGACTCTCCTCTGCACTCGCTAACTGTATAAAGTGGCTTTCTCCGGCGCTGGGACGCCAAACTGCAGGCTCAGCATGTAGCAAATGGTGCCCCTCCGCACAAAAGCACTTTAGAGTCCGGAAAAACACAGGCCTGGCTTACCACGGCACCTTTAAGCCGCCACTTTACAGAAGGGACTGTGTACTCTGGAGAGACCATAAAATAATCAAGCCCGGGGCCATGTGTACTGAGAGACACAAACACGCTTGTTTGGATGTTATGTCGCTGTTGAGAACTTTTATTGTTCTACTTGCGGCTTCGCTGTCTTTCAATTCAAAATTCCTTGTGGTATTTACACATCACACACATGTCTCCATGACCCTTCGTACACCCACAACGGAGGGTTGTTTGCCTCCAGATGGAGAAAACCTGTTCCGATCAGCAATCGATGGTTACAGCCTGTGGCTCTCCGGTCAGGCATGCCATCCCTCCCTCGTTCCCTCTTCTTTTCCCTCTCAACCAGCTGCTCAAACATGACAGCCTCTCCTCTTTCCCTCTATCCATTTAACTCTTGTTTGTCAAGTCTTTTGTCATCCCGGGTTCTTTAACGACAAGTTGACGGGTGCCTGACATGAAACAGAGGCTACATTCCTTACATAATCCTCCCTATGGCTACTGCAGTTCTGCATTAGTCTGTGCTGGAAATACTATCCACTTACGTAGACGGTGGTGGATATATTACCAAACAGTGGAAAGTGTATAATTGCATGTTGGGAGACAGAGACTCAAGTACATATAGCTGGGTATTCCCCCTTTTGATGAGCCCAAAGGCAACTCAAAATAGAGCACCACAATTCAAGACAGCAGGCTACTTAACCAAGATAGGATATTTCAAGTGGCATCAATGTGAAGCGGTGGTTTTATGATGGTGGCAGAAGCATAAATAATCTTTATAACTAGTCCGCTGTCATGTAGAGCTAGGGGTTGCGACCGTATTTAGAAAAGTTTTTACGAGTTTTACTTTTCCCCATCATTTCACTTTCTTTATTCATTACTTGATGATAAACGGTAATAAAGTATCTTACCTTTTGTTTGGAGCCTTCCTTCAAAGTGATCCAGTCCTCTCCATTGGAGCTGACGTCCACTTTGTAGGATTTGACAAAGTAAATTTTGTGCGTCTCCTGGGAAACGGCGCCCTGTGTACCTATGGCCGAGACAAACCGCAAGAACCCAAGGTCCACCTGTGGAGGGTGAAGAAAGAAGGACACGTAAGAAACACTGCTGAACATTTTCCAAAGGGCAAGACAAGACAAGGTGTTCTCTTTAAGTGTTTAAGAGAATGTTAAATGGGGGCCTATTATGCTTTTCTCCCACACATTACCCCCCAGGCTGAAACGCCTCGATTGTATTCCTTTGTTTACTTCCAAAACATAGTGACATCACTATGTTACATGTGCGCTTCTATTGGCTAGTGCTCCAACACATTGTACGTGATTATAAACATAATAGGGCCCCTTTAACTGGAGCACGTTCAGCTGGAATATAGACCCTAAATCATTTTAATTAAAAAGGGCTTTTAATGCATCGTGTATATTAATAAGGTAGTCACACGTTAGATATTTAAAAATAAAACCCCACGATTAAAATCACCTCTGGCCATACTCTGTTACCTGGAATTCAATAAACAGCAATGAAATGATATTCACATTAATGAAAGAGCCACAGGATGACAACTTAATTTCCTGAGATGGGAGACAAGGGCTTATTGGATAAAAGTGAATGTTGAATAGAGCGAGGTCTGCTGCAATCACATTATCAAAATTGTCCAGGAGGAAAGAGAGATACAGATTGAATATCAAACATTGTGCCTTCAAAATATGCAGGGCTTTATAAAGTAATCATGAACGGCTGTGCATTACTGGACGGCTATTGTACTCTCACAGGGAGAAAGCCAGAGGCGTTTGGGTCAGAGAGGCACGTGAGCCAGTGTCTGTTCTGTAGATTCATGTATATATTTTAATGTGTGTGTATGCTCATGCTGGGCAGAGAAAGTCACTGGTTTGCATCAGACCTGTGTCTGTCTGTCAACCATGAGCATCACTGCTAGTAAAGAGAGAAAACATGCCCACACGGTCCTCTATATGTCACTCTGGCTTCTGTTACTATGTTAAGAATAGCCTTTTGATGATGTTAACGTTTCCTAACTTCACTGAGACTTACAGGCAGCCTGGAGGGGAGGTCAGCTTTCCTTAGTTCTCGGACACGCAAGGAATCTTTCAGCCACCAGTGATAACAAATTCTCTCCTTATGACCTCTGTGGTGTCTACTTAACCCCACCGTACAACCCCTTCATCCATAACGGAGGAGAAGGAGAGTAGTGTGAAACTGAAAGGCTTTAAAAAAAGATTGCTAACTCTTCAGTCTTGAAGCAGCGTGCTTATTTTTAACAAGCATTAACAGCGTCTCTGACAGGGCGAGGTGACGTTAATGAGGAGTAATTCGTGGTTCGTGCAGCCGGCGTTGAAACGTGGAATCGAGGCAGGAAGCAGCGTTGCAGCAGGTTTTTCCAGATCACGATGAGAGACGAGACCCTTTGATGTTGGCGTGAGATGGAATGGTGACCAGAGTCTTGAGTAGATTACTGAGGAGATATTCGTTGTGGTGTGTAAGAATGAACGAGAAAATCAAAGCCAGGGCGATCGGCGTTGAAAAGTCTCCATAGAGCTCTGGCATGCTAAAAACCATACGTCCAGAGCCAGCTAGCATTGTCTGCCAACCTTATATACAGTATGAACCACACTTAATGACTCGAAGCTAAAGAGCAGGAACGGAACATCTGCATGCCACAGAGCGCTGGTCATTCGTGCGCCTCAAATTCACTTCCACGAGTAAAAAATACATAAACAGATGGGAGTAATAAATGAGGTTCCACCATGCTATTCTCTCGCTCTCTCCTGGCTACTCATAGGATTTGGATGGTTGGAGACTAACAAAAAAAAACAGTCACATACAGAGACGGAATACTTTTGTTCCTGTCTGCGGGCTCAAGGGGCTTATACAGTAAGTCCCAGATTTATTTTGGGTCCACAAATAGAGACAAAATCAAATCCCTTCAGCTTCAGACGGTTCTCATTTAATAACGCAGGAGCTGAATTCCTCTCCGCGGCCATATGTGCCAGCTCTGGATGAGGAAAGCATAGCGGATGGCAGCGAGGCCTGTGCCGGTGTTTATTAGCCCAGGCAGGTTTCTATAACATCTGTGTTCAAATAGCCAGCCTGACTCATTTACAATCTGGACCAATGGCCATGCGGCTTACTGAAAAGGCTTACATAAAAAAAAGGTCTAATAGGAGGACTTGGCCTTGGGATTTTGCTCTGAAAAATATCTCATTATGAGTAATGGAGAAGAAGAGCCTCTGGGAATGAAATGAGTGGCGGGGCTAATTGGGAACACTCATTGGTGTTCAAACTCAAACAATTTCAGAACCTGAGCGTGCTGAAAAATGGGTTCGAAGAGGGTTGGAGTGATGTATGACTTTAATCAACATTCAGGGCCAGCTGGAAAGTTTTTTCTTTGGTAAGTTTATGTACTTATTTAAAAGGGCATACATTTTAAAGGGTGCGGTGAATTGGCTAGTTTTAACGAGTTTAAACACTTTTTGTGGTTTAATAATTTTAGGGTTCCAAGAACAGTAAAGATTCCTAAGCAAAGAAAAAAAATCATACATTTTTGAAGATTTTTGGGACCAACGATCAGATTTAATGATAATGAATATGTGCATAGATAAAAGCTGCATCAGATAAACTGTGCCGAAAAGAGAGATGAACTTTAAAGAGAGGAAAGGAGAAGGTTGCGAGAGGATACAAGCCGCTGACTGATGCCTTGCATGATGTGAAGGACAGAAGTATGGGGTCTCAAGTGAAGAAGCGCACACACTAGATCAATTTCACAGCAAGCGGGCTGATATCAGGGCCCGGGTAATGAGCAAAGCGTGATTTATTAATGGCTGCTTGTTAGCAGCGGAAGAACGAGGCCAACATGTGCTAACACAAGGGTCAGGGAGAGGAGCCTGGATGTAAAGCAAAGTCCATCCCACACCGCAGAGACTACAGTGAAAACAAACCTAATGATAATGATTACTTGTGGGACTCCTTTTAGCCCAGAGCCACAGACAGCCCTACCTGACCTCTATGCATAAACCAATAACTAACATTTAGAAATGGCAAGCGGTGCACAGCGGATCTCAGGCAAATATATCACTCTCGGATGATAAACTATTTGTCATCGAGCCTTGAGAGGCTGAATCATGCTTAATGGGTGATGTAATCACTGAGAGGAAAGGTGTGAATTATGACTCCTAATCTAGCATCTATGGGGATGTGCTGCATTTTGAGACTTTGCTGATCCAACAGAAGAAAGCCTGTGTCTCCATATTATTGTTTCTCCTATGAGAGTGAGTGTTTGGACTGAAGCCCACCTTATAGACAGATGACACCATGCATTCTGGGCATGCTGGTGCACTTATATCTGGAGGGCCACACACACGCACACACATTCAGAGCCATAAACATGCCAGGCAGGGTAAGAAATCACCCAGACTTCTCAGAATCTTTCCATAAAGCGACGACAGGCTGATATGTGGGCAGGGATTCTATGTGTCCTTGTCTCAAAGAGGTTTCTGCTGCTCCAGAATAGTCCAAAATATGTTTGACTCCTGTGTGTGTTTTGGGTGTTCTCTACCTTCCTGTTGTGAGGCAAAGCGATGACTCAAACCTCACAACAGCCATCGTACACAGCTCCAGTGGTTTCAGACACTAATGAAACCAGAGAGGCAGAAAAAGAATTAGTCGTGCACGGTCTTGTAACATCAGCCGTTTAAAGTCATACAATTAGATCAACATACTGAAATCCACATAATTGAAGCGTATTTATGTTTATAAGTGTGGGAATGACTCAATGCCAGAGAGACAGTTACGTGTTTACATGTTTGTACAAGTTGGAAGAGATCATTTTACAATTATCTCCCAACAGTTGTGGCAGCCGTGGGCGTGATCATTAGGTCTATCCGTTACTGTGTATCGTGTCTCTGCGGCATGACTCAGATCTGCAGCCAGCGAGTCCACATGACATTTATTTGAGGCTAAAGCCTAGTCATTGTTGTGTGGGTGCAGTGTGGAGACATGTGGTTTATAAGGTTGGGGAAGAAACAGCAAAGGCTCAAAAGCTTTATCTCTCACTGCTTGATTGGCTTATAATTGAGTTGCCAAGAAGTTGTATGCAGCAATCCGTACTCTGGGTGAAGTTTACCAAATGCTTTCTTTTAAATCCATCTTTCTGCTTCCCCCAACACAGGGGAGGTGGCGGGGGGTAGCTTCCCATCTGTGTGTGTGTGGGCTGCTGACTGAATAACCGAGGCCTCTAGGGAATGAGTTTATTCCTTTTCCCACTCCAAAAACAACAACAAGAGAAATGCCGAGAGTGAGGAAGAAGGGAGAGCTCCTAAAGTGAAAGAGCAGACATAGACAGCGGCCTGAAAAAACATCTGGACATTCTTTATGGATCTCATAGAAGAAAGATGGCCTGGAATCATCAAGTACAAGCAGAGCCTCGAGTCACCTGTGTTTATAGGTTGTACAAAACCTGATTATATTGTTTTTAGTTTGGTATGAGGATAAGGAAATCTTTTCTAACACCCAGATGCAGTATTCTAAACTAACCACCAGCAATCATTTCACTTGTTTTACCTGCAGTCCTAAAATAGCTCTATTACCTGGAAGTGTAATTAATTCTCCTTTCGTGAAAATGGTATTACTCAAATGCTGCAGGACCTATGAGCTCCACTCACGACCTCCCATTTATCACAATATTCACCTGACATGATCACAGTTTATTTTTAGCCCCCGACACCTCTTTCGTGGCATTAAATTATGCATGTGTTCCCATGCGCCGATCATCTGTGTTCCAGACAAAGAGGGATGTGTAGGGCGTTAAACTGTTGTGAAATAAAAAGGATTGTTGTGTGTGAAGTGCGCTCGTGTATAGACTGTTGTACGATGAGGGTGATTAAACAGCTTTTAGAAGGAAGTCTTTAACAGGGTGGTTTTTATGGTTTCCTTTCCTCTGAATCATTTTTAAGACTCACTCCAGGGTCATTTCCCACCCTTGCAACACACACATGACAGTGCTCTGAGTCACCGTTATGAAACTAAGAAACAGTGATAAGGAAGGAAAGGAGGGCGACCTAAAGGTATGTCATGTCTGGAAGCCGCATGATGATCCTTCCCCAGGATACACAGCTGCAGATGACCGTTCAGTGATGACTCCATCTAAGTCTATAGTGCAGACACTGAAAATGACACTGATTACGGCTAAACTCTTCTCAGGGTACAAATGCAGCAGTTTTGTTTCATTACATCATGCCATCGCTCATGCTTCGATTTCTAGTCCCACTTTTGGGCTACTTCACTCGAGTGTGTGTCTCTATCCTCTCATTGATTTTCCAATTGAGAGCGAGGCATGCGAGGCACAGACGGCGTCCATTGTTTCCATTTGTACGACGTGGTGATGATCTCACCGGCAGCCGCATGCCAGCCTACGCTACTCAGCTCTTGCTAGACTTCATCAACTGAGAAGCTGCTGTTAATTACAAGTCCATATTCTAATTACTCATCACTCGGCACGGCACTGAGCCCTGGAACGGGGACAGAAGTGAAGAGAGAGACAATCTCAAAAGAAGGGGGCATTTCTGCAACTCATTGACCTGGGGTAATTGAAAGCACATTCGGATGAAGAGAAAAGCAGGATATGGCAGAGTGCGCCGGTTTAGCGTCTGACGTTGCACTCGAGGCAGTGGAAAAGAAAAACGCCACTGTGGCCGGGGCCGTGTTTTCATGGAGGAAGTGTGTGATTAGTGGTTGTTTGGTTGGTCAGGCAGTGGAACTCAACCTGTTATCTTTGCTAAGTGGCCCTTGTTTCACAGTTGTTTGCCTTATGGAATTACACGGTCCCCCCTAAATGTTTTAAAGTCCAATGTAAATACATATGTTTCTATGTACCATATGCAGAAGATAAAGGACCATATTATGCAAACAAACACTGACATGTTTTCTCATGTTAGTGCTGTAATCTATCAGACAAGCAACATGAAAGCATTCCTCAAATGACAAAAGTAAAGGGAACATCTCTTCTTATAGTTCAACAATAGAATCCATCATAGTCAGTCTGATACATACATAAATAACAAAGAGGTAATTAAGGGATAATGCATCCTGGCAAGAAGATTACAGATAATGGCAGGAGGCTTTGCAGCTAAATTATAGATATGGAGAGCAAAATCAACTCAAGCTAGCATATGGGATAACGTACTGTACAGTATATTGCCATTATGAGGTTCTCAATAAAGAGGCTTTCAGGTATTGATGGTTGGGTTCTCTCCAAGACAGCTTAAATTATTCATGTTGTGTGTATGTGCGATCAATGCCAGCTGCCTGACAGACACAGTCTTGGGTTTTATTGCATCTTTCAGATGCTGGGGTGACTCTCGGTCAAGATCTTTGACAAAGCCATTCCACTCTAGGTCAGCTTTTTGCAATTTCCCCTGTCACGGTTCACAACGAACTGTCAGGTTTCAGGCCATGACGCGACCAATACATTTTCCTTCAGCTCAAAGACGAATGTGTTATGTTATGGGGCATTCAGGTTTTACTTGCGGAGCCAGTCTGAGTTCATAAAGTGAGGATCAGACTATAAACTGGATATTCTGGGGTTGTAGCGTCATTCATTTTTTGAGACCCCCGTCGTTCATCCTCTTAAGCTTCAAAGTCATGTCATGACTCACACAGGCAGATACTATGCAGAAAATCTCCTTCTTCCTTGATATAGATCTGTGGACCTGAATTCTTTCAAGGCAAATGAGGAAGAAAGGACTGAAAAGGAACAGATCTGAAAGGAGCAAATGAAATGAAGGTCCGTTTTGAAGGATTATTGCCTTTCTTTACTCCCTCCTCAAGCTGCAAACCCCCCTCAAAGGACATCTGTCCATCTCTGTGTACACCAAAGGAGCTGATTAATGGCCTGGCTAACCCAGCACTCAATGCTGAACCACACCACACCAATCTAATTACCCAGAGAAGAGCACACAGTCTCTAGCAACTTGCCCTCCTCTACTCCGTGCATTAGAATGAGGCAGCATTAAAATGGATGACAAATCTGGATTATGTTCAGCAAAAAAAGAAGGAAAGCAGAGTGAGGGAAAATGCCCAGGAATGAAAAGGCAGCCTTTCATGAATAATACAAAACGGTCTGCCTCAAACTGCAGTCGGGGAATGATAATGAAATAAATAATGAATTGATTACTATGCATCTGACGGCGCACTGATATGATTTGTACGTGCCGCGAGGGGGCCTGAGCTTGTTGTAGCACCACGGACAGGCTTAATGAAAGAGGAATGAAGAATTCTACTCTTTTAATACCACTTGTGATAATTGGGCTTCAGTTCAGAGCGCTCGGCACAAGTGCATCGCACTCATTCGCAAAACATAAATTATGCGGCAACCACAGAATTGGCTGCTTTTGAAATTAGAAATAAGAGGAGCCCCATTCAGTGTTTTGATCTGATTAGTATTGGGAAATCAGCATGCCCATTAGAGCACATCCAGATTTTACTGCCAAATCAAATCCTCAATATGATCAATACTATAGCGGGTGGTGGGGGGTTCTAAAGTGGCAACAAATCATTGTGATCACTTGTAATTTCTGCTGACAAAAAGGGAAATCGAGGAGCCTTCAGTGCTGTTACCTTACTACACATATCTGACTGTGAACAATGGCTTTCCTTTCAGAGAGAAAAATACTTTAATACAACAGATTGTTCAACCGCTAGAGGAAGTGGTTAGGCAGGCTATGTTTCTTCCTGATCCACTCAGATGCATGCTGGGTTCCTCTGCAGGACAATATGGACCCGGCCAAACCCTCGTCCTTCACCACAGAGCCAAGAACGCACACACGGACACACACACACCCACTCATGAGAAAATGCTCTCAAGCCCACACACATACATGCTCAAACAGTGATTAAATTAGTCTGAAGGAGCAACAGGGGCCTTCAGGACAATATTTTCATTGCAATAATAAAGGAAAAGCTTTCTTATGGCCCTCCCCAAGCAAATATTTGGCTTTGGGTCAGCTCTATTATTCATCCCCTGAGGAATATGTGGGGGCCAAACTTTTCAGCAGTGAAGCAAAGACCGTTGAAAAAACAGTAGAAAAAGAAAAACAGTCTGGGCATTTACAAGGCCTGGAGGCTTTCGGTTAATAAATCAAACATGCTCCGACTGCAGCAAGGTAGTGCTGTTCTGTCACTGGGGGGTTTCTTCTGTGAGTGGACTTGGGATATGTGACTTATCCCCATCTGGGGATGGAAGAACTAAATCCTTAATCTTTCCACATAAAGTTCCCCCGGTGGGTGATGATCGCTTCGTGCAGATAAGCCGACAGACAGAAAAATATGACAGAATCTGTTTGTTTGTGTGTGTGTGTGTGTGTGTGTGTGTGTGTGTGTGTGTGTGTGTGTGTGTGTGTGTGTGTGTGTGTGTGTGTGTGTGTGTGTGTGTGTGTGTGTGTGTGTGTGTGTGTGTGTGTGTGTGTGTGTGTGTGTGTGTGTGTGTGTGTGTGTGAGGCTGGGCAGGATGCCTGGACTAAATCCCAGCATCCCCTGAGGCGGCCACTGTTATCAAGGAAAGGGGAAGTTATCAGGTAGGACAGGAAGACAAAGGGAGAGAAAAGACACATACAGATAGGTAGACAGTGACAGAGAGAGTGGACACAGGCAATTTTTGTGAGGCGTGGACTCAACCACCCGGAGGTCCATAAGGACGGCTGACATTCATCATTGAAATTGGCGGGTCTGGCAGAAGTATTATGGAGACACTGTACCTTCAGAGACCGAAGGACAAACAGCGAAAACTCATACTGTGTTCAAGCAGGCAGTCGTCTTTTCCAATACTCAATATATCCTCAGACTGTGACTCACCTCCAAAAAACTGTGGGCAGTTGGCAAATTGTTTTATACTGCCATGGCTTTAGATTTTTCCTACCGCTCCTCTGGAACCCAATGTCATTTTCTGTGATTTGAATCAAGTGCCCCCAATACAAATCTCTGTGACATGAGAAATAATATTGTACCTGTATCCACTCTTTGTTCGAGTCCTCTGCCGGAGTCCATGCATTTTCATAGTAGTTGAGTCTGGAGCGCTCTGGGGACCAGCTGGGGTTGTACTGCGACGAGGCCATGATTTGGTCCGATGTGATCTCTCCTGATTCCATCCCCAAAGGGTCGCTACAGTCAAAGTCTGAGGGGAATGAAAGAGGAAAATATGTGAATCCCGAGCACTGAAAGCACCAGAATGTACCCAGCATGAGCTTTCAGTGTCCCCTAGATTCAGAGCTCGTCTCTGGGGAGAAGGACACCACACGACAGGCACTCAGCGCTGCTTGCCGGAAAAAGAACTGCACATCAGCGACGCCTCAGTAAATCCTTTCTGTTTCTCCCTCTTTAGTTTCTAATGGAGGACGAATGGAAGCGTTTCACATCAAGACGTAAAAATGTCTTCATAAAACATTCAGTGTGGGCTAAGATTACTCCAGTATTAGGCGTTAAAGTGACTTTCACTCCAGTTGTTTCTTCCACTGACTGGATCTGTTTCCCTCACATCCCTATGGGCAGTTTATCGTTTTTGCACACGCTGACTATTTTTCCCATCTTGGTCTCTTGGGGGAGTTTAGGTGTGCTTAGATTCGTATTCTGGGGTCATATATTATACTCAATAGCCCAACCAACCATGGTAGGAGGTGGCTTTCCCTGTTTGCGTTGACATGGGGCAGCCGCTTTGGCTCCGGGACTAAAGACTCAGCTGGGTCAGCTTGGGGCCGGACTCTCTAACCCCTGGAGGTCAGACAAACTGACACCGCTGCAGCAACGGTTGAAACAAACGTTGACCTTTTGATCTGGGTAGGAGTCGTTTAACATTGCTACAACAACACAGAGGCATGTGGAGACACACTTTCACACATTCATGTGGGCCATAATTATTTCCTTTGTTTATTTACTTATTTATCTTCTGATGGCAAAGTTGGTCTTTGCTTCTCTAAACGCAAGGCTTCTTCAGCCACATGGTGCATTGCCCTAAAACGCAGTCATGTGCTTGTGTGTACATGGCCCATACACACTCAGAGGGCACAGGACAAGGAGCTGCTATGTGGCTGCTGCCTGTGAGCTAACACAGATGGTCTCTCCATCTGCCATGATACAAACACACCTCCGTCACCGGGTCAGCGTGTGCTTTACAGTGTCAACGCACGGTTGCATATGTACGTGCATGCTAACGCGCGCGAGTCTCAGTGTGATGCCGAGAACAATGTCTCGCACCTCTTCGCCCCCATCGTCAGCTGATGCTCATACTTGTCAAAGTTTTGCACCCAGACCCACATCACTTAGATAACTGGATCATGATCAACAAACACAGGCATTGTTTGGGTGCGGTATCTGATCATGTTGGTTACCGACCAAAGCAGGGCTGATAGCTGAGAAGATATAGCTGAGAAGATAGGGAGGGCTGCTGAATGGCTTGGGAGGGTGATTGGAGGGAAGGGGTAAAACAGAAGACAAGGCCTCCTTTCATCACCTTATCACATCACATCAGCAGCTTTCTGCTTGAGTGTACCCTTCCCCTTGCTTTGCGGAGGCGAGAAAATCCACCGTGTATTATGCATAAGGGGATTATGAATGATTCAAGTGGTACAATTCTGGAAGAGCGCAGACCCAGTTTGGATCTTGGAAACGTCTTGGTCGGTGATGTAAGACTAAGCAACTCATGTAAAGGGTATTTACTGATCACGGGTCAGATAGTGCACCATGCATCTTAATGGTGAATGTGAAAAGTTGTGTGTGTGTGTGCGTGTGCGTGTGCGTGTGCGTGTGTGTGTGTGTGTGTGTGTGTGTGTGTGTGTGTGTGTGTGTGTGTGTGTGTGTGTGTGTGTGTGTGTGTGTGTGTGTGTGTGTGTGAACTCAGCATGTGTGTTAACTCAGCGCCTGTCTTCCCTCTGGCAAGACAAAATCCTTTTTGGAGACGATTAGTAGATTTGTTGAAAGTTATCCATCTTTATTACTTTTCAAAGACTGGCTGTGTGTGTTTGAGGAGGTCTGGCCTCTGGACAGATTTATGACTGCTACCAGCGCTTGTCTTCCTTAATGAAATGTTTTGTTGGAGCATTTTGCAAAATGGGGTCGGGAGGTCGAGCCCAGAGATGACGATGCTGCATGTCAAAGCCCTAGGGATGTGTTCCGGGGATAGTTACTGGTGGGGAAGCTGCCATTTGCAGTCTGTCTGGGCTCACAGTGTGTAAACGTAGGCCTTGTAAACCATGGGTGGTAGACTTGTACCCTACATTACCCAAATGAAGAAGCAGTAGGTGTTTATTTAATTAACTCCTCAGCTCTGTTAAACTTGTGGGAATTTATCGTAATATGACCATGTGTGGCTTCGGTTGCAGACATCTGCTTCTTACTTTTAGTACTACTCCTCTGGGGGCAACTTTATTACCCTCTAATTCTTATGCAACTCAGTTTTAATTCACTCTAACACAATGCAGATGGTCTTCTATTGAACACATCTTTCTGGATTGTGATTTATATTTTAAGTTTTCAGTGTTTTTATGCCAGCTTACCCTCTGGAACGGTTCTTTCGATGACAGTGAAGTTTGCCGAAAAGCCTTCCTTAGCGATGGCGCTGTCAGTGTTGATTGTTAGTGCCAGGATGCCTGTGTAGGAGATGATCCTGCCTGGGGTGTTCTGCCCACAGTATCTCCCAACATATGGACCGACTGGAGAAAGAAGAAGAGAAAAGCACAAACATTGTTACACTAGTTAAACTGGGGTTAACTCAATATTTGTTTGTGTGCCAAAGCCAGGTCACACATTGGTTTAACTACCAAGCCCCCCCAAGGAAGTGTGGAAACTAGTGTGTCAGTGTGGTATGACACCGGCTGCATTTTTGTACCCGACCCCATAAAGACGCTTGAGAAAAGACTCCCAACATTCCTGCTTGCCACAAAAAGAGCAAAGCGGAAGAGGGACCTGTGGTGTGGGCAGGTCACGGTCTCTGTCTATTTGCTGGCTGTAAATACCGTCACCCTTTTTTTTTCCGTCTTGAAGCGGACACAGCTTTGGCTGAGTGAGTTTTATAAAGGAGACTGCGTCGAGACAATAGGGGAACATTAAAGGGAGCAATAAAAGCCCATGTTTCACTGAACAGACTGAGAAAAAGGAAGTGTGAGGGAAACGGGAGGTAGAAGGAGGAGGCAGAGAAATATGGAGAAAGAGCAAGAGAGCACAATGACCTTGCCCTATGCCTGTGATGTGTGCTATGATCCATGCACATTTGTGAGTGTGTGTTCCTGTTGGTGTGTAGGGACCCGGAGCTTATCTGTGATTAGTAATGCTGTGATCAGTGGCGAGTGACAGTCCTGCCTCCCTGTGGCCTCCTGTCATCCAAAACATGCCACTCTCTCAGCTCCTACATGAAAGGCAAAGGCCAGACCACGGGGACTCGAGGGGCAGAGGTGGGCAGGCTCCGATTAATCTTCCAGGCCTGGTGTATGTGCGTGAGAATCTATGTGTGCTTTTAAACCTGCAAAGGCCTGGGCTGAACATAAAAATGCCATCTCCCGGATTATCTGCATGACTCCCCAGCGCTATGAAATTTTAAAGAGCCTCGCTGTGAAGTCTGCATCCTGCCTGCCTCTCCATTCCTTAGGGAAGAGGGACGAAGGGAGTGGAAGTTGTTCCTCCACAGCACCTGTCCATCGAGGAGTAATCCCAGTGCTTCACACAGGCCTGCACGGACATCTCCCATCGCGACGGCTAGCATGCCTCTAGCCCTAATGCACTATCGATCCATCAGGCACCACAGGAGCCACCTGGCAGAGGCCCACACACTATTTCTTCACATGGCTTATTTTTATACACGGTTGTCTGTCACATTCAAAAACACTTGAAGGGTGTGATGCCACATCATTGCGAAGTGGTAGAGTCCATGTTCTGCCCTGAATAGTCTATTCAGCTCTGCCGTTGGAAAAAAGGTTCTTGTGCGTATTCTTTTTTGTCATTCATTCTACTGAGAAATAACTGAGAAATCGCTGAATCTTAATAAGTCGGAAGCACAGAATGTTTCTATTCCACACCCCTTGAAGTACTTTTTGGTTAAAATATGTATTAAAAGGTGATAATAATGTGACATTTTCTCAGCTCTCCAAGCCTTTCACTAATCAACACAAATCTGGAAAATTAAACAAGTCCCACCTCAGGGAGAGAACTCCAAATGAGCAGGAATACTTTGTGGAATCAAAAGGTCGACCAAGCACAGTTCAAATTTACCGAGATGTGAGCTGAGAGAATATTGAACTTCAAGTAAACTCACTTGAAAAGGCGCTGATTTTTACCCATCAACCTTATCACTTGGAACACTATAGCAGAGACTACTTCAGCCACTGATGGGTGAGAAAAGCTTTCATCTTGTACACCCTGTGTTAAAATAGCCAGAAGAAAAACTAAAAACTTCAAGAGGTGAATTTTGCTCACTGAGTTCAAAGCCTCATCTCTGGCCATTTTGGAATTGCTTTGATCACTCCGTCTCTCACCTGTTGATTTTTAAGATGGTTTTGAGAACGCTATTTTATGGCAATATTTAATAGTCGTCTGAATCTTTTCGATTGCTGTGGGATTTCACAAAGAGGAGATGTTGGATCTTGTTAAGACCAAACTGGTTCAGTTCAAATTCTCCTTGTGGGAAAAACAAGGAAACCTCAAGGAAATTCCTTTCAGAGTCATTTCCCTACAAGATTGAATTGTCTTTTTTATACTTCAGAGAAGCAACCTAAATACCATGGCCTAGATTTTTACTGAACTCCCCAATGCACAATCAATGCCGCCTTTGACAGAAAAAGGAAATGTGTCAGGCTTGCGCAAACAGGAAGGGTTTATCGTTGAGCGATGACAAAGTGTTTCACTTATGCCGACAGATACTTGGACCGGTGACAAGTCTGGTTGAGGCAGTAAGTCCACTGGCACGGATAATACCACTATTTTGTGTAAAGCTGTTTATTTATTCTGAAAGAGCATTGAGACCCACCTTCTCCTTTTCCATCACAGGAAAGCAGATTTCTAAGCAGTGGCTTTATATACTTTTTTTTTCAAATGTTGCTATAGGTTAAGAAATAAGAAAGCAAGTAATAGTATCAAAGAGTCACTTTTAGTTTTTATATTAACCAGCCATTCTTGCTTACCTCCAGGGAATCCATCCCAGATCTCCAGTCTGTCATAGCGGCAGAAAACACCAGTAGGGGGCGTCGGGTCGGGCTCCAGCTCGAAGCTCTCAAACTCCAGAATGATCTCAGACATCTTGGGGGCGAAGATCATGAAAGTGCAGTCCAGGTTGTTCGGATATTTCTCCGGGAAACCAGGTGACTTTATGACACCGCTGTTGGAGGTGAAGTTCCTGGAGCATTCGGGACCTGCAGGGAGGAAACCAGATGGGAAGTGAGAAGATGAGACGAACCATTGACCATTGACAAAGGAAGGGGTGGGGATGATTCTTTTGAAAGACTGTTGGTTAAGTGATCTGTTTGGGGTTCCTTTGTGTGGTGGGTATTAAGGAACTCTGCCTCCCAGCTGTTCTATTGATTGAAGGACAGTTTACCGCCTAGAGACTGGAGACCACCTTGATAGTTCTTCTATTCACCAGAGGCTACATCTGGGTCTCTCAACCGTCCTCTGTGTGGTTTTGTGCCTTTTTTTGGTTTCCTCATGGACACCAACATCACTCTACTTTATCACTGTGTGTGTTAAATCTGGAACATCTGGACTGTGAGAGGAAACATCAGTAAAATAACTCAATCACATCAGAATCGGGGGAGATGAATTAACGACTTTATATGTGCGAAAACCTGTCACACACACCCTCATTAGGTCATGTCTGTGAGACATATGACACTCTACAAACTACAGTCAGTGATCAAAATAAAGGGCAATGACTGTTCATACATCAACACACAGATGGAATCTTGAACACAATTATAGACAAGGGAAAATATGTATTCACAAGGCTCCCCAGAGCCTTAACTGCCTTTCAGATGATGAGCCTTAACACATTCTCAATATTAGTACTTTCTCAGAGCACCATGAGCACAAGATTATGATTTAAGAATGACTGACATGCGATTTAAAAAATGACGCTTACAGCTGCAGGACATTTTTTAAGAGTGATAGGAAGAGACATTAAAACATATTCACTATGCACGCTCAAGCACTGGATCAGATTGTAGCCAAGCCTGGCTTCACACTACCACACACACAACTCAGGAAAAAAACAGGACTCCTGTCCTTCAGGGCAATTATTTAGAGCCATTAGTGGCAGAAATGTGCACAGGATAATGTCATTTTCATGATAGTCTGACAGCCGGCGTGATGGGCGCAGATGGGGCCGATCGAAACCAAAATTGCAGGGAGTTCTGGCTAGATAGAGCCTCCGTGCTACAGTCATTGTAGCTTAAATAAATGTGGCAAACTGCTTTTTCCACTGTCACTCAAGCTGCTCGCTAGGCCTCTAATCAGGACCATCAGTCCCACTTCAGCCTGTCCACCAATGGAGTGAGTGAAGGGGACTGAGAGCCATGTTGATTTTCTCTCCCCCCAAGTTGAAAGCCACGGCAAGCGGCATTTTGCCTCGAAGGAGAGCTGACATTTAGTGCTGCTGCTAAAGTGTGGCTTTCAAGAACAGTGGGCACCATTAATTTCACAGCTTCCCTTCGTATTTACCTCCGGAAAATTGAGAGATTTTGTCCAGATAGAGCCGTTTGCCGAGATGAGAGGGTTGCTGGATGCTGCAGGTCTGCACAGTTCGGCTTATTTGTAGAGAAATGTCAGACAGTTTTGGGGAAAAAAACTGTAGATACGAGCCACTTCTTTGGAAAAAGGCGCCCATGAGTCCCTGTGTGCTGTAGACAGCTGCAGTACCCAAAGTGCAATTCAGGTCAGTTTGTTGAATTTCCTGTGGATATTGGCTCAGAACTCCACTCTCAATCTATTTCATCAGCCTCCACCGTGACCCTTATCTCAGCTCAGCAGTTCACCAGAACAGATTTAGGTTTTGGGAATGTTTCACTCAGAAAATCCAAACTGTAGTAAATTAAACACTATTTTTTGTCTGTATTTACTTATTTAAAAATGACACTTCTTTTTATATTTGTTATGACATTTTGTGTATGGATTTAATGGTACATATTTCCAGCTAACTTACACATTTTCCCATCACCATTATGTACTGAGTCTGTGCTTTTTCTTGAATTATCATGACTGAGGCGGACTCAAACTCCACTATTGTCAGCTTTTGTGTTGCGGAACATGTTTATACCCCCTCAAGGAAAAGGACGGAGTGAAGACATCACAAACAAAACAGTGAGGCGAGAGAAAACTGAGCGCTCTGGTCGGTCCCACCGGCGTGATAATCATCCAGCAGATCTCTTTTATCTACTGTCTCCACACGGGAGGGCTTCTGTCCCTGCCCCCCCCTCGCTACATCCAGGATGCTTTGTGCTGATGCGTGAGAGGCATTCAGTGATAGCAGTCACACTTTCCTGTGGCAGCATCCTTACTTACAGTGCATGCATGCGTGCAGTCAAAGAGCTTCAGGAGAAAAGCTAATCCTGTTGTCAGCCACATGCTAACTATCACCATTGGTTGTTGGTGTGTTTCATGGCAGATTTATCGCCTCAATAGGACACAGAAATGTGTTTGTAAATAATAAGAGTTTTAACTCAAGTAAGGCTGCCATGCTTCAATTGTCCCATTTTATCTGAGATATAACAGTGTGGCAACAGTTCACCTAGTATACTAACCACTGCTTACAAACAAACAGCTGAATTTACGACAGGAAGAGAGTAAAAAGAAGTAACCTTTAACGCACCCAACATTTACCGGCAACCTCCAACCAGGGGCTCAAACATTTACAGCCGGCAGTAATGGATTCCTTTAACTCTCGTTTACATTGAGCCTGTGGACGGGGGAGTAAACTAATGTCCCTTTGACTCTCTCCCTGAGTGATGAGAGTTTGTTTAACAGGACGATTTGTCGGAGAAAAATGATATTTAATGGAGATCTGATTTCAATCTTTGCAAGTGTTAGAGATCGATATAAATCTTAAATAAATAAGGCCTCAACGTGAAGGGAGCCTTTCGACTGTTATTCTCCCTGATGACTTGTCCGTTATGTTTCTATTAAGCTGTTGCTTTAAGTGCTGAAAGCAGACCGGAGACTGGGCGTTAATCATTAGAACAACATTGCGCCAAGGAACAGGCGTTAAGTGTGACAGCCACTTGCTATTTTCATTTTAAAATCTGTCTGTCTCTTGCTTTTCTCCATTTTTTTTCCATCCATTCATCTCCCACCCTCCTTCGTATGGTGTATTAGAGGCCAGAGCCATAGGGGCTGGAGGTGTTGTTCTTGGACTGCTAGGTAAATCACCACTGTTTATGTTCAATGTTGCTCTCCGGCTGATCATTAGCCCAGTTCACAGCCCCCCACCCCCATTACTGCCCCCTCTGCTCTCGTACCCTCCCTCCCCTTCGCTCTGTCTTTATGCCACACGTACAGAGGGGTTAATTGCCGGTGGAGAATTAACTCTTTCAACACTAAATCAAACATTAACCTGAAGCCTGTGGAGTGTCAGTCATTGAAACAGATGGAAAGGCCGGTTTACATTTACCCACACACACACCCTGAGGCACCACAATACTGACATGGCATTAAGCAGTGTGACGTTGCTTTAGGGGATGACGAAGTGCTGATGGGATGGGTCGGGGGGGTTGGCACAGTCCCCCTCTGGCTCCCCTTTAAAGAGATTTGTTGTCTTAGGTTTCCATGCGGGCTGTGTGTGTGAGATGACAGTACGTCTCCATGCCAGATGTGACCTATGTCATCATGGCGTGCCATCCATGAAAGCAGAACGTGCCCCCTGTTAGGCCCCACCCAACACACACACACATCATTGAAAGTGTTTTCACAGGAGTGTGCAAACGCTAAAAGCGCCTGCATCACAGTGACATGATAAATAAGGCAGTTGCGTGAAAATATGTTTTTTTTCTGTGTAAAGGCAACCGTTATGGGCCTCCGTCCAATACACTTAGTCATTCTGCTGAGTAATGGAGAGGGGACCGAGATGAGTTTGTGTGTGTGTATGTGAGGTGTGTGGGGGAGGGGGGGGCTACGACTGGCACTATCTCTGCTTCTGCACCCACTTCAATGGGCCCTCAGCCAGCATTGATGTGGCTCTAAGCTTACTGAGAGCTGTTAAAAGAGAACATATGTTGTGCATGTGTGCGCATGTGTACTTAAAAAGACAGATCTTTCCAGAAACGCATGAGGATTTTAAGTGCGATACTATCTGATGAAAGGATAAACACAGTCTTTTAGTCTTCTACAAAAGCACCAGGATTGTGGTGTATGGTGACCCCAACTCCTTTTGGTTACTGTGAGTCATAATGGCGGTTGTTTATCAAGTCAAGCCCAACTTTTTTATATTATTAAGGCCAACTCCCTCCCAAAAGACATAACAAACACAACCATGTTGCAAATCTTTAATCTCCCTTTAACTCAAATATTCCTCACTCCCAGATTTATCCCTCTCCTCCCTATCTCCCTCTCCCCCGCCAACTCGCTCTACCCGTCTCTCGCCAGACTTCAGCCAATGGAGCGAGGCTGCCAATTTGCAGGCTATAAAATAAATTGCCCATGCTAATTAAGATGGTTGGATGGGATTGAGGAGTGGAGAGGGGTAGAGACTGATGTGGAAGCGGCCATAGAGAGCCGCAAAACAACCTGTTCTCTTCCAATTAGACACTTCGCAGGCTACTGTCGATGAAAACCAGGGCTGCAAACGCCAGCATGTTGAAGTGTGTGTGAGAGTGTATTTACATAGTTTATAGCTTAAGTGGGTAGACTTGCACATGTAAACATACAAGTATAAATTGGCGTAGGCTCCCTGAGGGCAGAATGTGTTTACATACGTTTGCTTTGTGGGTATATTTATCTTCCATTTGACCTTTGCTTGTATGTAACAGCAGAAGAAAGGCAGTACCAGCCCCTGAGGTTGACTTCCAGTGATCTCCGCGCCTCTATAATCACAATGATAAACAGCCTGCATTCTTTGCATTTCTCCTCATTGGCATGCACAAGTGCGAGCCTCCCATTCCTCCATCCGTTATCAAAGCATCTGTGTATCATCATTAACGTTACATGTGTTAGCCAACACAATGTTTTCCCAGCTAATACCCTGCTTGTTGATAAGCTGTGCTAATCAGCTAACTTTGAATCTCTCTTTCTGCATGGTTCTCTCTCTCACTTGCTCTCGTAAACAGGGCTGTTAATTGATCTCAGAGCCCCGTTCTTGGCGGCAGCCAGCGCAGCAGTAGACAAAACACAAAGTAAACTCAAAGCATAACGAGGGTCTGGATCCACCAAGGGAGCAACGCACACCCATGGTGCTCCTCTCCGCCTGAGTTTAATCTACAGCAACACCTCTGAAGCCCTTTTTTCCCCCAGCCCTAAATTCCCCATTTGATTCAATAAGCAAAAAAGTTCCTATATAGTGCCAAAAAAATAAGTCCACACTAATATCCATATTTCCTCATATCTCAGTGTCAATGAGTTTTCTCACCAGTTTCAATCCCTTACACAACTAGGCCATTAACACGCCTCATTTATAATCAGTGTTGGCTAATAGATGAGATTGGGAAATTCCATGTTTATCATGGGAAGAATAGAGTAGATTAACTGGCCTATGGAGGGCAATGAGGGAGTGTGTACAGATGAGTTTGCGTATGTCTGGGTGGAGTGGTGCTTTGATCTCGTAAATGGAGCCACACTCCACCAGCTGCTCTGCTGTGATGGTGACACGCACAAGCCCGGACACACAAACACGAGCACAACCACACACTAGTCCAGATTAAAAGGGAAGGGAGGACATTCATCATGTCTCCGAGGTCACGGGGGGCCGTCCCATAGACTGCTGCTAAGGTTAATTAATGAAAGTGGAGTCTGTCGCACCTGTCTGCCTACAAGTCACTCTCCAGATATGTGCTGTCCTCCTCCGCCTCCTCCTCTGCCTTCCAGTCCAAACAAAGGAAGGCAGCCAACCAACAGGAAATCCTTCCTCCTGGGGTGTTGTATTCTGATAAGATAGACATCCCCTGAGGAAATCTGCGGTTTATCATACATGTCTCCCCCACTAAAATTACCCAGAGGACTTATTTACATTAAGGAAGGAACCTCAGACTGATTGGATACCACTGCAGGGAAAGCACTTCCTTCTGTGGCTTGAATTCACTTTCTCCACAACCAACTCATCAGTGGTTATAATTGCGGGTTTATACACTTGCTGTGGATTGCCATCTGACAATAAACCAACACTTGAAAATAACATTTGTTGAGTCAATGCTTAGCAAATTATGCCCCTGCTTATTGTACAATCATTCTCAGCAGATAAAAACTGCTACAATTATGGAACATATGGGACTGTGATTCATTAGTTTTTGAATGGAGCATATTGCTTGCCATATTGCGATTGCATAATTTGATGCTCTGGTGCCTTGACTGAATCACAAATAAACCATGAAACTACACAGATTGAAATTACTTATGATGTGCATTGTCATCCCTTTGTCTCTATATTTTTGATGTAAGTGACATGTAAGGTAATATTTCAAATAGTTGGATAAAGTGAAGCTGCAGCTGTGTTAGGCCACCCACCTGTCTTAAAGATCTCATATCGGATGGAGAAACCGGCTCCGTGCGTCTCGTAGTCAGACACAAACTTGATGAAAAGCTGGTTTCCGGAGGAGACGACCGGAGAGGGAGCGATCTTCCCGCAGTACTTCCCCACGAGCTGACCGCTCTCGTCCACACCATCCCGCACCTCCACATAATCATACCTGAAGGCAAGAGAAAGGGGAAACTGTTATTCACAATGATCTTTAGAAAACCATTTCCCTCAGGGTTAGTTTTCATTTAGTTCTGTTCTTGCTCCGTTCTTGTATATTGGATTTGTGCGAAATCCATTTATCACTGTTATTAGGCTCATGTTGTGCATGTATGAAGCCACGCACACACACATTGACATAAACACACAAAATGTCATACTCAGAGGACCCTATAAACAAGGAGCAACACAGCATATTGCGCAGGTAATGTAGCGGAAATAAAACACTGTGTACTAATGAGGTCTCAGGTTAAAACTCGGAGAACAGGTGGGCGGGTTATGCTTTCATTATATCAACCTGGCACAAACACACACACTGCAGAGGTGGTGTGCTCCTCCCAGCAGCACTGAGGTCAGGTTTACGTAATTGCTATGACTACGCTGAACAGTTGTCTTTCTCCTGTTAAACCGTGAGATAACACTCAGGGTGTGTGTGTGTGCCTCTTGAATGAGAGAAAATGGGAATTGAAAGTGATTATATCGTGGCCTTTGGCTTAGGCTGGTGTATAGCAAGAGAAGGTGTTAACGCTGTTCAACACACACCTACACAAACATCACAGTCAAATGGAATTTCAGACCCAGGGCTATTGAAGGGAGCAGCCGCTTAATAGAGTCGGAGTATAGGAGCAGATGAGGAAAACAGGTTTGAAATAGGACAGGGAACAGGAGCTATAAGACACACAAACACACACACACACACGGAATCTGGCATGCGTAACCTAAGCGGGTAGAGAAGACATTTGAGTGCCTATGAGGGTGGTCTTAACAGCCTCTAGTTTTCAGTTTTTATGTGGAGGGCACTTTAAGTTGTTTTCACACTTGTGCACTGTATATCTGGTGTGTAAGTTTGCATGATGGTTCCGATGATTTTCCATGCTGTGTTTTGACTGTGAGTGACAGGGCGAGCAAGACTCCTAAAGCAGATTTGGGTTCAGGTTTCCACAGTTTCTAATTGGCCATAACGCACGTTCCTGCCAAGTTTTGTCAGCTCTGCAGGCCACTTATCGAGCAAATACTCCCGCCCAAACCCTGCTGCTCCTTGCTGTGGCGGTCCTCAGTCTTCATCAGCAACCAAGTGAAATAAATGCTATTCACACAGTGAATACAGAAATTAATTATAATGTGTGTAAGTGTAATACGCTGCAGGTGTGCGGGCATTTCTCCTCCTCCTCTCAGCAGAAAATATGTGCCTCCTGGGTAAAAGAGGCCTATTTCCATAGTTTAGCTTGAATCCAAAATTACTGTCAAAACATCACGTCTCCTTAGTGATTCTGAATTCACTTAATGCACAGGATTTTGCACAAAAAGGCAATTTACACTTTGAATGATAGCTCTGGGTGGGCCAAATCCCTCAGGTGGGGCCGTACTTGTATCCACACGCAACCTTTGCCACCTTTTTCAACAAAAATGGTTTCTTTGAATGGCTCTACTTTAAAAAAATATATTTGTAAAGGAAAAATCAGGTTACCAGAGGTGATTCAGGGAAGGGGTTTCGGCTGGGTTTTTATACTTGATTGAAAAAGTAAGGAGTCAGCTATTGAGAAAAAAAGGACAGAGTGTAACTAAATGTAGAGCTGGACAGAAGTGGCACTTCTTGGAATTGTGTCCCCCGAGGTGGTGAACACTCTTCTTTCTGCTCGGACGGAGTGATCTGAGGTGATATGGAGCTGTCAACATGCATCAAGTGCCTCCTCATCTTCATCTTCGCTTTATAAGATTTTCAGTGACTCCGGGTTAAAGTTGGATATGTGGCAAGAAGGCTGCTGTCTGTCTATTAAACCAATGACTGCCATTTGCTCTCAAAACATTTTACAATTCATCCTATAGTCATTCTAGAATCAAAAATCTCATCAAAAAGTGTCCCGAAAAGATCTGGTTTCGTGCACTTTGGCTCTTCATACATGTACGTCTTGAAATCTTTTGGTTGTTTGGCCTCTGTTTATTTCTCCATATTGGGATATTAGTGGTCTTCTTTTCTCAAGCTGTAGCAACAGCCCGGCTCGGCTTACACAATTACCACTTTGTTTCAGGCACTTTATCATCAGCAGCACAGTAAAAAAATACTAGTTGCACATGGTGTTTACAATGTTATTCCCCCCTGCGCTCTGCTGTTAAATGGACGGGGAGTTACTCATTATTTAGTTTTAATAGGCATTGGGTTTCTTTTTGCTGTTACAATGTCATCTGTGTAGTTTAGTCAGCAGGACAGATAGTTTATGAATTGAAAGATACAAGACTAATCCTTTTGCAGTAATTTCTCCAATTTCTCAGCCTCCTGATTCCTCTCCTCACCATCTTTTTGGTTCCCAGCTCACAGCAGAGAGCATCAATCTTTCTGTAGCCCTGTTCTGTTCTATCAGCAGACTTATAATTCACCTCAGAGCCTCTGCTTCTGCAGCTATCCCCCCCCCCCCCACCTTGCTTCACCCAGCAACTGCCAAAAGCTCTGCACTGCCAGGCGCCTAAAAAATTGATGCTGAGATGCATCATTGAGGTGAAGAAGGAGAGAAGAGAACAGCAGAAGGAGCTGAGCAAGTGCTTCTGCACTTTTTTTGTTGTATAAACATATGCATGACATATGTACAAACATACAGAAAATGATGCATAATGTAGAGGATAGTATGATTTGAATTGTGTGCACATGGACAGATGGGCAGGCAACCAATGTTTTCATATCGCCTGTTTCACAATCTCCTTAGTTTATATCCCAACAAGACGGATACTCTTATCTTCTTTTATATGTTGACTCGTCACACCTCCAGAAAAGCTGTTTATTGCATTTTTTCCCTGGCGCTTCATCAGCTCGGATTGCCCTCATAAAGGCAGCACAGTGGGAGAGAGGATGCACATAGAAGAGAGAATACGCCCTGGGGGTTCGCGCTGTGCTCTGTGTGCGGGGAAAGTGAGAAAGGGACCTCCTTCTCCAAAATCTATTTGTGCCTAAATAACTGGTGTATGAGCCAGAGCTGGAGTGGTCCTGCGCCAGTGGGCCCGCACACTTAGCTCTGCTAACACAGATCCATCTAGGCCCTTATCATCTGGAAGACATTAAGGCAAACGCTTGATGGGGCAGTTTGAGCTCTGAAAAGGCTCTCCTGTTGCCCGCTGTGTAAAAGTAGCTCTAATCCAGTGCTCTAAACACCTGTGGGGATCGCTCCCAGGGTCGGAATCCTTAGGGAAGATGGGGGACGGTTAACAACATCTATTTATGACCATAAAAGAAGAACATGGCCTACTTTTAAGCCCCATATGGTTCCACACAAGTGGGGTCCTCCTGACCTTCCAATTTAAACTTGGATTTCTTTTCTCAGGGCCCTGTGGGGTGATTTTTTTTATCTTGTATCACTCCTGTTGTTGTTCTTTTTATTCCTCATGGCAGTACAATTCAGTTGAGCCATGCACCTATTTATCTGTCTAGGCTGCTTTGGGTCTGGGTGGGCCTGCAAGCACGCCACAACACACACACAGAAAATGACACACACACACATATACACACACACTGTGAGCTGCCTACCACAGTGCTAATAGTGAAAATGGTTTGCCAATCCAGTTGGGAAATTAAAGAGAAAAAGGAGAGGGTTGGGTGGGTAAGGGGGGAGTGAATGTAATTCTCAACGACCTTCGCTTCACGGACTCAAATGTATTAGCCTGCCTTCTTTCTTCAGGCACAGAGAGAAAGCAATCCGCTAGTGTCAAACGAGAACATTAGCCCTCCTTGCAAAGCCAAAGAGAAGGCGACAAACCAGCGGCCTTACAATATAACGGTTATATTGCCTGAAGCTTTCCCATGGAAACAATCTGTCCTCCCTCTATAAATGTCTGCTTGATATGGTTCTATAAAGGCAATACAATCCGAGGCAATGGAATAACGCTATGACAGACTGGATAAGCCTCGTACAATTGGTTAGATTTCTTAATCAGACCATTTATAAGCTCAAGCATGCTGTGGAAACCCCCAGAACAAGAGCTCTTTCTTTGCCATTACTCCCTTTGGTTCAGCCGAGTATAGAACAAATGCCCTGCACTTTACTCTGGCATTTCTCTTTCTGCGGCTGTCACAGTATAACTTGCTATCGCACGAAAACATGTCACCTACAACATGTCAAAACATCCCTGGGTAACACAAGTGGGGAGGCCCAAACAACAGACTTGGGACAGCTCAGTGAGGCCCAGGGGGGTTAGCAGGAAAAGAGACTTTGTTGTCAGCTGTCAGAAAACTCTGGAGACCTCACGTGTTAACGAGTCTCGACTAACAAACCATCACTTGGGGCTTCGAAAAAACATCATTAATGTTTGTACAAGGGGCACGAGACAAGCTGATCCCTGATTTACTTTTTCCTAGCCTGGAGGGGACAAACTTCGTTGAAATAAAATGGTCTTTCTGTCTTTACTTTCCCTACCAGACTGTCTCCCTCGTGCATGTGACATTCATTAACCCACACTAGAATAACATGTCCCCTCTTTCCTGTAATGAGCCCCGCGTCAGCTCTCCTTGACAGACAAGGAAGTACGAAGAAATCCGAGCTGTAAACCAGGTGTATATTTTAATGTTCTCAGCTGAAAACATTAACCCTAATTGACTTGCTAACATTGAGAAGTGTATTGATGGTCAAATTGTTAAAACAGAACGTGACCGTGAAGCTGGAAAATAGATTTTCTTTTAAGTGATCACACTCTCTACTGATGTGTCTCCAATTTTGAATCTGCAGAAAATTATTGCAGAAGTTGAAGGCCTCAAATTTGGGCAACCCACCCAGCGGGACAAACCACCAACCAATCAGAGTTGATGGGTTTAGAAGTGGTTCCTCGTGGACGAGGGGAAAAGGGCATGATTGCTTCGCTCGCTGCCACGCTGCCACATGGATGGATTGAAGATAAAAAAGATGGATATTCCCCGCCCACACGGCCCAGCTGCACCCCTCCGACTGGCCTCTTTGGGTGTCAACCCCATACGGTTAGACTCAGCGCGCTCATATTTTTAGATGCCTGTTTCTGATTCTGAGGTGGCCTCGGCCACATGTTTGTAAAGCATATTCGTTTTCCTGAACGGCAATTATCATTAGCATTGATGGATTTAGCATGCCTCCATCCATTAGCTTTCCTAATTACACTGTTGAGAGATCTGCTGTCGCCAACAATCAAATGAATGAATTTGGCTATTTAGACCCAATTATTGCATCCCCCCTCCCTTTGCAACATGCACAATAATCCTTTATTCGGAGGTATGAACGCAGACTGACATAGGGAGTATTCTGCCCCAAGGGGGGGGATCCTTCTGTTCAGCACAGAGCAGGCTCACAGTGATCTGAACTGGACGAAGACGGGGAGTGAGGGGTGAGCAGCTAAAAACAATCAGGGGAATAAAATAGACTACAAAAGCGCTCATTGTTAGCAGGCCTTCTAAATCCCCCGTGCTCACCTCACATGTAAGGCCTGTTGCACTTTGAACCCTGGCGGAGCTGTAGTATGCTCAGCTGACTTGCTTTCTATTCCCATGGGCGACTGTGACATGCCTACAGGGCTAAAGCAGAGCTGTACATATTTTCAGTCATCCTGTTAAGCACAGGGCCTCATTAAAAGGGCCAAGCATGACAAATAGGTCACAATAACGAGATTATAGAAATGTGAAGTAGTTAAAACAAAAGATGCAGTTTCTGTTACAAAGTCATTTGTCTTACTTAGCCTTAAACTGCTTAATAGCAATACATAAAACACAATGAGCTGCTAATTAACCCTAACATGTATTATTAAATCAATAAATAGTTGTTGCACAGCAAAGGTTCTTTTGACACAATTTATGTTTTTTGCATTTTTTTTATACTCCCATTCATGTTCAACTGTTTTTATGTTTCATAGTCCAAATAAAAAGTCATTGAATGTGTTCATTTAAAAATATATATTTAAAGAAATATTATAATATTAAATAGGTGCTAACTATCAAAGATAAAACATGATAAACTTTAAAGATGTATCAACAAAAAAAGTGTAAGAATTCAACATCTACTGTACAAATGTAGCTACCATTTAAATAATACAAATGAGAAGCATCAATCTGATGTATGCAATTCAAGACTAAATGAAAGCTGTATATGAAAGCTACAGTTGTGAGCAGGGTTGAGAATATGAATCTAACCACATTCTTCCCCATCACACATCTTGTTATCATGAATACAGCAAGAATGAGTCAGTGCAATTAATTAGAAAACTGCCCATGGCAGAAGGGAAATACACATTTAGCACTTTCCCCTGCTAAGTGAGCTTCGGAAATGAAATTGCTCAGCATACAGCAGCGATCTGTATGCATCTAAGTGTGCAGATATGAATATTCACATGTGAATATATGCTTTTGCAAATGAACCCCCTTCGGTGGATTTCCAAGAAACACTTCATAGAAGTTAAGCAATAGAAAAACCTTATTATAGGATCATTTTCAATGATTCAGTCATTTATACACCCATATTCTGCAAAGGTTTAACACGTTAACACCACAAAGCCAGAAACTCTGTGATATGATTTACAAAGGACCAAGAAAAAAAAGCAGCACATTTGCATAAAAGTCTGAAAAATTCTAGGAAAGAAGCATGCCAATAAGATAAAAAGGATGAACAGTCCTGTGTGTTGCCTCAAAGAGGAAGAGACAAAGAAAGGGAGGGAACAAGAAACACTCCAAACCATTTCTGGGGCCATTACAGGAGGGAATGGCTCCCATTTGTCCCACCTTGACATTTGAGAGGATCTCTGATTACACAAGAGAGGGGGGCAGGCAGAGGTGAGCGAAGAGAGAGTCCTCCACAGGGGTCTGTGGCGCGGCTCAGATGATACGCCGCCGTTACAACAATGAGAAGTCAAGGGTAAAAATAACAGGGCACTGGGAGAAAGGGCTCAAAGTGGCACAGCAGGGTCGACACGTACACTGTCCTTTTTTACACTCACGGTCATCGCCCTATTCTTGTCGTCTACTCCAGCGCATAGACACACACACAACCTGCATGGAGGGAGGAAGTATTGGTCTATTTCATCTTACCCTATCTTAGAATGGAGATTCAGAGGCCCATACACCTCATCTCAATGTTATAGACCCCTTTAGCAGGTGTCCAAAATGGGCCAGGAGTAAGGGTTTGTTATAATATTTTGTCTGGCACCTACTTAAGTCATTACTTTACTTTACAATTGAATCTGTGTTTAGAAAAGACCACCAGATTCAAAACTTTATTTTCATATGCACAACAGCTCCATTCCATTCCCAGGCAGAATGCTCAATTGCTGTCTGTAGCTGTCTAGAATAATCTATAACTATCAACTAGACTCTTTTCGCAAACTCAAAAGAGGCAACTTCCAGAAGAGACCAGGATCCTAACCCTAATCAAAGGATTCCAAAAGTAGTATCCCATTTATTCTAGGTATGTCCTAATAACGGGGGTGCTTGTTAGGGGACGGACTATAACTGGATATCCTGTTCATGACTACAATGTGTAGGATGTATACTGTATATGACTGAGGACGGCATGCTGGAACCATGTGACAAGGAAAAACACGAGGAAATAGGAAATAATTGCAAAAACGTTGTACTAGTGACCTACTGACCGTAACATGGGACTAAAATAAGCCAAGTGAGCGCTACATCATTTCACATTTTACAGGCTGATGTCAAAAAACAACAATATGCACTCCCAAAAATTGAGGGACATATAAAAATGCGAACATATATCTGTTTCTGATGCTTGTGAGAAGTGAGCGGTGCTCCCCGTAGGGTAATGAGCTGTGTGTGCAAGGAGCATGCCATATTCAAAGACGGCTATAGGAGCTGAGGAGGAGAGTAGTGGAGGGAGGGAGGGAGGGAGGGAGAGGAGGAGGGGAGTTGAGACTGGGGTCAACGAAAGGTAAAGCCTTTGGGTGCTGCTCAAAATTCTCTTCCCCACAATGGGCAGGAAGGGAGAAAGAGTGGGGTGTGGGTGGGTTTAAAGGAAACCGACTGGCGAGGTGGAGATAAAGTACACATTTTAAGGCATGTAGAGTAACGGAACTGAAACAAAAGAGAGAAGTAGTGCGAAAATCTGATAGGGGTAGTTGGCAAACAGGTGCCAATATTATTCCAAAAATGGTTCAGAGTTATAAAGCAAGCTTTCTTTCTATCTACGATTATTTTGAATAGCTTAGGCGCAGCTTCGAAGCTCGAGGGCAATGGTGGTAATAACTGCACTGGGAATTATTCAATTAAACGCCTCATCCGTCCCCTCTAGCATCCTCTTTCTTTTCTCTGTCCTCCCTGTAGCCTGTGGAGGCGGCGGGGGATTGGGGGGGGGGGTCAGAGAGCAGTCTGGGTTGGATGCCCGCGTGACCCGGTCATCTGGCTGGACACACAGTCACTTGGCTGTGATCAGGCCCCGAGAGAGCGTCATGGAGTATTTGGGATTGTCCGCTTAAGTATATACAATGTGGACAATCAGCTACTTGACCTTCAACCAAACATAACCCTGAGACAAGACAAGCTATTTCTGATTCTTGACAGGAAAGAGGAAAAAGGATGGTGATAAAAATAAGTGTTTTTACAATGGGCACATTTTTGCTAGCATGGTCAGTTGATCAGTTGTTGACAGATTTGGGTAGTTTCCTTCGAATGTGGAACAGCCCTTGGATCCAATATCTACCATTTAAACAGACCTCCTTCATTTCATTCTGATGGCTGTATTGTTTTCACTGCGTGCAAATAACTTTTGATTTTCCACTGAGGCAGCACTTCCAAAGCCAAATAGGTCGTGCTATGAGGGCCACATGCCAAGAGGTGTAGCTCTTCCGTGGTGCCGAGCAGTGTAGCTGGATGCTTGCCAATGCAGAGCCGATCTAAGTGCTGATGGCCGGCCAGCCACTGCCAGAATTTGGAGGGCAAGGTGACTCTTCCATTTACTGGCCCTATAATCAGACATTGTTGCCAACTTGGAAGCAAGTCAGTCCAGAAGGTTCATTTCCCTCTGTTTTTTGGTGAAATCCTCAGGGAGATGTCTAAGAATGCATTGAAGAGAGGCCTACTTGTCACTTATCTGTGTGTAGGCAGAGGTCAACCTGCAACGGCTTGACAGGCACTAGAGGTACAAGCAACTAATAACTCTTTCAGCACTACCCTGCTGTGATAATACCACGGAAGGTTGCTTTGGGGCTGAATTTACAATCCTTTTTTACAATTACTGCCATGCAACAAAAGAAATAAAGCCGTGAGAAAAAAATAGATAAAGTGCAGCTGCTATGAAAAAGAAAGACCACAACTAATGTTGGCAATTTAGTGAGGAGAGATCAAGCGAACGGCAAACAAAGCGCTGGATTGTGAGTGGCTCTAACTCAATCAGAGAGCAGTGGGGTACCGCCCCATCCATCACTGTCTGCTTGCCGCCCGGTCGAATCACGCCCTGTTGAGTGGTGGAGGAACACCATCGAGCCAACGGTCCGCTGTGCGCAAACACAGTGACCGAAAATGACCCCGGGGATCTGGGGCTAAGACAGGAGGGTCATTGGCTCTACTTCCTACCTACCTACCCTCTTACCCACTGCAAACAAACTTTGCTTCACCAAGTGCCCCTCTGGGGATTTCCTTGATTGTTTGAATAAAGAACCTTGTGGTCGCCGTGGCCCCCCTCCCACCTGCCTCCCCTTGTGAATCTGTAAGCACTGTGGCGTTAGGGCAACAAACAGACCACGTAAGACCGCGGCCACATCAATCATACTCATGAGCCCCATTCAAGGTTAGACCACTGAACGAAACATGTCTGACAAGCCTGGACACGCTGCATTAAAGTGTGCAGAACTCCCTCATCTATTCAACTAAACAACCTCTTCTCTTTCCTTTCTCCCCTGGGATGGGTTGATAAGTAAGACATTGGGAGGTACTGTTTTAACGTTATCCACCCCTGACTACTCCACGGCCTCCCACGTATCATGCACTCAAAAATATTTCTCATTCATTCACAATCCTTATCCTTTCTTGTTGTTTTCCATGCAGCCTCATAAACTGAGAAATCAGCATTTGATGGAAGGAAAAAAGGCGAAAACCTGTTGCTAATTATATTATATGAGGCGGAGGAAGGGGGAGACAGTACTTATTGCCAACTGTCCTTTGGAAACAGAAACGCATAATTGAATCATAGCCTCGGTGTTTAATGCTTTTTCATTGGCGCTGGAAGGAAAATCAGTAAGAATTTTCTTACAATCAATAGATGTGTATCCAGATAGAGAGCTGAGATTACAAAATGTTGTCCTCTAATCATGAGACCCGCCATACGACTCCTTTTCTCACAATCTGTTTTGGATAAAAGAAAGAAAAATACCATACGATTGACTTCTCTAAGCTGTGTGGGCCGTGGCTCTTTTCCACAAGAAACGTCCATATAGGGAAGCTTGTATTGCTTTGGGCCTGGAAAAAAAGAATTCACCATCATTGTGCCAGAAACAGCTTAGTGACACTCAATCCCTGGCAAACATGAGACGCTAACTCCAACATCGAGATGAGAAACAAAACAGGCAGACACGTGATAGCATATGATGCTTTTGTGCTGCCGCAGATATGTGACCGAGGCTTGAAATCCAACGGGTTATTTATGAGCACCGGCCTTGTCTCTTCTCTCTTTCTCTCTGTGCTTCCCTCCCTCCCTTGTTCCTCCTTTTCTTACTCCTCAGCTCTGAAGTGGACCTCCCTCCCGCTGCGAGCTAGAGTGGCTCTCCTCCCGGTTGTGGTCAGGTTGTGCATGAATCAAAGTGGTGACAGAACAGTGGGGAGGATGGCAGATGCCACGGCCAGAAAGCTTTTCAATCAGGCTGCCCTTCCAAGCAGCGGCCAAGGTGAAACACTTTACCGGCGGATGAGAAAAAAAGACCCTCAACCCCTCGGTCACTCATGCACACATGTATTGCACCATGCAAGCTCACATGTGCACAGACCTACTTTAATCCTGCTCATTAGCCAGGGAGTCACCCTTTATGTATAAAAGAGATGAGAAGGAAGGAGAGTAATGTGAGTGAAGGTCAACGGCTTTCCGGTGCAACATCTCTGTCTGCTGTCCCGTCTCTTCTGCCCTCTAGTTAATTAACAAGGTATACGCTTAACATTTATACGCAGCTTTAAATGGCTCACCTGCCTCCAAAGCCATAACGTTTCGCAGGTAGACATTTTTTTAATTTGTTGTAAACAGAAATTTAAAATGCAAAGTGCTTGTCTCTTGAAGTTTTACCATGCTGACAAAATAAGGTTTGGTATAATTGCCGTGAAGTGCAAACAAGATATATTCAAAGTGGATTGCAATTTGATGCGCTGCTGTCAAGCTAGTCTTTCAAACTGTTTCAATGTAATTTCAGGTGTAATTTGATTTCCATTGTTATAAACTGTTGGAGTCTATCGCTTCAGAAAGTACCAGGTGCATAATTTCCGGCTGCTTTTGTCAAACCTGGTAGTTAAGTGAAGCTGCGTCTCCCTACGCAATGCTTATTTTGCTGTGCCTATTTTGCAGCGCTGCTTTGAACTCCACCGGCATGGATTCTTCCCTGACATGTACTATGAAAAGAAGCGCACATTGACAACCGAAATAAATGTTCGCTAACAGGCCATAACTATCTCCAACAATCCATGTCACTCCAAAGCCCCGCACCCTCAGCCCCAGAGGTCACAGCACTTCCCTTCTTTAAAAGCCTCCACCGCTACAGGCCTGTTAAGAAAAGGCTCATGTTGCGTTCCTGCCTTATTTATTTTCCTCCATGACAACGGCTGATAAACGGTCACACAGAACCGCTTCTCCTTATTTGCCCACGGTCGCCTTGCAGAGGAGCGTGAGAGAGGAGGAGGTTTCAGATTAAGTTAGGAGTTACTGCTCTTTCCTTAGCCAGCTTTGAAGCTTGCACCATGCTTTTCAGGTGGCAGGGTAACAGGAGAATTAGGGAAAGTGGCCGAGAGTATCTTGCCCCTTCTGTCCTCCACTCTCACTTCCTAGAGACAGGTGGCACTCTTTGTTGGACTCTATGACCATATGAGTGGGATTCCACATAACAAAGAGAGAGCCAACTTTAGATCCAGCGTAGGGTTATACCCCTGCTCCCCCTTCCCAAGCTGCTGTTAGTCATATCAGGCTTGGTCAGGAATGCCAGGAGGGGCAGGATGTCTATTGTAGATGGTGCACAGCAGAGAATGTTTGCCTTCCCAGCAGGCCAAGCAGCTCCACAGGGGCAGCTCAGTGGGAGATTGGTGTGGAAGGGGCAGAAGGACTACAATTAAAAGACGGGAAATAGTGCTTTTCCAAGCTTTGAGTTACAGCCACCTGAAGGCAGGGGGGCTCGAAGACTTTTGAAGCGTGGAGAGGTGGGAGGCTTTCGCCGACTTTCCCATCGATCTCCCCCACGAAGGGGCTGCTGGAGAAGGCATTCCTCAAATATCTCTGGTGCCTAGTACCAGCCATCCATACATCTCATCCCCCCCTTCCATCTACTGCACACACTGGAATTTCTATGAGGTCCAGAAAAATACCATCCAGATAGAGAGAAAAGCAAAGAAATTAGGGAGTGCTGAGAAAGAGGAGACCGTCCCTCTCTCCCTTTAGTTTTTACCCTCTCTCCTCTGCTCCTCCAAAAAGAAACGGTGCGGCCTTGACTGACTGCAAGGAATCTCAGTGTGCTGAAGAACAGTTTTTTGGTTTGGTCAGCAAATCCGATGCTATCAATGATTCATGATGTTGTCAGGGGTACATCATATCTACAGAAAGTTGTTTCTCCTCCAGTCAGCATGGAGAGAACAGCCTGCAGCCCAGGATAAAAGATGCACCAGGTGCTTGTTTAAGTATGTTCAAACATTTCTCAGATTTCACAGAAAGATCTTAGATAAATTGCCCTCCAGTGTGCCTGATGTCAATCCTGCCCGTCACTTGTTAGGATTCAAATCAACTGAAACCTCCATTTTTCCTTCAGATGGCACAGTCAGACAAGCCTGACAGCCCTTATCGGATCACCGAGAAACAAAAGGCGGGGGGAGAGCAGAGCAAAAGCATATATATTTACTTTTTTTTTCACTTGCTTGCTCATTCTACTTATTTTCAGAGCGAATTGACTTCAAATATTTGCCTTGATGCGGGCTATGCCTTCGCCTCAAACTTCATTAGCTGTGAGAGCGCAAGGCCGCCCCCGAAACTCCACTCTGTGAAAGTCTACAACGGTGCGTGAAAGGTAAACACATTTTGCATTCAGAATCGCAGGGCTCACTTAGTCCCCTTATCTTTGTGATGAAGTGTTTTCCTCCCCCAGCTCTCAGGATACAGGCTCCTGCACTTCCCCAAACAAACCTGTCAAGGGTAGCACACACGTGCAACAACACCACCTAGGCCCGACTCAGTAAAAGGCTGTTTTTCTTTTTACGAGCACCACTTTGAGTGCTTCTTGTTTGGTTTGCTGATAAGAGCCATGTAGGGGAACATGTGGTGCATATGTGTTCCATTTGCCCACTAATTAGATTGCAAGGCAGTGCACTGAAGCATGCATTGTGACCTCCACCCCCTCCGCCCACTCTGCCGGTCCATCAGATAAGGAAGCCATTCTGGCTCTCATCAGTTTCCATTATGTAAGGGCTGATTTGGTGAGTGGAGCTGCGACAGGGAGTCTGATGGGTCCAACACAAATCACACCCAACTACTGTCTACAGATGCATAAGGAACTATTCCCCCCTCCCATAATCGAGTTACCTATGACATGCCGATTAGCACAATAACCCAGTCTCGTCTTACATAGTGCGGTAATTTGCAATTCAGGAGGCAAAAAGGAAAATAAGTTTAACTTCATGACTTGTCCTTGCTGAAGCCACACAAGGTGGAATACATTTTGAAGTGGAACCAAAGTCCCATGAAAAACCACTCCATTAAAAGCATTAAATATAAAACACTTCACCGAGTTAAAAATAGGAAAAAACAGTAGGTCAGGGCGACTCTGTTTTCCGGTGCAATCTCTGAGTGACCCACATGAATCGGAGAGTTACTTAAGTTGCAGACGTCTGCCCCAGAATTTTGTTAGGGTTTCCTCTAGACAAGCGGTTTATAACCTTCTGACCACAGTATTGGTATTACATTGGTTGTGTCTACTCCAAATGTAATGCATAAGAAAATAGCAGGGAGAAGAGAGCGGCTCACAGACGCTAACACATCAACGACACAAACTCCATCTGCTAACATATTTAACAACAAGCTGGCAATGAGCAAATTCAGTGGCAGCTAAATGAAAGCGCAGAGCTAACTTGTAAATGATCCATGGGTGGATCACTTAACTCACAGCCTGCCTTCCTTTCAAATTGTAAAAAAAGCCTTCTTTGAGCCTGAAGGGACTAAATTCTTCCGTGCGTGTGTTTAGAAACAGGAAATTCATTCCTGACTAATTTGATTAGCATGAGCATTGTTACTGCTAACCCCCCTCCTGCTGTCCCGTCCTCCCTCTCTCTTTATAACTGAGGATCTCGGACAGTTTAATAGTCCCTCTGGTGATGAAATCTGAACCCAAAAGAAGTGTCAAGGAGCATCCAGCTTTTAACAGAGAGCGCCTTTCAGCCGTAAATCTTTGACAGCAGTAAAGAAAGGTTAAAGTGGGATTGAAATCAGGGATTAGAAAACCTAGCCCTGCGGACATATATGGGGGGCCGTTGAAGGAGCACAAAAGGAGCGTAGGGTCCAGGTTTTGGGTGGAGTGAGGATACAGTAACAGGATCCAGCAAAGCCCTGTACTCTCCCGAGCCCTGCAGCGTAAACAAACAGCTGAGACAGAGCAGGGCAGAGACACCGACACACGCACCAAAACCACACAATCTCACACACACACACACAAAGACAGGCAATCAGAGCGAGGCAGTCTGCCCAGGCAACGCTCACCTCAGGGCACCCACACTGACACAGGCTCATCACATTACTGTCTGTCTCCTGTTTCATCGGCTTAAACTATCTATTTGACAACAGGTTAGCCGCTTAGCCTTTTTGTTGGATGCGACAGCTCACGGCTTACAAGTCAAATAAGGATCAGTAACTGACTGTCACTGAGAAATTCACCTTAAAACATAGTTTTGTGTTTAAATCTAATGAAAAGAAAACACATGAGTCACCTAGCCCTAACCTTACCCTAGCCCTAACCTTACCCTAACCCTAACCCCATCTATTTACAACTCTGACGTAAGTGCCTGATTAAAAAGAGCTAAAACTTGTTTGTTTTTTAATCTTTTGGGGATTTTCTCACTGTGTTGGGAGAGTTGGCTCATTAAGATGGATATTTTTTTCTTGCAGTGCATAAAGTAAACTACACTCAATGGCTCCTGGTGAGCTTTTGGACCAACGACTCTCCCTCATTGCTTCTGCAAAAGTACTCCAATTCAAATCAATAAAATACCCAAGTGACTTCATTCCACAAGGACGCAAGAAGCGAGGACATTCCAAAACCAAATGGCAGGGGCGAGAAATTCCTGCTGCCCTGTGAGCCAGAGCACATTGACAATTTCAGCTATCCTCTGGACACTAGAGGGCGCAGTTTCATGTGCAATATGCATGAGGGGAAACGGGGGAAGAGTGTCACATACATACAAGGATCCCTCATGTGTTCATGCTATAAACACAAATATGAATCTATAGGTGTGTATGTATGTGCGAGCAGCTTTTACACGGGGTCTAATGGTGTAGTGGCTACCATAGTGTAGTATGGGGGCCAAATGGGCACTTAAAAAAGCTCTCAGACAGTTTAATTACACTAAAACTGTTATTTAATCCACCCATATTCACGGGATAAAACCATAAAGAGTATTTTCAGAGATGTTCCAATTCATCCATCTTTATAACCAACTAACTAGATCGGATTGGTGCCCAGGGGACAGAATCAGATTGAATGATTTAGTTTCCTTGGTACCAAAAGCACATCTATTTTTCATAGAGAAGATCACGGTTTACTTACTTGCACTCCCGATCCTCCAGATCGAAATGCGGATTGAAGTTGATGAGGATCCGCTGGTGAGGACCAGGCGCCGATATCACCCACACACATCTCTGTGAAGGGGGATACGCGAGGGGGTATCCGGGCGAGGTGAGGTAGTTGGCCGTTGAGATTCTGATGTTGTCTCCACATTTATCTGCAGAGGACACCAAAGTGAGCTCTTTAATTATAGAAAGAAAAACATATTCCACATTTCCGCTGTTTTTAAGCTATAGCCATTTTTACAATGACTTCATAGCAGTTTACAGATAGAAAATCCATCCATTCATCTATCTATCTATCTATCTATCTATCTATCTATCTATCTATCTATCTATCTATTTTTCAAAGTGTTTCATTTGTTAAGACAAACTCATGGTAAATGTTCTGCATAGAGCTTGATTGGTCGAAAGTATGTTTTTATTACTCATTATTAATAATAATAATATTGGGTAATCAAATTGAATATGATGAGCTCTTATAAAGTATATATTTTTTATTTCTTACTCTGCCGTTCTTGATGAAGTTATATTAAGGTGAAGTAACTCATGTAAATATATTGTATTAAGGAACAGCATTGGGTGGATGCATGCACGATTCATACAAAAAAGTTGTAAAAGCTTTGGAAAAAAAGTTTTTGTTCCGCTAAAACCAAAAGTCACAAGAATCTGTTGAACAGATTCTTGTGACTTTTGGTTTTACACTGTATCATGAGGTTTTAAGGAACAGATTCTGTTCCTTAAAACCTCATGATACAGTGTGAGTTTCAACATTAAAAAGGGATTATCCTTTGTTTTCTAAGGCCCCGCTACTGAAATGTATCTTCATTTGCGCGCATTTTCATCCTTTAATCATTGACGCTTTCCCCATCTGCTGCTCTAACCTGCACAGCCTCTTTAAAATCAATTTAATCGGAATATAAAACGAGTATAAGATCAAAGCTAGAAACGAAACTGCTGCTGTAAGAATACTAAAACTTGGGAAGTTCAGTAACTCGGGCTGACTTTTTGAACTCCACCAAAACACAGACCGCCGTAACCGATAGCCGCACAGAAAGGGATTAACGTTATGCTCTAACAACAGTTTACGATCAAGTTTACAAGCCTAAACGAACGCTGTAATAGCATTAATACAAATGAAAATATATTAAGTTATATTTTGAATGTATCAGGGAAGATCAAAACGCACCAGCAACAAGGTAGCGACAGGAATATCAAAATAAAGTTTATGTAAAAAAAAGTAGGCAAGACAATTGAACAGGGCTAAAATAATGTTCTTAAAGTCAGTATTGAGCAATAGTGTCTAAATCTATGTTGAAATTCAATAAACTAGATTTTCCAAGGTGTTGGCTGAATGGGCAGGTGAGCGCTTGCGAGTTTGCCAAAAGATCAGCGGAGATGAGAAGGCTAATCTTTTAGAAAAATATTGGGATTAGAGGCTTTGCAGAGTACATAAAAGCTGTATTTATACATATATCAGATGTCACACTTACCGTTTTTGAAAGCCTTGACCACCAAAAGGATTCCCATGAACAGGATAAAGACTAATCCACAATGCATCCTTGTTTCCTTTCCACAAAAATAAAATTATGCATACAAAAAGAACTCCGAAATTAAACTCCTCCAACAGGTTTTTTTTGGCAAGTATCTTCTCTCCTTCTCTGAACTGGAGAAAATAAAGCAGAAGTGTCTCTTTTAACGAAGTTGAGAGCGGACTCAGGTCGCTGGCATCCTGTCATTCAGCTCCTGTTTCCTCTTTCCAGCGCCGGCTGCGCTCCTCTCTCCAGCAACGACCGTGCCATATCCTCTTCAAAGAAGCCAAGATTTAAGAAGAAATGTCACACTCCTTTTTTTATTGTGTCCTTACTCCGTTAAAGTGTGCCCTGGATGGAGGTAATCCTCGGCTGTGGAGTGAAAAGAGAGAAGGGAGCAGGTTAGGAATGCGTTCTGCTGCTGTGCGCTCTGGACATTTCCCCGATCTGTCTAAACGCGCTGTTACTGATATAAACAAGACTATAAAAGCATGGATACACCCCTTCCCCAAAATTGTGACCACTTCGCTTCTATAGGCTCAGAGTGTGGACTGGGTTGATGATTGGCTTGATTACAAATAGCCAACCTATGTGAGAAAAGCCCCGTGCCAGTTTATATGTAAGCGGAGCTGCACACTGAGTCACAGAGTACCAGCAGTCCGTTAAGTGACATGACTCCCTCTCTTTCTTCCTCTCCCTCGCTTTTACTCACTCACTCTCTCTCTCTCTCTCTCTCTCCCTCCCTCCCTCTCTCTTTCCTCTTATAAAAAAAACGAGCTAGACATTAATAGGAGATGTAACAGAACAGGACTCCCTCCAGAAACAATAAAAACATTATTTGGCTTAAATACAAATGATACATGTGTCAAAAATATGTTAAAATAAAATGTATTGGAACGATTATAAAACTAGATGATAGGAAATACATTAGGTGTTTCCTCGGGATGCCCTCCTTTAAATTCTACTCGGGACTCTGTGTGATACACTGCAATCTACAGAAGTTCCCTTTTGTGTTTTCCAATCCTTCAAAACACTGATCCTCCAGCTCAAATGGGAGCATATCTGTACTGCAGTGCTTATTATAGGCCCAATTTTTCTCTGCACTGGAGTTAAATAATAGAAAGTGTTTTTCTCTTCCTCTCAGACCTTGTGGGTTTCTTTTATGCACCAGTAGCTACCCAGATGCGCTGATTGTCTGCCCCACAACAGTGACACAATTAAACTGGCACTCTATAATTTAGGGGAAATCAATTAAAGCATAAATTAAAGAAGCCTCGAGTCATTTACTCAAGGCTGCCCTTACTGGGTCACTCCGCACAAAAAGGAACAGAGCAGGCTTTATCCAACAAACCTCAACCGGTACATAGTGCACAATCCTGCGTTAATATATTGCATGGCGATACATAACAACATAGTTTTGATATAAATATGTTGTAATTGGAATATTCTAAAACCAAAAAATAAAGGGTTGTTAAACAATAGATGATCACATGAGCCAAATTCCTAAAACAGTTTGTGTACTTATGGGAAAATTATTAAATGTCCATGCTCGTTTGAGTGCATTCTAATTGAGCGATATTTCCTTAAGCCCTATATGCATAAGAGAAATAAAAACAGCTGCATTCACCTGCGTCTTGAGGACTCGCAAACCCGCACACATCCGGCTCTCCTCTCCCCACTTCCAACATGCGTGGAGCAGAGTGATCCGATAGGCTTCTTGCGATTCTGTTAAAAAATGACAGCAGATCTTCTCAAGAGCCCCACAGGAGAAAGTCAAGTTATTTCCACCCCAAAATCCTTATTTCGTACAGCGGGGGAGAACCACAGCGCAGTCCGAATCGGTCATATAGGTCCCCAGCGCGCAAATACGCACAGCCGATGCCCGGAGACTCGCTCTCCTCTCCGCGTACACACTAGCCTCCTCCCCGCTGCTCTCTTCGCTTGTCTCGCTGCCTTTCATTCAGCGCTGTCACGTGTGAAATCCGGCCAGTGTGAGGGGAAAAATAAGCAGTTCCAGAAATGTCAAAGGGATTTAAAGAATAATGCAGAAAAGTCCTGGTTGATCTAATATAAGTTTTTCCTCCGGTCCGTGTCTCCGTGCGCCACCGCTCTCGGCTCCTCCGCTGATGCAAATGCAGAGGGTTTGAGTCCCTGCCAGACCCACACGCCCCTTTACGAGAGATGAGTACGCGGGCGCGCGTGATCGTCTTCGTGCGTGTGTGTGCGTGTGTGTGTGTGTGTGTGTGTGTGTGTGTGTGTGTGTGTGTGTGTGTGTGTGTGTGTTGAAGTGTGTGGAAGGGGTGTCTGCAATCGAGATGCAGATTTTACCCAGCTGCCTCTCTCTCAGCCTGTAGCCTTTACATCAGAAAGTCACATTAGAAGACAGAAAATAGACTAACGTGATGGCGTCTTTAAGCCTGAGAGCCATCTTGAATGAGATCAGTTTTATTGTTTGATCACTCAGAAAATGTGTCTTATCTTTATCTGTCTGGTGAGGAAACGATATCACTTCTATTATAAGTTTTCTAAGGATGCAACAGGAACATCAAAGTAAACCTGTAAGTCCCTGGGAGCATTGTAGGATTATTGAAGTGATATTGAAGGGACTACTGTGCTTCCTATCGAAATATCATACATATCATAGAGGTACTATAGGCTGGTTTGCTGGGAGCCTATAGGGGCCCTTGAGACACTCACTGTTGTTTCCATGAACAAAGAAGCTTTTCTCTGTTGGTGTATGGACAATCTGTCTGTCACACTCTTTAGCCTGAACCAAAAATACACACACACTCTTGAATGACAGCATATGTCAGTTTGAGCAGATATTGTCATGGGTGGCATTAAAGGTGCATGAAGGAAAGCGAAGTTACTAAAAAACAAACACTTTTAAAATTCCCTATATTTGGTTATAACAAGGATTCAAACAGGGTTGACAGCTATTTAAATTAAGCATTTGTTGGACTTGGCATGTATGAACTGGAGAGGTGACATGAAAGTATTCTGAGATCTAGGAAAACATTTTCCCAGAGTTTGAATTATGAATGACTCTGTGTTGATTAATGCATTTATGAACCCTCATTTGCAAATGATTCCGAGGAAGCTCTATAACATATCTTAGATGTTAGATACATCTGATGACATTCCATTGAACTAACAGTTAAGCAAGCAGAACTTCTGGTCATTCATATTTCTCTCATTTGTGAAACTCCAGTGAGGGGAACTGAAACTTAAACAGTGTTCTGCGTGGAAGTTCCCTGACCCTGCTTCTGTCACCGGGCCTCAGGAGGTTAAGCCTGGCACACTGCTGCTCCACTTCTCTGCTGTTTCAGCTCAATATAATGCAATAACTGGAGGTTTACAGCTGCAGGTCTCCGTGGTGTTGAAGCTTCTGCCCTGTAGGGGGCATCAGAGGTGGTGAGCAGCTCACAGAGAGCCACCTATTGCTCCTCAATCTCATGTTACTGTAATGCCCTGAGATTGCACAGCTGGGTTTACAAACAAGGGGCGCTGATTAAAGGTTTTTCAGACTTAATCACTATATTCAGCATACATTTGAGTCAGACTTTCCATTCGCCAGCATTAGCATTATTATTCTTTATATCAGTGGTGAACTAATTGTCATGAACTTTGTATTATAATCTACTTTTTAAAGAAATAAACCATTGTGTTGAAGGGATGTAAGTAGGGCTGTCAATTCAGAACGTGCCATATTTTATTCACAGTGTATTGAGATGTCCCCCGTTTTAAAAGTTTTTTTTTTGTGTGACACAAAAGAGACAGATAAGCCTACAATCCCTGCACATTATTATTTTCTGCTCCTGGAAAGTGAGGGAGACCGAGGATCGAGTGGCTTTATTCCCATCCCAGCCTCTGTAATTCTCTGTCTTGCTGATAACACAAATGTTAAAATGGTGCCGGGCATCTCTATCAAAGGCAGCACTAACTAGCCTTTCGTGTCTTCAGGATAACACAGGAACAATGGCTTGGAGTCATTTCACAAGGGTGCTTGCCGGTGCCGTATCTGAAATTAGGGTGGGGGGGTTGTGCGGGAACAATAAAAGAGCCATTTAAAGGATTTGCTTCTTCATATATATCCGCACTAATCTTTAGTACAGCCCTGATGAATAATTAGCTCTGGTACAAAAGCAGACGTTTTATGGCTCCTGTGAGCAGTGGACTTGATTTCATTAGCCTGGCCTTTATTCACCAAAGTGAGTGAGTCAGAGTGAAATGTACAGGTTCAATCCATTTGGCACGAAGTCAGTGTGAGCATTCCATCTCAGTGTCTGATTGAAAAGTCTGTCTGTGGAGTCATCTGCCTAGAGTTCTCGTAAAGGTTAGGATACGATGATGGTTGTAAAAAAAATTACTCTTGCACTATGGCAATTAGTACACTTTATCAAGGTTGGGGTAACTGTTTTATGGATGATGAAAACATAAAATATGAATTACAGGCCTGTCGCCTTCATTTAAGTAAGACATACTACTATACACTCTGACCACACTTGATTTCAGCTACATAAAAGGTACATAAAGGGTGAAATTCATCCTGCATTGACATTCAACGTTAGCACCTCAAGAATCTTCTAGTATGGATGTATTTTTTAGGGATACTTAACTAATATACGTTTTTTCTAGAGAGTTCAGAGCATATCTATGAATGAGGGATTGTATCGATGGTTGGTGCTAACGCTGCTAACGCTGCTAACGCTGCCAACGCTGCCAACGGTGTCGGACAACAGCAACAGTGCTGAGCAAACAAACATTATTAATGGTGGAATAAATGGAGGCATATCACTTCTGTTACAGTATATACCCAGTACCCTAACATGAATGCACAGCAGGACTTGCTACCAAGACAAAGAAAAGAACATCATTACAACGGATTACAAAACACAAAGAGGGTGAGAGACTTCCTTTCATGATCCTAAATGCTCTCAATAAAGGTTTGCTAGTTGTGTGATCATTATCAGACCTTCGATCATCAGACAAAACGCAAGTCTGATCTAAAAAGTTTCTGCAGCAATGTGTGAAATCAACAATTGCAAGCAGCTAGCCAAAGAATGAATCGAGGTCTGACCTAGACCGGCAACAAAATACAGGAGTTCAGATCCCTCTTCAGGACCTTTACCTTTATTGCTTCCATTAGCTACCCTCACATTGAAATGATCACTATCTTGGGTCAACTTATCCTAGCAGTAATAGCTAGCAGAATGGGGGGAATATACTGAGCCACCCAATCAGAGATTTGGCTTATTTTTCACTTGCAGCTGCACAGCAAGCACTGATATTTTCAGCCCTGCACCCAAAATGACTGGGTGCAGGATGCCAGTCCTGATGTCATATCAACCAATGAAGGTTGCATTGATCTCAGGTAGACACTGAATCTTGCTTGCCGCTGTCGCATGGGCAATTTCATCTCTTGGATTTATGCACAAAAAAAACTCAAGCGTATGATATGAGCTACACCATCCTGGCAGTATTTCCTGCGTGAAAACAACGAGTACTGCCTGTCACAAAGTGCAACAGGCACATTGCTATGGCTCACACTCTAGACTTTTAGGTTCAGTATGAGATGAGAGATATAGTATTTCCTCCACCATTTGAATGCATGTTCTCATCTTGTTTCACTGCATTGCAAAGTGGATTAGAGGTGCAGGCCATGAACTTTTTAAAAATACCTTTTTACCGACTAATCATGCTATGTTCAAGTTTCTCTTCCATGACAACCGCAGTGAAAGACAGGCTGAAAGGTTATTGTGCGCGTGAATAGGGTATGCCGCTGTACCGGTTTCACATTTTCTGGAGCTGTTGATAATTACTAGCCAAAGAAGGTTTCACACATTCTTGAACAGGCTTGCTGGCACAAATGACACACCTTCAAACTCTGTCAGGGTTTTGTTATCGGGACTTTTGTGTTGTGTGAAATGCAGGAGGTGGAGAAGCAGGGGAAGAGAGGTGAATGGAACCCAAAACAAAGCGGAGAAAATACATAATAAACCAAAGTGAGGTGGCTCTTTTTAATTCACTTTTGGTTAAGAAACTGAGGAGACCCTGAAAAAAATCGCTGCACCGCTGACTCTCAAGGGGAAGGTGTTGGTGCTGTTGGTTGTGCGGGGGTTCAGTCAGATCAAGGTCTGGAGTAATTGCTACAAAGGCAGCGTTACTCCTCTGAGGCGTTTGGGCGAGGTGAAACTAAGTGTGAACGGAATTAGTAGAGGGCTGAATAAAGCGCTTCTGAAGTTTTAGAGACATTATGGTAATAAAAAAAAGAACAACGAGACTGAAGCGTTTTCAGGGATATTCCTCATTCGAGCGGCGGCAGAGGGGAAACACAGAGGAAGAGGGAATAGAACAAAAAAACATAAAGAAATGGCTTCATTGGAAGTAGAAACATTTACAGTGACATTTAGTAAAACGGGGAGGATGTATGAATAAATATGCATAATGTTGCCGGGAAGCATGGAGAGACTCTCAGGGGCAGAAGGAGGGTGAGAGTGATGGCTCCTGAATTAATGATGAGGGAGCCCACTGTCTGTCTCTGGGTGTGCATGTGGGTCTGTATGAGTGTTTGCACATGTGACAGCCTTTTCCCGCAAATGGGTGTGTGTGTGTGTGTGTGTGTGTGTATGTGTGAGCTTACACACACATATGCAACTCGGCTCTCGCAGCACCCCAATTTCACATCATCACTGATGGAAATTACCCGTCCTCGATACCTAATCAAGCCATCTTTTTTTTTGGGAGACACACAGATTCGCGATTGTGCCTGAGCTTAATTACATTTCGGGGGGAAAGCCGGGGAGCGAACCGGCTGGCAAATTTCACATTTTGATATATATTTTTCTTTTTTGGGTTAATGTTCCATTCTCCACTTGGGTTTTTTTTTTCTCCACTTTCGGAGACTGAGATGATGAATTTTGTGCTGCTCATCATCAAACGCACAGGGAGAAGCCCCAGAGATGAGGGCAATGGAGGGGAGGGAGGGGGGTTGTAGAGCGGGAGAGAACTGTCAGGGAGAAATGCTATGTAGGTCAATGAAGAATTGCACTGGGATATTGCCTCCTCAGCTCACAGTCTGGGAAGCTGATTTGATTTCCGGTGAATCCATCCGACTTGAATTATGAGAGATTACCCTCCTTAAAATCACCTTGGTGACTGCTGTAGAAACCCTCTTCTCTCAGGGGGATATGTACAAAGAGATCTGCATAGCACAGTGTCTCTTCTACTGTATATAGTTTATTGGCATTATAGCTGGTCCGATAAGTTCTTCAAATAAACTTTTTTCATACAATTTCTCTATTGTGAAGGTTGTCCTTCACACCTATTGAAGTTCTGTATTTCTATAATAGACTATATGTGTAAGGAAACTAAGGTATTGTCGAGGTAAAGAGAGTGTGTGGTTATTGATTTATTTTCTTTTTTCAAAGCACGACGGATGAGACACAAATTCCTGTCTTTCACATGAACATCTGACGCATTTTAACCTGTGTGGATAGTTACATTCAATAACATAGAGTCGTATCTTTGGATAAAAGCGTCAGCTAAATGAAATGTAATTTAATGTGAATGGTCTCAGAATGAAAGAACAAACTTGAACACCCTGTACAGGAGAAAGGTTATGGTAAATAAGGACCTTATTAGTTCCATAGTTTCATTTTCAGACCATACCATTAACGTAGGATAGATGATTTGAGCAAGAGGTTGAAGATGAGTTTAACAGAAGACAATAGAAGACAATAAATGATAATCCATTATAATCACAAAAGGTTGTGAAAAGGACAACATTAAACTGACCTCTTTACTCTTTGAGTGGTGGAATGTATTCAGTCCTTGTTCCCCTTTTTCAAGCACTAGCTCCTTTGCTAGTTTGTATTTCATTACATAAACATCTACTGCAGCTTCAGTGTATTGGATAATGATGGTGACTACAATAAAACAAGCATTGACAGGTGAAATAAAACCCCTCCTAGCATTCTATGCTTTGTTCGGTTAGTAATTGCCACAACAGGTGGTAAACCTAGCTGCACCCTGGCCCGCTACACTCACAGGGGGGTTAAAGACACACAACGGGGTTAGAAATGGAGCCTGAAACAGCCGCGCAGCCAGCACAAAGCCCAGTGTCCCAGTAATTAAGAAGAGGAAATCCCAACAATGGCGGCCTGGCCTGTGATGGTAAAGATTAGCTGAAACAGTGAGACGGGCTAATAAGGAAGATGAGATGCTGGGCTTTGTATATCAGAGGGTGTGTGTGTGTGTGTGTGTGTGTGTGTGTGTGTGTGTGTGTGTGTGTGTGTGTGTGTGTGTGTGTGTGTGTGTGTGTGTGTGTGTGTGTGTGTGTGTGTGTGTGTGTGTGTGTGTGTGTGTGTGTGCATCTCTGTTGCTGGAGGGGTGGGAGGCACCTCATGAGTCTAACCGTGTGAGTACGTGTAAGTGGATATAGAGCACTTGTACAGTATGTGTTCTGTCATTCCAATACATATATATATATATATACATATGTTTTATCTTTCATGTAGCTATTTTAAAATGCATATGTACGTCTTTATCACAAAGTCTGAATGTTGTCATGAAGCTGCTGCTGACAGAACACTGGATCATGTGACAGGCTGGTGATTTAGTCTTGGCTTATTTACAGAAGAATGACAGGATGTGGTTTACGACGCTGAGCGAATGAGATCACTGGAGAAAAATGTCATGTTTGATTCAGACCCAACTGGTAAGATATCTCATTCACACAAACACCCGCTCACAAGATCACAATTCCCAACTAGATCAATCATGGTCACAATCACTAAAAAGATTTTCCTGTCAGAAAGCAGAACTACTGAGAGGACTTTTCACATCAAATGCATTTGTGTTGCAGAGTTTCTGAATGAAGACTGTGTGGAACAAGCATACTGACACACATGCTAAATGCACTTCTCTCAAAGGTTTTGTCACGTAGCTACAACATGTAAATGCCACAGAAAGGGAATCACACTAAAGGATTAATGTGTCGGTAATACTGATATTCTTTCAGTTGCTGCTCAGGATATATTTTCATCCTCAAGGCTGTGCATGGGCAATACTTCTTAAAATGTAGTTTTCTAAATGAATCTAGCTTTCACCCTAAAAAGCTAATAGGCTCCCCAGTCTCCACGGCACAGCTACATGGGATTTTAAGGCATAGCAACAGTGAGGAATATATTGTTCAGTTATGGATAACACTCCTTTCCCTCTGTCAACCAGAAATTCAATTTAACAAATAAGCTCACCTATGGGATGTCACGTATTTTGTGTTTTTAGTACGTCTTCTTGGTTCAGAGATGCAGTCAAAATGACTCTGCCCTATGGCAGCGTTATTTCAACATGCCAGGTAGCCAGACCCGAAGATGAACAATGCATGAGAATCGGTTGCGGTACAGTGGGTCTGAATCTGGGTGCCAACACTGGCCCAAAGCTGGCTTTAGAGCAGCTCAAGCATCTAAAGGAGAAACTCTCGTGCAAAGTATCCACATGAGTAAAAGTACAAATATAGCTATAAGACAATAAAGTACTCAATTTAAAGTGAAAATGAATTAACAATTATAATTAAGGGAACAATATTAAGCAGTGAAATGTGCTTAAAGTATCAAACTAAAGGAACTAGTTTCATGTAAGGGCATAACATATAACACAGATTGTTAATACTGATGCATCAATGTGTAAGCAGCATTTTTACTGCTGTATATACCTGAGGGGGAATTGGTTTTAACTACTTTATATACAGTTATCTATTTTAGTCCAATAGATCCCAACCTAGAGTGTCACAAGATAAACCTGAGGGGTCTTGAAATGATTAATGAAAGAAATAGAACAGAAAATGCATTGTGATACACTTGGCTGTTTCCAGTTTTTGGACTAAACGGAATTTCTGCTTTGTTTTGTGAAATATTGGATCATTCGAGGCCTTTGGGCCTTGAACAGTTATTTAAATGGAACCATGTGAGAAGTTAGACTGGAATTAACTCTTACCAGTTGAAGGACCTGCTAACTCCGAGACATCTGAAATGTGACAAGGGGCCCAACTCTGGGGGTCACATAACAAGTCTGGTTTAACAATGTTTTGCTTTTATAACATTACCTCTAAAATGTATTATAGATTATTAAAGAAAATATTATCTTAATGTAAAATACTAATCTGCATAAGGACTGGTAACTACAAATGATAGATAAGTGTAGAGGAGAAAAGGAGTACACTTTTTACATCTGAATTGTATTGAAGAACTCACATTTGCAGAAGAGTACATTTACTTCCAGCTCTTGGAGAGAGAATAGCCAGTTTTATATTTCCTCATCATTACTACACACTTATTTCTGTCTGATCGAAATGATTAATTGTCTGAAAGGACAGTCATAATAGGATGTTCAAGTTACAACTTCTGTGACACAGCGTATCGGAACTGGCATCAAGTTAACTGGCCATGTTCCTATTTGGAAGGCAATAATATACTACCATCAAAGTATAGACTACTAAGTGTGCAGTATAACAGAGTGTGAGTATAAAGCTGGATTTATATTTGATGCAAGTGCTTAGCAACAGTCCTGCCATTGATACTTACTGTATGGCGTAGGTGTGATTTATACTTCAGCCTTGGGTTTAAGCTGAACAAGAGAAGAGAAGTGAGCTAGTTTTCTTCACTCTTAACAATATTTACTGACATCAGAAACCTGGAGCAGGAAACAAAATGCTAACCGATATCGTTAGCATAGCTGTAGCTCCGTTACATTTTTAAGGCACTTATTCTGAGGTGAATGCACCTAACCTTAAAGGTCACCTATTATGCAAAATCCACTTTTTCATGTCTTTCATACATAAAAATGTGTCCCCTCTGTGTAAAGAGAAAAGACCCCATCTCTTTTTGTCCTGATCCATTTATATAAAAACCTGTCTGAAAATGAACTGATCAGATTTTGGCCACTTTATGATGTCATAATGTTTTTTTGGCTTGTGTAACCATTAGCCAATAACCACCCAAGGTAACCCCCCCCCTCCTTATCACCTGAATCTCCTCCTAGAGCACCATTGTGTTCTTTTTAACCAAATAACTCGCAGAGGGGCGTGGGGAGTGGCTCTTTATTTTCATCTAAAGTAACAGACAGAGAATCAGAACTTTTCAAACAGAGCTGAAACAGAGGGGTTTATGGGATGCTACAATGCATGATCTGTTTGGTATTTCGAGCAAAACACTTCAGAGACATATGAATTTTATATATCTGAGACCTATAATATATTGATGAAAAACAGTATAATAGGGGACCTTTAAGGGTCTTGGTTTCTAGGTTGCGTCTTTCAAAACCTTAGTATCTACCACATCCTGTGACAGAATTATTGGGTCAACATCCTGATCCTGACTGCCAAGAGGGGCCAGTTTACCCTTACTGGGCGGTAGTTTCCCTTCCACATGTAGACCCTCAGGAACACGACCAGTCTGATACATTGGTTGAGTAACCATGCCCTTTCTCACCAACTTCTCTGACAGGATCTCGGTTTTGCATCCATTTAATGTGACAACGTTTCCAAAGACTTTTGTAATCAAAAACAAATCCGCTTTTTTGAATCGACCCAACTTTTCATTGTTGGGATACGTTGTGATGTCATCCACTTACTCACATACTGTAGACTACTCCCACACACAAATAATAACTGCCTACCAAAAGCACGAGAGAAATAACCTACCAATGAGGAGTTTTGCCAGCATGTAAAAGAGGGCCAGCAAAGCCCCCAATATGTGGGAGAACAGCATTAAGGTTTGGAAAGACCATTCACAGTGTTTTCACATACAACAAAAAGTCCCTTTACGGTACAAAAATAGCATAATTCTGTGGGAAACGATGCATTCCCCAAACAAAAAGTCTCAGCAATAAATTGAAGTCTGTAGAAAGTTATTTATTACTCCGACACAGTTAAGTTAACTAGCAATACTCTGAAGCAAGAGGCCAAATCAACAAATGAAATAATCTATTAGGCCAAAATTGCTTGCTGAAACTAAATGAAATAAATAAACTAAAAAGAGATTTGTTTAATCTGGCAGAAAGTGCCTGCTCACGCTGACCCCTGAAGTCCTCTCCCTGCTCTCCGTCAATATGTGGAGTTGTTATCCTGACTGCAAAGTGCCGCCATCGCTGCAGGAACAAACTAACTCCATTTCACCGTGTCAGAGTGCAGCCCTCAGAGAAACCAACCTGTCCACTCAGACAAATAGAGACGGACAGCGAGAGAAAGTGATGCAGCTGGACAGAGACGGAGCAAAGGAAGAGACAGGCATAGACAAATAGAGACAGGTTGGGGGAAGAGAAAGGGATAAAACTATTCGGAGTCAGATGCAGCGAATGGGACAGTGAGTGAGAAATGTTTATACATCAAGAGTGAGAAATGGAATTTGATGTAGAAAGAGAGATGCAGGGAGAAATTGTGCTAGCAGAGACAGAAATGGAGAGAGTAGGAGAGAAATAGAGAGATTTGGAGTTGAATGCAGACAGAAATAGAAGGAGAGAGAAATGGAGGTTGACAGGGAGGGAGAAAAATGTAATTGGCTGCAGACAGAGCAGGGGAGTGGAGTAGAGAAAACTAGAAAGTGGATCAGAGGAGTGTATTGTAATCACATCTTTGAAAGATTTAACCAAAATGATGCTGCAGAATATTCAGGGCTATTCAAATCAAGGCTGTGGATTGTCTTATCCCATGAAAGACAAAGCATTACATGTATCATACTACTGTGAAATTGGGTCGCTGTGAGAGAGAGTTGGATCCATGCCTGATATATATAATTCCAATTTTACTCTAAAAAACTAATAAAAAACACCTAAATGAACCACACACAGGGTGACATGGCCCTTCATTATTATAAACACACAATGTTTATTTTCACTTTATCCCACGTACGCCATCATACTGTAATAACTACAATTTATTGACCCAAATTTGTGTTAATCCGCAGCTGAAAATAGTCCCTACCAATACAACGCACTACCTCCTCCTGTTAATGTTTTTTTTAAACTAAAAAGCTGTTTTCGGAAATACTTTTTTATTCAACTGTTGTGTGTGTGATTTATGTCTGCAGTAGGAACAAATGGGCTTGGGGCTAGTTACCTTAGGGCAACCCATTCTCCTAGAAATAACATTGATATAGTACTCATTTGAAACCGCTTACGCATTCTGAGAGAAACATAATGGCACCAGAGTTATGCTATGTGTAAACATTATAAAGAAATGTTCTCTATTTGGTAATTTCCCAACACTATCCTCATAGCAATCTCATAGCAACAAAAGCCTGATTTATGTTTTATGGTTATGTTAGGCAAGAAGAAAATTGGTTAAGATTACAGAGAAACTTCAGGCTTGAAGCATGACACTAGACTTCAACAGCATCCACAGTGTTTCCCTAACCATAACTAACGTTGTTGCCTTAACCAAACCACATGACTTTAGGGTCCATTTTCTTGTTTACAACCATATCCCTTCCCTTGTGCTCTGGTAAAATAACATGCATCCCTATGTCAAATAAATGTTGCCAGTGCACGTTTTACCAGCAGCTTTTGTGTTTTATTTTAAAACATATTTGGCAAAAGTAATTAGGATTATAAAGTTAAAGTTTGTGTGCATGTAAATGGTCTGCAAAGGCTCAAATCCCAAAGTCTCCTCCAGAGGGGGGTTTCTCTCCAACACACACCCTGACTGAAACGCCTCGATTGGACTCCTTTGTTTACTTCAGTAACATAGTGACATCACTATCTAACAGTCGCACTTCTTTTGGTCAGCACACCAACACATTGTAAATAGGCTAAGGGGCTTGACATCTCTAAGCGGTTAACCAATACCTACAGAGCTGGCCAACTAACCAATCAGAGGAGACTGGGCTCTTGTTTCAGATAGAACATTACACAGTGACATGAGACCATGTAAACAAGTCACAGTAGAGACACAAAATACACATATGAACCTTAACATTAGCATAACAGGGCCCTTTAATTTCTACAGGGTTGGATATGGAAGTTGTAAATAATTAAAAGTAAGTGGTGTATAGATATAGAGAGCAGAGGATGAAATTATAATATTTACACATTTGTACTAAATATGTAAAAATAAATGTTACTTTCTTAAACTAGATCTTTGAGGTCATTACTAAATATTTACATAGAGGGTGCATACTTCTTTATTTTAATTTCCATCTTATTTTTCCCCATGTACATATATACACAATATGTTATATAGTCATTTGCCATTCTCTTTCCATTGTTTGCTTTGCCATAATGTTTAATTGATGTACTTATACACACCATACACCATATATAACTATATTTATAGAGGAAGAGGAAGAGAATGTTAAACAGATAAAAGGAGACAGAGACACACACATAGAGAGAAGTAGACAGTGAAGCTTGGGAATACCAACACTTCCAGTTTCAGAGCTTTCAGAGATTTAGTGGCTTCTTAAACAGAGACTGTTATCAAAAAGAAAACCCACTTTGTCCCCAGTGAACATCACCTTTCTGAGAGCCGAGCCCGGAGAAGTGCATGTTTATTGGTACAGAACTCAAACACTGGTTGCTAGCTACAATATGTTTTTTTCACTTTTTCTGACACAATTCTCAAGATAGCTGTGTGGAGGGTGGGCTGAAAACACAAATACAGATTTAGTCTGGTATAGTAGACTCTGGGAAGAATTGTAATATTATTCACAAGATTCCATTATATCCATTTTTATTACAAGATATTGGGAGAAAATAAACACACAGAGCTGCACAGTCACAGTACTCGGTTTTAATTTGCTATGAAGTCTCATAAAATCATCCTGCTAGAGGAAGCCAGGCCTGCTTTTTGGACTGCGGACAAAGCAACAACCCACCACACTTCCTCCAGTCATATTTTATGGTTAATTATAACGCGTTTGATGAGATTGGCTGTTTTTTAAAGGCCAAATGGATTGGATGGCTGCGAAGCTACAGTGCTCACAGAGTAGACATATGGCTGGGTGTAATCGCCACAAGATTTCGGCAAAGGCTTTAAAAACAGAGGACTGGCGCGAGAACAACACAAACAACACATTGCATTCTTGTTAAACTGTTGCTTTCATTTTGGACACAATCATTTCAGGCTCTATAAACTCACATATTTTAAACAAAGGACAAGTTACTATTCTGTGTTTGTTTTGCAATAATACGTGAGTGCTCAGCTGTTAGTTTATCATCTCCTCTGTTTCTGCAAGACTAACATTCATACCAGTGGCAGACAGACTGACATTGTGATGTTGTTGACCTTCTGTGACCCCATTTGTTTCACTGCCATCGTGTGATGTAGCGATATGCCTCTGTCTATTTTATCAGGCCTGGTCTTTGCCTCTCCGACTCTGCCACCTTCACAATGGGCCCTTGAGGCAAACCACACACACACGAATGCTTATATACACCCAGTATGACACATACTCAGAGGTTATCTTCCCTTGACATGCTGGTGGTAATCAGTGTCACATCACACTGTGTGCAGCAAATCCAACAACTCTCCAAATGAGGCCTATATAAAGCAGAGTTCTCCTCAGCTATATGGCTTTTTGTCTGCTCTTCCGCCTCTTTTCCCATTACGCCGCCCCCATCATCCAGTCAAGCCGAGGAAGTCCGCCTAAGCAGACACTTAATTTGTCTTGTTTTGTCATTAGCTCTGTGGCCGCGGAGCAACCCACAAATACATGACCCCAGTATCGATTTAATGTCAGCCGCCGCGTGGAAGTGATGCAGGGACCGGCCGCCCTTTGTTTTGTTTTTTAAATCAGACGGGACATAGCACTGACAAGATAAGATGGGCAGCCGGGTGACAAGTTAGGACTGATGGTATTTGATATGGTGTTCCATCAGTGCTTTGAGAAGTCAACACATGCGGCGGGCTGGCTGTCTGCGATGATGAACTGATGGAAGGCTGCCTCTATATGAGAAGGGAAGGAAATCCTGTCTGCCCTCTGCTCCTGCTTCTCATCTGACACATTTCTTTAACTGTTAGGTCTAAATAATTAATCTCAGACGGAGACTGTTACAACTATTCTGTTTGAAGATAACAAGACAATCTCAAAACAAGGTCCTTTAGAATTATAGTCCAACATCTGACTAATAACAAAGCAATGCGATCACATGTTTTTTGTCGATACAGATTGCCAATTATAAATGAGCCTTATGGACCCATACATGTTTTTTTGGATATTGTAGTTGGTAGTCAAGGCTCCAAAGCAGGGTTGCCAACTTTGGGTACCTGGCTGGAGTGAGATTTTGATATCATGGGTTTAATTCGGTTTAATTACACATATGCGCACGAAATGACTGCTATCGTGTCAGCAGCGGGACCTTAGCATATATATAGGATATATATACAATATATACAAGTACACAATAATGGACACAGATTATAAAGGGCACACAGTTTCATTCACTAATGAAAGTCAAACATGTTTGTTTCCACTGTTTTATTGTGTGCCTGTCGCGATAAGCAATTAATTGACTTATCGTACGATAAATAAAAATGAACTCGATAACTTTTCTGACCTCGAAAAATTGCCATTTACATGAGGATGTGACTAGCAGCTTGAAAGGATGTACTTTAATTATTATTATATATTATCATTATGTCAGTGGTCTAAAATGGTCATACAACGGTGCCGACAATATTATCGTTTATCGCAATCATTTCCGGGAAAATGTATCCAACAAAATGAATTATCGTGAGAGGCCTATACATGAAACACACACACAAACAAATCTACAGACTTACTCCAAACTGCCAAATATATTAATTAACACACTCTCACTCTCATGTACTCTTTGACTCTATTTTGGCCTAGTAGAACAATAAGCAGCAGACTTTTACTTTTTTATCATTTCTACTGGATCTTAGATCTGCGCATGCGCAATACGGGTCGGCAGTTGCGGCTCCAGAGTATTTTTGTTGGGTAATCTATGGTAGGGCTAACCCATATAGTGGTGGGGCTCAAGTCAGTATTTGCAATGTAATTACATACACGCTATATCGCCCCCCTTGACAGTGAAACGCCACGCGTGAGGTTTAGATTATTTCCCTGTCTCAATCCAAATTGAACTGTATGAAATAAAAAGGCACATTTGTCTTGTAGTAAATAAAAAGGGCGACCTGGAGCCAATCCTGCAATTTCCCCACAAGTGAAAGAGTTGACATGCTGAAGACCCAACCCCTGCAGGGGGGTCTGGGGGGATTCTCCCACAGGAGATTTTTTTAAATACTAACATAAAATACACATTCTGGTACTCTCTTGAGAAGAAAAATAAATAAATCTATTACCACATGACATATTTAAAAAAATGAATGCCATTTTAGTTTTTTGTGACTTTGTTCTGAAAGCTGAAGCTGCTGCTCCTCTCAGAGAGAAGAGGGAAGAGGCTGTGTGAATTACTTTACATTGTGGATAAGGGTGGATAGCCCCCATTGTTATGTGTGTCAAAATGAAAGACAGCCCACACACCTATCAATCATCAAACCGTGGGGTCTTATTTCATTACGTGTTGATTTCTATCAACACGCAGTGGCGTTTTTATATGTACAAAAGTGGTGGGGCACAAAAAACTTAGATGTCTATAGCTTCTGCAGTGACGTGCAGTGAGGTTCATGGCTGGTGAGGCACTGGCACTGACTCTTCAGGTTTACAAATATTATATTTTGACCTAAACCAAAATATAATATTATTTTCAAAAGCTTTTTTTGTCTGATGCTTCGATTAATTTTAAACAGACAGTTCAACAAAAGGATACCCAAAAAATGTAATTTTATCATTTAAATATTGAATTGTTCTCTCTTAGTAAGATCCCATTTTCAATAAAATTGCGGTCTTACCTTGACTTGAAGATGAAGTCCATTTGCCTATCCTTCTGGACAAACATTTCTATTACTTTTTTGTAAAAGTCCTCCTTGTAGTTTCAAAAGTCTATCATAAATCTAATCGATAGATTTATGATAAAAAAATTATAAAAGTAGGGTAGACATGTGGATGTTATCCGGCTGAACAAAACGTGCATTTATCTAACAGGTACGTTTCCCACAGATCTTATTTCGAGCTATTTTCTAAAATCCTATGGAGAAACCTCATTGCTTTTTTGTGCTTACTTCCTGGTTTTAGGACGCGCCACTGCAGCTCTCTCGTCTCCTCTTCACACACACCACACTTTTCGCGGCACACGTACTTACAGCCAATCAGCTCTGAATGATGTGAGATGACGTATGGTGGGGATGGTAGCTCCATGCCCCTCTGGTCATTATTTTTTTGCCACACACATTAACGGGGGAAATACTCTGAGCATGCGCAGTGTAGTTTTTACAGTCATCGTTCACTTCACAGCGAGAGGAAGGGGCATGATCAGGTTTTGTCCCACATGGCTCTAAACAGCTCAATAGGCACACACTGTGACTGTAGACATACTAATTAGAAGAACACAGACTAAAACAGCAATGTACAGACGAATCAGATGATTAAACATGATCTTAAAATATATTTTATATATTTTTTTATTTATTTTTTGCATTTTTTGTAATCATTATTTGTAATACTTTCTGCTGACACTAGGTGGGGCTGTGCCCCACCTGCCCCTAATGACCAGTCGCCACTGTCAACACGTAATGTTGTGTCGATGTATAGAGATGTACTACCGCAAAAGTATTCTCCGTCGGGACTTCCTGCAACAACACCACGCCGTTATCGTGATTCTGATTGGCCAGAAGACATTATCAAAGATGTTCTATTGAGAAGACATCACTACGTGACAAAAGTTTTCAAAACCGTTTCTCGTCTTCGGTATTCTTGTTTTTGGCGTGAGAATAGTTTGGGCAGCGTGAGAGCGTGAGGTTGAGAGTGAAAGCGTGTGTCACACGCCAGATGCGTGAGAGTTGGCAACCCTGTCCAAAGTAACTTTTTTCGAACACTGTCCTGGAACGACCCTTTAAAATAATTGTAATCGTCCTGAACTCGTTGCTATAGGCAAAAAAAACACAATTCAAATTATCAGGAAATAATTTAATTATATCTTACTCATTGCAACATCCAATAAGATTACGATTTTAGCCCCTTTATTTAGCCGAGCAGGACTGTGCTGCCCAATGGCTTATAACAGCTAACAGCTAACAGCTAACAGCTAACAGCTAACAGCTAACAGCTAACGTTAGTTCAGGTTCTGTTTCAACATTTTTGTTGGTTCAAAATGTAAAAACAATGGGGTGCATTCTTTGGAAGCATCAATGAAAGTAAATTGTGTTGGTTTCTTATAGACAATTGGCTCCTAGATAGCATTAATGCCGATCTCCCGATTGGATATTATTTTACAAAATATCAGCTGATTAATCTGGGCATTCCTATTGGTTGTTGCACTGGGACTTTGACAGCTTTTTGTGTGTGAACTAAAAGAACATGCAGATCCTTCCTCCTCTCTTTCCAACACATTAAAACAATGTATTTAAAGTGACTCTTAGCTTCCAGTACCTAAAAAAAAGAATTCCATTTATTATTCATCATTCACTCTCTCAGAAAACCAATTAGGCCAATTAGGCAGTAAGTCAGTGGAGTTTGTGCCACTGCAGCGACTTCAGCTGTCCAGCCCTGTCAGTGTTAGTGGAACATTTTACAGCACACAAGATGGATGAATGTGCTTGTTCCTGTCAGGCCATTTATCTCCAAGACAAACTGTGTTAATGTTGTGAGCATAACACATTGCATTATGTTTGACAGCGTATTTGTAAATGTTCTGTGTAGATTCTGACTGAGCGAATAAAAGTGATTTGCTGTTCTTAACTGTGTGCATACTTGTACAGCGCAGTTTAACTGGGCCGGTGATGTATGGCTCTTGATACAGTCTGAAAGTGAGCCATAAATACATAATCAGTCTTAGGCTGATTAAAGCACATGAATGCATGGTTTATTGTTAAATTGGGCCCTCGCAATACCATCTAAACCCCCAGCACCTCACACAAATCATATCCAAATCCATGTTATTATTTGCATTTGTACTGTTGTTATCATATTAAGTCACATATTGTAAATGTAAGAGACAACATACAGCTAGCCCCTAGCTCCACAATCCTTGGTTGGCTCAGACATCTCAGATATTAACTTATCCAGCCTTTTTATTCTCTAGAGTCATATATCCGCTGCAGAACTAACTGCAGAGGACACAGACACACTAATGCTGCATACTAACGAGGACATGTTGATCTTCCCAACAGTTAACTATAATTGCTAAAACTTTCCATACTTCATATAACAAGGTGAGATGTTTACTTTTTGTCGGAAGGTGATCTTTGCGTCTTCACATATCTTCGTCGCACTCAGTTTCCAGGCAACTGAAGGGTACGTGATGAGAAGAGCAGAGCATAATACAGGGCTGCACTGGGAACTTGACAAGTTAAATGAAGACAGGCAGGGAAACAAAGAGGGGGAGAAAAAAGGAAACAGAAGCCGCCGATGACTGTAGGTCAAACCAATGCGGAGGGAGTGAAAGAGCAGCACAGCGTCTCACAGATGGCTTCCAAGTCTCCCACAAAATTGAGCAAAACGAAAGCCTGGCCTTGATATATATGGTAATAAAGTTATTAGGGGCCTTTTAGGCAATTCGCTTCGGGGTGCGATTCAACAAAATTACCTCACTAAGATATGATGCTGCTTTGGAAATGGCTTTGACAGTCGGCCAAGCTGAACCCACAACTCTCCCAGAGCTCCTCTGATACCAATACATGTGGAATGTTTTACTTGGCCCGACTACACGATGCAATGCTTATAATCTACTTAGTTTTGCAATTTGGGTGAAGACTTTTTTTTTTTTGGAGAGGGGCAGTTTGAAGTTCAGCTAAGGTGGGTTTATCTGAGAAATTGGATGATTTAATAAGACATGCATGGAACAATTCTTGGATCTTTTATTGCTTGTCTAATCCAGGATTTAAAGGCTTCATTCTTGCTACCCACATTTAGTCACACGGTCGATGTGCCTATAAAAGGTAATGTTTATTGTGAAGAAATTGTTCATTTTTCCTTCAAACTTTGAATATAAACATGTTAGTCCCCCTATAAATATATAGAGGGTAAGATGTCCAACCAGAGGACAATAAATGTTGTAAAAGCTAAACCAAACAGCATGGATTAAGGTTCACCTTCCTCAAACACAGTATCACCACATGAGAGGCGTTTTGAGTTATTTGCCAAGGAAACCCTCTGTCATAACATAAAAACACAGCTCTCCTATTTCAACAAACACTCCAGATGAGAAACAGGCTTAAATAAATACATGCTCTGGTTTGAAGTTCCAAAAGTACAAGTTGCGTGTCGCTGCAGAGCTCCATGGTGACAAATGTAAATACTGTCACGGCCCCTTATAAGATCAACACAGTCTGTCATTAAGGCTGTTCCTCTGGGGAAAGGGGGGACCAATAATAGGTGTGTATGTTGCTTGTACTTTTCTCTGTAAATAAGTAAAGATGGCAGGAACTTGCACACATAATTGATAAAACTACATCAACATAAATTCAATTTCTGCTGATCATTTGCTCATGAGGGGGTTTTCCTAGCCTTTACTTCTCGGCCTATCACATTTTTATATTACTTTAAGGCCGCCGTAGGTTCTCAGATGAGAGGGGTGAGTAGAGGGTTGTTCAGTTGGTTGCAATCTGCAACCTCATTAGATGCCATTAAATCCTACACACAGCACCCTGGAGTTTGAACATTTGGTGAATCTCGAAGCATAAAATGTTTAATGTAAAGCGAGCCAAGGCGGAGTGGTGTGGGAGTTTGAAAGAAGAAGCCATTTTAAAGACAGGGAAGTTCTAATAAATAGCTCTATCTAGTTGTATCATTTCGTATCCCGCAATTCTGGAACTCGGCCCACTTGGATATAAAGACTAGATATCTTGACCTCTTCTGCTTCGATTTTGACCATTCTTTTTCTAAGCTAAATCAGCTATCCTAACTCCAACAGTTTATGAGTTTCAGAGATGTTTTTCTCACAGCGTCTCATTCTTTGCAGCTTCTCACTGTGACATTGCTGCGTTTCACAGTTTACACTGAATTATGACGTGCTGACATATTTACATTGCAGCAAACTCCAATTATTGCTGTGTGAAGTTTCATGTTTCAGGATCTGTAGAAGGATGTGAGACGAATGCTTAGCATGATACTGCTAGTACAATGGAAACGTTGCATGCTCTTCAACACATCCACAACCAGAGATTCCCACGGCTTCCCACATGCTCATTCTGAAACTATTTCTGTAAAAAGTAGTTCATGCTGTCGACACATTCTGCATGTCTCCAGACTCCCTGATTATCAGGGAGGATAGATGTGGAATGTGTGTCTATGTCAGAGTGTGTATCTATGTGTGTGTGTGTTGAGTGCATATCAGAAGGGAGCTGCTGGAGCTTTTGTCTGAGTTAATTACTAAAACAGCATCAAACAGCAGAACAGAAAGGCTCTCCCTGGATAGCCTCAGCTGGCTGGACAGTTTGTCACAGTTTCAGAACCACCTCCCACTGCTGTGATAAGGTGTGTGTCTGCAGGTGTGTACATGTGTGTTGGTTGGATGGCAAAAGGGTCTGTCTGTTTGTCTGTGTTCGTCTGATGTGAGCTGTGTGTTGTCGTGCTGGGTGTCCCACAACAATTTTGACAGTGAGCAGATAAAGAAAAAGTCTCTCTGTGCGTCCAAACATTTTAACAGCAAACAGACCGGTGTGGACTCATTTCAGTCAGGTTTGGTGAAATATTTTCATGACAGCCATGGAAACAGGTTTGCAAAGATAAGCGCTGGGCCCTTCAGGCTCCGTACACAGTGACTTTACTTTGCTGAGGTTCATTCAAAACTACTGCGATTTCAGACCAAAGAAGTCAGACTCACTGAACGATCTTCACTGCACTAAATGGTCCTACAATTGTCATTTCTACTTGATGTATACAACCTTAGCTCCATTAGGTGCGATCTGGTGCGATCTTACGCCTCCAAATTGCTTCGCAAGGCTTCCTGCACAATATTGGAGCAAGGTTAATCCAAGAGTAAAAGGAATAACTAGCTTTTGCTGTAGCAGACAAATACATGACATATTGAGCTTTGTCAATAATAATAAAAATTAAATATATCACACCTATTATCTACATCTGTTAATGCTATCTGTACTGTGGCAGCAATAAAGAGGGAACAGTTGGTTATAAAGTCAAAGGCCTTGGACAGTTGTTTGCTTAAAGAGTGAGCAATTTCCTAGCGATTACTGGATGAATTGATACATGCTTTTATTTTGAAATACAGCAAATCGTTGATCACTGATTTAACTCTTATTCTAGATATGTCTCCCCTGGTTAAAATGTGGCGCCTATTGCACATGAACCCCAATCCAACTAAACCAAACACCCCTTCAGTTGGAATTGTAGGTGTGTAATGCTACTAGTGTAACTACAGGCCTCTAGAATCACTGATATTGAGATGCTAAAAATGTGAAAATCTTATAGCGAACCAATTCCAGCTCTTATTGTTATTGAGGCCAATCCGTTCTTTCTGTTTTGTGTATGGTAAGGTCTTACACTACACTGACAACGTTGAAAGTCAAAAGAATCAAACTGTTGATAGCAAACATTTTTTTTCAGATAAACAAACACATATTTGACATTGAATCCAAAAGCAATACAGACAAAATACAACTGTGACGGCTGGGAATGGAACACTGGTTGCCTCTACACCCCTACAGAGTGTGGAAAATGGCTGTGATAACATCACAATGCTGACAACAATAGAAAGCAATTGTATTCTGTCCCTGAAGGGAAGCATTTGCGATGACAAGGAATTGAACTTAGGTGAACTGAGTTGTAGGCAGTTTTGCACACCACTATCGCCATCGCTGCTCAAAAGAGAATAGTGTAGTTTAACTCAAAAGCATAAAACAACTTAATGTAAAATACTCATGCATCCGCTACAGGGAACAGGCCACTCATCTTTCTCAAAACTATTCTGACCTACGCAGGTGAGAACAAACATGAAGTTGGTCATTATCATATCAATATCACCTCAGTAAATGCCAATAACATCATGAGTCAAAGATACAGAAATATTATATTACTATGATAACTAGCGTTTCACAGAGAAATTGCTTTCAACTTCCACAAAAGAGTTCGATGTTGTATTCAAACCTTTGCATAAAAACTTGTTTACAGAGCAACCCAAACAATGTTGTTTTATTAAAGAGGTCAGTCAATAGGTGAGTTTTTTTTACCACCAAGCCATAAGCAAACATGACCATGAGTCAAGGCGCGGTCAAAGGAGATGGTTATCTTATTGACAAGCTGATGGGGTGCAGTCTATAACCTGCAGCTCACCATGAGAAGACAAATTCAGTCCTGTGTCCGATGGTGGACTCTTTCACTAACAATAAAAACTACAATGTAGTAAGTTAGAGTGAATACAAAATTCAACTAGTCACTATCTAGCAATGGATTCACACCAGTCGCAAAGGCACCTTCCTCACTTCCTACCCCCTGTTTGAGGTGTCGCTTGCTCTGACCACACCCCCTTTGAACTGGAACGTAATTAATTACAACACACCTGTAGTGTTTTAGTCTTTAGCCCCAACCAACGCTGACTCAAGTGACATCACTCAAGGCAGTCATCAGACTTCTCGCAGTTCCTTCTGGAAGACCGAACCAGGGGCGCAACCGTTTATGTACGAGGCTGAAATCATGTTTATTTCTGCTGTAAGGTTGAGCATTTTAACAGAGTGTCTATGAAAGAGCCATTTTTTTTCCCGAGCCAACCTCAAAGGCATTTGAGGAACTGCAGTTTTCGACACTTATGCATACAGTATGCTTCATTTTCCGCCCCGGAGTTTAATGCTTGGTTGGCCAAAACACTGCAAGAAAATATTGTTGCTATTGTGTAACTTATATTAATTGTACATCCTGAAATAAACGGCATTTATAACATTATTTAAATGCTACAACATAATTGTAATGTTACACCATTACAGAAAGCATGATAATATCTACATGCTTTCTGTACATGTAAAACCTGTAATTGATGTGCATGCCTTTAAAAGCTGTAAAATCTAAAAATCTAAATCAAACCTTTGTCAACTGCATGCAACACTACCACCAAGGTAAGGAGGACATTTGCTGCCTTATGGCCCTTTCAGACACACCGGCAACACAAGACAGTTATGCTCACCACAATATCACTGCACAAAAAGGCTTTTACCGCTAAGCCGTCAATAATCTTGGCTCAACTTATTGAGTCTCAGAATATCCCTGCATTTAAAAAACGGCTGCATTGGTCTGGACTAGTTGCTTTAGGTACCTGTGGTCCAGAAAGGTCTAGTTTGAGTAACAGATCCATACGTTTAAAGACACTGCACAGTGGGTTATAACACTATGAGAGGAAGAACTCTGCAAGGAAGAAATATCTATCGCTTCATGCAGAGGAATTGAATGTTTAAGAATAGCAGATATCAGTTCCAGAATACTATTTTTCTCGCACTGTTGTTATATTTCCTACCCTCTTCAGGTAAAATCATATCTTCAGCTACCTTTATTAAAATCCCTATTTCAATATCTAACTTTCTTATTGGAGTCACGTCTGGGGCCCATTGAATGACACAATAACTTGATATCTTATTCAATTCAAATGCCATGGAGCAATAACGATTTGCTACAGCAAACAGCTTGCAAATAAAGCTTGTCTCCCTGAGCGGTAATAAAAAGTCTCATGTGGAAGAGGTTATATTAGGACTGTGAGAAATCAAATAGATAGGATCTGGAGTGCTCGATTTCACTCGGCGCGCCGAAAAAAAGAGAGCCGGGCTGCCTTGTGGGACGGGGCAAATATTGAAACATTTCCCTCATACCAAGTCATGGGAGTTGAGCAATACGCGGAAATGTCAGGATGTCACAGACACACGTGCAAAAACTGCTTACTACCTGTCTGAGGCCACACAATTGGACTTATTGACTGTTAGTGTTTTGAGAGATGCGTTTACTTGCACTCAAGTAACCCAGTTACTGCTGGCTTCCCGTGGTAACCTCATTCCTGCAGCATCATTAAAAACATTGGCTCCATAGCAGTTTAGAGAAAGCTGATTTCCCAAGCCAGATTTTTATTGGATGGAAGTATTCTTTTTCTTTTACCGAGTATCAGATATAATCATGTTTCTGACAGGGGTTTAACAATGGTGCGTGTGCATGACAAAGACTTCAGGCAGGAAAACGGCACACTGTGTGACAGACTGTATGACTCACATTGCCATATACATTGATCACTGCAGTCAGTCCTCTATATACTGACCATTAAATCATCAAGCATGAGATATGCAACAAATTCCCTAAGTGTACGCTAAATATATCCAGAGCTTGTATCAAGTCTACATCTAAAAGTTTCATGGAAGCCTAATTCTGTACAGTATAAACGACATACTGGTTGTCAGTATACTGTTGTAGCAGTTAGTTACCAACACTTCAAACAGTAATGTTTATAGAAAATTAGCCACAAAATTAAAACTTGGTTCGAAATGGTGGTGCCAATTAAACTATAAAAAAAGAAAGCAAACTTCTTTCATAAAATTAAATACAATCTCTCTGGAGCTGTCTCACCACCATCCAGAATTGCTTTCAGTTTTATTGGATGAGAAAATCTCCTTTGTGTAGTATTAGAGTAGTGTTTGAGTCTGCATTCTGGTTTCCTGCTTTCATTTAAATGTAGTGAATGTGCTTTGGTTATATTTCCAGGTGATTGCAATCTGGGCTTTTGTAAAGTGCTACAGGGGTCAAAGACCTGCTGCCAAAGCTTTACTAAAAACAGCGCAGAACAAGCATTTTATTTGAGCCAGTGATTTGCTTGTGGAGTGAAATGTATGCTTTTACATACTCGTACACTTACACGGGTGATGGGTTCCACGCTCCCAGAGGTCAACAACTACAAAAGCCGTTTTATTATGTCGAGTGTTAACCTTTAACCAGGGGAAGCTTTGAGGTTTCTACATACACAAAGGCTAACAAGGTCACAAAAGCTTACCATCCTGTCCCCGTGCCTGCAGGGTCCAGACTCCACTTTAAAAGGAGATAACCTTCCTAAACAACAGAGGTCCTGGGACTCAGGGCCAAATGAGTCACCGATTATCTGTGTTTACAAAAGGTCAGCGTTGTTAGGCCTGGACATGGAGCGTCTACCAGATTATCTTTCGCCTGGCCTCGATGGTCAAAAAGGCTCCTGTGTGAAGAGCTAAGAGCGGAGCTGTCGGAGGATCTGGAGATGGTAAACAAGCCGGGCTGGACCACCTCTAACCCCAGATAGTAAGCAGAAATAGCCCATGTGTTTGTGAGGAAGAAGAAAAAAGTTGGAGAGAGGTAGGGAGGGAAGCCCCTTCAGTCCTCAGGACATAATTAGACTTCCCCACTCCAACCAGCAACATGGTGCTGAGTATCTGACTCCAGGGCTCTGCTAAATCTTTTGATTAGCTAGCCGAGGCTCGTGATGGAGAACTCCCTTCATCTCTCCCAACCGTGCGCTTTTTGGCAGAACATGTACAAGAAGTGTTATTAGGGTAGAGGACATAGGCAGTGTATAGAATTTGTATTACCTTGTAAAATTGTTATAATGTTAAGTGAATAAAGCCTGATTTTTTAAAAACCTCCTGTGAAACATTTTCTTGTCAACACTGAAGCTTTCAGCTGGGCCTGCTAACAAATGCTATTATCATGATTAGTGTGTGTATTTGAGTGTGTGTGTTATCCTCTGAGTGCAATAGAAGAGAAAAGGATTGTCTATGATGCCAACAATACGCATTTGCAGCATAATTATGCACTATTACAGTCGTGGCCGAAAAACACCTTGAATTATCCTTTCCAAGAAAAACACAGCTACTAGCTTATTCTAGAAATCTAAAAATGAACTCAACAATATTAGGCAACTTTGGAGAAGAGGAGGGATTAGCCGGTTATTCACCTTAAACCCTCCTGTGGTGACTCACAGGTGCCGGCGATTTGTTAATCGCTTGCTTTTTGGTAAAATCACATAAACTCTATGTTCAAAAAAATAAGGCTTCGTAGAAAATAAGGCCGTACTATGAGGGAAAATTGAGGAGTTTTATTGATATTTTGGGGGTTTTGCTGCCTTGGTACAGAGTGTCTTGAGGGGGGGGGGGGGGCTGTAAATAAAAGGAGGAAGGAAAAAGCCACAATTAAAGGGTGAAATGATGTAGGCACAAATGTGTCTTTGTCTATTTAATCCTGGCAGTTGGTGAGTTTTAAAGTATACCGGTAATCTTCATGTGCTTAACTTTTATTTCAGCTTGAAATTGGAGCAAATACTTTATCAAAACACTGTTTAGTTAATTGTTGAGTAAATGCAGGAAGTTGGCGCTGGCTAAGGGAACATTAAAGGATAAGGCTGGTGTTATGTTTTCTTATTGTCAACAAATCTCATAAAAAGAACAAAACCAACAATGACTTATGCCAGGATTAAACCACCATAAAGTGATGAATTCTCTCCGTTAGACATGGCAGACTATATGTTGCTCCCAGACCAGTCATAGCTTGTCTTTATGGCTTGCATGATGCACACAGGTGATCTTAAGATGTTCCAGGGACCCATTTCTCTGTTCCAGACAGCGGCAAAAACCTTATTCCACTTTTGTTTTGCCACGTTTATAGTTTTGCACAAAGTAGTCCTCTGTGATCCTATGGCTGAACTTCCTAAAACTTGTTGTCAGGCTTTTTTTAAACTATGACACATTGAGCTCTGTTTTGAGTCATCATGACGGGTCCCATTGGATGTCTTGCATTACGACACACTACATAGGCATAAACAAGCTATTAATGCACCTAAAGCTGTTTTTAGTTTCTAATCAACCACATCTGTTGGGTTGAACCATTATCAGTCTGTGTTGTCTGATTCCTGCATTAGTCATCACTTAATCATTTCTGAATCCCCCTCTCTGTCTGTGGCGCTCTGCCCCAAGCTGATTTTTGAAGGGGAACTCTGGCGATTTGACACAATACAGTCTGTGTAGATTTGGGAACTAATACCACATAGGTACATAAAGAAGCGTTTTGTTTCTCCTGATGGAGCTGCGGGAAGTCTGACAATTGCCTTGAGTGATGTCACTTGAGTCAGCTTCGGTTAGGGCTGAAGACTACAATTATAAAATAAATAAAAAATCTTTGGGTGTGACATTCAAAAGAAGTGAGACTAGGGGTTGATGGTATATTCTGGTTATGCTAGCATACTTCAAGTGTAAGTCACCAAAATCTCTGAACCGTCAACTCGGTTGTTGGCTTGTGATGTAAATACTATGTTTTGACAAAAAAATAAAAACAATGCATTTTGCTCCTTACAAATTGTCCGACAGTGTTATGGGGGTGCAATGGGAAAATGTAAAGTACACTTTTAAAAAAAGCTCTGTAATTTCTTAAAAACCCTGAGCACTGTAGATCTAAAGAAAATCGTACTCAACATGAGTAAAATAAAGAAAGATGTGTTCAGAATTTTCACTGGTGAATGAATTCACGTTTAGTGCGCGAGTGAGTATTTAGGGCAGCATAAATGCAGTATATGGAATTGAGTGTAATTAGTCTGTAATAAAGGAACATGTCACTCAGTGTAACAGAGAGGCTCATTGATGTGATTTTAATAGTTTTTGGCTGCTGAACAACGGAGCTCTATTGCATATTACAGAGGAATAAGATACACACATTAGTTGTTAGTTAAATCACTTCATTTTGGATTTTGCTCTTTTGATTGTATCGGTTGACAATAAGAAAAATATATATTAGCGTAACAGTATATTTGAAGTGGAAATTGGCTCCCATTCATTCACACCAGTGGAATTGTCTGAACATTTGAATTGACAAGCAGCCTGCCACTCAAACCATTTCTGTGTTGTGCTGAGATGTTTCATTATAGAACACGGAAGTGGAATTGTGTGTCTGTCTCTCTCTCTCTCTCTCTGCCTTTTCCCCATCACTCCCTCTCCCCTGATAGCTTTACACAGACCTCCATTTAATGAGGCCATTTCATTTGCTGGAACCCCCATACAAAAACAAATATGTCGTTTTAATCAACACAGGCTGGCTGATTGCAATTCCACGGTGAAACTTTGTCTCCTGTATTTGCATCGTGCTGTCATGGTGACCTCGCCGTGGCCTTCTCCGGGATTCACCCTTCAGCGGCCCAATCAGCCCGCCCATTTGTGTGATATCATTCCAGTACAGTGTTGGGACATTGATGTCAGGCGCCTGTCACGCCCACTCGCATAGCTCCGGAATCAGTAATGCCTTTGATGGGAAGAGGAGAAAAAAAAAATAATATATGTTCTTGGTTTGGACCCTTGCTGAGACATGAGGGGAAGAGAGGCGGCCGTGAATCTTCGAGGCGCTGGCTGATGGGTTTCAAACAGCATAACATTTGTGTGTGTAATGCAATGCTGAGAGGGATGGGATCTGTCGGCCGACATGCGTTGATGCATTTATACCGACCCCCAGCTGCCCCCCCCCCAACATCTCTCTGTTGCTTCCTTTCTTTCCTGTATTTTAGTTCCCTTTCATGTGCTCTTTATTCTGATATGTCAAGGAAATGATGCTCTCACTACCGATTCCCTCACCTCTGGTTGGAGGGATAATGTGCATGGGAGGCAGGGACATGCCACCGCTCTCTGTCTTTTCCTTGGCTTTTTAATGCTGTCTGTCTGCTTGACTCTTCCCTCTCTCAGATGGGGGAGTTGTGGTGATGAAGAAACTCATTTCTCCCTCCCCTGGAGGGCCATATTGCAGTGTTGTGCCATTAACCAGAAGTAGCGCTCATGCCTCGGCAGCTTATTACCATATTTCATCTGCGCGTGCTCCTCTCCCTTCACAATTCAATCGCACTGCTTATTTTTCTTGCGGTAACACGCGGGCTATAAGTTACAATAACTTATTTAGGTAATTAGAGTAAAAGAAAAATCACTGTTTCAGAGGAAAGCACTTTAGCATATAATTACACTGTGGAGGACAACAAAAACCCAGCTGAATTATGAAGCTATCTGTAATGTTTCGGGTAATAAAGAAGCGACTGAGGTTGCAACTCACATGCACAGAGGGAAAACAAATGGTTGGCCACACACTGACATATAACCACACTACATCTGTCAAACACAGAGGTGAAAGTGTGACAGAATCTGGGAAACTGTAGCGAGGGAAGGAAAAGAGGTTTCTCCTAAGTGACGAACATCCCGACAAGTCTTCCAGAGTTGTTGACAGGGACTGTACATGCATGGGAACACAACATGCACCTGCCTCCTTTGTCCGATGCTAATGGTCCACGGCAGTCTTCGGTCATCCTGAGAAGCAGGAATGTTTCACGGAGCATCAGGGAGTGCCTGGAGGGGGGGCAGCACTTTTTTTTTACACAACACTGGCTTGGATTAAACTTTGACCCAGAGTGTGAAGCTCTAAAAGCTCTTTACTCTCCGTTGCAGATTGAGGAGGTGTGCATAGCTGTTTAATGACTCAGTGTTGAGGCTGTGTTGGGGGGGGGGGGGGGGGGGGGGGGGGGGGCAAGTGTCAACTCTCAGCTGGACTCAGTAGTTTACCATGAGGCTGAGGATGGCACCTTGTTAAACATGACTCTTAGCGGGGAGCTTTGGCAATTATCTGAAGTGTTTTTTTAGCGCTCCCATTATTGCTTTTTATCTCTTCTTTTCACTTGCTTCATAATAGAACGTATTTTGCACAACAATTTAAGAAAGAGTAAAACTGTTTTCCAAGTGTTTTGTTTAGTGCTACACTTGAGAAATAAAGGCAGCTGATAAAATGTGCTTTTATAACATCCAACTGACTGGGAAAATCAGAGATAATACATTTATTTCACTCCATTAATGGGCCTCACTGTGCTCCTTGGAAGCTTGTCGACTGTGGCTCTCCAAGATCCAGCTAATTATTCCTCATCATATCCAGCAGGTAGTAATTAGGCCTTTGTTACAAGCTATCATACTGTTGATACAATAGACAGCTCTCAGGCTGCAATTGTTCTCCGCCGGCGTGAAGAGGTAAAGGAGATTATGCATTTTAATAGGTGAGAATTCAAATACTACGAGGCAAGAAACAGCAAGAGGAGAGACCACCCTCTTTGTGTTTACTACTGATGTTTATTCATGGTATCTATGAGTACAATATCATGATTCAAAGTGACTCATTCACCGCGCTCAATCAATTGTTTCTTGACTGCTGCTGATGATAGAAATGGAAAACCAAATTGACTCCTGTCTTAGTTGATACACAACGCAGGCAAAACAAAGAGCTAATTGGCTATTTAAGAGACGGAGCTATAAAAAGCTGATTGCCAAGTGCGTTTTCTGCAGATGTTGTTTGTCGTACAAAGGGATGAAAAGGATTCTAAGTGATAAGCTAACTGATTTTGAGGAACACAACACTCCAAAGACTCTTAGCTGATTGCTGTTACACCCACAGTCACCCATTGGCACACAATTTCATTTATGATCACTTTTTTTGAACTGAGTATCTCAATCAAAATATGATTGTGACAGCACAAGAGTATCCCGGTCAGGAAATGACCTGTGTTTGTGATGACAAAGACCATGTTTTGTTGTTGTTGGGAGAGTTTCTTCTGGATAGCAGTGTGTACTTTTTGTACGTTTCTGATCATTTAGCAGGCTTTTCAGTGGCTTACACAATTTAGTGGGTAATATACGTGTGATTTCCCTTTGTATGCTACTTTTCTTAGGTTGCACCTGTACCTGAAAAGGTTTGGTGACATTCTGTGGTCTATAAAGGTGGAACTGTTGTTGATAAAGATCACCAGTGGTTTCTTCCTAAATATGTGAGCTATGTCTGGGTCTACAGCGGAGTATACAGAGAGAATATAAACGAGTGTATGAATGATTATCTGGTCAGTGGTCAGTGTCTCACAGTATTTCACATCTGCAGAGACAGTGTGAAGCCAAAGAAAATGCAGCAGAGAACATGCATCATAAGGGAGTTAAAAGTAGGGAGAAAGAATGTGTGTGTTTTTCCAGTACGCTCTGTATTTCAGGTTATAGCTGTGATAACAAGCTGTACATTTCACATGGCCGTACATCAGCTTCCCATCTCCGCCACAATGAAATGTTGTAAATAATTTGATATTCAGCTAGTTGTTTTTAAGTAAAGGCTTACCAAAAAGACACATTTCCTTCTACAAAACCAGCGATATACAAGCTAGTTATATTCTTCTTTTTCAACCTCACTGCAAATCACACTGTCTATTGTAAAAGTGTGAAAAACACAAGCTCGGATACCTGCTTAAAAAACAGATATGAGACTATAATCCTCTCCCGAAGATCACAGAGAGGGATTAAGGTGAGGAGGCACAGGCACACACAAATAAGGAAGACGTTTTCACTCATACACAATCGAGATAATGTGTGGTAATAAGAGCTCCTCGAACAATGTGTTAAGTCTTTAAGATCCACTGCTTCAAACACAAGCCTATCAATAAGCAACACATCAATGGGACTAAGGAATATATGGAATGGTGAAAGAGCCATATTTAAGTTGAACAGCAAAATATATTAAAATTACAATCATTTAAAACAAAGGACAGCAGGAAGTCTTCACATTTGAGAGGCATGGACCAGTATATTTGGCATTATTGATTTGTAATACAAGTTGAGAGTAAGATGAGATGATATATACCTTGTAATAGATACATTTGCTTTAAATATAAGGCCAGCAGAATGTTAGTTTGCTGAACAACTTCCTTGAGGCTCAAGGTTCCTCGTCACTGTGAGGTTGCCAGGAAACCAGGAGCACAGGAAGTCACCGCACCTGGACAGGAAATACCACAAAACAAAACTCCCATAAAACCACAAACCAAAAATAAGCATATGCATGTTTTTTCCCCAAAATATCGAACTACTCATTTTGAATAACACATGTTGTTCAATTGTATGTTTAGTGACAGATCAATTCATCTGCCACTCTACAATAATGAGATATGAGTCTTATAATATAACCAACAAGAATAATCTTAAACAAGTAAAACATTTTAAAAGTAGGGATGCATGTGCTGGTTCATATTTTATATTTAAAAAAAATTCCCTTAGAGATGGAAGATTTATACATAAGACAGTTTTTCCTTCTCACTTTTCATTAAGACTTGACAGCGTTTAATAAGTTCTACCAGACGCAAACACACAAATCACATCTGATAAGATAATAACTTGGCTGACTTGCAAAAATGTTGCCCTTCAGTGTTTCCTCAACCTAAAAGCTTAACGCTCCATAAACTACACATGGGGGGGGGGGGGGGCTCTGCGTCAGGGTGATTCATGAAGTCTCTCTCCACTACACAAACCTCTGCTTTTTGTTTCTTTTCCTTCCGCTCATGTTAAGAGCCTTTATTAAGAGAGTTATGAATCAGAGCAAGAGTAATGAACTCCTTTCACTGCCATCTGAATTTCACAGTGCATAGCTGCTGAACTTCTCCATTAATTCAGATATTTTTTTCTTTCTCAGATATGGCCAAAAATGGGAAAAACTGTTTTTCCGTGGTGGTTTGGAGCTGGAACACTGAATCGAAGCATATAATCAGACGCAGATGAATATTTTCCCCAAGTGATGGCAAACTCTTATCAACTTTTCAACACCTCTCACTCTGGCGGCTCAACCTGTCCCGACTTTGAACCACTCCTTGAGCTGCGAAATCCTTAAATCGCCCTGACTGTTCCACATTAGCCAGTTGGGCCGAGTGTTTTCTGAATGATGCAAACGCACTCCAGACTGTAGCAAGATTACATTTTTCCTCCGATTCAAGGGTTCGGAAGCACAGACTGTGCTGGCGTGATGAATCAAGCGGTGTGTTTGTACTCCTTCTGAAGTAATGCATTTTTGCCGTGAATGTACCTCTTGAGCCCTCCTCCTCTATTGTCCTCTTCATGCAGATGCTATCAAACACAACAAATGTGTTGCCCTGTTATATTTTCTTAGGGGCTTTCATCTATGCTTGCCTTTATCTAAGAGGGAGGACGGGGGGGTGATTTGACATTTATTGCTGTGTTGGTATGTGTGTGTGCATAAGGTCCCCTTCTCTTTATCTGTGGAGAGCGGGTTGGATACACAGGGTGTTAGAGCAGCAGAAAGATGAAGATAGTAATGCGCGCCGGAATGCTGGTATCTCTATGAGCTTTCTGCCGAGCATGGTGGGGGGAGGCTTCTGCGTCTGTATGCATGTGTGGTGAAGCCATTGAAGGGCTTTACGATGTTCATCTCGTGAGTTTGAGACAAAAAAGCATAACCCTTTAATAATGTAATAATAATGCAGCACGAGTACAATTCCTGAGTTGAAAAAGCTACAACAGTGTCTCATCTGGAGCTTAGATCGCCACTGACCACAAGGACATCACTGGTTTATGATTAAACCCCTGACACTAAAATAGATAGGACCTCTGGAAGTGCTTAGGACTTCTCAGATAAGAGCAGCTGCGGTTTGCAAAACGTGCATAATGGCACGGTTCGGCCCCTTTGAAAACAGCACAAGGAAGCAAGCCCCCCCCCCCCCCAGCCAGGAAAACTTCTGTGGGATGAGGTATTCTGACACACATTTATCATTTTGTCTTCCTGCTCACCCCTTAAACAAGTCCAGCATTTACATAGCCCAAACAACATCTGTCTTCATGTCAACCTCTTCCCCGCAACCCCAAAACACGCCACCGAGTGTAACAGACAGACTTGGTTTACAATCTGTCCTTAAATTAGTTTGTTTAAAAGTTTTGATGTGGCTGGGAGACTTCTAAGCGAGCGTCTTATTAAGCATAGCAATGAATGACACGAGTAGTACAGTATGCGATCGGCTTTCAAAAAGACCTTAAGAAATGGAAACATGAGTATCTTGTTTAAATCCACAAACTGAATAATTTGAGCCTTTCTATGCAGATCATCCGTTCACATTTGTAGGAGTTTCATTTAGTTTTCTCCACTGCAATCACCGATTTTGTGACAAGCTGCTTTGGTAATGGATGAAGAAGCAACGCATGTCAAATCTCGAGCAGCGCCTCCTTTCAAGAAGATGGGCAGAGATTACGGCCGCTCTGATGCATTGTCCATGTCAAAGGAAATGTCAGCAAGCAAACAAACAAATAACAGCTGCTTATTTCAGCCGACATCTGAGTTAATGAAATGAAAGACAGAAAAAAAGAGGCTGAAACAAAGTGCTGCCTGTCTATAAGAAGGAGGCGCTCATATTGATGGGCTTCACTGAAAGGCGGCTAAAGTGCTAATGTCCACTGAAATGTCATCAGTCAAATCAGCGCCTTCATTTTCTGTTCCCAGCTGCTTCGACCGGGAGATTTCTTTCAGCCCAACATTGATTGACAGAGGAAGGATTGATGAGGCTTTCTACACGAGCTTGTCTGCCCTGGCGACACATCTATTCCTCTTCAACTGTTTGCTCTGAACAGACAAGACAAAATGACTGGTTGCCTGGTAGCGCGTTCCCCCGACATTCCTCTTTGTTTCGAACATGCAAAGTGACAATCTGTCTAAGCGCACATCACTTATTCTGAACATCCTTGTTTTTTTCTGCACGAGCCAAACGACTAGCTCCCAGTCGTGTATGTGGTCTGGATTCTTCAGTGTGTTGGCTCTTTGATGTCCCGTGGCTCAGTTCTGGGCAGGAGATAACTCACTGTTGGCGAAAGGGAGGTGAGGAGATAGGAGCTGGATCTGTGAAGCTGGTCCGAAGGCCTCAGCGGAGGGCTGTTTCTTGCAAGTAGGAAAGCGGGCGGGTGTGATGTGTGACTGGCACCTGCTCTGGAGGCACCAGATGGCCAGGCTGCGGCCCCTGCCAGCGGGGTGAGGGGACCTCGTGTCACTCTGTGCATCTGCAGCCGTGTCAGGATCCTGGCAGAACCGTGATGTTCGCCCAGCCGTCGCCACTCAGCAGCCTGCAGTCATGAGGATGAAAACTCAAGTTGGGCAAGGGATGAGACGAAATGCAGCCACACACCTGATGCTGTGTTGACGTGCAGGGAATCAGTGGCAGTCATCCAAATAGGATTTGAGAGTATGGATAGGTGTACAGCAAGATTGGCAACGGCATCTGGGCAGCATAGGTGAAGTAAAAGTTAGAGCTCATCAAAGAGTTCAGAGTAATTATAAGCTCAGCAAGGTGCCAAAGAAGTTGCTCATTCAGCTCCATGGAGCACGACTCTCTACTAAGTTTTAGAATGGCTTAGTGACAATCCTCAAGGTCATTTTCAGTTTTACGAATGTCTTTGATTTCTTATAGTATAACAATGTCTATGTGGCATGCTGTATAACAACACTAAAATCAGACAGAAAGGTCTTGTATGGCTTATCGACCCCTACTGATCAACCATCCACCCGGGTCCATCCTCAGGGATGAGCCATCAAGCAGAGCTGAGCAGAACGTCAATACGAAGGTGATGCTCTCTCCGAGGACTTCTGCTGTGATAGAAGCGGCATCATCTACCAACAGAATGTGTATCGAGTCAGACAAGCCTGCGAGTTATTTCTCTCTTTGTTGTGTGGCCTTTTCCACCCACCACCGAGTCCCACGGGCGACTGGCTGGCTGAGACTAACCATTTCAAAGACAGCCCCACTGATCAATATTTGAGCAGCTCGGCGCTGCCTGAGCTCCCCATCTATGTCATGGGGGTCCCCATTCCTCTCGCTGGGACAAGTGCCAGGACATGGCGGGCTGTTTGAGGCCCGCTTACCGAGGTGATCCAGTACTAGCAGCTAGAACATCCCCTTGATCCATTATAGATGAACTGGGGAATTTGCTGGAAACTTGTACGTGTGTAATTGAAAGAAACACAAGGTAAATACATCGCTGCATGAAGGATCAAAACATATACATGCTGAACATGTGCCAAACAACACAAACACAAATTCCATCTTAGCACATCATTAAAGATGTCTGAACTAAATCTCAGGTGAGCCACCCAGGAGCCACCACAGGAAGAGGGGGAACAATGAAAGAAAGGGACATTTCTTTCATGGTTTAAGGCTAGACATCTACAGCTGTAAAGCAGAGCCTAGCACTTAAGAAGAGGCGTGTGTTTGCATGCTTGTGTGTTTGAAAGCTCCCCACCTACGCAACACACTCAAAATTACAAAAATGATCCAGCAAAGCTATCATTGGAGCGGAAGATGGAAGGAGTTTCTGCCTTTGATCTCTGTGGAGTTAAAAACAACTTTTCCTCAAAACCAAATGTCGACCAGCAGAAAGAAGTTTTTGACAAGTTTCCAAATACTTTGACGCAACACCAGAGGCCACAAAAACAAATGGAAAAAGATGTCCCTGAGAGTTCATGCTTTGTTTACTTCATCATTTGAAAGTTGTTGGCATTTTTCACATTCTTCTAATTGACTAAGTATAGCCCAGACATGCATTTCTTTTTTAATTTATACAGTAAATCAGTTTTTTGCATCATATCAAATCAAGCAATACTTTGATCAGTGTCTAATTACATGAGGAAGATAGAGGAGAATTGTGTTGCCTGATAAGTACTTTGGAATACATTATCAGTTGCATGTATGCAGAGTGCTGATTTATTTTGTTGCTCTCGTAATGCTCTGTTAATTAGAAGAGGGGAGGGATGTTTAATTAATGCTGGGGGGGAGGATTAAGGACAGGGGGGGCAACGGCTTTCAACTTGTCAATTAGAAACATGGACGTAAAACAACACGTGCCAGATAACTGACAGATACACCGGCTGAACACAAACAAGATGCAAACAAGGCACTGCAGTTTGCAATAGCTGCTACAGGCAACCAATCAGGTTGAGAGGGCGGCTTTTTTTCATAAATAAAAAACATTATTTTGGAAGAATGTCTCACAGCTCCTGTATCTCTATTCTCTATGTGTACAGGTATGGGGAACAGAAATATTATAGATTTGAATCTTTGCTTTGTAAAGTCCTAGTCTCTTGTCTTTTCCCTCAACCTTCTGACATGAAACTGTATATTTATTTAATTCACTGTTTCCTTGGCAACTCTCTCCGAGAGACCGGCGAGGTTTCGGCAGGAGACAAAGTGCGGCAGTGGAGTCATTATTTACTGCAGGGTTCAAGCTCTGATATTCATTGACATGCTTTACAGCGTCACCCCCTTTCTCCAATGTCTATTTCCACCCCTCATCAGGACATACATAATATATAATATAGTCTCCATGGCAATGCTGTTGGTTGGGTTATTTTGAAATATCGCAATTATCTATTATGAATAAAAAGAGAAAATTCCTTGATTCTGTGTTGTTTATGACAGGTACAGTAGCGATGTGTGTTAACACGTACAAGTAACACATTTAATAGGGCTCTGAAACTGAAAGAGCTAGTTGAGGTTCATTTCCAAATATGTACTTTAAGGCTAATTAGAATAGTTATTCTATGTGCTAATCACTGTTTGTTGGTTCAACGTCCTCACAATGAGGCAAGGCAGGCGGCAAGGCCACCTTTTAGTGGGTGATAAATCTAAATTTGAAACGTGTGAAATTCAATAAGCCGGGGTCTTAATTACCGCCCATGTTCACTTTCTCCATTCATCCATGACTATAAACTGAACAAGAGTGCTGTGAGAGGCTGTAGCACGCATGGAGAAACAAATGGAGTTCACCTTGTCCTGAAACCCATACATCATCAGCTGTCAACACTAGGGTAATGTTTGCCTGCTTCATTATTCAACTATTTATGAAATGTAAATACTGCAAGACAATTGTCAACAAATTAGTGGATAAGTGTTGATGTATTTTAAGCATTAGTTTAGTATTTTAGGGGGTATTTATCCCCCATAAATAAATCAGTTCTTTTTGACCCTATTCATCAAAAAGTCCAGCCACAACTGCTCCCGGGTGTCGGAACACGGGCAGCCCCTTCGCTCGACTCTCCTTTACTGCATGTCTATAGGTCCTGGTAGTGCATGTGTGTGTGTGTGTATTTCAGGTCTATGTGTGTTGTTAGGAGGAGTTGTTAGTCTATGTTTCACATGCTGTTTTTACACTTTCCAATAAAGCAATTCTGTTCATGTTTTTCCTAATCTATCTATCTTATCATGTTTTGCACAAAAGTATGTGTAAACCAATAAAGAAGAAATAATCCTGCATTTCTATTGAAGTGAATTCCTAATGGAACAACATGGCTGCAATTCCCCGTTTCATCATGAGAATAACTCCAGCCAACACATAAAGAAATGAGACCAAGTTTGGTGTGGAGAAACGTAACTGACCTAGCCCTGACCTCAACATCAACCCTTTCTAAAACCTTTGATATGAACTGGAACTCAGACTTTGAGGCCAGCCTTATCATTCAACATCAGTGTGTAGCCTTAGTAATGCCTTTATGGCTGAATAGGAGCAGATTTCTGCAGCAAGGTTTCAAAATATAGAGAAAAATGTAGAATGAGAGACGATATACAGATTTGTACTCTAGTACAGTTTATTAGATTGTGTCTTTAAAGGTCACCTATTATGCAAAATCCACTTTTTCATGTCTTTCATACATAAACATGTGTCCCCTCTGTGTAAAGAGATTCTGAAAGTCTCAGGAAAAAAGATTCGCTCTCTTTTTGTCCTGAACTATTTATATAAAAACCTGTCTGAAAATGAGCGGATCAGATTTTGGCCACTTTATGATGTCGTAAATATGTTTTGGCTTGTGTAACCATTAGCCAATAAACGCGTTCCTGTCAGGCCCTGCACCATCCCCGCCTGCTCTTTGTCTTCCTACCTTACCGTTAATTAATGACAATTTTCCAAGCAGCCCTTTTCTCCACAAATGGAACACCTTGAAACAAAGAGTTGTGCCTGTCAAAGCAATGTGATTCCAAACACCCACCAAGCCTCGACAGACACCCAGGTGTTATTGGAGCCCTTCTCCTTGACTGACCTTCCGGATTGCCTCGCACCAAACAAGTCTTTGTCTCTGAAATGGCAGCAATTAGTGACTGGAGCCAAGCGGAGGGGTTATTTTGAACGTGCGCGGGGGCAACCAGAGCGAGGAGGGAGTGAATGGGCGAGAGCGGAGACCCGAGCGATCCACAGGGGCCCGGAGCGGGAGGCAGGGAGAGGGAGAGCCAGAAGGTCAGGGATAATTAGAAGCCTTTGTGGCCCTCACAAGAGGCTCAGGAGGAAGCCCACAGATGGGCCCTCAGCTCCCAGACACCTTGGAAAGGGTGATAGACACACACTTACACACACTCAAACACCTGAGGGATGCTGTAGTGAACACAGACAAAGAAGTGACAGTGGACACAGGTGTATTTGGAGGAAGGTTCAACCGACAGGAACTATTAAAATAATTAAATGTTTTGCCTATAGTTCTATTTTCTATAATTGTTAATGATTATGACACAAGATATTTGAGCTTTTTGCCAAGGGGAGGCTCTGAAATCGCTATCACTTTCTCATTCACATCACATCATTCTTATATGTCACACAGTTGCGCTGGCTGAATTAACTTCTTGGCTGTGGAATGTGCCGCCACCAGTGCTTGACTTTTAACTTCAAATGTCAATTATGTCAACCGGGTCCACATCCGCCCTTAAGCCTTCCTTTCTCTGTGACCCGGTGAAAAATCAATTAAAGTAACCGTGACTTGCCGGGCCTCAGGTATAGAAAATGCGCAACAGCCGTGATCCTGGCAATTAACGGCCTGACATTTCTATCCGGGCTCTAATGCAAATTCACTGCCGGAGTGTTTAACAGTGAGATTTCAGAGGGTCTGCAATGTTGTTGTCTGCAGGCGGAGTAAGTAGCAGTATATGCATAGACAGTGTTGACTGGAATGACATTCATATCCTTGAACTAGTTATACCCATCAGTTAAGGCCTTGACAAGCACTCCAGTAGGCCTCACAAGGGTGTCTGGGAGCTAACCTGCTGATATAAGCGCTTCTGTCGCCGCTAGTTGTCTGACAGTCAGGTACCATCTCCATTAGAGGTGTTGATGGCAGACCTTACCGTCACGGTCATCTGATTAATGTAAAAAGCACTTGCTATCGCCTCACATGTCTGCCTGCCTTTCAACTGACATTTATTATATCCCTTTCCAGTATGCAACCTTGTTTATTGGCGAATTCTTTTTGCTGAGGGGGCATTCATTTCTGAAAAAGTGCGACGTGGACCATACAAATTCCCTTACTGCTTTTATATTCTTTGGCTGTTGTTGCCATAACATCTTTCAGTGTTTTGGAGTCAGTGTTGTGGGTGATGTAAATGGCAAACAAATGTATTATGACAGAGGGTCAACATTGGGCTGCAGCGCTGCCAAGGCAGTGGGAAGAAATTATTTCTGATTTATATTTCGCCACTTGTCAACTGAGAAATGTAAAACTCAACAGACAAGAGGATTGAAAGTTCCCCCCTGCAACGATACTGTGTTTTGGTTCACTGCTATGTAAACAAACATGAAACATTTAAACGAAGGCTGAACCAGGACTAAGTTGTTGTCTCGGCTAAGCGGGTCACCTGTGGTAAATCTTTGCATGATAGATTGTGTGTCATTACTTCATTTTGTTTAATCTGAATCTTAGTGTCTAGCATGCTAATACAGTGTCATGCACGGCATGTAAATATCAGCTAAATGTCACATTCATTAGAGGATGTGGAGCCGTCTGGATGTGGGACAGCCCTTCTTTCTGTCTTTGTGGATGTGGGTGAGTGAACATGCTACTGCCTGGAGGCCACGGGCTGGGGGAGGTGAGGGGGAGACGGGGATACCCAATCTGTGGTCGTCCTTAGAGACCTTAGCCCTCTGTATGTTTCCATGCAGAAATGTAGAAATGTGTGTGCTGGCATCAAAACCATAATGCCGACAGCCCTTTCCTCCACAGCCTTGTATCGCTAATGAACAATGACTTGATTGTTGACTGCGGTGTGAAATGTCAGCTGTCTGTTTGTCTGAATGTGACATGCCATTTTGACTGGAGCTGTTTTTCTCCATCTTTCGAAGGCCATCTCCATTTGTTTTTGTGAAGATGTTTATACTGTATGTGGCAGCTCTTTCTCAGCGGGCACCATTAAGAAATCTCATAGATCATTCTCATTTCTCATGCTGTGCTTCTGACATGCACAGCATTTGGCCCAATTATTGCTGTTTCCATTGTAATGATGGATTGCATATGTGCATATTCATTTTTTTCAAATGCCCTTTGCACAGTGGAGGGAGAAAATTCTAATTGTACATCACTAAATCCGTCCACTTTATGTAAGCTGAATAAAATACATGAGCCATCAATAAATCTGACCTTCCTGTCTGGTAAATTGCAAAACTTACGTTGGGCATGGTTCAATACTGTGAACTTTTTGATTATTGATAGCAGTACATAGAAGGTCAACCAGATGGCCAACACCTTCCTACTTCCTGATGACATCATCATCCATCCCGGGGTCCTCTAAGCTCTCTCCAGTGAGGAAGAAGCTCCCTGTGGTGATGTGTTGATTCTGACTGTCAGAGCTGCAGCTTTGGCCTTTTCCCCTCCAGGCACACTGTGCGGCAAAGTAAGGAGTGTGTCTGTTTGGCAATTACCACGAGGCTGTGGTGTAGATGTGGGTGCTGCACTGATAATTAGCTAGATAGCATGCTAATGGTGGACCACGCCATCTGTCCAATGGGATGGGGCACAGAAAAGGTCTCACAGATGAAGCTTAATATTCAAACAGAGCAACAAAAAGACCAAAAGTCAAACACTAAATAAATAATAATTACTGTAAGTCAAGTATGAGCAAAATCCCCAAGCTTTTATGAACCGGGGATCGCACTATTATTAAAACAAAAATATATTGCGAAAATATGTTTTATTAATAAATCACCGGTCTAGCCCTTAAATGTGCAAACGAATTCAAAATTGTAATGGTCATTCTTTGCCATCCCTAGCATGGCCATATAATCATCCAAATAAACATTCCCAAAACGTTTTTCATAATGCCACCTTTCTTTCTCTTTTAAGTAATCCAACTGACATGCATGATGAAGCCCTACCCCTAAAAGTAGTTTAGATTATGCAATATCCTGTTTCCAAACACAATACATCGAGCATTGGTACCATTTAAGGGATCTTTTTCCTTACATGCCATTTCCTTCCTAACATGACCCAGTCCTGATCTTATTTCCTGTGATGTAGTGTATACAGCTGGTATCCAGTGTTTCTTCATCAGAACTTGCAAGCACACAACTACCACCCGTGATTTGAGAGGAAAGGCTGAGTGCCGGTGCTGTACCTAGTGGCACATCCAACAATTCAGGCACCTGCTGTTCAGGTTGCCGGGTGGCTGACCACTGCTGAGCATGTCAGTTTGAGGTAACAAAATAATTACAGCTGCCGGTTTGGCTCGACCTGGGTGTTCTGATCCGCATCATGGGAAGCCATTAGCAGGTATATAATAGAAAATGGCACATGTATGAAAGCCCTACATAACTATACCATGGGCTGGTAAGAGACAGCTAATGGGGGTGGCAAATGCAAGTACAAGGAGTAATGTTTGACAAAAGTAAGCACTTGAAAGGTTGATGCTACATGTTGTAGCACTTTTAATAGAAGAAGAGCAACAATGTCCTTAAAAGGGTAATAAAATAAAATCTTTAAAAGTATCCTTTCCTTTTCTAAATACTGTTTTTTTTACTGTGCAACTTTTGTCCTTTACAGGCCTCCATACTGTGACTGTTGATTGTGATTGATGGGAACTTCTGTTGACATGAAAGCAATTGAGCAGACAGCCTGAAGCAGAGGAAAATGCTGGCACTGTGCAGCAAGAGGTAGAAGAAAATGCCAACCTCACATAAACCACTGTGTCAACAAAAACTTAAACCAATTTTGTAAATAACTTGAGGCATGGAAGATGGACTGGAGACAGGGAGCGCAGAGTGGCGCCGTTGTCCCCTGTAAGGCCAGCAATCAGTTTTTTAACATAATTAAGACAGACTTTTTTGTGGTAACATAAGGTATTTCAATGAGTGGCTCTCTTTGAAACACATTCTGTGAGCATATTTATTTTTAGCTTCATATAAATGGAACCAAGTTTCTGCAATCATACCATACACACAGTATGTTTGGGTTAGACGTCAATGGCAGCAGCACTTTCTTCACTTGTAGATTGTCTCTTTAAGCACATGAGGCAGCTTATCGATCGTGTATATTGAGGTCGGTCACGGGCCAGCCATTAGTGAATACAGGCTCAAGCAGAACATGAGGAGATGGGTGGGTGAGCGCTAGCTACTGGCTTTTTAATAATAAACCAGTGGGCTTTCATTTTTAACCACTCTTGGAGGGGCGTTGTTGATTGATTCCATTCTTCAGCTAGAAATATTGATAGGCTTCACGCTCCTTGTTGTGGAAAATCAATGACAAGAGTCATGAATAAAGAGAGATGGAAAAAGAGAAGAAAAGATTGATAGAAGGATGAAAAGAGGGGTTTGGGTATATTTAGAAACACACGCTGGACAATGTTATAACTCAAGGTAAGAAAACTGGAGCTGTGATGAAAAGACGAAAGAATAGAAAAAAAAGAGAAGAGATGAAAGATAAAAAGGGAAAGGAATTGGAAGAAAAAAAGCTAAAAGAGGAGAGAGAAAAGAAAAGGAAGGAATTGAAATATGGAATATACAACAAAGGCACTTGAAAACATCACTGGGGAGTAGGAAACATAAAGAGTACTGCCCGATTATTTGAGTGACCCCTCAGGCTCCACAGAAGGGGGTCCATTTCACGTTGTTTTTCCCCACAGACACAGCTCCACAGCTCTGATGACCCAACCAGCCGAGTCCCGGGACCGAGGAGGCCTTCAGAGCAACGACAGGCCACGCCAGAGCTAATTACCCCTCGGAGACATGAGGAGAATCACTCAGCTGTATCTCACACACACATACACACAGCAAAGATTAATCCAATTCCCCCTCGTCTCTGGTGACCCACTGGTTTAATGAATCAAGAGAGGTTTTTAAAGCATCTTGCGTCGCTCACTCTTCCTCCTTAATTTCATTTTTAGAGTAAAATCTCCATTTCGTCCCTGGGTCAATCAATGACAAAAGCTTATTTGGATTGACCCAAGTGGTTTCAGTGCGTCTGTTCTGATTCAAACATTTCGATGCACAGACACATTTCATCATCTCATCTGTATGCACGCTATGCCGATGTTTGTCTGAATTGATATCTGCAAGAGAACCGAGGCGATCAATGCAGTCACTGGTAATGGCACCTGCTCATACTCGGCAGAATAATTGGTCTGACACTTTTCCTCTCTAATTTGTTGAACACTCCTTCAGACTGAGAGACAACATACGTTAGCCTTGACAAGTGTTGCATTGTCAGACGCAGCTCGAATAAGAGCATAACCACATTATTGATGCAGACTACTGCAGCTTTCAGTGGCCCTAATGTTTTAGGACAACAGTTGTGGGTAAGAAAAAGTTACAAAAAACACTTCATCAAAAAGTCGCAGTCATCCCAAACACTACTTTGGCAACGAGCATTTAATAACTACCTTGAAATTGTGGAGCATTCAATGCTAACAGAAAGCTGAAGCCGGAGTTTATGCTTTGTACAATCTGATAAAAGATTCAGAAGTTAAAATAAATTCACTTTTGAGCATCAAGGTCCATTTTGGATGTATTCAGAAAATATAGTGCAGTATTGAAGTTCTACATTTGCATGATGTTTGCAAACATGACATTTCCTGCATTTCAAAAGCAACCAAAACTAAAATGGGCATGTTGAAATACCTCCTTATTTATAATTAAATACATTACATTTGCTTTGTGTTATTTTGGGTTTCCAAAAACTAACGGTGAACCATATGCATCGAATTGAAGTTATTTTGATAAATGATATTTTTTGTTAACAATCCCAATATCCAATAAATCATATTTAGGTAGATGCATAAATGATGGTTATGTGACACTGTGTCAGTGATAACACAAAATGATGAAGACTCATCAGTTTCTAAATCTCTCTTTACTGCTCCGATAGATTCAATGATTGAGTATCTGGTATTTGATTTATTGTAAATGAGGGAATGGGGGAGCTTGTTAATTCAAGTCATTTTTTGTTTATTCATTTGACATTAGTTTTTTGGGGAATTGCTTAAACAGTGATACTTAGGTTGAACCCCTGACCCATTTAATTAAAAGAATTACAGTTCAGTACTAAGCAGAAATCCCCCCATGTGGACAAGACGGGTTGCCAGTGACAACATCGTTGGTGCGACATTAGGAAGTTATGGGCCCCAAGGGGGTGTGCCTGAATGATGAGCACCGTGTGTGTCATCATCATGCTTTCTCCCAAGGCTCCCCTGGGTGTCCTTCCCCAAAGGCAACACTCTCCCTGATGAGCCAGCACCACAACAATAACTAGCTAGCAGCCGGTTGTGACAGTAAAGGCTTTTATGTGGCAATGTGTTAATTGTGTAAGCCTGCCTATCTTTCAGACAGTGTTGACTTTTCACATTACGTTTTTTCTTCTTCATATTCCCTGTTGCGCAGGCTATCACTATTCATCTGTCATTTCAGAATGCTGGAAATGTCAATGACATGCAGCAGCTGGAGTGAAGACTTCACAAACTGTGGCATATTACAGCTCCAAACTGGCACACAGCAGAAATGTAACCTCATATCTACTCAGAGCCAGAAACAAATAAATATGGATGTGTATGCAGGGGGGGGGGAGACTCTGATATACTTTGATTTTCCTGTTCTGCAACCCCCACAACCTTTCCTCTCAGCTCTATTTTCTCCAAAAGTCACTTCTAAACAGTGTCATTAAAGTGGCAAATAACACCTGAGTGTTCAATCATGCCATGCACAAGCCAAGTGTGTGTGTGTGTGTGTGTGTGTGTGTGTGTGTGTGTGTGTGTGTGTGTGTGTGTGTGTGTGTGTGTGTGTGTGTGTGTGTGTGTGTGCATGTGCGTGTGTGTGTACCAGCTACTTTCCAGAGCCCCAATGGGCCATCTATCTATGGCCGCCACACCACGGGAGATAATGTGCCTCCGTTTCCTCCCCAGCTGCCCCACCAGGACCACAGAGGTGTGAATGAATTCCTGCCTCTATTTCATTTAACACTCAGGTCCTCTGTGGCGTAGGAAAAATAGAGAAAGATGACAAAAGGTGGGAGTGATACTTTCTTTCCATTGCCAATCCCAAAATGGAGATCGCGCGATAAATGGCTAACCGTGCAATACACCCGACAACACAGGGGATTTCAAATGCAACTAAACATGGCTGCATCTCAACACTTTTTTTCATTTTTCATTTATTTGAACAGGGACAATGCACATTGATGAACACTTTAACACTTTCTGTCAAGCACCTTGATAGCTCTCTTGTACAGCTGTTCTATTGGTTTAAGGGTTGTGGCACAAGCAAACGACCAGTTTGTAAAACAGTATGCAATATGGGATAGAATCATACAGTGGAGGTATGACTTTGCAGCATTGACAGTTAAGAAAGGTCTAATTGTTAACATTTTGCAAGTTGAATTTAATGGTATTGGATACTTTCTTAATATGTTTCTTAAAAGTCAAGTTCGAGTCCAATATGACACCAAGATACTTGAACTGGGAAACTAGTTCTATTTCTGCTCCGTTTAAAAACACACTTCCCTTTTGTGCCTCCCCGTCTCTATGCATGTGTAACTTACCACCACCATATTTCAATATTCCTCGAATGAGGCCAAGCCTGCTGTGAGAAACACTTCATTTTACATTTAGCCTTTTTTAATAACATACCTGAGAGTTCGAAGCGCGAAATCTTAATTGGAAAACAAAAATATGATGTGGGTGCACATTTAGGGGCTGTCCAATCATGGCTAATGAGACCCTTGTAAACCAGGGAGCGTGAAAGGCTTTGGAGAGCAGAGAAAGTTTCAGGTCAATCCCTGCCCCCCCGATGCCCCCCCGATGCCCTCCCAACACCTGCGTGTGGCGCCTTCTTCTGCAATTACACCCCTTGCCCAGTCATTTCTCTCCTGGCACTTTTATTGCATCTGCTGCCCAAGACAAACAGCAATAAAGCCAAGGTAACCATGGATACAAGAGGGCCACATCTCTTTTTTTTTCTTCCCTGCCAATGCTATTGAAACATCCCTCTTTTGAATTGAAGTGGTAGAAGTCTCTTATTTCTCCCTGGCTCCTCAAGGTTATGATTGATGTGTTGCAAGGAAACAACGCTGCAATCAGGCGCCAAGGTGATGTTGGAGAAGTTAAAGGACAACTGGGATTTTTATCCTTGACTTTACATTTATTGCAACAGAATGTGTTGTCGTGACAGGAAGAAGCGTTAAAAGACACGTTTCATTCCAGCGTCATGATTGACTGAACGTCTAATCTCTTGATGGAGCTAATGAACACATCAGCTAATTAGAGACACAGGGTCGTGTGCTTTTACATGCACACACACTTTCACACCTCAATGCTCCCAAACACAACCATCTATCTGTCAGCCTGTCTTCCTCTTCCTCCTCCCCCTTTGGTTGTAGAGTCTGCAGACCTAGGCTAAGTAAACTAAATGTTCTCTTGTTGCTATTGTCCTCCTCCCTCACAGTAATTGTCACATTGGCAAGTTGTAAAGTGAATTGGGCTTTACTGGGCTGAATCCCATTCCTAAAAAGATAATTTGATTTTTGTCAGACACCTTACACCAGCAGAGGAAAGGTGACAGAAAAGAAAAAAAGAGGGACTCATGGGAGCAAGGAGAAGAGTAGGAAGTGAGGGAACAAAAGTATGAGCATGGGAATAAAAAGACACAAATATAAAAAAGGTGAGCAAGGCCAGGAGATGGGGATCGGGAAAAAAGGTAGTTCACAGCCGGACAGTGTGAGAGAAGGAGTCTATGGTTGTCCCTGAGAAAGGAACATGACAGTTGCTTTAATAGATTCTCCTCACACCTACCTTAAGCTGACCGGCCTGTGGGAGAAAGCCTCTTCACTAATGACAGGCGAGAACGCAGAGGAGGAGGCCTTCAGAGGCTTATCTAATGCCGAGATCCATCTTCATCGTGTCCTCTGGCACCAGGGAGCTACGGCGACAATAGATATTTTTGTTACACACTCGCTTGTCATTTGTATCTGAAGCGATCAATCAAAAAGCCTGACAACATGCTAAAGCAGAGACACTTTTATGGTAATTGCAGAGGGGCCAGTGGGAACAATTCCCCTTTCCTTCAAGTATAATGTCCTGTGCTATTATTCCCTAACAAAGTAAAAGGCGTTATTAAGTGAGCTGTAATCCAAAGAGCTACAATGAACTGGAGTGTTAGCTTTGTCCCCCACCCCACTCTTCTGTTTGTACTGTAGCCTGGAGAGTTGGAACAGCAAGAGATTTCATTATCCTATTGTATCGCCAATGCGGCTAGCAACAAGAGTCACCAGGCAACAAGGCACCACGCTCCCTGTTCTGAGTCTTGTTCTAAAGATCCAAAGTGTTGGCTTCACACTTTCACAGCAACAGTTGTTTATGTAGACATGCACAAACACACACACTCTTCCAAATCCCTCTTTTCAGTCACTAAATCAGCCCTAATCCTTTTGGGGCTGACCAAAGTCCTCCAAACAAACATAATGGACGATAATCAGCTCTGAGGCACTCAGTGTATTAGCTTGTTTTGTTATGCTCAGATGACCAAACACAATAATACTGTTTTCTTAATAAAAGAGCAGGTTATTAATCAGATGATCTGCAGTCCCTGGGTGCCATATAAGCCCCCCATTCCACTCCCTGCACATTTTGTCACACTATTTTAGTTTCTGCATGGATGTGTGTATGTGTGTGTGTTTTGGGTCGGTTGAGACATGCTCGCAATCAGGCTGAGTGATGAGTAGTGCTTAATCACAACAGTGCATTGCCAGATTTAGAGCCATCTACATGTTTGAATGAGACGTGCAAGTTGCTAAGGGCCAAACTAATATTTAAAGCACAATTCACGGGTATTGCAACTAAGCAATCCGGAATTAGAATCCATCATTTATATTTGTTGTAATACAATAGTCCCTAACCTCTTAAAGGTGGGTTATGTAACAGAAACACTTTTTGTTATATTCCATGGAATGCTCTTAACATCCCGATAGCAATGAATACATTAAATGCTTTGACAATAAATACATAAAATCTGTGGAAGCCGTAGCGCTGTAGCGCTGTAAAAAGCACGACCAATCATTTTAGCCGGCCCGGCTAAAATAACTGGATGGCCTACCTGCCTGTCAGCCTTCCATCTGTGCACAAACTTATCTCGTGCCCTCATTGGTCATGTGCGCGTTCATGTGTGTTGGAGGAGGGGCTCTGTAAGGAAGTGGCAGATTTTTTCCGGTTGTGTATTTTCAAATTCTAGCGCACTCGAGCTGGTTTCTCCAAAATTACCTACCCCACCTTTAAGAGAATGGACTTTGTCAGTGTAAAACCACAGCTTCACTGTAACCCAAAAAATGGATGTGATGAATATTTGAAAAGTGAGTGTTCTTTTCAAGTCAGGTGGAATATTCCTATCAGCTGAATACCACTACAAGAGCCACTTGTTCTGTGAGATATGATTACAATCGAGGAGGCATTTTAATAGTTTTTACAAGAGATTGCCTTGGAGTTTTTCATATCATTTCTGTGTCTATGTGCAAACTTATCTAAGGAGCACCTTAAATCAGACAAGGAAGACCACAAAAGGAAATTAAATGTTAAGCATCATTATGCAAGGACTACTCTAAAGCAAATGTGAAGGATCTAAAGCAGTGGTTCTCAACTGGTCGGGCCTCGGGACCCACTTTTTCCTTTGTCAATAAATCGCGAGCCGGAATGTTGAACCACTCAAATCTATTCAACAAAAAATCGTGCTGTAATATATACACTTTTCAGCATACAATATTAATTAAAGTGAAGTACAGTGCATATCTCCCTTCACAGAACTAAAGTATGCTTTAAAAAAAGGTTTAATGAGATGATGGAATCAAAGCTGAACTTACATAAAAAGGCACACATGCTGAAAACCTAACCCCAGAAGGGGGGTCTGGGGGGATTGTCCCCCAGGAGATTTTTAGAAATACTAACATATAAACTACGCATTCTGGTACACTCTGAGAAGAAAATAAATAAATCTATTGCTACCCGACATATTAATAATATTTTATGCCATTGTTTGTTTTTCACTTTGTTCTGACAGCTTGCTGCTCCACACAGAGAGAAGAGTAAAGAGGAGATAGTCTGTGTGAATTACTTAAAATTGTGGGTAGGGTAGATAGCTCCCATTGTTCTGTGACCTGTCAATCATCAAACCGGGGGTCATATTTCATTATGTGTTCATTTTTATCTGAAGTACCCATGGATGTATAAAGAATAGTTCTACCGCAAAGTTATTCTCCGTGGGGACTTCCGGCAACAATCTTGATTCTGATTGGCCAGAAGACTGAAAAAACATCAGCAAAGATGTTTTATTGAGAGGATGATCACTACGTGACAGAAGTTTTCAAAACCGTTTATGGTCTCCGGTACTTCCAGTCCAACGCCTACTGCATGCACAGCGTTAGAAAATCGGGCCTTCAAAATAAAAGTTTGAATTTTTTCCACACACAAAAAAAAAAAATGTAAACAAAGATTTGCATTTTTTTTTTCAGCGACCCACTCAAAACGGGTCCGCGACCCACCAGTTGAGAACCACTGATCTAAAGAATGTGTATGTATTTTTCAGTTAAAGAAATTGTATAAATTAAGAAAAATGGGACTATATGAAGCAGAATGTGAATTGAAGTCTATGTACTCTGGTCCTGCATTGGTAAATATTGTTGATGTCTTTGATGTGATGTCTGTTCTTTAATTGCAGGTCCCATTGTTATTGTTATTATTATTATTATTATTATTATTATGCGCCGCTTTCCACCTTCTTCTCCAGTAGGACTCAGATGAGGGTGTTGCACTTTTCCTTTTCCTTATACATGTGATGTTTTGGTGTTGTTGTTTTTTGTTGTTGTTTTGTTTCTTTCCGTTAACCGTCAAGTGGTTAATAAGTATTTTTTGTGTTTCTCTTAGTATCCTAAGATACTGTTATGTTTGGCTGTGAATAAGTTTGGCTGTGAATAAGAAAATATGAAGGACAGACCATCTATTTCTATTTTATTTTTTTAGAAAGGGGCAGGTAATATAAGATTTGTTTCTTCTCCCTGCTCCTTTTCGCTCAATGGTGTGCTTGTAGAGACATGTTTTGTTGGCAATTATTGTACATTGGGTTTTGCGTACCATGAGCGGAACAAATAAAAAATGAAATGAAACAAACTCTACTTAAGTTCAGGAAGTGCTCTTACCCAAATATTTCCATGAAGTTAAGCTTACTTTGCCATGCCTGCTCATTGGACTGTATGCTTCTTGCCCTGTTTGAGCTATATTGTTGTAACCCACAGATATGATGGTCAATGGTCTCCATGTCCTTCCTGTTATTTATTTTCTACAGTCCCACTCTTTGTCCTTGGGGGCTTTTGCAAACAGTGGGGCCCAAAGGCAGAACCCCATGCGAGTGCAGGCCAAACAATAAAGGGTTCATCCGATTCAGTCAGGCATGTGGCCCTGCCTTTCCGAATTGAGAAGGTAACGGCACCTGGTATCTCTCGTGCCTCCATTACGCGCTGCCAAGATTGGAGAGGATTGCTCTGCCAGAACAATAATGTGGACATCCACCATGAGCGTCCATCAGCCCAACACCCAATCGTCTCTCTCTTTCAACTACTTGCCCAATTCAATCTGTGTGTGTGTATGTGTGTGTGTGTTCATGGATTCTCCCTCCTCCCAGTCTTTCTTTATGGAATAAGTCATCACAGGTCTTTATCTCTGTTGTACTCTCTGTCTCTCTCCTACAGTATTGGCTTTTCTTATCATCTCTGAACCAACTGCTTGCCCCCCTCCCCCCTATTCCCTACCCCTTTCTCTCCCTGAAAGTCCCAACAAACCCCCATCTTCCTTGGCTTTCATTGTGGAGGTTTTGAGAATCTCACCTATATCCTATGGTCCTGTGTAAGATGGCTAGGAAATCATGTATAAGTTAGCATAGGATTGAACCTATTGTACCACCCCCACAGCGCTGGATGCCTTATGACTCAGTCACATCGGCATTGTGGAACATTCATCGCAGCTTCATCGCTATCAGTCCTATGTTCAGGCTTCATTTTCACCCCACGTTCTCCAGATAGTGCCACGAGCTACAGGCCAACACACCCTTTGACCCTCTATCCCTGACGTCCATGCCTTGAAGACCACCCACACACCCATCCACCCATTCACCGGCACTTCCCCCATGTTTATCTGTCAAGCCCTGGATAAGATGTTGCTGGGCAGATTGTTTGGCGAGCTGCAAGGCATGACTAGAGCCTGTTTGGTTTGCTGTGCAGCCATCGAGGTGTAATGCAGGGTGACACTCACGCATGGGAAGAGGATGTGAGGTTGTATCACTCGGCTCTGCATGGGAATCAGCTTAAGGATTGCATTATGCACTGCTCATTGTAGTGTATCTTTTTTTGATAATGTTGTGGCAGGATATCGTTTTTCATATTTCATGGCAAGAGAAAAAACAAGTGCTGAAACATGACTCATTCATAAAGGAATATATTGTGCACCCATGTATACAGAAATCAATGTGACATATGCAGAGACTAGATATTTAACCTGTAAATATAAAACCTTTATTGCTAATGCATCTCCATGTACAGTGGTAAGCTGTCCACCGCATTAGGTCATTATATTAATAGTAGAATGCAGTGGAGGCGATAATGTGGTGCAAATTACAGCACACTTGATTTCCTACACTGGCACTAATGGCCGTGAGTCCAGTCTTTTCATTGCACAGTAAAGTTTAATAGCATTATTAAATGGAGCGAAATACTGTATATCACCTCACGCGTGTGATGTAAGATTGGATCTATTTGCATAGGCAAAGCAAACCATGTGTTTTATGGATTATTGGCATGCCAAGGGGATAATCAACAGGTTTGTCAATGAAACAAGAGATCCTGCATTGTATCACTGATAGCTTCAATGCTAGCAGTTACTTATCAGAACACACAGAGGGCAGGAAACACTGTCCAAGGGAAGAGATACTAATTGGGAAATGGAAAATCCAGACAGGCTTATCAAGAACAGATCAATACTGAAGAAGCTTAGTGTTGTTTAAAGTAATAATTCAATCTTCTATGAAACCTTCATAAAAACACACTGGTTTTGTTGGATCTATGAGCAAAGCAATGCCCCCTGCTTTAATCCGAGGATCAGAGAATGCTGCAGTCCCGAAAAGGTATTGAGCTGAATCTTTTAAAAAGGCCAGAGATTGAGAGATTTCATCAACTAAAAGGACAGTGCGAGTTCCTCTAGAAAATAGAAACGGCATGATGACTCAAAGGAAGACTCAACGCCTCAGAAGAGACACAAAGGTTCAGAGACAGTTCACTCACGGACACCCAATAATCAATGTGCTTTAGCTTGACAGCATCAGATGAGTTTCTGGGGCACTGGACATAAGGCCCACCCGGTCAATAAAAACAGCTCTACTTGGTCCACACAACTTCTGTCAAAGGTCAATAAAGAACAGTGCGTCAAAGGTTTTATTTTGGTTGACTGATAGATAATCTTGTGAGAGTGCATCCTGTTTTAGCAATCATTTAGGTAAATGCTATGTCTCAAGAGTGCTGCTTTATTGCAGGAATTCACTCTAAAACAAAAGCTATTCCTTATAAAGTGCATTTGTAATCAAGCTGTCAAGTTGCCCTTTATTTGTTTCATCATTGCACAAAATGGATATTGGGAAGCAATTTGCCTCTTCCCATTTTTTTGGACGTTTTCTAATCTTGTTCTCAAAGGAGTTAGTGAGGAAGGCACAGAAAGTCAATGAAGCATTACCACAACTTGTCAGTATAAATGTAGTTTAATGTCATTGGATTAAGATTCTTTGGAAATGGGAAGGTAAATAAGTAGTCCGTGTTTTGCATTTTATTGTCCAAAAAGCAGTGCAGGGCGTCATTTCAAAACACTCTGCTGACCTCATCCCAGCATTCATACACAGGAAGCTCAGCACACAATCGCAACAATGTTACAGTGGAACTGACAATGGTATCCTGAAGGCTCTTCTGCAAGTAAGAGACATTCCTTTATGTATTTTTACACCCACGCACAATATTTCACACAAACATCGCAGAGAGTACTACTGTATGTTTTCATACAATTGACCTTGATTTCAAAAAGCATCTTGTGTGTGCTGACGGTGCTGCCTGTCAGTGAGTGACTTGACTGTTGAGTTGTGTTTTTACAGGCGTCGCAGATTTACATGCTCAGCAGCCGAGAGACTTAAAGACAAGAGAGAGGGGGTGGTATTGAAGGGAGGGTGTGGGTGAGTTACCTATCATTTGATGCTGCCTCTCTTGCATAATCCCACGCTCTCAAATGGAGGGAAACTGCTGATGAAGCCAGTGAGCAGAACAATTGGAGACAGAAAGAGAAAGGGAGAGAAAGAGGAAGAGCAGAGACTGCCCTCTTCTTTGGTATATCAATGCAAATTCCTGACAAGGCAAGCCTCTCCTTGTTCACCAAGTTTGTGTTTTCCAGGCTCGCATTTTGACTGCGTCAGCATTCTGATGAAAGACTGTGATGCCCTAAAGCTCTGTTTGAATCCTTCAAGAAACAGTCAGCAATTGTCTCTTTTGTTAATATGCAACTTCTGCTATGCACCTGTAGGGAAACTCGTAAATAATCATTCTTTTAAGGAAGAAATGCTGCTTGTTCACCTCTAGTTTTAAAGCATAAAAGGGAAACTTTTAAATCAAAAACGTTTTGGATTTGACAAGAAAACTAGTATGCCTGTAATGTCCATTAAAGTCATTACTCTTTAGCTTTCCTCTCTGTATACTTCTAGTGCTTCACTTCATCCTCAGGGATGCATGAGCTCCAGAATCCTTTGGATCAGGTACAGAATCATCCTGGAAGGAATTAGCATTTCAAACCTGCACAACTTCAAAACTGCTCCCACTGGTCTGAATGTATCGAAACAGCCTCGGGCTGGGGCTTTCAGTATGTGTAGCATGAAAGCGTTTTCTATTTGCAAATTACTTCTGTAGAAATGGGTGCTGACCAGCTGGTACCTTCTGTTTATCATGGCCTTGGCTCGTTCCGAAATGAACAGCAGGAAACTCTGGCAAGTGTTTGCTGTTTTACATTACCAAACAACAATAGGGAGCCAACATTCTCCTCTGTTCACATTCTAGCTGCCATTAAGATTGGAGACCATATGAATGAACAACAAAAAATAAATAAGCCATATTTAGATTACTTTTTTGTCTTTGTACGGCAGGCTAAAGAACCATTTCCTAGCTAAAGGTCATCACGCACTGCTCAACTGACCTATACTTCTACTGTACAACAAAACCAACATGTTCCCTTTAATACTTGATCTGTTGACAAAATGGAGCCAAATATATCACTATCTTTTAGTAAAAAAAGGAATAATAACATGGCTAAGTCCACCTAACTGAGGGAACACTTGCACATGCAGCAGAAGCAGCAGAAAAGTGTTAGCATTAGCATGAACTAGACAGCTCAAATCTAGCTTTCCAATAGCTGTGATGGCAATACCTGACCAAAATTAGGGCTCATAGTGGAACATTCTAACAGGAACACAGTCCTGTAACTAAACTCCATACTTAGATTCAGTCACAAGCTGTAAGACAAAGACATGGCTTTGGTTCCACAACAGACAATACAACATTTACACCAACTCTGTAAATGGACGCCTATGGAAAAGAAAGGAACACATTTGTATACTTTTGATTTCTGACAAAGTTAGGCAACACATCTCTTCAAGTACTGTACAACACTGTCATCCCTTCAAATTATTATTGATCAATACAATGATTCTACAACCCCTAAATAACTATTCCTCTGTTTACAAAGCACTTTCTCACTGGTAGACACCCCTTCTTAAAGTTGAATCTGCTAAATCTGACTGTGCTAATCACTGCATTAAATATGCTGTGAGAAACATCCGCTGTCTCCCTAATGATATGATTGAACAAACTAGGACAGAGAATGCTGCCGCCTGTCTATTTAGAAGTTAGGCAAGCAGCCCATGAAATCAAACTTTTGCGTACTCACCAGTCTGGGAACCACTTGGCGAGAGATTGACGTATTGAAGGATAAGACGGTGCCCTGATAAGCAATGCTGGCATTTGTTTGAACATTTGCCCATTGCCTCCCTATTGTGGAATGAAACACTGGGTTGGAAGCGACCAAAGCCACATACAGAGAACAGTCCCCCACCTGTTCCCTTCAATGAATACATGCATTTTTTCAAAAGAATGCAAATCAAAGTGACTGTCTCCAAACAAAATGATCTTATCAAAGGATAAAGCCAATGCGGTAGCTGAAGGGAACTGGGAGAAATTGTTGTTTGTGATTCTTCCTCATGAAAAACCCAGAATAAAACGGAATGATTGCGCTGGAAGATCAGCCCCTTCCTCCTGTGTATTCTGTCAGATGAAAGACTCGTACCTGTTTTATCACAAACACACACACATTTGGCTTTGCTCTCTACCTTCACAGTCCAAGTGTATATCAAACACTCCTCTGCTTTACTGCAATTTCTTTCACATGATTTCCTTCCCTCTTTTCCATTTTCCTTCCCTCTGTATGGCGGGGAAGCGAAAACAGAGGTGGTACCTGGTGATTGAATTGTTCTTTATTCATGCCGTCTTCCTGTGTAAATATGGAACCGTCAAGTATAAACTGAGTACCGCAGCTGGTCGTCACAGAGAGCTGTGGAGGTGTGGGAAAACACTGGGAAACACACAATCCAACACTCATTCCTGTCACATTGTCCTGCCATTCAAACCCACACCCCTCCTCTAAACAGCACTAAACAGGAACTCAAAATAAAAATAAAAAAATCCCCCAGCTTTCAACCTGTTGACTTTAACACGCTCGTATTTGTGTGTTTTTCATGTTATAGACTGATTCAAATATAGATCTAGGTTAAATGCTGAAAGAAGTAATCAGCAATGCATATGTTAATTACAGATATGAAGATAGCAAACAGTTCCTTCATAATGACCTCCCTTGGGCTCCTGCATGGTTATCCAGCAGTGTGCTAATGGGGTTACTCCCAGTCCTCTGTGGATTTCCTACCACCATCTATGGAAGCACATAAGCATTATCAGAGTACACACTGAGCTTTTACATATTCATCATTACAAACATGACCTAAAAATAGTACTATTAAAATGCAGAGATGAAAGTTTTAGGAGCCTTGAACATCAGAGAGTTTATAAAAAAGACAAAAGAGTAGTCTAGAAGAAGGAAACAAAGAAAGTGGGCAGAGTTTATACTTCCAGTTATGGTAAGTTGTATATGTTGTATTTTATATTATTAATATGCAATGCTATCTTTGTGCAACCACCACCCTTCCTCATTAACTGTTAGAAATGGAACAGTGTAATGGAAACTACGGCTGGTCCACACATTTCGTACCTTTAGTGAATTCATATTGACTGACAAATATTTGACCGTTTCTTTCCTGCAGCTAAAAATGTTTTACGTTTTTACTTCATTATAAGTCGTGCGGGTTTGAAAGACGGAAAGGTGCAATAAAGTCATTCTGCATTCTAATATCTTTTTTGTTTGTTTCGCCTTCATTTATTGGGTGTCCATTTTGGTTTCAGAATAAATGGGCCCTCGCAAAAATGGACAGCGCCCACCTAGTCAATGAAATAATTTCCATTATTGGCTGGATTCAACTACAACTACTGTGTCGTAAATGAGCTATCAAATGTTACACAATGATATCCATTCATCTGAAGAAACACAATACAACTCAGTAGAAATATCTCTTTACAGTGTATCTAGTGCCTGCCCTGAATAACATATTCGAGGTCATCCCTATCTGTGAGTTCAGCACTATGTGTGACTTCTTTTTATTTGCTGCACAGTCACCTCTTTAGGACATTCAGATGCCTACATGTTTACTCCCCTGCCCCTCCTGCATTAACCCAGACCTCTGTGCTCTTCCCTTTGTTCCCTCTACATGGAGAAAGCTATCTTGACAGTAGGAGATAAGCATCGACCAGACGCTCCGAAAACACAAGAGCTACACTCTTCCCTTGCAGCCATGTCTTGTTTGTACACTGGGGAGGTGGCAGAATCTCATGTTTCAGCAGCTCTTGTCGCGTAGCCTCACTGCTACACCGTCTGCTGCTGTCAGCCCTGTATACCCAGTTGTTAAGAACAGCATGCATTGTGCAGTTGGACTGCTTTGCATCCTTCAGGTGGAGGTTTGTGCTGCTATAACAAGGGGAAGAGAGGAATAAATCAGAGCAGCAAAGTGAGGTGAAGGTCTTCTTCTCTTGGCTTCTTTTTAACCTGATTCTTTTTCACAGGGCTGCTTCTCTCTCTCATCCTCTTAACTGATGTAACATGACTCCTACTGGATATCTATCATGATCCTCATTACACCTCTGTTGTCCGTTCCCAGACCCACACAAGAGATCCTCTGTCTCAGGTGGTCCTAGATTCCCTCCCTCCGCCCTTTCATTATTTTTGAACCATCTTCATTTTTAACAAGGAGATTATTATATACATTAGAGAGGCAGCTCTGAATTAACAAAGGTCAAGCTTTTAAGTATTGTATGGAAGTAGATTTAGCACAGCTGGGTTCTAATGACATTTGTGTGGTTGAAGCAAGAGCGTGTTAGGAAGGAATAAAGGAAATCTCAAGTTATAGATAATATAGTTCAGAAGACAAAAGGGAGATAAGTATATCAAATGACCTTTAAAGGAAGTACTGCCACTTGATGTAAAAGTACAGTCGTTGTGTGATGCACAAACACAACAGCAGTGAATGGTTAAGATGCTAGAATCAACAGGCTTGTAAATTAAAGAAGTAAGTTAAATTCACTCAATTCTTCATCAATGCTACAGAAAAACGTCAACATTCAGACAACTTAGTGTTTAAGATGTTCATCAAACTCTGCTAATTTGATGGCATTTTTTTTGCAATCGAAGGCGTGCTCTCCACAGCAATCAAAGTCCTCTCTCAGAAGTTTGAATGGTTTGTGATGATGATTAGTTGACCATGTTGTGAAGACGAGGAGTGGATGCAGATGTGGCTAATTTCAATGGTGCGTTGAATGCTGATTGTGTGGCGCAAAGTGCTAGCAGCTAATCAATACAGTTAGCATTGCTAGCCCTGGTTTCTGCAGCTGGGAGCTCGGCACCTGCAGCCCTGCGCTCATTTCAGCTTGATAAACACGGCTCATATTTTTTCCATGGATTCAAAAAATGTTCCAGTTTGAGGACGTGGGCGTTGTTTAATTAAAGTATACATGTGTATCGTACAAAGCAGGGGCAATTATTCAAAATATAGATTTTGGCAAAAGTCAGAAGAAGCGTTTTGGGAAAAGACAACTTGCTGAAATAAGTGCTGTTAAAAAATATGCAACACTATTTTTTAGAGTAAAATCATGAGGTTGTTATTTGAAATATGTCCTCTGAAACAGTTCAAATGACCTTATAATGTAGATACCCAAGGCCACAACATGTTCTACTCATATTTATGCAAGGTTGTGTTTACCATTAATGGCATTGTTATCAACTCAACCGTGTTTCACATTTTGAAACAGGAATATAATTTAAATAGCAAAATAAGTACCTTTATTTGACATACACAGGTCCGTACAAAAATGTATAGGCATCTCACGAAAGCCTATGTGAAGACAATGCTCGCGGCTATCATTTCCCAGCCTTTGTTTTTCCCTCTTTTGAAGCAGGAGACGAGCCGAGAATGACTCCATTAATGCACAACCTATTTCTTTCAAATCAAAAGAAACACCCCACCCAATGTAATGACCACCTTTTCCCTCGCTGCCTCTGGTGCTTTCCTTTTACTCATCACAGGAAAGGAGGTCAGGAAGGTTGGGGTGTACTGTAGGGTATTGTGTGAAGTCAATGTGCACATGTGTGGTCTTATAATTGGCCAAGAATTTAAAAAAAAAAAAGGTTATTTTCGAGTAAAAGCATTTTTCTTCATTATATCCTACAGTGTGTCCTCACTTAATGTGAGCAGAGTGAATTAGCTTTGACTTCATTGTTTGAAATTGTTCTAATGTTCTAACTGCCCGCGCTGTTTAGAGCTGAACTTCTTCCAATGTGAATTATTCTTGCTATATTTTCTGTTATATAGAACGGTTAATATAAATGCTCTCATCCCTTATTTTCTGCAGCCTTGCTAAGTTTTGACCAGTTCTATATGCTTTTATATGTCACTCTTATGGTTAAAATGTTTTTCTCTCTGACATTGGGAGGGCCACTCAACAGGCCTTCAGGGTTATATTCATAACTCAATAATGTCTTTCTGCCAACATTGAGCAGTTCGTTATTTTTCCTGGTATTAACTGTGAGGTTATTTAACATTTATCCAGTGAATACGAACATGGATGACTATATTTTACTAACATATTATCTTAAATGAATGAAAACATTACATGAACATACCCTGCTATGTAACCTCAACCCACATTCAGTGTCTATCCGCAGATGGTCACCTGTTGTGGGAGTCTGAGCTCAAACCACTGATGGCTAGCTGCTGCGGCTGGACTCCTAATTAAGCCAGAGTGGAAACATTGTTGGCTAGCATCATAATGATGCTAATTGTTTGCATTGACAGAGGAAAAGTGCATCATGGGCATAATGAGATAATAAGAAGCTCTTATGCCTCCCCCAACGGGTTAGCACCTGCTTATTACACACTGAAAGCTATATTTAGTCACTGTAGGCACTAATATACATATAAGTTGACCATACACACACATTTGATGTCATTCAAGCTCTGTTGGATTTCAGTTCAGGCTATTAGTTTGTATGCAATGTTTAGGCTTTGTAGTAGAAGGCAGGAGAGGGGAGAGAAGAAGAGAGAGGTTCTGTAGGAGGGTATGGCCGCGTCGCCTTTCATATTCTCAGCATGAATCCTGCAGAAAGTCATTACCCGCAACAATACAATTTCTGCTCCATTTGCCTTGCACATTTTCCATCTGGCCTCTGAAGTGTGCCACCCTTCAGTCCGGAGACTAAATAAATGCCCCCGACAAACAAGTCTTTCAGCCCGTGTTTCAAACATGTGGTCATAGCCTCTGTCAGAGGATGTGTTGGGAATTCTCGACTGCCATGTTTTCTCATGTTTACAATTCTTATGCAACAATAGGATAAGGTCAACTAAAGGCTAGAACCCCCTCTGGCATGATTGCAATAAATGTCTGCCGGCCCATTGATTTTAGAATAGAGGTTTCTTGGTGTGACATCTTCTCCTATGCATTTGAAAATAAGGGAAACATCAGTATTCAGTCTTGCCTGGTTGGAAACTATTGGCTGCAGTCTGTAGCCTGTCATTTAGAAACCGAACAATGCAGTGTATCATTAACATGGAACAGAAGCTTCCCGTGGTACCTGGTGAATTGTTTTCCCTTTGAGTCTGAATTTAACTCACTGTAATTAAGTCTCATTGCTCTCCAACAATCAAAAAGCTTCGGGAAAACTGAGATGCAATAATAGACGCAAACAAAATACTTGTAATGAAAACTACTGTTTACAGTGTATGGGAACTATTCTGAATGGGTGGGAGAGCTCTCATCTTTCCCCTCAGCTCTCCTTCCATGGCTTACTTTGCCTTTCACTCTGTCTCTTATTAGCAGCACATGAGAGTGGGAGGAAGAAGGAATGCTTTCTGGCACGGGGGTCCTTTTGTTGTCTTGGTGACCGCTATTCAGCCATCTCAGAAAAATGCAGGGCCCTAATACATCATCACCCGGGCTCCCCAGGCAGTCGTGGCGAGGCTCAGATCTGATTCTCTATCAAACGTCATCCTGTTCCACAAACACAAGCCAGAAGCAGTAACCACAGTCGCTGTAGAAAATCTGCTTCCTGGCAATCATCCAGAACCTTAACATGCACCAGAAATGTTCCTGTGCTGCATTCATCTGCAGTTATTTAAGTGAAGATTGATTTTCTATGCATGCCCATTGGCTTTGAAGTGCTTGTATGCTTTAAATATGTCTGTGTTTTCCTGCAAGACAAATCCCCCTTCTAATTTCTGCGGCTGTGTGCAATTTTGGCGGACAGCCGTCAGATTTACATAGCGAAGTGGCCCACCTGCTCTGTGTTTGTCAGGCGGAGGGAGACGGATACAGAGTCTTTGTTTAAGATCGTAGATTTGATTAGAAGATTACTAATTCATCCTTACAAAGCTTGGGTTACCAGAGTGCTTTATGTTTTGGGATTTAGTAAGATCTTGAATTTCTATTCCCGCGCTGATGTAAGTAGATAGCCTTATGTAAATAAAGCTATCTGTAAAAGCTACAGTAGACTACTTGGGATAATGATTCAAGGAAGCACAAGACAAACACAGTAATAACTTTCCAATAAACATGGCGTTATGGAAAGGTCTCCATTAACTGAGGAATTTGCTCCTCCAGTGTCTGGCTCCCCAGCTTTGGAGAGCTGTTATTGCAACAAAAGTGAGGTCTTTATTCATAGTTCTTCATCTTAATTGATGTTAGCATTTCCTGCTAAGAAAATACACCAACACAGGCTGATGTGTGTGCACGTGAAAAGCACACACTTAAACAATCGCACACACTGAGCTCCTCTGGCTTTATGAAATCTTTCCCTGGAGGCTTAGTGACTGAGAAAGTGTCATGTAGATCATTTTCTCATTTCTTCTTTTGAAGGAAGCTTATTTTGAGATCCCCCCCATTCTCTCTGAACGCTGAAACTAAAATGACTGGAGTGAATGAAGACGCTCAACAGGATATCATAGCTGTCAAGGCGATATTACATTTTCTGAATTGTTTCTTGGACCATTGTTAAATTGAATTACACTGCTACCGAATGATCAACATCATCTGCATAAAAATATGTATTCATATTATGCAGGGATTTCATATCTAAAGTTGCACCATTTCTCGCTGGTAAAGTTTGAACGCAAATGTATACAGATGTCATTATTGATAGCGTCTACTGCCCCAAAGCACTGTTTGAACTATATTCAAAGTCATAGCATTGAGATAATCATCCCAACTGTGAGCTGACCTATTCTCAATGAGGAAACCAATTCAGTCCTGCTTCTCAGATGTGTCATGTGAGTCCAGTCTGGCAGGGGATGGACAGGAATGAACGGAGCGATAAGGACGTCCAGACCCAGACGCCCACTGCCCGTCGCAGAAAGGCAGACGTGTGACAGATCATAAAATTAACAGGCTGCTCTCTTTTTTTGACACATACAGAGGGACTGCACAAACAGACCTGCTGGCCAGAGATAGCCGGCAAGGCAATCACCACGAGAAACGGGGGGGATGGGGGTAGAGGAGATGAGGCAAGAGCAGGATGGAAAGACAAGCTACATGTCCTGCTTATGAAGAAGTCCAGTTTCCTGACATCTTACTCAAAAAAAGTGTTGTTTTAGGCCATTCCAAAATAAGTACAAAACTAATTTTCTTTTTCCAATCAAACTACAGCAGCATTGAACAACGGACCGCATACACAGGTTCAAACACAGTGTACAAGCAAACGCGTAAGAGTGCCACATTTATAAGCACTAAACTCAAAGAACGTGTCAGTATTTTACAGGATTTTGATCGCAAAAAAAGAGAGCATATGGTACATTTGAAATTTGACCTGATTATGGTCGTAGATTAAACATTGGGAGGTCAGCAAAGTTAGTAGGATTTATCTTCTGGGGACCATGATTGTCTTTATACATTTCATGGCTGAACATATATCATTCTGGCCCAAAGTGATGCAATGACAAACCAACTGACTGAATAAAAAGTGCGGACACGTGTTAACTGTAAAGGATCTGTGAGGGATCGGAGCAGTGAAGATCGCTCGGGGTAACTGGACAGCAGCAGGGAGGTTTGTTAACATTCATCGAGGCAGCCAGAGGTGTCGTCTCCCAGATATCATTTAAAGATATCCATCAGCCACATCTAGTCCACCTCTGAGCTGCTCTCCAGGCTGACCAACAGGCCTCAACCGTGGCCATCTCTGCTCTGGCTGATAACCTCTCACAAAGCAGAGCCCCATCGTCACCGCTGGCCAGAGCCAGGCAGTGTTTGGAGCACATTTTTCGCTTGGATGGATCCAATGTTTTTGCAATTCTATTGACTCTTGCTGCTGATCTGAGTAAGGAGAATAAAATGAAATGAGGTGGCAGAGGGGAGATGTATAAACCTGCTTTCTGTGATGGAAGGTGAGATTGTGAGGACTTGGGAAGCAGGCAGGTTTAGGCTCCAGGGTGTACAACCTGTGCTTGTACTTTTGCTCTTACACCGCTGAAATGTCAAATGTGCCCTTTTTGCTCTGTTCAAATGTTATTATTTTTATCACACAGTACAAGCCCCAGTGGGTTGTCTGTCACTCACCTCCCTCAATCACATCCAATCATACAGTTTCTTATCTAGCTCCTGGCTTAAAGAATATCCCATTTTTATATACTTAAATGTCATTCTATATGCTGTAGTGCATTTGTTTCTTTTTTTGCGTTGATAGGAAATGACGTAACAGTGAAATCTGTTTACTCTAAATACATTTTTATAAGTATTTTATTAACAATGTAAAGGTACTAACTGCTTAGTGTCTGATCATACCATGATTATGTTTGTATGCCCACAGATTTTATGTGCTGCACATATTGTGTTACTGTAGCTGGTACACCAACAAATGGTCTCACAGCCCAGCATTGCTTTTGGGAATTTGACACAATAGCTCTCTTAGCTAGCTTTCATGCTACCTGTCTGCTTAGTTGCTAACAGGACAAATCATTTCATTAGCTTAGCACTAATAAGTGGTTTGCTATTGGTCAGCGTGTGTTCACTTGTCAAAGTTGAACTAGAACTAGAAGCAAAAGATATGGATGGATTTACTTCACCCTCTCAAGGGAATAGATTTTGCTCCAAACCTTTTCTTTCCGTGCAGATTTAAATGACTATGTGGCTGGAAATTGGTTTTGAAATGACAACATTAATGTTGACATTCCAACAAAAGGTTGTTTACAACGTCAATGCTGCAATGCCTGCATATTATTCAGAAAATATAATCTCCAAAGCACTGATTAATATGTATAACTCCTCAACCTCCCATACAGAGAGCTGCTCTCTCCACCAGAACCAGCACAGTTACAGTACCGTGAAGAGAGCCCGGTTATGAAATGCCACATTGAATTTGGGCATTATATTGAGACACTGAAGTATCCAGGCTCTGTGGGATTTAAAACGTAATGAAAAAAACAGCTCCTCTCCATGGCCTGTCTCATTTGGCCCCCATGTCCGTTTCCCATAATGCCGAGCTACAGGGAGTCAAGTGCACTGAATGGTCCTCACCCTTGGATCTAATATGTGCCCCACGCTGTTGTCAGAATGACTTAGCCATTACCTGGTGAGAGGTGCTAAGCGTCACTTAGGCTCACAACAGAAGGTGAGTGTGGTGGCTAAGCAAGCTGCTTTGCAGGGAAACGTCATGCCGAAGATGACACTTACAAAAACCGGTGCTTACTTTTTGGGATGTGCAACGAAAAACACTTCATACATGCAGCCTTCCATCTGTTTTTCTTGTCCAAACCCTCTTCCATTTCTTGCCAGACATGCTCTCATACCCACATGCTTCGCTCTTGTTCCTGGGCCCGCTTCAGCCGTGCACCATCCTGACTGATGGCTCCCTCAGCAGCACTCTGAATGACTGTTCCCATAACCATTAGAAAATATGGAACATGAGCGCTAAGCTAGCATTGAGAAACATACACTGTCGATTAATCAGAGAGGGGGTCTTTCCCCTCTGATAGTGGCTGCTGTATTACATGGGCACAGGGGACAACTCAACACTGAGGAGGCCAATAAAACAGCACATTCTCTTGGAGAACTGAATGCTACCAAGCCATCTACCGTTGCGGGAGCCTGGTGATGTACTGGGTCATAAAAACACAGCGACACCCGATACCAGATGCCAGCAGGGGGCCACGGGTCTGGTCTCATCTCCGCTTTTCACAATCTCTCTCATTTCTAGGGAGGCTATCTATGTGCAGGGTTCAATTCTAATGAAGTCAGGAACATTTGCGTGAATGTGCTGGAGATATGTAACTCTATATCCATATGGGTTTTTGTGGAACGCTGCAGCGAGCTAATTGCTTGAGGTAAAATGACATCGATTCAAATGAATTTAGAGAACTTTTTGCAGCTGTCAGCGCAACTCATCATGCATTGTGATGACCTGTTTTTGTGGGAATGGGAAGCCTTATTCACGGATAAAGTAAGCAACATGGCCCTTTGCCTAACTAGGAGTTTGGGGGAATAATATGTAGAGCAAGTAGAGTTGTGAACTAGAGTCTTGCACTGTTGAATTGATGTTTATTGCCAACAAATAGCCAGGCACAGACTATACCTTATCCTGCACATGAAAGCCTGGCCCGATTTCAAAGTTTCCAAAGAGAGCACAGTCTGAAAAACACCTGCGAGATAACACTCAGGCAGGATTAAACTGCCATTTGACTCTCTCTCTCCTTTTCTCACTCCACCTTATTCTCCCTCTCTCTTTTTTCATGTGTTGAGTCTCTTAAAGACTGCGACTGTGGCATTCCTGCTAGCTCCAAAGGCCGACTCGCCGATATCATTCAGAAGAGAGCCCCTCGGATTTCTTTACTTAATCCAATATTTATGCTCTGTGTGTGTTAGCGAATGCAAAACAGTTTGTGCCTCCAACAAACAAGACACACGGTCCCCAGATAAATGCAAGAAAATACAGGAATGGTTGGAGAGGAAGAAAAAAAAAGGAAATGGGGAAAATAAGAGCATTACGGGAAATTCTGCGGGTAATGTTTGAGGCTCACGATAAAGCAGATTGCCGGCCAAGGGTGGAATAATCAAGACCAGGAAGTGAAATGTGTACAACCACCACACATCTCCACTGTTCATTTGTTCCACTGCTTGTTGACAGAGTAATGCAAAGGTCTGTTAAGAGCTTATTCAAATTGCAGTAGGAGTGTGTAAAATCACATTTAGCAAGCGTAAAATGATATGTCAACATCACATGACCACATTTATATGTAAAAAGTAGTCCTGAAATTCCTCAAAGGAGGTTCATTATAAACATATTCATTATTATGATATAGCTGAGGATTGAGTGCACAAACTACTCAAGCATTCAAAGGGTGATGCTGGAACCCTTTGAGGAAACTGTCCATCTGTAATATTCTGCATCCCTTTGATCTCATCAGATGTTCTCAGAGGGAGCTGTGTGTCTGATTGTCCCGGCTCTGGCATATCCACGGCTAGCCATGATGTTCTCCCAGAGGGGGAGCATTGGGTTGTCTCCTATCTGCACCCTCCTTGTAAAGATGAATTGGTCAAAGGCCTCATCTTCAGCTGATCCCCCCCCCCCCCCGGCCCACGCCTAGAAGACATTTATGGTCACGCTGCCTGGTGGGAAGCCTTGCGTGGCTCTAGAGAGGAAGAAGGACCCCTGCTATGGCTGTCAGTGATTCACCCCAGTATAGCTAACACATGACTATTACCATTTGTTCCAAGCAAGAAAGCTTTTACTGGATTACTCCAGACTGTCCACAAAATATTGCTGCATATTGCAACATTTCTTTAATAAAAACAACTCATCTCATTTAACTAAGACAGTTTTTCTATAGATACCACCGATGCTCCATACGTGTGAGTCTTTTCAGCAGCCATATACAGCAACAACAGATGAAGCTTGTCCTATGTGACACCACCCACTATGAACACAGATAAACACATGCACAGAAACACAGATCTGTTTGCAACATGTTGCATTGCATTTCTATTGATGTTATGCCCTGCATCACTTTAAGAAAAATATGCACGTAAATGTGAAACTTAAGGACCTATAGTATAGTGTAGTGACGTTTTCTTTTAATTTGGGTTAAGCAACCCTTTACACATCCCTGCTCATTACCTTATATAAATACAAAAAAAGAGACAATCCCTTAAACAGCTCTCCCACTTTTCCATGACCTCAGGCATGATGATGTGCACAATGAGGTAGAACGTCATGTAGACTTAAGCTAAATGAGTTGTGAGGGCATTATTTATCATCAAAGGGCTTTCTAATTACACTTGATAGTTTAACATGTTGAAGAGAACACCAAGAATATGAACTTTAGCAGTTATCGCCAATCTGTAGCTGAGGCAGAATTAAGGATTGGCCCTGCACATAATCACATGGCACAGGCAATTATCAAAATAATTAGAATATGAATTAGAATTTCTCATTAGTGCACCCTGTTGTTTCAGGAAATGAGTTGAAACCAAGGGAAAGCTTCAGGTCTTTATCCTCCCTAGCGGGGGTACAGTTTGCCCTGAGAGCAGGAGTCATGGCCTGGGGAAAGTGACAGAGCACATGGGGAATATCATCAAGAGGACGAAGAAAAGAGAAAATCAAACAGAGATTAGGTGGAGTCAATGTAGGATCAGGCAAAAAGAAGACTATGATTGGGGAGTGGTAAGTGTGAGCTAGGGGGGGTATTTACATAGTTAATGTGTAACCTACATTTGTAAGCACGAAACTATGCCCACACCCATCATCTGGGGTCCATCTAAATCAGGGGCCGATAATGCTTTTGTGAACTTCCCGCCAATAGCGACGCTTTCAGTGTCCTGCTCCAAAGCTTCTTTCGGCATGCTTTCTTTCATTTGGTTCTGTACTCTTATCTACCATATTTAATTTAGTCTGAGACCATTCTGCATCCCTTAAGACATGGTGTTGTAAATTCAGTTGGAGCTGGATCTTTCAATTAGCCTTGGCCTGTGATTGTCGATAGAATATTAATGCTACCCTCCATTCCCACCACCAGTTGCAGCGTGTTGTTTTTCACCCCACAGCGTAGTGTGGAAGCGGTAGACCCAATTCATTTGAAGGGAAGGTTAGTGAATAATCAGCAACGGCCTTCCATGACACTGGATTCCACTGGAGACTGGGCCAGGTGCTGCAGTTCACAAAGTTATTTATTAACCGAGATCAGCATTCAAATTTATTCTGCTGCCACAGCTGCCATTCCCACGGTCATCTCGCAGCCGCCGCAGAGGGACCGTGCGTGTTTATCATCTCTCCGTCGCTCAGTCTTTATCTCTCGTCGTCTCGCTTGTTCTCGTTTGTTATTTTTCTTCCGCCTCTGAATCCCCCGTCTTCATTTGCGCAGATTGAAAGTCCCAAATAAACAAAAGTAGAGAAGTCTTGAATTCAAACAACAGTTCTGACACCGGATGACTTCACGAGACGCCATACATATTAAAAAGCTGTGTTGACAGCCACAGTCAAGGGATGTGAAGTCCTAGTTTTTAGGCAGCATGTCTCAATAAATAATTTGCCACCTAACTCTCAATTGTATTGTTAATTTAAAAATAAAGTCCCTGCCACAAGTCTCATGATGTGCATGAAGGCTGTCACTGCATTCGATAAGGCAAACTCCAAATGCAACACCCCAGAATCCATATGGGTTATACTGTATATATTCACACTTGTCAGACTGCGCCTCTGGAACAGCTTTCTGTAACCTACATACAATAACAAGCAGCACAATAACATGTCAGGCATCAAAGAAATCCCACTGGCTATCCAAGGAAACCCATTTCCCTTCAAATCAGCAGGCTCACAAACATTTTACAAACCCTTCCATTTGACTCCCTTTGAAAAATATATCATCATGTTTGACAAATAAACCCACACGGGTATAAAAAGTGCACCCGTCCTATTGAGTGTGGTGATTGGCCATTTGCATGAGTGACTTGAGGTGTCTAAACAGTGAGGAAATAGAGCGCTGCCTATTATAGCATGCTATTGATACCGCTGCCTTGTGTGCCTCCTCTGAGTGCAAAGAAACGCCTTTCATCTTTTGTCAGGGCACACAATGCTGCGTGTATTGTGGGGTTTTTTTTGCAGCAGGAAAGCTGAAATGATGAGATGTTCCAATGTGCCATTGTATGTGTTCCTATCAAGTTTCCATATGGTACAGACAAATGACTGCAGAGGCCTACACAGCTGGAAGAGGCCGTTCTCTCGGCGCCGCAATTTCTCTTTTTACGTATTCTAGAAATGCATACTGATGCAAGAAACAATGATAATGCTCTTGCCTTGGGGCAGTGCGCTCTGCAGTATCACAGTGCACATCCCCGTCTATTCAGCAGCTTCAACTGGGGAAACAAAGAGGCTGCAGCCAAAGAGAGGAGTGTCCATTTGCCTTTCACCACCTCTCCCACTAAATGACAGTTGAGATGGAACCATGGAAAATGGCAGGTACACAGTGATTATGGAGAATGGAGTCTCTGATGTGCCACACTAACACTACCTATTTGTCTACACAGGCATTTATGCAAACTGAAGTTGCTCACAGCTATACATTCCACTTGAATTACTCTATATTGAGAGACATGGGACATTTACGCAAGGAGATATTTCATTGGAAAATAAATGTTGAATGTATGATTTCAAGGATAAATATTTGTAATATTACTGTTATTTTGGCTTGTCGTTATGATGACTTTGTCACACCAGTTTACATTTTGTTGTATGTCTGGCTAAACTGGAGACTTATTAAAAACCTGTATGAATTCTCATGCATCTTGTATGACCAAAACTACATTGTAGTAGAAACCAAAACGTCCCTTTTAAGACCTACAAAATTAGCACATTCCCTAAAGATTATTATGGTCAAAATCAATATTCAGGCCTCCCTTGTAGACACAGAAGTCGTCCACTTTAAAGCAACCTTTGAACTCTATTGTTTGAATAATGCACTACTTGACCGACCTCATGGTATCACATCACGCTGACCCTGTACATCTAGGTGCTAACAGGTAAAGTGAAGGCTGTAAGCCCCCCCCCCCCCCCCCTCCAGTCGCTCATAAACCACTTCCTCCAGTTTGTAACTGGAATTAGCTGTCTGCATGTCGACCTTGCCATGCTCCATTGATTTGGATACTCAAAGCTCAGGTTGTCTGCATTTATTAAGACAGGAAGCGGATTGGGGGGGTCGGTTAGAGTTGACGGGTCTGACACATGACACCAGGTACCTTCCCTCGGTGCTTTCAGGTCTTCTGACAAAGGTCTAATAGGCTGTGACAGGCTATCTGAATGGAAAATGTTAATGATTGAGTATGTTAGCGAGATGTTACTGGGGCTAGCTGATAGTATCAAAGGGTGTGGGGGGTGGGTGAGATTGGAGAATGTGACTGGATAGTCAAGGTCCATGATAGCTCAGGATGTGAAAAATGGAGCAGAAAAAAGGAAACACAATATGTGGGAGAAGAAAAGAGAAAGGCGAACATGTTTGTTTATTTTAAGTGGGTTTAACAATATGCAATTACCGGCTTTCAATGGGTGCATTTAGTCCATTTTAGATGGATTTTTATGTGAAGTAGCAATCAGGACATCAAATTCAGCAAAAACAGTGCAAGTTTGAAAAGGAAAAAAGGCTGATATTTCAGTTATTTTTGGTAGTAGAAAGAAATTCTTTAGCTGCATTTTTAATAGCTTTCAGGCATTCGTCATGAAGCTGCAGGTCAATTTTGCCAACAAAGAGGAGTTGCATTTAATGATTTCCTTAAGTGACAAACCTTGTATATTTAGAACATTCAACCTTGAAATTACAATGGTAAAAGCTCTAACTTCATAAAAACCAAAAATGTAATTTAAAAGTATAAAAACCAGATGATCCTTCTGTCGGCAGTCAGTCAAATGGTACAAAAAAAGTCAATACATTATATTTTTATACAAAATCACTCCCTCACACACTAACACACACTACAGACTGCATAAGGTTTTATCCGTGCTTTCCACCTCACACTTCATTTATCCCCGTGCATAGTTTCAAGAATTTCCAAATTACCTCTGCACACAGAAAAGGGAGGACATTACTTGAGTGTCTTTCTCATTTACAGCAGCATTATAGTCAAATTGAATTGTGTTCAAATGTGCGGTGAGGACTCTGAAATTGCCCTTGCTCTTGGCTTCCAATCAAAAGGTACAATGGAACATAGCAGGGACGCTGCTTTCTCCAGCCCTCAAAAGACCTTCAAATATCTAACTGTAATTACTGCAACAGCATTCACAGAATTAGCTGCCATATTCAGCACATGCAGGGTCATTTCAATCCATTTTCGAGTAAGTAAGGGATAATAGCTATATTTTGTTATGTAGACGCAGGAAGGAGTCCACTTCTTCGGGCTATGAATGTTTGAAAATTAGTCTCAATTTATAAATGGTCAAAAGCTGGGGGCAGATTTGTGCAAGTGTTTTGTTTTTTTTTAAATACGGAAAGCCGTTTTGTCAAAGCAGGTTAAGTTAGTGCTGCGATTTAGATCACATATTCTGCCCCAAAATTGAAACCTGCGTCTGTTGAAGACTGTCCTCACCTGAAAACGATAACTTTAGTTGTTAAGAACTAAGATCGAATTTCAATATTGCACTTCAAATTGAATATCTTATGTACAGTAGATAGAGTCCCTTTGCCTGCAGTTTATGATTCCTACCAAGTGTCCACTTAGGATATCTTAACTTCAAAGACAATCTTTAAAACGTTTATTAAAGGTGGGGTATGTAAGTTTGAGAAACTGGCTCGAGAGACACTTTTTGTTATATTCCATGGAATGCTCTTAACATCCCGATAGCAATGAATATCTTAAGTGCTTTGACAAAAAATCCATAAAAAAAATGTCATCTGTGGAAGCCGTAGTACTGTAAAAAGCACGACCAATCATTTTAGCCGGCCCGGCTAAAATAACTGGATGGCCTACCTGCCTGTCAGCCTTCCATCTGTGCACAAACTTATCTCGTGCCCTCATTGGTCATGTTCGTGTGTGTTGGAGGAGGGGCTCTGTAAGGAAGTGGCAGATTTTTTCCGGCTGTGTATTTTCAAATTCTTGCGCACTCGAGCTGGTTTCTTCAAAATTACCTACCCCACCTTTAAGGTTTAAATTGCTAAAACTAAGAACTCACATTTACATGGGTATTCCTTTGAATGCCTTTTTGTATTTCCACACCCAAACAGAATTTTAGGTCAGTGGAAACTGAAAAAAAAAAAAAAAGAAACCTGTGAACTCAAGGACTTCCAGAAGGTCTCTTTTCATTGATGACGTGTAGACATTTTAGATTTTGCGTGTGCACTCTTATACTTGAGCCATCACAGAGGAGACACCATTTCATTCCAAACGATTACCGCTTCCTAAGCCCAAAGCAGTAAATCTTAAGCATATCCTTTCCCATTGTCTATGCTGTTGTCAGGCAAAGGCACCTGTTGAATCAGACGCTGCATGATTTGGACTTTTGCAGCATTTTCTAAAATGAGTCACATAGGGCATGTTAACAGACAATATTGATGGTCCACAGAAACCAATTCTTTAAATCATATTCACCTAAATATATTTGTATTAATTAAACTCTTGCATAAGAAATGATGACTATAGACTTTTAGAAGTTTGACACGTTTGCAGGGGATAAAACATTAAAGGTCAAGGAAATGAACAGCTGCTGGAGTAAGAGATAGAGTAAAACACATATTTAAAACCTTTTTGAAGTGAAAACATCTTGATCAGACTGGTTCTATGCACTCTTGCTATGCTATTTCAGGCATTGTGTGTCCTTGTATCCATCTTACTCCAAATAATGAAGCCCTATTGATTTTCCCTTCAAACCTCTGTCCTATTAGAATGTTCTCATCAAATCTCTGATGGGGCCTATTTCCAAGATGAGATGGAGCAAACCATGCAACCATAACAACAGAACCCCTTTAATATAACCCTGAAAAGGTACCTACAAGTAGATGGAAAAGGATGGAGGAAGTAAACAGGGGCCACAGGCTGAATGGAATGTACCATTACATCGAGGGTTTTAATCATAACCAATGTTACTTATAAATGCAATCAGTCCTATTTTTTCTAGGGCTCAGGACGGGCCCCATATTGCCACGGTAACTGATTTCTATTAGCTTCAAACAGCTGAGAGAACCAAGAGAAGAGTTGGGGGGTAGATATGCAAGCAGTGTTGACTACAATGGTACACCACAGGCTTTATTGAGCATAGATTTCTTAAAGGTAAAGACAAAGGGCCTTTTGTTGTTTTTGTTACGTCCTGTACATTATTATTGATGCCATCCAATAAGAAGTCTTACTCATTTTCGTATTTGAATCCTTTCTAAGGTTTGAGAGCAGACAATGACCAATTTCCATTTATGGAACCGTGAATATGAACCAGCCTGAATGCTAGAGCACTTTAATTATATTCTTCTAAGAAGGCGCATTGGACAATAGGTTGGATAACATACTCAGAGCTAGGTAGGGTTAGGACATTAAAAAGCTCTGGTAACAATTGCTTTTTTAAACCTTTACAAACCAACGTCCTCTAAGCATTTAAAATCTAGGTTTTTTTTGTGTCACCACTCTTGTAAGTGCTTTACTTTAATAGTTGTAATACTTAATATGGCTCCTCTCCTCCCTGGCAAAGAATATGAAGGTGTTCATCTAAAAATAGATCATAATGTCACCAAGCTGAGGAGACAATTATCCTCGTCTTCCCGAAGGTTCTGGGAGTCAGACTGTGCTAACCACAGTTCCACCTCTCACCCAGTCGTGTCCTACATGTGAACATGACTCCGCTAACTCAGCGACTGCAGGTTGAGAATGTCACCCATAGCCATTTTGCATAAGGGAGGAAAAGACCTCACAGAGAATGAGGTCTATATCTGGGTGGTGAAAAGTGAAGGTTTTTAAGTATTTGATTCCCTTTAAAAGGCTATGGTAGCGCTTCTGTTAAAGTAAAGGGGATTGCTGATAAAAAGAGGAGGAGGGATGAGAGTGTGAAAGCATGAATCATATAGAAAACGTGTGTGTGTGTTGGAACCTCTCAAACAGCTGTGCTGCGCCTCATAAACACACCAGAGAGACAGGTGCTCCTAACATGGAAATATAGCCACCATGCCAAAAGGAGAGGCCCCATTTCATGCGGAGCTGTGGGACGGGGTGGAGGAGATTCACGGTTCGTCTCCGCTGACCCTTCTGTCCTTCAAAAAGATTAGCCAGAGCACATCAACCTGGAGCCAAAATGGAGGGTGGCCGTGGCTGTCTGGGTTCATCCCTTTTCTGACGTTTGGAGGAGAACATGTAATCAGTGCTAAAACACGGCGGAGGGAAGCAATACAAGAAGTACTGATGCGTAAAAGCGGCCTGCATGCTAAATGCTGAAGCCTTCAGCATTCTTAACAGCTCTTCAATCAAATTGATGCAATTGCCCTTTTAACAAACAGCTTGTGACAGGCCCCCGATCCCATGCCCTCCCCGCTTGCTCAAAGTGAAGTCTGATTTCAATATGAAAGTGAGGTTTGCACATAATCAAGAAGGAGGGGGTCCAGAATTGGACACACCTGAGTGGTTTGGATGGAGAGCTTTTTTTCATGAGGATGTCCCAGATCAGTTTTTTTCTCTTGACTTCCTGTTTACCATAAATTACAAACAGGAGCTGAGATAATGAGGTTTCAAACTAGTGTCAGCTGGACAGATACATACATGCTAATGCTGTAGCTAATGTAAATCTAGCGCGCTACAAAGGAAAACGGGTTTGGAAGTTTCACATGATTTGAACACAATTCGATATGAAGTGTAATACCAAGACGGGCATGTCTGCACTGATGGGGCTTTCTGACGCCTACACGGTGTTATAAAGCAATTTCATTTTGGCACAACAAGAAAAAGGGAGGAATGTTCTCTAAATATACACCACAAAACATGCTAAATCACAGCCTCTCTCCTTCTGTGTGATCTTATATTAGACGGAAGAGAGAAGATGGAGGACACACAAAGGCGGAGTCAGGCCAAGGCTTCAGAGATCTCTCCGCATCATGCTGCTGGGTTAGGGGGTTAGCAGGTTGGTACATGACATACATATCCTGCAAACTGATGCTATTCTGGGCACCTGTTTGGTGGCTGGTTGGAGAGGCAGACCCACAACACTTCAGAGCACCTGAGCTCTTCACAGGCGACAGTGGCTGGCATGCTAAAGTGGATTTTTAAGAGGGAACGTTGACGCGCCCTCTGCTTGTCCCGCTATATGACTTGGAGTTCCTGTTTAGAGTGTCTCAATGCTTCAGCTTTACAAAACAGACTTATCAAAATGATCATCTTGGTATAATTGGAATTTAAGTGGCAATGACACAATTATGGACTAAACAGCCTCAATAGAGTATATTGGCAGGGTCTGATAGGGTTGTTGATCAATACCAATGACTTAATAAAGACTTCTGGCCTTCAAAATATACTTTTTGGCCCATGCTGCTTTTAGAGGAAAAATGTCACTGAGGCCGAAAAACAAATCACCAATCAATTCTCTCTCCAAGTGTTTGCAGCATGTAGATGTCACCCAGCACTAATAAGCTAGTGGATTCCTTCTTGTAATGAAGACAGTCACTTTCATTTGATCCTAATTGCCTATTCCACAACGCTTCAAAGGTCCAAATGATCAGAGTTTACTCAATACACCGTAAATGGTGTAGAAATCAGGAATAATTGGTAACAAAAGCAAAGTTTAAATGAAAAGGGATTCCTGACTTTGTTAATATGTTTGAATTACTTTCCTACTTTTGTCAGGCAAAAGACCATTGTTACACTGTGTTGTGATGAATAAAGCATGATGAAATGTCCACTTAATCTTATAGCTTTTGAACGAATGCCTACTTTTTAAATTGGAAATGATTAAGCGGCAAATTGGCTAAAAATATGTTTTTTAAATAAAGCAGTGTGAAAAATTGCATGTAATTCGGTATTAGAGTGAGGTGTGATCTCAAAAGTCATGAAAGTAATCCTGTGAAAAAACACAGTGTAATGACAACAGCCAATTTTCCATAAAAGCACTTAGAAATGTTTATGCGTTTGCTCACATATACTTAAGCACAGGAAGCTCTCTCAGCTAAACCATAGAGACGGTGCCATAAGGATGTCCTAATGGCGTCTGACTGACGTCTTCAGCATGTCACATAAACCTTCATTAGCAGTCCCGCAGTCTACATCCTGACGCTACGCTCGGCAGGTCAAAGCCATTACAACAAAGCACTGCCAAAGACAATAGCATGTGTAGAGGTAGCTTTGGCTAAAACCGCCCCTCTATTAGATTAGGAAGCCAATGAGAGGGAAAGAGGATACCTCATAATGATGTGTCGCTGCTGCCTGAAAAGGCATGGTCTGTGATGAATCGGAAGGTTTGGCCTCATAAATTATAATTATTTTGTGCCAGCACGGTTTGAGTAAGCCACTTAGCATCGCAGCATCTATCAGTCCCCCCATATGGCACAGAGATTAACGCTGGACATTCTTTCCTCAGAAAAATGTCATTAGGTAGAGGAAAGAAAACAGAGTGATGTGGTTCGTGGTGGAGCAAAGAGCCTGCAGTGCCCGTATAAAATCAGACCAATTGTAAAATTGTCTTTGAAATGCAAGCACTTCCTTCAGACTACTGTAGACAATATTTGTACCTCCCTGCAACTTCTCCACACTCCAACCTGAGACAGCCATGATTGGTGAGTCCCTTAAATAAATATGTTCCTAAACTAATGTTTGCTTTCACATATTGAAATGGTTTAAAACCATTCCTGAGCTGCCGGAAGAAACACCGTCTTTGACATTTCTATCCTTACAACTGTTTCGTTCTCCCCAACAGTCAAAATGTTATGATGTCAAAGTTTATTGAGATATTGATCTACACCGCCTAACTTAAACAGTAGACTAAAGACAGGAAACCCTTTTCTTCTGGAAATAGCATTACACTAATCGTCAGAACTTTAGGTATTTGTGGCTCACTGAATTATTTTGTGGTTTGAATTCCAATCCACTGCCTGGCTGCTCCACATATAGAATACAAAATGGAAAACAGATACAATGCTTTGGTAATGTCTTTCGAGTAGAGTGACATGCTCAGACAGGCTTCTGGAACTTGCTCTTGGTTTTGTAATTTCCAATTAGCATCCTAATTGGATTTTAACTAAACTTGTTTGCAAATCCATGCGGTAAGTCATGCTTTAGCTAAGACTTGCTTTCTAGACTTCTATGAAAAGAGTGAGTGAATGCATTACAGTTAGTCCTTGTTGCAATTGTTGTATAAAAACACCTTACATTTCTGCAGTAGAAAGAATAACCAGGCCAAAGAGACAGACAAAATAAGAAGAAAAGAGACGAAATCAGAAAATGACAGGACAGACCAAGAGAATAACAACAAGAAAAAAAGAAAACTCTAAGGTCGATTGCTAACATCACAACCAAGGGAAATGCTGCTTCCTGTCTCAGTATGGCGCCTGTCCAGCGGCTTATCCATGGCTTCCCTGATGTTTTTATGTGACCAGACAGCAGACCGCGGGGCACGAGTTGCTGTGATAGCAAGTCCTAACATCTCTTTGGTGTTTTTCTCTGCCCCACCAGGCAGCCAGGCTGAGAGGGAACCTGTTGTTTGACGCGCCGTAGGAACTTTAGCCTCGGGAAAAGGTGGCTGTAGATTTGTTATCAGCAGTCAAGAGTGATTTCCAACCTTGCAATTGTAGAATCAGCTTTTAATTGTGTGCATGTTTAGAGTTGTGCTGGCTGCCAAATTGCTCTTGGTTGGCTGTGCAAATAATAAGGTTGTTTCTATATTTTGATCAACAGAGTACAAGTGATTTACCAAAAATTATTTCAATGCACAAAAGCCCAGATGTCTACCTGCAGTGAAAAATATTTTTTTATGAATTATTAATGCCAGTACTCAGTGACACTTGTGTATACAATCCCTGCCAGCACAGGCTAAATCATGACAATACAAAGCAGCTAATCTGGCAAGAACTAGTATTAGCAGGAGAACCCATAGTTGGCACACAAGAGGGCTATTCATAGTTTAATAGCACTCATTTATTTCACTTTGAACAGAACCAGACTAAGTTGTTCCTGTTGCTTGCTCACACATTGTGAGAAATGATCAATAATAAGTGCTGACATTTTGTTTTCAAGATATCCTTCGAAAGACAAAAACAATAGGCGCTTTCACACCAAGTACTTTTCCCAGGAATAGTTCCCGGAACTTTTATTTCCTGGAACTATCTAGTAAATCGCGTTCACACCGGAATAAGTCCCTGAGGGAGCTTCTTCTTCTTCTTCTTCTTCTTCTTCTTCTTCTTCTTCTTTGGGTTTACTGGCAGGCCGCAAACAACTTCACGGCGTATACTGCCACCCGAAGTCCCCGGCTGGAAGTCCCCGGAGTTGGGGACTGGCTTCAGTAGAAGCTGCTGGGAGTCTTCCCAGCAGCTTCTACTGAAGCCTTTGGAGTAAATCGCCAGAAGCGCAGACACCTCCTCATCACTCCACCGCTCCCATGTTTTCTTTTGTGTTGCCATAAGTTAGACTCTCTCCGTTGGTGCGCTGGGCTAATGCTAATGCTAATAATGCTAATGCGAGCAAATAAAATGGCGGCTTCACAAAAACTTTTCAGAGTTTTACGGGGCGTGGTTTAAAATCCGCCCAGCCAATCAGAAATTGGAACCTTTTTCTCCCCAGGAAAGTCCCTGCTCTCTAGCAGGGACTAATAAGGGGTGAAAAGGTTTGCAAAAAAAAGTTCTAGTTCCAGATCTTTTTGGTGTGAACGCAAAATCCCAGGAACTATCAGAACTATTCCTGGGAAAAGTACTCCTGTGTGAAAGCGCCTAATGTGTTAGTCAATTTTTCAGTTGGCTACATCCTGCTTCCCTACCTTACAGTATCTGACACTCAAACTCAACCCCCTTGGTTCCTACTTAGAATGTTAATATTTTCGAAAGGCTAACTGCAGTGTAGTTTCAATTCTTATAGGGGCCAAAGAGGAGCATTTATCTGGAGCTATTTTCAGCAGCAAATTTGGAACACTGGGAGGATTTTCTAGGAGCAGGACAGTGTATGAGTAATTGACCCCCAATTTAACTACAGTCCCCACTCATGCTCAAGCACATCTCAAATTGTATAAATTGTTTGTGTGTATGTGTATTAGCCTATATGTTCGTTGAACTACACGCTATACATGAACTTTGACCATACAAAAAAACGGAAACGCTACAAATGCTTTGCTGTTCTAGTGGAAGGTAGTACATTACCTTTAAGTGCCTTACCAAATTAAAATTGCCCAAAAACGTAATGATTTGCAGTCTAAAGATCGGAATCCAACTGCAACCATATCTTTCATATCCTAGGGAAGTCCAATGACCAACCCGGCCTTTGTTTGTTTTCTCTCAGAGATCTCGGCAAACAGGGCTAATATAAGATGATGGTGCAGTACCTCTAGACATTGAAAGGTGCATTTATTGTCTGGCATAGATAAGTTTGAGTTGTAGCGACTGATTAGTGATGCCCCGTAAATAGAATCCCTGGTTAAATATATCTGCTGAGGCCTCTCCCTTATGAATGGGCTACTGTAAACAACTAGACAGTCTGTCCATGCATAATTGTGTCATGTGAGTATTGGTGCTAGGTAGAAGGTAAACAAGTTTTGCCCTGAAAATCCTGCAATATATAAGTGAGTTTCCTCTCTTCACGAGTGCACTTGCCGTGCGCCATTGATGTAGAGAGGAATAATCAAACTGCTGTATCACATTCCACCGGGATATGAAATTAACATTACAAACAGTACATCCACAACACCTCCTCCCAGCGCAGCATCTCTGCGGAGTTGGCAAGAAAAATAAGAACAGGCAACGACTAGAAACAAATTTTTCACCTTTGGGCTGTATGCTAATTTGAATGATCTAACTAGTATCTGATTTGAAAGTGCCTGCTGAAAGTGAGGAGAATGAAAGGGAGCGCTGGATCAGAGACGATGTGAGAATGAGTCAGGGTGAGACAGACCTGATACGGACTCTAATTATCATAAGCCATATGCCTGCAGCCTGTGGAGTCGCTGCAAGGTAAATAAAGATGATGACAAATAACACTGCACATAGTACCAACACCGCCCCCTAACTCCTCTCCTTTCTCATCAGAACACGCAGGCTGCCAACCGAATTAGCATCAGCTGGCTGATACATTTGTAATCTATTCTGAGCATGGCAAACAATACAAATTGGATTTCTAATTTATCCTGACTCATTAATGCAAAGCAAGAGGAATGGAGTGCTGCCATAGTAACGGCTTTGATATAAGGAAACTTTCATCGCAGAGCTCAAAAGTATCTCTATCTTCAGTGTTCAACAGGAATTGGTATCAAAGTGAGGGCTTTTTGTGAAATGAGTTTCGACATATTTAAATTTCAACAAACTCTCTGCTCCTTTTATATTGTACACACATCCACAGTCACACAGGTTTGAGTCGTGGCTGCAAATACTCACACCTTCTCTTACAAACACACAATAAAAACGACATGACTAGAAAGAGAACAAGTGATTCAGAGTCTTTGAACGCGCCTGAGGCATCACTCATTGATTGGCCAGATTAATTACAGGATAGCTGGCAGACACTACCTTTCTGCAGCCAGGAAAATGAAAACAGAAATCTGCTCCTGAAGCAAATTCAGAACAGCGGAAAAAAAAGAAAAAGAAAAAGAGAAGAGAAAATCGATGGGGAGGCCTCTCAATGCAAGCACAACCTGAACCCTCACTCTTTTGATTATCCAACTCCCAAGAACAACAAACCCAATTAATGATATCGCTTTCTGGCTCCACTGAACCATTTTTCCCGTCCGAGATAACCTAGAGACACCAAACATGCTGATAAATGGGCCGTAAACTCCTATCCGCTAAAATAACAACACTGCCTAATGTGTCCACTAGAATGCTTATCACAATGTCATCATTATTGTGTTTGCACTGAGATTACGATGTTGGCCAATGCTGTGTGTGGAGTATTATGTCCATTATTTAGCTTCGACTTGACATTGAAATCTTTTATGTGTTTTCCCTAAAGCATTGTTCCAGCAGAATGAGTTCAGCAATGAATGAGGTGTAGGATCAGATTACTTTTGACAAAATAAATCTTATCCACTCAAGTGGTGCTCCAGTGACGCATGAGTCAAACGTCCAAAGATAATGGTATAAATATTTGAAATCATAATGTATAATGTGTCTAGAGAGGGGAAGAAATGTGTTGAGGGTATTTCTGACAAGTATGACTTGTATCTAAAAGTGTTAGAGTATGTACTTTCAAGGTTATCAATTTGACTGTGATGTCTTTCATCATATCAAAATGGCTACATTTTAAGAGAGATGTACATGATTAGCATAAACACACAGTAATACTTGAGAGCAAACAATGAAAGTGTGACTTATTTTTACCAAAAATTCGTGTTGGGGGGGGTTTGCTAATGGCGCATTTCCACTACACGGTCGGCCTCGGCCACACTCGGTACGGCTCGGTACGGCTTGGCCGCGTTGGGCCTTAACAGGGCCGACTCACTTCATGCTGCGCTTCCATTACAGTTTAGGAACTGGGGTAGTTACTATAGTAACGCAGTGTAGGCGGAGCCGTGACGTCATCTTCAATGAGAAATCCAGAAACACAACACAGCCGTTAGCTGTGAGCACTCAGAGCTCACAGCTCCTTATATATGTTCAGAAACTCGACAAAAGTTAAACAAGTACAAACCACAGACTGCCTGTGTCATGGCGAATATAGTCGCTGCTTTATTTATGTCTGTATAGGCCGTTGTTGTGAGTGTGGACGGTCGGGGCATATACTGCGTTAGCTTAGCCAATCTCCATCTAGAAAAACACGAATTTTAAAAGGTTTTTCGCCTGCCGTCTGTCTGCAGACTTGACAAAGCATTAATTCATGGTTTTTACTAACCGGTATCAGTATGTTGTTACTTCGGCATCATTTTGAAACGTGTATTACAATTAAATCACGGTCAAATATGTCCATCTTGTTGTAGTTCTAGCCCTCTTGCCAGCGCTCCTCTCTCTAGTTTAGCATACTCAGCCCTGTTTGTTGGCCCCGATAGAACCACAATTTTCTAGGGCCAGAAAAGAGGGGAAAAAGTGGCCCCGCGCCGTGCCGCGCCGGAACGAGGCCTAGTGGAAGCACAACCAAAAAAGGGGACGGCACGACACGGCACGCTTAAAGCGAGCTACGCGCTGCAATGGAAATGCGCCATTAATGTACCAAGCTGGTTTGAACTCTTCAAGGCTGGGTTCCAAATCCCTTACTGTTTTATACAGTTTGCATTCAATTGGGACAAACTGCATTATCATGTTGTGCCTTAAACGTTGACCCTTCATGATAAGTCATCATCCCCAAAAGCTAATGAACTTTAGTGGTGTATGTTCAAGTCATGAACAGGCCTTTTTCCAACGTAACCTGTAACATTACATAGAAATACAATTAGGCAAATGACACAGCCCTTGCTCTAACTTTAGAGCAGATAAACACACAGTTTAACAATAAGCTTTGTATTTTTGGCTTTAGAAAGGTAACAAAAAAACAGTACGCCTCAAACTCTTCAGATACAGAGTACTGCTTTGAATAGAGCCTCATGTGCTTTGTTGCAGCATGTTGAGACACCCAAAGCTCAACAGGTCTGCCATGCAGAGTTACAGTTGCTAAGCTGTGATTTAAAACGCAATCCTACAAATACTTTTATTCAAACACAATGAGCCATGTGATTTCAGTGTGATACAGGTTGGAAACCTCACACGTCGGCAATGTTTACATGGAGTAAACACACGGGTTAGAGATAAAAGGCACAATAGAAGTCACCAGTCATTTTCCACTTCACCAAACATCTGAAATTGTCTAAACCTTCACACCTGATTCAGACAAGTCAGGCAATTTACTCAGTTGCGTCTTTCCCGTTATCTCCTTTTCTCTGTCAACAAGACAAGATGAACGAAAATAAAGTGTAATTTGTGTAGCCTCTGACACTCCGCCATGATTTTTCATTAAAGCTATGAAGCAGGGTAAACAATCGTAAAAGGAAATAAAAAGGTGAGTGTTTCCCCTGTTTGGAAATTGGGGAGATTATATTTAATTGTGAGGACATCCCATTCTCTGGGATTGAGCTGTTGTGGTGAGAAACACCGGTTGCCATGTTTCCTCCTGTACCTTCAATGTGTTATTGCTTCCACCTGTGGGACATACTGACATTGTCCTTCATGGTTCAGCGGGTTTAAGTAGATTTTTCACCCAGGCAGCGGTAAGCCCACTGTTTCCATTCAGGTTTTAGCTCGCCACAGATTGGTACTTTATGGTACAATAAACTGCACTGCCCCAGGATATCAAACAAACATCATATTTTTCTCTGTACCAATTATTCATCTCCGACCCCATTAAATCATTGGGGTTTCATAACTGACAAGAACATACCAACCTTTCTGCCAAATCCTCTTATAGAGTTTCTTTCGGTTTCCCTCTCTGACCTGATCTCACTGAAATACAGCAAACACTCAGAATTGCATAAAGAGACTAAAGGAATTTGCCTCACGTGAAGCTTAGCAATACAACGTTTGTGTTAGTCAAAGTCAAGAGCTAAAAACTGTTTTTTCAAATGTGACATTTAATAGAGCAACTTCCTTAATGCAGCTCCAGAAGTGAAAGTGGTTGGTTTGAAAAAAGACAAGGCTGACTATGGAAATGAAACCATAAGTAATTGAGAAATGTGTATCAATCACATGGCAAGTTCACGTCCCTGTGTGTGTGTGTGTGTGTGTGTGTGTGTGTGTGTGTGTGTGTGTGTGTGTGTGTGTGTGTGTGTGTGTGTGTGTGTGTGTGTGTGTGTGTGTGTGTGTGTGTGTGTGGTGATATAAAAGATATAATAAAAAGGTATAAAAAAGACAAACCATGTTCAATCACAAAGTTATAAATGACCCTGTTAAAGAAATAATCCTAATCCAAAAATCCTAATTTTCATAGCTAATAACTTTATTTTTGTTACTTACTTATTTTCCCTTTTTTTACACTGGCTTTAAGCAAACAGTTGTGTAGCTAAATGTACCCATCAATGTAATTAACTGCAAACAACGAGAGACAACCGTCAAATATCTTCCCTCCATGATAATGAAACACACTTGACTATTGGCTCATTTTCAAAGCTTCATCCTTGAAAATAGTACATGGTTTGTGTGTTTGATGACAGTTTGCCTTTACAGATATACGGTATATCAAGCACCTACTGTATTGCCGTGAGCTTCTTGTGGCAAAGGTCATGGCTGACGCTCAGCGCAGTGCTTATTCATGGCATTTATCCTTTTTACTGTCAGTTAGGATCACACACACAATGCCATGATAGGTTATCCATACCATTAACGGAAGACACAGAGACGACAGGCGACAAAGACGAGGCTGTCTGAATTGTGAGATGGTAATGTGTTTACGAGGAGAAGAAGAAGAAATGGAGGGAGGGGATCATGAAATGACAGCAGGAGAATTGAAGCTCAGCCCTGGGATTTGTCTTACATTTTCCTGATCTTGTCCCCAAGCGCTCCCCATAATCACCCTATGTATTTCATTTTTATTTGGGCTCTTGCTGAATATGTATATATATTCATTTGTGCCGCCACTGGTGTTTGAGAGGGGAGCCGTGAAGTGCATCACATTAACTGTATTGACATAAACAGCTCTTTGGGCGCATTGCCTCTGCCTTTGATGAGGGTTTAAGTAGGAAGCCATTGAGAGACTTATTGAGAAACGTTCCCACGGGATCAATAGATTACAGACCTTACTAATCTTAGTGAGCTAGATAGCAGAGCTCATAAGGAAAAATGACAGTCATATCAGCAACACATGGTGCAACATCACTCCTCTCTGCCCTCAAACTGTAATTATTCTTCACTTTAATATAGGTCATGAACGAGCAAGCACAAGCAATAGTGTCTGTTGTTTTCCATGTGTTCAGTACTGTATTGCTTTGAGGCCCATATGTAGTAAAAGCATCTGTAATGTGTCGTCATGGCTTCATTTTGACATCTTATTAGGTCTTTACTCAATTATTTTTGGTGCAGCTCATATAGAACAATATTGTTAGGCTATGGTATTAACCCCACACCATGGCTTTCTGAAAAAAGCTTTTTTGAACGAATGACACCATGACACTTTCCAAAAAATGGTCTGAAACTGACTGTAGAACAAAGCAGCAGAAATGATCTATACATTCGTAATCTTTGTCTGTAGTCTACACATTTCAAGGTTCATTTGTGAAAGGGAAACTCTAGACAATGTCTGAACCTGATTCTCTTGATAGTGGCCTGAAGTCATTGGAAAATTAGTGTTGGATACAGGAACTACACAATAAAACATTCTACCAAAACGACTATCTTTCCCTGACCGAATGTGCTTGCTACCTAAATGTTCCCAAACTCCCAACACGTTAGCGCTCCGAGTTGTAGTGGTGAAGTTTCAGGTTTTGATAGCAGCAATTAGGTATCAAAATATGTCATTTGCAGGAGAAAGGGACGGTAGAATATGTGTCGGTTTCATTATTTCACAATATACAGTATGCACTCTGAATGGGTCCGAGCTAACCCTCTAGTAGTCTAAGAATGTAATTGTGTCCCTATGTCCCTTGCCCTACCCAAGCTCTGTCCTATCTTGTCCCTCAGAGTGAAGTGAACAGTGGTTGTCAGATCAAGGTGAAGCACCCAGGACAGAGTCCCAATTAGAGCTCTCTGTGGGGGGAGAACCCCTTCACCATTCATCACACAATTTCAATTAAAGCCATCTAAGAAATGATTAAATAATCAGCTGCAGACTAATGGAGCCATATATCCTTGTTAAGGGAGGACATTGGTCATCGGCTTGGGAATGTCTGGCCAAAGCCAGATGTCATGCAGCTATGCCAAACGAGTAGGACAGATGACAGAAAGCAAGAGGAGAGTAATGAGAAACAAAGAAAAAGGACGCATGTGAGGCCGGGGATGGAATACAAATGTGAAATCATCGCAGGGCAAACTTCTCCATGGTCACATTGTGGAATGCGCTCTCATGTGAGCTTATGGGCGAAACGATGGGGTCAACTGTCCCCAACATGCATCAGCTGACAGCGAGGGGTGACACAGGAAATGTCATGATTGATTGTTTGTTCGCAGTAATGCAGAATCCTGTTCCTGTCAGTCTGCTAGCTACAGCATACAGCTTCAGTGTACAGATATTCATCTGGACAGCAGGGTGGTGCTGGGAGATGGAGTCGTGGATGGTGACAGACAGACTTTTTTCCCCCTCTGCACACAGGCTTTAAAATATCCATTTCAGTAGGTTTCATATTTTCCATCAGCATGGCTTTACTCTGAAAATAATTACAATTTCTCTTTGGAAGCACATGATTCTCACAAGAGCCAAATATTCCACGATTAATCTTCACATGCAGACAGTTGATCGCAGAAACATTGCACACTAAACCCCCAGACAGTTAGACAGGTTGGGTTAAAAAGCCGTCTTTATCAGGCGCGCTGGCTGCAGAATGGAGGTGACCCTGAGCAGCGCTCCATCTTCCTGTTGTACGGGTGCACATTAATGGTTAATTGATGTCACAGGGGACTGCTGATCAAAGGCTTTCTAACCAGCCCCCTATTCAAGCATGCTCCACTGCTATTCTATTAGCAAGGCAGGCTTGTCAGACGGAGCTGGGAGCGTGGGGGGGCGGGGTGGGTTGTTGTTCACGTCCCTCGCTTCTCTTCTCACTCATCTCCGTACAAAACAGATAACCCCCCCTCCACACACCCCACCCTGCCCTCCTTTCTCCATGATAATTAGCCCCTGCCATATTCAGTCCATAGCACACAAATATGCACACACACACACACACACACACACACACTGAGCTGCCACCGTATCTGGAGCTTAAAGTGCTAGTGTTCTGTCAGCCATCAGCAGAAATAGAGGCAAATCTTATTTACCTCGCTGGGTTTTGAATCTTTTCTCCCCCCCCCCCCACCCACCCACTTCCATATTTATGCAATTGTTATGATTTCTCTCCTCACTATTGTCTGTTTAACCAGATTTCCTGTCAGCATTCATGCTAATGCAGTTAGCAGTGGCCTTTTAGGTGCTTGGGTACAATGATTGTTGTATTTGGAGTGATGGAGATTTGTCGGCAGTTCTCTGTCAATCAAAAGGGTACAGCGAAGATGACATGTCATATTCCCGTCAGAGGAAAGAGGTTAGAACCCCCCCCCCCCCGGTATTACAACCCACAATACCTCATCTGGCAAGATGAGGTATTGATGCTTCAACACCAACCACATCAAACGCTGCATTTCGGTTGCACTTATGATTTTGTTTTTGAGTAGTCAAATTAGTCCTATGTCAAGATAATTATATGCGGTTGAGTTTAGAAGTTAGCTTTTTTGTGTGTGTGTTTATTTGGACATATATCTCTTTGCAGCTCCATAGTCATAGTGAATAATAGGGAAGTCAGGCCTAAAACTCTGCTGAAACAACTTCACCAACAAGAGGAACATCTGTGCACCTGGTACCCTGGGCAGACCATCTCCTCCTGGACATTTCACCCCCAAAGCAGAGCCGCTGCCACAACATGCAACACAGAGCAAGCACATGCACTAAGTAGGCTTTGTGAGGCTGTAATATTGTGAATTTGGCGGGCGGCCTGGAATAATTAGTGTTGCCCTGGGTCTGAGTTACTGTTTGCTGGGCTCGCAGAACATTCCCTCTTAGGCTCTTTGGCTGCCAATTAACTCACACACGCACAAATGATCTCGCATGAGCCCTGAGCTGTAATCTCATTACAGTCTGGAGTGTACATGCCTCATTTCTGTGCATCTTTAATGGCTCGCCTTCTGATTTCCATGATATTCCACAAACACAGATGTATCTCTGATTGTAGTGGTTGCAGGAGAAAGTGTAATGTCACACCTAAGGCAGATAATGGTAACTTTATTAAGTGAAGGGGAACCTTATAACACATCTGCAAAACCATGCCTTGCCAGTGGATACAATCTACTCACACACTTGTATTCGCTTTAACCAAACACAAAACTCCTGCAATATGTCAAGTGAATAAAAGGCATCTAATGTTTGATGCATCCGGGCCGCTGGTTTGAAGGCATACTGCGCGCTGTGAGAGCGGGGCCAGCACAGCCAGTTATGCATCACAGAGGAAGCTGGATAAACGCATCATCCTCATCGCTCTCGCACAGCCATTTCCCAGTAGTAGGTCTACTTGATGAAGTGCCAGATCCCCTCCCTGTTATTCTCTGTGCGCCAGCCAAGTGTCCACATGCATGAGTGTATTCATCAGTCAGGTGGCACTCGTCTGGCTTTTTTTCTCTTCTCTTCTACTCTCTCTCGCTGTGCCCAGGTGTGAATGGGTATTGGGCTGATTTATCTCTTTTGTGCTGCTTATCAGTGAATTGTTGCGATAACCAAATGAACTCCGGTAATACAAAAACGTACACTCTGATTAAAGATGTTGTTGGCATGCAATTATGTTCTGTATCACGTTTGCAGGGCATACTACAGAAAATAATACAGAGCATGCAAATATTTACATGATCAATGAGTCATCCAGGAAATCCTGGCCTATAATTGGTTTATGTGAAAACCAAGGGGGGGGAAGGATAGAAAAACATTCATGGCATAAACTACAAGAGGATAAAAAATAATTGCAGTAATCAAAACAAAGCCTGGAGCCATTGGCAGATTAGCCCGACTTTTCTCCCTCTCTGACACCTGCAAAAGCCTTGCTGTTGCTTTGTTTCTTTTATTTGGGGGCCAAAATGATTAATGGCAACAAAATCAGGTCTTCACATGCAGCATTCCATGAAGATCATTTTGAACGCTCTGTTTTTTTATCCATACACATCTATACCTGTAATTACACACAATCCCCAAAACTGCAGTGGGGAGAGGATAGAAAACATGACATCCTGTCTCCACCCTGCCATTACAATACCTCACCTAACCTTACATCAACCCACAACACATTCATCTTGCCCCACTGTGAACCCAAAACACTGTCGAGTTCTCACATCACAACTCCTTTCATTCAACGGTTACTCACTAAGCCATCAAGGGTCGAAGTAATGAAAATGCCAGGATGAAGGGGCCCTCTGATGAGCAACCTTGGAGTTCTTCTCACAGCACTTCAAAGAAGAAATTCATAGAATTAGCTGGTCAATAGAGGGGGACTGACTGCAAATGGCAGATGGAGCTAATCATCATGCTAGAATAACATTTGCAGAGACAATGAGTCATTGCATAAACTTTGGACTCGAAAGTTTTTGTCTGCCGGTGTGCCTTCACAGCCAGACGGCCTGACATCATCACTGGATGTTTTCATGATCACATGAAAATGTATTCTTTCGACAAAACACCACTTATACAGTACTGTTTGGCAATGTGCAGCATTTAACATCTAATGGTACAAAATAACAAGAACAAAATCTTATAGTACGCTAACCTGATTTGTGTGGCATTGAACACTTTAAGTCTACATTAACCATTACCAACTCCTATTGGATGTAAGAAAATGTGGCTCCATGAACTATACACTGGAAAACTGGCCCATATTTCTTATATGTTGCATTAAACCAACGTAGCTAGCCAATCACAGGCCACCCAACAAATAAAGAGTAGTCTGGATAGAGTTAGTGTTTAACTTAATGTTCATTTTGCCCGGAGGTTGGGAATCTTGGGATTGTCACGCTTTGATTCCAATAGTTGCTGTGCTGTTATTACAGTTATGTCTCCAGCTGTTAGGGAACTCCCTCTGTGCTGCAGCAACAATACTTCCATTATGCATGAATCAGTATGTAGTCTTACAGATTTTGGTGGGTTATTTACAGTAAAGAAGAAAAGATTCTTCCACAGGTCACAGAAGGTCACTCTGAAAGGCAAGCAGGGTCACAGAGCACCATTCAGACCCTATAATTATTCATTCAAATTCCTACGTTGACATCAACACAAACACTGTGGATCTGCTGTTTCACTTATGTGCATTACATCTAGGGTAAGCTGTATTTTGTGTGTCATAAGAAAGGAATTCCATAACATCTTTTCAGCATATTCAAGTGGTCGGAGAGAAAACTAGACTTCTGCTTCAGAAAATCTAGAATGTGACTGCAGACTGTTGCAAATCAGAGGTCATTTTGGGCATGCACATACCATTATAAAAAGGTGAAAGACTTCAAGTGTTGGCAACAAATGAAGTGAAACTCTTTGCCTGTATTGTAGCTAGAGCTTTGAATCCCAGAATGCCATTTGAAAAGGCTTTGAAGGCCCCAAGGTTTGCAACGAATAACCCTTAATGAAGCATTTGCCCATGTCAGTCTGGTCGGAGTGGCTTCAGACTGAGATAGGAAAGATTTATGGATTTTAAAATTATATATTTTTTTGGCCTACCATTGTGATTTTTTTCCCAAGAAGAAATTATTGAGTGTTATTCGTGCTACTCAAACAACAGCAGGACAAATATATATGTTATGAGATATGGGTCAAAGTAGAAATGTTGTGTTCTTTCAGTTAGACAGACATTAGACTATTTGAAATGTCCCACATTGTCCAAACACAAATGTCTCACATTTAGTTTGTTGTTACTGGTCACCCTACATAGAGAAGTAATGAGGATAATATCAGAGCAGGGAATGTACACTTATGTAGTTAGGAGGCCATATTACCAACTCTTGTACTGTAATGTCTGCCTCTTGCAAGGCTTAATTAAACGTGATATCTTAATTTGCACACAGCTGTACCACAAAGTCATTATAGAGTATTTTCCAAAGACTAAGCAGAACATAGTGAAATCCCCCAACTGCCTGTTGACTGCTAGGGTAAAAATAGCTCATTTAAAAGCCAGTGGAAGGCTGTCTTCTTTGAGTAAGACTTCTAGTCTGGCCTCTTGGGATGAGGCTCACTGCAATTTATCACAGTCACTAATTATTCCTGTTATAAGCCACCCTCTCTTGCAGGAAGAAAAAAAACCAGTAAAATACAACAATGAAATCTCCACTTGCATGAGCGCTGACACAAGAGCAGAGCAATGAAAGCGCCATATGTCTGGATTGTGTGCTGCTGGCTGATTATAAGACATGTGTCTCCTCCAGAGGGAAATGAAGACTTGTGCTATTTAAGTGGAATGTCTGCTTCCAAGTCTTGTGTTGGAAAAAGAAACGTGTGACTGTGTGATAACTGGTCCCTTTTAACCCATCATACTGTCCTTATTTGGGAAATATCTGAAATTGTTTGCTTTACAAATGTTAAATCATTTCTTCAGATGACCCCAAATGTCTGATTAACAAAGAATACAATGATAAAAGAGCCAGACACACACAGAAAACATGATGTTATGCTATTTTCTGTTCAACTCAGACATAAAAGAAGTTAGACCCTTAGAACCTACTTGAAATTCAGTGTCTTGGTAGTCTTTGAATGTGTTTTCGCCTTCATTATGTTGCAGCACATTCACATTATTCTAGGTCAATGGCTCCATTGAAGATCTATCTAGTAGAGAGATCAGCACAGGAGCTAATTACACTAATAGGCTCTGGCAAAATGTTAGATACCAAACTACGAGCTACAATCCAAGAGCTGATAGCAGACCACAAGCATTCATGTGTTTTCTTTTGCTTTCATCTTTAACAATGTTTCCACACACTGCAGCGGCACATAGACTGGGAATCCCAAGTGTCATTTTATGCAGATGTAGCACTTGGGAGGCACAGTTCTAGCTTTAAATAAAAGCTCTGTTTTAGGTGTACATATCTGCCTTATCAGTAAACAACAACACCAATATCTACTTATGAGCTTTATTGACAACTAGGCTAATACAAAAGTGGCAACGACATGTAAACATTTCATCATGACAAAAAACTGTTGTTGACAAAAGGTAACACTACAGTATACAACAAAAGACTGGGTGTGAGACACAGGATGATTACATTTGAAGTTTTGCTTCATTTATTTCAGAGGTGGGCTATGTGTATGGTTTGCCAGTTTGGGTGTTTGTATAAGGTATGTAAGTCAACACTGAAGGGACACAGGCTGCAAAGTGGGTCAAATACATCATGTGTTATTTTCTCAATAAAATAATTGATATACAATCATTAATAACGTGATATTAATTATTAAAAAATAATTGGACATATTAACTAAATACTATACGCAAAGTCCTATTCAACAACCAGCCTTAGTCTGTGGAATTACCGTGTCCTTTTAACTCATGTAATACATATATCAAATATTTTGATGGCAAAGTAATCCCTTCAGAAGTTGCTTTATCTTCCTCAATGTGTTGCACTAATAGGCAGCATGTTGCACTTCAGTGACGTTATGTTTCCTGAATTGTAAGGAGTGTTGCGTTACCAATATCTAAGCTGCTTTTCTAGAACATGTAAACATGAATGTGTTGGCTTTTGATTGATATGGAGTTTGAGAATGAAATATGTGCAATGTCCAGTAGAAACAAATAAAGAATGAACATTAAAAAATAAAATTATGTCCAAACAAAGATGGCTACTGCTCTCACCACAGAGAACTAGGAAGATAACAAATAAAAAATGCATTACAATGAAGACAATAGCATTACAGTGACAACACATTGTTACGGTTTCTGCACTTAAAGTGTGGCCTACGGTGTTATCGTGACCAAAAAACAATAAGCGTATTGTTTTGTTCCTGTTAAACAATATGCCTAATAGCTGTGTTTCTTTCAGGTCATTTCAAGTGTTCAAATATTGCAGAATATGTATTATGAATGTTTATGGGATGTCCCAGGCCTCAATGTAATTATTTCATATGCTTGGCCATTTTTGTATAAATACATTCAGTTATCTATTTAACTTTTGCATTTTTTAAGACTTGAGCAGAGCTGGAAAGGTAATCCATTTGACATGTTTTGTCACCTACCCTGTTTCAACCTAAATCTGTGTCTGGATCTATTTCAAAAGAAGGTGACATTACAGAATCATCCATTTAAGGATTATATTGAAAATTATTCCACAAGCACACAATGCCAAATTACATTATCAGCGTTCCAATAAAAAAAGGATTGGGATGGCATGCATTTTTGTTCAAGAAATCAGTGTCACACTGGTTGCACATTGACAATTTTACCCCAAAAATAGCCTCCTTGAACGAAAATACAACCAGCAGGTTCGGTTTCATCAAAGCAAAATGCAATATAACATTGTATTTAAAAAGAGAGTTGGGCCATAGCAGTGTAAGGAACTCTTTGAACCGTAGCACATGCTCTACAGTACATGCAAAATGCTATCCTTACATGTTTTCTCAACATTCTTGGAACAATATCTACACTGGGTTGGATATTGTTTTTACACGCTACTCCCTCGTGCCCAACAGTCAATAAATAAATGTCGCAGCACGTAGAAAAATGCTTTATCCATCCCCTCTGTGCAGCATGCGTGGGAGTCCATCTGTTCATTTCAATAGCAGACGTGAACGATTGCAGTGCTGGGATTATTATGCACAGTGACATAGGAACTGCATTTCAAGCTTATCTTCCCAGTAGCCATTCATATTGCCTACTTGGCCAAGTATCCTGCTTCACACCCAAGTAAATGATTAACCAAGAGAGGCTCAATGATTACCAGCCAGCTTTAAGCCCAATCTCACAGCTTGCAAACACACATCCATTTAAATGTTGTCCACGAAGCTACTGTATACACGAGCATGGCTCCGAATTAAAATTCAGCAGTATCAACAACATTCATTCATCGAGTTTAACAATAAGTCAACAATGACAATGTGGGATGATTCTGCTTGATAGTGCAGATATTCAATTATGATGGATTGAATGACGGCTTAGTGTGCATAATGCTGTCGCTCTTCCCTATTGGCTTGTATATTTTTGGCTTATTGTTTGCTGCCTGCAAGTAAATTGTTAAAGTGGTCTAATAAGCAAGTTGCTATTCTTCCCTAAGCTTCGAAAACACTCAAAGCTGTGTCTTCATACAGTTGAAATGTATCCAAGTGGTTGGATAATGGCTGAGAAACCCTTTCCTCACATATACTGTATGTTTAATCAACTTTCTTTCTCTTTCTATTGGACATGCAACCTAAGAAGCACATCCCTTGAGCCTTCGCGTATTGGTATGCCAAAGCAGGATTGAGAAGTAGAAAAACTGTCCATCAGGAAAGTGAGAAGGAAGTTGTTTAGTGGAGGAGAGACATGAGGGAGTGGAGGGGTGAAATTGCATGCTAATGGCCTCTCTCCCCCAGCTGTGAGAGTTGCAGCTGTCTGGGGGTCCTGAGACAAATACAGGTGGCTCATGTGGGGACAGCAGCATCCAAACAACAGCTCACATTTTTTCCTTGCACACTATTTGGCCAAAACAAATTAATTTGGGAGCGCTTGGGAAGGAACGAGATACAGCTGGGTGCTGGCTAACAAACATGTAATGTATTTTCAGTGTGCCGAAGCCTGCTCTGCTCTATCAAGGAGGTTTTGATTGAAAAAGTTGGGCGAGTTGAGTATACATTTGCTCCGGTTACAAGTGATTTGACGCAATGTGACCTAGAAATGATGGCTGTGAGGGACAGAGGAGTGTGTGTGTGGATGATTGGAATGAAAATGATAACCAGTATCCGTGCTGGTTGAAAATCACTGCAAGATCATCAAAAGAAAAAGAAAACATCTGTAAATATCGCTATCAGTAGTGTGGCCAACTCATACTTATAGCCACAGTGCCTGGATTGAATTGAAAAAGACAGTGGAATAGGGCTCACTGGCATACAGATAAAATAATAGATGAATAGAGAGAAATCAACTTGGCAGACACTAGCCAGAGCCATTTCCAATTGAAGATTTACATTTAGTATCAATGTGAAGTTTAAAGTAATATGCCTTACTGTACATAAGAGAAGTAAACATATAGGGGGAAGAAGTGGTCATGAGCCAAGTTTTTTTTCTCACAGTAACTCTGGTCTTTCCCTAACCATAATGCGCCAAACTAACTTTGTAACTACGTCGCAACACTTCACGTCAACACCGCTAAGCTAAAGGCAGATTTAGATGTTTAGTTGTTTTATTTTGTCACAACCACCTTTTTAAAAGACACGTTAAAGATTCAGACATTCACGAGTGGGGTATTTATTGATGTATTTTATGTCATGGAGCACAACGTTTAAATATCTTAAGCTTGTATTACCCAAAGACCTTATTATAAAAATAGCATAGTTTTCAAGAACGGCAAAATTCAATTGTAGCTTTTTGCTAAGGACAACAAGAGCAATACCCTACCCATTGATTAAGTAATAGAAAGGATGGGACCAAACCATGTGCTGCCAGTGGACAATGGACCCTACAACAATCAACAAAAAATGCAGTAAACAATAGTAACAACATAGTTTCAAGCATTCTTATTGAGCATCTACACGCACAAGAAACCTCCTTTTGCTACTAAACAATTCCACAAAAGAATAATCAACATACATGTGCAGATTCCTCCTGGATGTCACACACGTGTTGTCACTTATCACAGCTGCTGAGTGCTGACTTCCATCTGAACTTATTCTCAGTTATGTTGTTTTCTGTTTGTTTCCTCCAGCAAAAACTATCAGTGTTTATTCACCAAAAGATAGTCTATGACCTAAATAAATGATGCTTCCTCTCATTTGGAAGCGGCGCTATATGAGCCAATAGATTATGACGGCCTTTGAACTATTCCTCCCAGACTGATGACTGGTTATTAATTCATCCATTCTTTTGAAAAGAGTGCCTCATTATCATCCCAATATCAACCCGTCCCGTGAGAAGTTGCCAAGCCAAGCCGTCAAGATTTTGCACTCCAGCTTCACAGGCTTGTCAAATTAAAAGGGTCTGCCAGTGACACTTTGAGGATGGCTCTCCAAAAACAGAGGGAAAATGAATTATGTAAGATCTCTTTGAATATTGCATTGCAGAGGAGTGTGTCCCATATGCCCACCGTTTCCAGTCTCAGACAACACTTCAATGGGAATGTGCTAACACTGGCACAATACAGCGGAGGTAAACTCTTTTTCCATTCCCCGTTATCACTGTGAGCGCTGCACACTCGGCTGCTGTGGGTTTTTTTTAAGAGAAAGCTTTGGGAGATAAGGGGAGAGGAGACGATCACAGGGCGATTGAACGAGATCTGCATTTGGAGAGTGGACTCGGATAACATCAGGTTCTTGGAAGATGACCTGGGTTCTCGGAATGCTAAGAAAAACAAGACGGAGCTCCTATCTGTTTTTTTAAAACTTCTACTCCTCATCTTGAGAATAATCCAATATATTTGATGAAAAACAAATATGATGAATAAATCAGAGTCAGCACTAGGGTTCCATGGAGAAGTCTAAAGGAGAAATGGGAATTGTACAGTGCGACGATGTGATGTGGAACATCAAAATGCAGGGAAAACAGCAAGGAACTGCACTTTTGCATTAGGAGTGAAAAGAGATTGTTTCCAAAAGACACAAGTAGAGAAATGCCCTAAAAACTCCCATTTCAGACGGAAACAAAGCAACTCAAATAGCTCCCTTAGTACCATATTCCACAATCTATTAGTTTTACTGCTAATCACTTTTCTCTTTCACGCTGTTGCTTTTATTGACCTTTTATCGTAGCAGCAGTCTCCTGCTATTTCACTGTGTGTTTCAAATCTATCTTCTCTTTTCATTCCCTGCAGCAAAACAAAGAGATAATTGAATTGCACCCAACAGGCCACCTGACAAGTCAATCTCATATTCAGAATTCCTGATAAAGTCTCACAGTATGGCCTGCATTCTTATGTTCTGCCCAGTAAGCCTAATTGTTATTATTATAATGACTGGAATGGTAACAATAGATTAGCAGGGGAGTATAAGAGAGGTTGTGCAGCGGTGTTTTAAACCATTTCAATAAACAGTGAGACACCTCAGTGGTGAATGGTGTCACTAATAGAGATCGTACTCCCAGACTGGAGCTCGAGAAGCAGAATTTTGCAGTTTACTTTATGAATTTGATTTCCTAATTATAGTAATTATTCAAATTATTTTAATTATAATAATTGGGTACTGTGTGAAACTAAAGAGGTGTACAAAAGTAAAGTGAAAGACCCTAACATCAAAGGAAAGCTGATGCATTGACATACATGGAAGTTAAACCTATCATTCGGATTGACTTTCCACCGTAATGTATTCAAATATATGGTGCCATAATCCTATAAGGAGTATAGTGGTAAAGAAGATAAAGGAAAACTGATTGCAGATCTTGAAATGCGGTGATGACAACCGCCAGCTATTTCAAATCATGCCTCTTCTTGAGTAAAGAGCTTAACTTGAGCCTTTGTTGTGGTTAAAAATAAATAAATGCTAAGTTAAATCTTAAAATAAGCTTTCTGGACGGGGAGTCGCCAAGAAGGCTGTCATCCTGATTGCCTCGGAGAAGAAGACGGTCCCTCACCCTTCTCCTGCAAACCACAAGCCGGGTGTTTCAGATCTTTTCTTAATTGGGTGAGCCTCTCTAATCAACAGAGCAACTTGCTGCAGGATGAACAGTAATGGCATCCTGAGGTGAAGTGCATGCTGGGTTGCCAGGGGCAGGCACAAGTTACCGAAAACAATGAATATGAAAAGCCTGGATATGCACTGAATCGTAGCGAGAGTTATAACCCCCTTTCGTTTAATACGTGCTGAACTCGTGACGATGAAGTCTTGAGTCATTACTCATAAAAAGGGTTCGCATGAGACTGTGAAACCAAGGGAAGAGACTGAGACAGAGTTGTCGCACATGTCCACCATCTGTTGAGGATCCCTACGAGGCACGTTTAGACAGCGCCTGGCAGTTCCCGAGACACACATGGCAGTGGGCCTCTGCCGAGTGGTCATCAGCTTGTATAAAAACCCCTCTGGAAGTGCCCGCACTTTGTCGTTTGTTAAATTTCTCCTGCGGTGCCAAGAGGAGGATAAAAGCTCTGAATGAGGCGGGCTGTGTGAGGCGCTGCGCATGTAGGTATGCATTGTATGCCAATGACAATCATTTAGAGACGGCACAAACAAAATGAGGCCAATGCCAACACCAACTGATTTAATACTATAGTTAACAAACTGGCTATGAACTCTTAACCGTCTATGATAAATTAATGTTTAATGGACTGCATTTAAAATAGCCCTTCTAGTCTTAGCAGCCACTGAGAGTGCTTTACATCAAAGCAATCACCCATTCATACACTGTTGGAGGAGGCTCGTTGCCATATGCTTATTACGAGCAATAAAAACACACACACACGCGCATACATTTACACACCGATCAGAAGCAATTAAGGTTCAGCAAGCACAGCCACCCAATAGCCTCTTGTACGATATCGCATGTTCTTATATTTATTTTTTATTTATTTGGTGAGTACAAGCTTATCTTAAACAATGGCGAGTGGAAAAAAACAATTAAAATAAGAACAAAGTTATAATAAACTAGAGCTCTACTTTAACAACATTGTAGATTAAAATAATGAAGCCAGTTAAAACTATTATCTTGACTTGCATGTCTTTTTCTCTGTGCCAATATTGACATACATCATTTGCATACAAGTAATCAGGTCACTGTCTTATTAGGATGATGTGCCAAACTGTCATGCTACTGCAAACAGAGCTGTGGCTGTGGCTGTGTTGTGTTTAATGGGGATCCAGACCTCTTTCATTTTTTTGTTCAGTAGCAATGCCCACAAGGAAATCAAGGGTGTAGCGAATCAGAGCTCACAGCATTAACACATTAAAGTAACAGTCCAAATTAAAGGTTTCAAAACAGATGGTCTCATTTTATGCAAATGTTATTATGCAAAACTAAGCCTGGAGGCTTGGCTATTTTCTCATCCCTTAATTGGCAGAGAAGAGAGAGAGGTGCCAGACGTTGCAGGTGGCAAGGTAGCCTCACTTTCTTTTGTCACATCCTCAGAGAGAATTTTCAGAGAATTTTATTTAGTGTTATTTCCACTAGGGCCTCGCCACAGCCATCTGTACGCTAAGAGGGGAGCCCATTTAGCTCTGTGTGATGCTGCAGCTTCTCAAAGCCTGGTGAACTGACAATGTAGCACGCTTTTGCACGCAGCGGGGGCTGGCTCACCAAGGCAACGGCGGCTGAGAATAAACCTTCAGTTAAGAAGGTGTGCGTTATCCACCATGCTCTTTTCCTTCCCCTCTTTTATTCCCCGAACACTCTCGACTGCTGATTAGCACCATGTAGTCTGGAGTATGTCAGGATAATTAGGAAATATGATGTGAAGAGACCTTTGCCTGGAAAGGTCTGTTCAAGTTGCTTCCTTTTCAATTGGGTAATAAACATTTAGCTTCTGACGTTGCTGGACTCTAAAACAAAACATTCAATTCAATTTTTATATTCCCGTAAAAACTGAAAAAGTGCCTTACAGACACGGTTTACGATAAACACACACAATAAAACACAGCATAAAAGCCCTTTGACACATGTTAGAAATTGCCACAACACATACCAGTGTAGCCTGACATCAGCTGATAAAACCAAAGTTGCTTAATAGGTTCAAAATACAGAGTTTTTGTACGGGCAACAACACACTATATCATGTGATGTGCAAATTAAGTAATCCAATTGAATGGAGACTTGTGGGTTCTTTTTATTTTTGTTTTGAAGTCTGCAGAAGCAGCACACATGAGCATCCGCTCACTCCCCCAAGAGAGCCCTAGAAGACACAGGCCAAACCAATCAAGCAGCAGAATAACCTCAAGCCCTCTTGATGAAATCCAGTTTTTTGGCTGCTGATCAGATGAACCTATTCAGAAGACATATAGGACTCTGAAATCCTTACAAAATAAAACTAAAACCTAAAATATTAATAACAAATCTTTTGAAGTTGCCTGCCCTTCGCAAGATCAATCTATCTGAAAATGTGCAACTCATCAGTGGAGTCTAGGATATTATGCGTTGCTTTTCTTTTTTCATATTCTCTAGAAAGTCTGCTGTTTGGGCATCAGTCATCTGCTCACCAGGGTTCTAGAATTACAGGAAATAGTGCGATTAACTGTTGGCGCGCACTATACACATAAAGAACATATGTGAAACTGCTGTATCTGTAGTGGTGAACTCTTAAAATGTGATAGCTCACCATTCAGACTTTGGCAGCATGAATATGCTTTTGGCAAATGCACATGTAGTTTTGTTAATTCTGGTTTCCAAACAATCAAATCCGACTCTCTAAACAAATCATTGTGAATTTGCACTTTACAAAAATGCTTGTCATTATCCAAAACTGACTTCCTAAAAGAACGTGCTATCCACATGCACTCTCATTCATTATGGGTGAGAGTGTAACAAAGCCTTCTCAGTGCTTTTAAAGGGTGACAAAGCATACATGAGGTAACACTAAATGCCATGATCCTACGGTGCCTTGACCTTTGGGGCACCGCGAACAGCTCAGCAACACCTCCGACTATAAATATGTAAAAGCCCTGGCATGTTCAAGGCCCCTGCTGAGCGCTGGGCCTCTGAATCATTCAGCCCCCCCCCCCCCCTCCTGCCACAGTGCCCCTGCTTGGGGAAGAGTCAGAGTAAACAAGGTAAATAAGTCATGATGAGCAGGACTTGTTGGCACATGCTCGCACATGCTCACACAACCTGCCTCAGTGTCGATACCTCCGGTGCAGCCCTGTGTCTAGGAGGCTGTGATCAGACTTGTTGTTGCTTGGCAATACAAGTGATTGGATTTCCACTACAGTTTTTGGTATTCCTTGCCAACCTCATGACTAATTTGTTAACATTGCTTAGTTTTAAAAAGAAGGAAAAAAAAGAAGAACATTCTGCAATTCATTACAATCATTAAAGGATTTACCTCCTAATGTCTGCTAGGCATATTTGGTCATTTATATGTGCAAGCTGTTAAAGGTCCCATGTCATGCTTTTCCGGTTATTACCCATCCCCTTGTGTGTTATGAAGGTTGTTATGCATGTAAACGGTCTGCAGAGTCACAAACCCTCAAAGTACACCCTGTAGCGAGTAAAACTCTAACACAGAAAAGACCTGTCCATGCTGCCCCAGAACGCCTCGTTGGGGATTTCTCTTTTTCTTCCTGGGTACAGTGACGTGACCATACCCAAATGGACCAATCCGACTCACACACACACTCTCTCAGCGGAAACTGTGACGCGCTGGGGGGGGGGGGGGGGGGGGTGCTAGTGGGGGACATTTGCGCTGTCTCGCTGTCTCGCAGATCCGAAGCAAGAAATGAACCCAGCTCACACTGTCCGCTCCTCGCAGCAGCGAGCCGCGCAACGTCCCGTCAACACGCCACCCAGACCCCACGCAGCATTCTCATCTGTTTGTCCTTACTGGTGTCATTTTCTGGTTGCTAACGCCATTGTAACACATAATCACTGATGTTCCGCTGTAACGGTGGTGGACTCATCAGAACATAGTGGGCGAGCTGACCAATCAGAGCACAGTGGGCTCACAGGGAGGGGGGGGGCAGGAGCTCCAACAAGCCGTGTAGGACAGAGAGTGAATACACATACTATACAGAGATGCTGTATGAGAAACCAATGTGAGTTTGGAAAATTGCACAATATAAATCTATTCTAGTAGACCTCAACAATGGAATTATGATCAGTAGAAATGGCCATGACATGGGCCCTTTAAGGTTGCGAGCAAGTTAGAGACAATCTGGGGCAAGCAAGCTAAAAACCATTTCCAAACACACTGCAGATGAGCAAATATCCACCAGGGTCTGTATGAAACCTGGCTGTAATTGATCAAGAATCTGATTCCTTCTGGTTGTATGCGTGTATCCATAATGTTTCATTTTCTAATCACATTCAGGCACACACGTTGACGTATTTCCTCAGGGTTTGTTTATACAGTGAGGTTGGATGCTTGCCAATTATACAGCAGTCACTCAAGTGCAGCCAGATTGAGCTTTGCTAAATAACTTGGCTTAATAAAAAGGATCTGGTGGAATAGCTTTTGCTTGATGGCAAAATACTTAAATAGGCCTGTACCCAATAGCTTGAAGCTTTGACAACTGCCAATTACATTCAATGACATCCTTCTTTGCTCAATGCTAACATTTAACATAGTTTCCACTATTCAAACTTATGGTCTTTGATAAAGAAAATATTGTGGCACTGAGCATTGAAATGAGACATATTTTAAAGCGTATAATCGTCAAACGAGTACATAATTCTCAGGAACAATGGGCTTGTCGAGCTCTCTTCAAATTTGATTGGAGTAGTTGTACAGTACAATAATACATCAGTACATTGTTCTACTAACAATTGAATCTGATGATGATTTTATTATTGAATGAATGTAAATAAATGGAGCTAAAACATCCTTTAAAAAAAAAAATGCAGGTAATGAGCATCTTTATTAGTAAATAGCATTTGGCTTTTACAACTGGTTATCTTGGTTTGCTAATAAAACACAATGTTTAATGCCAGGTCTACGAAGATGTATATAATTGGACCCAGAGCGAACATTTGGCTGGACCTTGATTCCTCCCAATTTCATGCAAACCATCTTACAAATCTAATTGCATCTGTTCTTCAAAATGAAATAATTGTATCAAGGCGAATAACAGCGCTGTGCTCCAGAGAACCATTCTATGCCATGTTGCGTGTAATTGTTGATGGATTCCATGTATTCCAAGGCATTCAGAGCAGAGATTCATGTGCCGTTATGAGTCAGGAAGGAAGAGAGATAGTTGAGTAGTTGTGGCAGAAGGTTGGCTTTTTTTCTGGTTGAGAAGAATGGTTTCTAAATGAAATAAAAGCAGACATGTGAGGGAGATGATTAATAGAGAACTCCATTATTGAAAGACCTCACTCATAAGATGTTCTCATCTCCCTAGGGAGCCAGCACAGGACTGCAGGCTAGGTTCACACTGTTTTTTTCATTACTAGAAATGTCCTCATAACACCGTGGCAGAGAAAACAACACCCCTGGGGGCCTCAACGCAGGAAAACGGATGCTCTAAAACACCTATGAGGCCTATAATTAATCCTGAGAGCATGTTACTGATTCTGTTTTTGTTCACTCAATAAATCGTTTATAGCCTAAAAGTCGGGCACTGAGAATGACGATGAAAGCTAATTTGATGGCCAAGTCGTTGCCCTGGTCATTCAGGTTTACAAAGCTGGTCAGGCACAATAACAGACTTTACGTATTGGAGTGCATCATTGTGCTCACATTCTCTCTCTTTGTGGGTCAGTCAGTCAGTCAGACCTATTTCACCAGCAGCTAGTGCGAACATACATTTTTGTGTTTAAGAAATGTATTGTTTGAGCAATACTGTTGTGCTATACATTATCCAGATATTCTTTGCAGTAGGAATGTATTTTCTTATTTAGGTCTTTATTTGATTCTCATTCTTTGTAGCCGTTTGGTAAATGTTTGTTGTTTTTAAATGTTTTCTATAACGGCCCGTCCACACAGCGGCGTGCGTTGAAAGCTTCACCATTCACTTTGAATGGGGTGACGTCACTTTTCGCCGAACTGCATTGTGGGAAGCGAAGCGGAGCTTTGCTGGCGTGGCTCGCTGCAAAAGTTGAGCAATATTCAACTTTTGAAGCCTCGGCAGAAGCGTCAGCCAATCGAATCATATGCCAGTACAAGCTCTAGCCAATCAAACCGCTGCTCGTGTGTCAGGGGCGGGAGATTCATGTGATTGGTTGTTGGTCGAGTTTCAGACGCGCCCGCCGGCAAGCTTCAACACACGCCGCTGTGTGGACGGGCCGTAAATGGACTTGACTTAACTTTGGACTGGTGTTCACTCATTCCAGTATTCATAATTTCAGCCATTTAAACCCTATCACCAAGTGAACTAGCCAACATATGTTTATTTCAATTGTTTAATCTGCATCACAATTTAAATAGCTCTTTTTGAGAAGGACTATTGGCATTCTTATGAATAGGCTATTGGTTAAGTAAAGTGCTCAAAGGACATTTGGAAAGCTTTTTGGAGCCAATAATGGACTGGGATGGATGTGGAGTGGACCTGAACATAGCTCATTAAACGCTGGCGTGAAAAGCTCTCGGCAGCCTCTCGACTGCATGGCTGAGCACTTCCAATCACCTCCAGTGAACCACTGGCATGAAGCTCTGGTTAAAGGAGCTACTCCAGTCAAAGGTGTTTTGTTATGTTATTGTGTAGAATAACGAGTTAGCACCTGCCCCCGGGTCAGGGGAAACAGCAGTGGACATCTCTAATGACAAATCATTGTCTTCACTAAGCTTAGAAAGAACCCTTTGTCTTGATCTACTCTTAGCTTAATACTGGTGGACTGATTTCTTAAATTAGAGTCTCGATTATAAGTCAAGCCTATATATAGACGTCTGAAATGTCTCCTTTAGGGCCCCAAAAGGAGTTATTATTCTTGTCTTCAAATACCAAAATAATAATAATATAAGTACATTTGGCATTTAGGATCCATTGTAAAAACATTTATCCATAACTCATGTTCACTTCTGCTCCCGGTAGTTTCTATCTGGCATAATGCGTGTGTGCAAACGCAGCAAGACAAAAGACAGCTGGGTTTTATTTCAGTAACCTTTATGCCTCCCAGTTGGTCTTATTAACCACATACTTACAGGTTCCCACATGACTTGTTATCAGGGTTTGCATTAAAAATGTATTTGCAGGTTCTACTAGCTGATCATTCGTCATTAGGCTGTTGTAAGCCCTGCTTTATCACCCGTTTAATTCTTTATGCAGATTGCGGGGTCAGTGACCCTACAGGATGTGTGTGGCTGCGGTGAGCAAAAGTGACGCTCTTAGTAATTATTCTGTAAAGGGGCCAAGGTCAATTAGAGAGGAAATTCTCTGAGTGCAATTAAATTAATGTTAATATACATTCGTCGCTACCTTAATTAAGTGCCTCAGCTGTCAGATTATTCTGTTAGGGAGGTGTCAGTGTGGCTAAAGCAGGGCTCCTTCCACCTTTACAGAGTTAATGAACACTTCAGCTCAGCATCAGTCACTTAGCATTTTCTCTTGATTGCTCAAAAAGAAAACTGTTCCCTTCACAAAGAGCTGACGTTGTCTTTGTGGCTGCATTTTCAGCCTTTTAATATAAAAGAAGATCAAATTTGACCTAGATTTACTGCCAATAAGGGACAGATTCTAATGGGAAGCAGGAAATGGGCAGAAATAAAGAAGAGCATCAGTCAGCCACAGACAGATAAGTGAGGAGCAGGTAATGGGAAGGAGCCAGCGGCAGCTGGCGTTGGTGGAGATATCTCTATGGAGCAGACACGATGCTTGAGAGGATTTGGGATGCTGGCTGGCAGGAAGCGTCCTCACAGGAAGATAGATACTGTAGCTGTCTCAGCGGCTAACAAATGTCTAATGGAAGCAGTTTATAAGTGTTAGTAAATGAGACTGCTTCAGTCTTTTGAGCAATTTCATTCTATTTTGTCTATTTCCACTTAACAATTGCTGCCTTAAGTGTTTTGAATGCAAACGATCTTACCACAATCCAATTTATAACAAATAACAATGCAGAAGATTCTAGAAAGCCAAAAAATAACACCCAGCCTTTCTTCAAGAGTGACTGCGACTGCCCTTTACCTGACAATGAGTCCAAGCCCCAGACATAGGGAGGAAGAGCTGTCACTGGATCCCTTATCATCCGCCACAGCATTGTGGATGTCAGGACTCCTGCTCTTTTCATTTCTTCCACCCCTTTTTTCTTTTCCTCCCTCCCACCTTTTGCCGTTTCCCCCTGGTATTCAAGCGGTTTGAGCAATGCATATAATCTTCAACCACCCAGCCAGCCCTAAGCCTCAAAGAGTCACCCAGATATGGACAGATGGAGGTGAGCTATCAGCTAACCTGTAACCGTGGGCCTAAGGCGATAATCATTTCAAAACTGCAGGGGGAAATGGTTTTAATAGCCCTGTAAAGGTAACGTTTGTCTGCCTTATCACACCTTGCAGATGCATCGCAGGGAGGGAAGGGGAAAAGGGAAACGGGAGGGGAGGGGGTGAAGAAAGAATCAGCTGATAACAGCCCCTCCCCAGGGAAGGATGAGTCTGGAATTAAAAAAGTGCTTCCTTCAGGAGAAAGTTTAGGGGATTAAGGTTAGTCGCTTTTCCTCCCTGTTCCACCTGCCTCTCATCCTCACCTTACCTCATGCTTCATCCACCTGCCAGCTGTTAACCTCTGGAATTAGCTTTTATGAGCCGTGCAATATGTTTACTGTAACATACACCTTGCATTTTTTAGCCTCATGGTTACAACGTTGAACACTGTTTGTTTTCCTTATTTATTATTGTCCTCTGTGTGCTTTATTGACCAGTGGCATGGCGACAGTGCGTTAGTGACACTCCACCTTCCTCCATCTAAAACTCCTTTCATGTCGGAACAGTTTCCGTGAAGGCTGGCCTGAATTGAAACACCAAACCTGCAGTTTCAAAGGCCCCTCGCTGCCGCTTTATACTTGACCTATCGGGTAAGTCATGGGTGATTCGGAAAGCTTCAATTGATGGTTTATGGGGAGCATGGTCCTCTGTGTTATGTTACAGCATAACTGTAATATTCCACTGTGGACAGACCTGGAATCTATCTCTGACTACAGCTCTTGGCATTTGAAGGTATTTCTCTCTGGACTGTTTCAGTCTCTTACATCAGTGTGTGAGTGTGTGTGGTTTGGATTTATGTGCAACCTAAAATTGTTCACTTCTGCTTCAATGCTTTACTTTTATGGAGTGGTTATGGAAAAGTTTATTGGTTTTGTTTATTGTTCCCAAAACAAGAGTGGAGTAGCTTTGGAGAGCACATAGTTTTGAAGGGACACGGCAAAAGTAAAAGCGAAGTTCGTTCTTAGGTGTAATCACATGTTTGTTTATTTTGATTAGGTAAATACATTTCTTTAGCTAATACTTTTTGGTAAAGTAGAATGTTCAATCATAAATCAATAATCAAATTATCTCAGAATACAAAATGTATTATAGTAAACATTTTATGGCAACCATCTGCTTGATTAGTTTTTGTTCACATCCCCTTGTAGTCTCATAACTTACATTGATAATGCAATGCTCATTTGTATTTGATGACGAGAAATGTGTTTATGATTTCAAATGAAGAACCAAATCAAAGTTTAAAATCCTAACCTAAGATGTGACGCCCAGTTGGAAGTGACCATAAAAGCGTAGGGGACCCTATAGGTGACATGAAGCCAAAAAGAGAAACTACAGGACATGCACAATGACCTCCAAACAGTGAGGTCTGTCAAAACCAGACATGACTCTCAATCATGTTGGAAGAGGACGACATGATTGGCTGATATCCAATATTCAATAAAAGATACTGCACAACTCATATATAGGTCTAATCAAAAACCACATCCTTTCTTGCTATCACCTTGAGTCCAATTGGGCCAATGAGTCTCCTCCCTATGATGACTGACTGTCAGCAGCCATGTACAGCTGACAGTGATTTCTCTTTAATGGCTGATTGAGCATGTCACCAGTCACAGTGTAACCTGCGGTTTGATATGCTGCAGGCCGGGCCGTTTGACAGCCATGACAGCTACTGTCACCCTCAGTCAAAGCAATAACGTCCCAGCAATCAACCGGAGATGGAGGAGGGCCGGGTTCCTGTGCATCTTCACATGTAGAAAAAAAGAAGAAAGTATTGAAACTCTGCAACATCTGCTGGAGTTGGAACTAGAAGAAAGAGTGGGAGAGAGTGGAGGTGATCTATAACCGTACTCGCATCCAGACGCAAAGTAGAGGTCGTTCCGCTGAGCGCCTCTCCCTGTACCAAATCGCACTTTGAAGTGTTTAGCTGTGTTTAACACTCCCATTGTGCTGCAGGGGAGAGATAACTTTCAACACACCGATCTCTCTTTTTCTCTTTCTTCTTCTCTGTTTTCTTCTCTCAGAGGCATTGAGAGTGTTGCTATCTGCACCTTTAATGCGGTAATTAATTCTCTGACACCCTTTTCATCTCATAGTGTAAATTATCCTGCTGCGTGCCTCTAGGTATTAGCACTCTTTATTTAGTAAAGAAGTCAGGTGAAAATTAAAGCTCTTCTTAGCAAGACAAGCTTGTTTGTGTGAGGCAAGTGAGGCGTATGAAAGCTAAAGTTTCTAACCTTTGGCATTCAAATGCAGCCTTCTAATTTGCTTGACTTTTTCTTGCAATACACATATACAGAATATTAAACTTGTTGCATGAGCAATCTCAGAAACATAACAGTAATGAGACGGGACATGCAGTAATCCAATAAAGAAAGATGAATTCGGACTACAGATGAAAAATCATGGGTTCTTGGAAAAACAATCCACTTTCTGATGTGGCCATTATAGTGATTCACAAACAAGAAGCACGGTCATGGATCATTTCCCGGATACACTTGGTTGAATTATAGAACAAGTTTGCTTTTGGCACCCAGAGGATTCAGGGCATGTGTTAAATATTAAAATGAGACTAATCCTGCATGTTTGAGATGCCCTCTTTGCTGTTTCTCTTATGCCATAGGAAAGAATGGGTCAGTGTTCCGCATCGTGCTGCCCTGACACTAATACCCAGAGGTTGACAGCGATGTCTGGAAATTCAGAAAATCTCTTGTTAATTCCAAGAGGGCTGTCAGTCTGAAACTTAATTTTAAAAAAATGTTCCAGTGGTTCTTTGGATTTTGTTCCCATGGCAGCATAGATTTTGAAAAAAGAATTCGACAAAACATTAATTTTCTTAACAGACATCAAGAAGCTCCTGAGAGCCATATCCGAAAATGGACCCTGAATGTGAAGATACGACTATTTAAAATTCTCCCTTTGCTGTCTCCATGGAGATGGAGCCAAACGGATTGACAACTAAATGAGCTCAAGGTGATTTAAAAAAGACATAAACAACCCGAAAGGGCCTGCCTTAAATGTACCTCCACGACACATTAATAGAGAGGATATCAATCATTTCTTGAAGGAAAATTGAAATCTAAAGAAGTAAACATTACTCCTATAACTTTACTTTTTGAGAATGACATACTTTTGGGGGATTTGTGTTAAGTGAAAAGTTAGATGTGGGTCTTCTTCGTCCCACTCAAGCAGCAGCCAGGTCTTAGTGCCCAGCATCCAGTAGAAGACTGCTTACAGGCCTTGCTAAATCTCACTTGATAAGCCTTACTGCTCACTGTTTTTCCTTAATTCTCACCGTTTGGCTACCCCTCACCAGCATCCAAATCCATCTCCCTAATCCTGCCTCACTCCCCCTTACCGCCTCCCCCTCTGTCTCTCTCTCTCTCTCTCTCTTCTCTCCTTCTCTATGAGGCCGTCTTGTTGCTCTTAGACAGATCAAGTGTGGTGGAAGCTTTGCAGCAGCAGCTAGCCTTAAAGCCTCCACATGACTCCCAAGTCCGGATGAAATGGGGCTCAGCATCACTGGTGGAGGAGTTTTGGCTCTGGTGCCTCCCACGTTCAGCCTCACCCCCTGTCTGTCTCCCAAGATTATAAGCATGATGGACTTTAATGCATTCTTTGCTGTAATTCTGCTTTTCTGAAGAAATCACTGAAATTGAGCATCAGTCTAGATTTTCCCTTATTTTGTAGTCCAAAAATGCGTAATTGCCATCTCAAATGTCAACAGCCCCCTCGTTGGAATCATAAAAACGTGTTTTTGGTGGCTTCCTGTAGCTGCCTTTGAAATAACATCTCAATCATAACTACAGCAGGTTTTCTAGGGCAAAAATAAGTTTGCATTTCACAGATGTTGGTGCAGTTATTGACTGCCACATGCACAATCAAACTAAAGTAAAGGAGGAAATGCTTTAGAGTTTAGATAACCTGACCAGAATAAATCAGGTGTGAAATTATTGCAAATTCTCATATTGCCTTCTATCTGTGCCACCAGCTCGATTTCTACCACTGACCTGTTTTAAAGTAAATACGGCCAACAGTATGGTGCCCAAATGCGGAGGTGAATCCTATGATTGTTACTTCCTGCTGTCCAGAAAGAGAACTACCCATTCAGATGCTATTCTGTCAACCAACCAAGATGTGTTGCATGAAGGTAAAATGCTTAAACAGTTTATGTGAAGAAAAAGAAGAAGATGATGCAAAGGAGAGCAGACAATGTTGCCTTTTCCAGAATCAGGGAAAATATTTCCCCCATCAAAGACATAGGCTTAAAGAAAACTATTGTCTGGGTTTTTGCCTTGATCGAGCCAGGCTAAGGCGTGGTGGCTGCCACAGTATCATCCCATAGAGCTCCTGTTGTCAAGATATGGACTATCTAAAAATAGTGGAAAACCTACTGCCTGTCTGCACCGTAATCCCTTGCTTTCATAGTATGCAAAACACATAGTCTACCATTAGTCATTCTTTAGACTTTTTTTTCTCTAAAACAGCCCGCTAGTCAGTTCACTCACAGAATTCTCATAATTAAGCGTTTATATCATATTACATCATTTTCTAGATCTAATCTGTGACAATCAGGAATCAAGCAATTCGTTAGATATCTAGAAATAACTAGGATATGTCAAACATACTAATTATGATAAGTGACAGAACTTCTGAGGTCTAGTATATTGAGACTTTGCATGTTTTCTTGGATATTTTTTCCAACATAGCATCTGCTTGACAGTGAAACTTGCCTACATGTATGTTGTGAATTATTCAGTTTTTATTCATTCCTTTTCTACCTGCATTCTCTCCGTTTTAATACAAGATGTTGTGGTCATGACAGCCTTCAGGGGTCTGCTTTTTCTGTAAGCAAGACAATTCCATCACTGAAGGCTAAGCAGGGAGAGTCTTGGTGTGAAATGAAAGCAGACAGCTGTAGCCTCCCACCAGTATCCAGACAAACCCTTTTCTTCATATGTCTTAGAAAATGTTTGTGTATACAGTATGTCTGCTTATCGGTGTACTGTCTGTCTACAGCCTGCTCTCCGATACATTCTGCTGTATAATGGGGAATAGCAGGTGGAGTGCGGCCCACGCTTCTCGCTCTATGTTTAACCTGTGAGATTCAACACCCCCTGAGGTAGTGCGACACGTCTCTCCCAACGGGTGTCTGCTTGAGTAGAATTAAACTTTGGTTGAAACTAAACTTGTGTCAGCAACTGCTGCCATCAGCGATATGACTGAAGTCAGCTTTTCTTGTTCTCTTGCTATCCTCTTGATAGTGTGGTGTGCCATTTTCCAACATTTGTGTTCCCTTTTTAACCTCTTCTTTGGCAAGTATTTTTGCTACAGCTTTATTTTGCTTTGGTTAGACAATTCAATAAAACGCTTCTTGCACATAAGTGCATCAGTATAAACAATCCATTAATGTTACATATAAGATCTACATTCATATTTGTGACATAATGTCTATAGGCTTAAAAAAAAATTGCATTTATTTTTTCTTGATTCTAGTGGGCTGTCCAACCCAAATTTGTTTAGAACGAGACTTTTTTTGTCGAGGTTGATATCCATCGGAGCATAACAGTAATCATAATGCAGATAGATTTGTATCTCTCATTTGTTAAGGATTTAGGACTTAATCATAGACTTGGCTCGATAACATAAGGATCTTTAGCAGGGTATTTTTATGGCTCTTAATATCTTGTGACCTTGTGCATATCGACAAAGAGAGCTCATTGTTGTGTGTTTATGGTGCAGTTGTTTATGTTCAGAAAAAAGCCAATTAAGGGTTAGCGCAGTATACATAGGAAAAATGAAGCCGGCTGATCAACTTGGCAACCAGACAGAAAGAGAAACACAGACCACATTATTTATTATTACACACAACGGCCTGGAAGGCCTGCATGGAGCCATTTCCTTCCACCTCAATGGGGTTCCTTATGTCTGACTCAGTTATCTCTTTGGAATAGAGCCAATAATGTCATCTATATTCCACTCATGAGACACAATTCAAAACAGATTGTAGCTTATATTGTGCAGCAGCACATTCCCTCAGCATTTGGAGAAACAAGTCTGTGCATCTGTGTCCCGGTCTATGGATGCATACATTTTGCACCTCAGGAAACTTAAACGCAATCAATAAATCACATACCTCTGTCATATAACAACAAACTCACCAGACAGATCTGCAATACTCTCACATTCTGACAACTATAATCTCCTGGATCAAAATTCCTATGTTTATTAATTTCAATAACTCTCATGCTGAACACAAAGAATGCAATTAATCACTGAGAACTTTCGATTCTGTTCTCCAAACACTGATCTCACTTCATTTTCTGGAGTCAAATGCAACACTGTGTGGCCATGCAGCTGAGAAAACAGAGAAGACGTTTGAATTAAAGGCTGCAATCCACATAAAATGATATGGCGGCTTCACGGAATATTGCTACTTAAAAGTAAATTATCACACGCAAGGTGGTGTTAATGTCTTAATGTTATTGGGCTATAAAACTTGTATTAGCCTCATTTATCTCAGCTTTCAGCAAGCCATTTAAAATATTACTCTGCTTTAACATACTGTACCCAGGAAAAAAGGGAAAGACTGGACATTAAAACAGCCCTCTTGAAAAAGATGTACCATCTGAGCCTCATTCCACGACATGCACTCATCCTCAGCGCTCCCCTTTTCACTTTCCATCTGATCTCCATTTCCTCTGGTCATTCCTAATGTTACCGTCCCTCGCTAAATGATTACAAGAGACCCGTCCTCACTTGTCAGGGCGGTCAGACCCTTCGTTGAGAGTATGACAGCCATCTTGTCCCCACACTCCTCTACTTCCATTAGTCGCCATGACTGCGGGCTCATTCCAGGGTCAGGGCCCTCCACTATGGGCTGTAATTGCAGCGGGTGGAGCACTCAGAAGCCGGTGCACCCACCTAATGAATTGTCACCCAGTTTAATATGAAATTACACCAGGGTGAATCGTAATAGATTAACAGGGTTGAAAAGGTCACTCTCAAAAGATAATCCATTGTAAATTGCTGATTACCTGCCGAAAATTATTATAAGGAATTGGATTACAGAGCAGAGTGATACAATCTGATCACCCTCACCTATCACTGGATTACTCTGCACAAAGAGGTATGTTAATCCTTATCCTGCTTTAAAGGTATTGGCCATTAGCTGGTTCTTAAAGTGGCTACAGAGGACACTAGAACTTTTTATCACGGTGATGGTAGTTTGATAATAATTCCAATAATCCTAGCCTTAAATGTAACTCATGTTTCATTTATGTAAGTATCTCATCAGGACTGACTAACTCCTGCGTTAGCCCACAGCCATGATTATCACCTGCCTCAAGTTATAACAAATAAATATACATAAGAACTTCACACTTTCTATTGTAAAATAATTCAGGTTTAATTTTACGTGGGTATTTTTGTTAATGGAGAAAGTCACACATTTAAAAGCAGACCATGTGGGTACTTCACAATTCACACAGATCACTGGACAATCAACACATTATGCAAATAATTTAAAACCCTGCAAACTGTCCTTCTGACTATCCATGTAGACAGCAGAAAGGCATCACAGTAGCTTCAGTGTCCATGCAAACAACTGAGAAAGTAACGTAAATAAATATTAAAATATATAATCTCCATAACATCAACAACCACACTGCAAACTGTTAGCAAAGAAAGACACAATGGAACATATAGCCAGCAGCTAGCAAGAGACAGATCATTATAGAAGACAGATAGACAATGTCTCACTTACTTTTTTCTGATGTTGAAGCCAACCGTCTACTGTCCTGCCATGGCGAAGAATTATCCATGTCATGTCCTTGTTCCACAGTAACAACGATAATGTGTTTGTTTGTCATTGTTTCCTCCTGTAACAGTGCTAGCTTACTGCTCTAACTACATGCACGAGCTCATTAGCAACACTGAACAAACTGTAGGTAACTACGCAGTTGTTTTGTTGTTATAATTTAACATTATACTATTCGTTGTTCACAGTATTCCAGGCTTCACTATTTACCTTTTTGTCAGTTCTTTTTGTCAGTTCTTGACAGTTCTTTTCTCTTTTCTTTTCTTTCCATTCCCAGTTAATGCAGTGGCATAGCATTGACGGTTTTATTACGGTTTTATGACGGTTTTATAATTTAACACATTTGTAATCAGTGGAAATCCAATGCACCTGTGCTACTTTGAAGACGTCATTAAGGTGCAATCGGGTGCATTACCGTGTCTGGCCACAGGCATACATTGAAACCCAATTGCCTAGGTGGGGGCGCTGTATCGCTCATTTCAGGGAAAATCGATGGAAACTGGAGAAGATGGCTTGAACAATTAAACCAAATGTGTCTGTTATGTGGCAAGTCTTTAAATAAAAGAATAGGCCACTCTTTTCTTGCTTCATTAAAAGAAATACACGTTTTTAAGTTTTTCTTTCACGCATTCAGTTCAGTCAAAATGTAAAAAAAGTAATTATATTGGTTGCTTTGCTTCCTCTTCATCATAGAGATACCACCATAAATAATTTGAAGTACGAAGGCTTATGTTTCCCCCCCTCACATCTGAATCAGCCGATGCATTTTTCATTGACCAGCAGCTCCATTAGACATGCTGATTGATGTTTCTGACACTTGTGAAGCATATTTTCATACATCTTCACAGGGATGATTATTAACAGAGATAAGCAGGGTGAAATGACACACAATTACATTCTCTCCCACCCCCCCCTTTCTTTCTCTCCTTTCGCATCCCAGTTTTGACGGCAATCATCTAGCATTTCACACCTCAGACGCGCTGACCTAAAATCAGAGATACATTTCGATATGAATAATAGCAGGCGTAGTCACATTTCTGGCGACGTAGCCAATCATTATTTATCCCCATGACCAGTAATTATAGGAAAAGAGCAGTTTTCTTAGTGACAGCCCCTTAGCTTGTTTATTCCTAATTTATCAAAAAGTACAATCTTAAAGACTGTTATCTTTTGACTGATATCACGAGACGTAAGTCAAATAATTCAAAATAAGTTTTAATAGTTTAGTCTGTGAACAGCTAGATGTTTTTGCAGATACATCTTTTAAATGGCACCGCTATGACTGCATTTGTATCATCCCATTATGGCACCCGTTCAGTAAGTGCATGAAGAATGGACTAAGAGTTCATCATCATTACCCTCCACACATCATCACATCTTACCCCTTGCTCTTTGCCCCATGATGTTTACAAAAATGCATGAATGAACTCCACTTTAAAAGCCAATCCAAATAAATGGTTATATTGATCTGTTGTTTTGCCACATAATTATCTGAGAGGTGTAGCTCTTTGAATAGTTTTAATGGACCTTGGCCAAGCGTGCGGGCTTGTACTTACAGATGACAACATGATTGTGTAATTATTCCAGCACAATAAGTTGCAAAGCGCAGCACTCCCTGTTGCCAAGCGCAACAATCTCCACTGCTAGTTCTCCTGTACATTTTTCAGCTGATGCGTTCCAATCGATTGTCTTTTCTACCTACAGCCTCATTTCTGTAATCTACAATGTAACATATTTACAACTCCCCTGTTATAAGCTTTATCTCCACTGCACTCAACCGGTTACATTCCACATCAGTTTTCCTGTTTATGTTTACGTTCAGATCAAACGGTCCCTACCGGCTCTCAATCTCCCAGCCGTCCTGCCCCGGGCTCTGGAGATGGAGAAAGGCCGTCTTGGGGTCACAATGCTCCGTGTTCTCATTCAGAGAAACCCCACTGCTGTTCTTTTTCTCATTACCCACGAGCCCCTTCACAGCACGCCTCAGCCTCAGGTCAGAGGTCAGGTATTACTGAAGTTGTTTTTATTTATTTATTTCTCCACCACACTTGTGTCATTGTTGCAGTAAATGTGGACATGTGGTTTGGGTATAAATCCTTAACAATAACAGGAGTGGGAATTATTACATTTCTGATTTGTTTGCCCATCCTCTGAGGAAATGCATTCTGTTCTTATGACCCGTGACTGCTGGAGATAAAGTATTATTTATTCAGAGAGCAAAAACGTGTGCAGGAGGAGGGATTAATAGCAAAACCACAGAGGGGGAATGAATAGCCTTTTGTCTCCTCCCAACCCCAGTCCACCAAAACATCTGCAGGAAAGAAGAAAAAGCTGCTGTAGCATTCTTAAATGACAAAATAGATGTTCCAAACATAAACAAACACGTCTATTTTGTGACTATTAACTTGTTTCCACATGAAATATGAGATTGTTTTCAAAAAGAAAACAACTATAACACGTATTGGCAGGTTTGACTATTTCCCTGAATCACTAGCAAATGGAGCCAACTGCAGTGAGTTTTATTTAGATCACACCCTGTGGGCATGACAATTTGTAATCTCCAAACATGGTGTCACCTGTCATTAGCTGCGTTACTCTCACCAGCCACACAATATGAATACTTTGTTCAGAGGAAAACAGTCAAATTGTTACAAGCTAACTGAAAAATTATCTCACCCACACACAACCTTGATAAGTTAACTTGAACACTTTTGTTGATGATATAGCTATGATAAACTTGAACAGGCTGGTTATTTGTTATAGTGTTGCTATCAGGGGAGATCAGTTTTTGCTCCTTTGCTTTCTCTTTTGTGTTAAATTAACAAACCTGATGAGGCCATGTGTTTGTGTGTGGTGATGCGCAAAGACTGAAAGCAAAGCGTGCACCGAGTTGCCAGCAACAGATACATGATTTATTTTTCTTATCAAAGCATTTGATTAATTTGTCTAGGAGCTGTAAGAGAATTTCAACAAATATAAAAAACATTTGAAATAGATTAACTGACCTTGCAATTATTATTTTAATTGAAATTAAGTTTTGAAATGTTATTTAATCAGCCTGAACATTGTTAATAATTATTTCCAGAACAGAACAACAAAAATGCCAAATTGCATACCCCCACATTCCTAATGCTAAAAGCAGTAGTAGCTTTGCAGGTCACACTAGTTGGGGAAGTTAGTCTTATATTTTGGCCATAAAATGCTACATTCAATACTTTTGGCTGAAAGAGACCAGTGGGATTTAACCTAAGCCTTTAGAATAAACATTCATGTTCCTGAGGTTAAAGCTGATTTACCCTGTGTGGCAGTAAAGCCAAATACGCTCATATAGTTTTACTGTTTGATAGACAATAAAGAATATTTATTGGAGTGTATTTCATGCTAACCCTCTATTCTCCGATGAATACACAATGATTTAACAGAGGAAGTGTGAGGTGGACCAGCCTTGGGCGACGGGCCCCCCTCACAGCAGCTGTTGGTGCAGATGTAAGGTGACAGTAATCAATACTGATTATTAAAGTGGGAACACCATCTCTAGTGTGTGATTAATCTTCATTCCCCCATGTTTACAGAGCCTCTCCTGGCCTGTTCGCCTCAGAAGGGGAACGCTCCCCATTATCTATCCCCAGAGACAGGAAAAACAAAACAGCGTCACCATTAAAGATACTCACTGTCACTGTGGAGAAGGGAGGCCCACATGTGCTTTAGTATCAAAGCAAAGAGTCTGTAGCATAACGGAAGAGAAGTGTGTGATTGAAATCCAAAACATAGTTAAAGGAACAATCCGGCCTTGTGAATAAGCAGAGCGACTGCAAACAAAGTGCTTGGAAAGGAAGGAATGCTAAATGAACTAGCGAAGTCAGGTAATGAAAATGTTTTACATTGTTCTAAACAATCCTAACTTGAGGGATATATGTGTGCTTTTATGACTCTACGTCAATAACACCAAACAGCACCTTGAGGAAATAAAGAGTAAAACGAAAAAAGTTTGAGTTCACTTTGGTGAGAAAAAACACCCGTTTCCAAATTATTAGATTCTTGCTTCCTTTCTAATTTAATAAGCCTTAAAATCAATCTTAATATTTCTCTGCTTGTGGCGATGTTATTAAGCTGCATTGCTGAACCACTATGCCATAGATATGCAAATATATTATCCATCCAATAACCTTGCTGTTAACTAACAACGTGTCTCTGTACTGTACATTGTATCCAGTCGCTCTTTTCTAAAGTTAACTCCTGTAACCTTGCCGTATGGCAGCTACTGCGGAAGAAACAATTCATCATCCCTGCTCCACTGCATCCACAATCAAATTCAGATTAATGTATAAAACAAAAACAAAAGAAAAATCAAATTAGAGCCACTTAGAGTATGGATGGTTTGGTTTGGGGGCATTTATGCTACCAGGTCAATTAAAGCAAGAATCAATAAAACAATAATGAAACAATAATGAAACTTTAACATGGAGGAGAAAAGAAAACAGCCCGAGAGGATAATGCTAATCACTGATATACAAGAAACATCCAGCATGGAGCAGGTGAATCATGTGTTGTGAGTACAGTGGGACGCAGATGTGCGTTTGATATGCATCATCGGCACACCATTAACATTTTTGGACTGGGGTGAAGGCTCGCCTGTGACTGCAACAGATGGTCACCCCCTTTCTCCCAGACTCCACCCCCTCCTTGTGTACTCCCCCACAGGTGTCAGGCTCCCACCCCTCACCCCACCCCTCCTCCAACGTTAAATAATCACCAACAGCGGCCCTGCCCCGCCTCCCATCCCGCGGTTGTCAAAAGGAACGCCTGCGCTCCTCTGTTTAATCCGCTCTTCCTCCTCTTCCTCTCGACCCCCCCCCCCCCCCCCCCCCCCCTCCCAGGCTCCCATCACTCAGCACCTGTGAGGATCCCACCGAGAGCAGATAAGGCCTTCTCTCTCTGTGAGTGGGGTTGGGAGATGAGGGGGGGCGGTCAGGTAGAACAAAGAGGGAGAAAGCGCGTGGAGACATTGGGAATTCTTGACAGCTGTTTCATTCGGAAGGCAATCTCCTCTCCCCGGTGCCATATCTGAAAAAAGACGAAAGGGGAAGAAAGAAAACACAGAGTGGCTGCATTCTCAGGCAGAAAAAGGGAATAGACGATCTTTAGGAAAGTTCAGAGGATTAATTTGACACAAGGCAGAGAGGATGAAGAAGAAGAAGAAGAAGGAGAAAAAATGCCTTCTTTGTCAGAGTAATTGCTCTCAGCCAGTCTAGTGTGCAAACTGGGGAGAGATTATAGGATTATTTCCATGTAGATTTTCAACGGAGACGCTTTGCTGGAGCCATTCTGTTCCCTTCAGCAGAACGTGTGGCCTGGGATGTTCTGTATAAATCCATAAATCCATAAATACTGCCAGAGCCCCATGTCTTTTATTTCCCGGGACAGTGAGGCGGAGCAAGTGCACACGGATCAAATATGTGTGTGTCAGGGCAAACAAATGGAATGTCAACATAAATGACAGCACGGTATATATTTAGCGTACAGGAAGCTGAATGGCAGCTGCAAACTGCCTGCTCATTGTTTTGCAGTTTGAAAACAAGGCGTAGTTCAGGGTCAGATGGCAGTAACTCTTTCACTGAATCATAATGATTTCTACATTTAAAGGTGGATAAAGCAGAAGCAGAAACAGGGATGGAAGTCCTAATTATACATGCTATCTCAAAAGTGTACAATAATTCATTCATTTGATGTGGAAAACACAGAACCATCCCGAATTTAGGGGAAGAGATCATTATGAGATCAAAAACCCCAGCGCATATTTGCATTTGCTGTGCTACTTTGTTTACCAGAATACTTCAAACAATGCATTACCATTTCAAAGCTGGTCAAGTACGTGTAATTCCTTGTCCACACATGAAAACAAGATGCAATTGTGTTTGTCGATTGGATTTCATTATATATTTACTTGCATGGCCGCCGACCGAGAATAAAAGTGCATTTGTAAAGCATCAGCTTATCTTAGCAGTGAACTTGGGCTGACTCTCATGACTTGCATAAAGTAATTGGAGTAAATAGCATTGGGTGCATGAGAAGATGCCTCATGCAGGACAGATGCCTCAAAGACATTTCTGAGGAATCAAAGGCTCCCTCTGTTAGAAAAGAGTCCTAATGTTTTATTCCACATATGTCGCTAATCAAAGGGCCCTCCGAGCACCTTCTGCTTTCAATCCGGCTCTTTGGCCGGCTACTTTACATGAGCAAAGGCCCCGAATGTTGCTGGTGTGTGTTAGTGTGGCATAAAAACAGGTCCCATTACATTCAATGCAGCCCACAAGGGAATCATACGCACGCACACATGCTTCTGTTTCCAAACAAATATCGCTAATGGTAACCGCTTTATGTCGCCTTACTGCACAGCAAGATCATTTAATACAAGCAAGAACAAACACAACTACTAGTTTTAACACGCCTAAATTACACCAGAGTCAAAGAACTTTCTTGCAAACTGTTGCAAGTCTTCAGAGGAGACAGGGTATGATAAAACATTTATTCTGTGTAATGAAGTTACATCATAACCAAAGCAGAAAAACCAAAGAATGTTTCATGTACTTTGTTCCAGGTTCCACGGCGACCTCAAATCCCACTGGAGTGTAAATAAACTGTTCAAGTAAAAAAAACTTCAAGCCCGAGCTTTCACAAGGCGGTGACTCACAGCACATGTGTAGGCTTGTTATCTTGATTGTTTCTCCTCATTTGTGGGGAAGTCTTCTCCTGCCGTCGCCTTCAGGGCTGCAGCCGGTCCCAGGCGGTGTGTGACTCTCCATGGGTGGCAGGGTGGGGAAGGGCCTCGGGTTAAATTGGTTCAGGAAGAGCAGGCCTGTCAGGGTCTACTGTAGCCTGGTTGGATGCTTTTGGGCCCGATGGGACCTCATTTTAAGGATTGGACTGGGGTCAGTGATATTGTGGTATATCAGATGTTGAGCTATTACAGTATGACCTTCAATTTGATGATAACCATGTGCAACACACGGATCGGTGGATGACCTGTTTCAACACAGAAGACATTTTAAATATTCTGTAACTTGCTGGTGTTAAAATAAAGGTCTGACATTGGATTAAACTTAAATGTAGTGATAAGAAATCTTGGGCATAGTAGAATTGATCCACAACCTGACCCTTTAATTTCACTAAAAAAACACTTTAGATTTAGTCTTAAATATTGTGTATATCACTTTTCTTTCCTTCAACCATTTATCAAAAATGAACACCATGAAAGACAAACCCATGAAATGGTTTCTTAAGAGATATAAGGGATATACATTACATACAATTAAGATCTAACTTGGACAAAAGCAAGAAATAATCTAACATAAGTGGTTCAGAAATGATTTATGATATATCCTGACATTCTAAAAAGGCTCTCTTTGCAATATACATTCTTTCTTCTTAGACCACTGACCCTACAGCTTGAAACCATTTGATAATAATGTCTTCTATAACTATGTGAGATAGATAAATGACAACTTTACATCCATGTGCTCTGAATTCAAGTCCCTCATATTTATGTCAGTCTTTAAAGTCCTGTTTGCTCAGTTGTGGTAGATCCTTCAAACACCAAATCCCTGAGTGCTATTCAAGTTCAACCATGGGGCCTATTGCCTAAAACATTTTCCTTTCATTTTAAATAATAACTTGCTGTACAAAGTGTTTGGATTCCATCTGATCTCAGAGTGAGGTGAGGGCTTTTTGGTAAACACGGTACGCTCTCTCTGTTCCTCATCTGGTAATCTTTTCAGTAAGCCAGTTCATCTGTGACTCCCTGTTTCTCTTTCACGCACAGAGCCATCGTCTAAAGAGTGAAAGCCCCTCCTCCCCTCCTCTATGCACACATTACAGAGAGCAGCCTCTCCTCTGACACACGCACTCACCAGATGTTTCCCAAAGCTTTAGGGAAGAACCCCCAGGTATGTGCGTGTGCGCGTGTGTTCATGTCAGCTTCGCACAATTGGCTTTTCTTGCGCATCTGCTGAGATTTATGACCACCATTTTTCTTACAGCGTCGCTTCCTCTTTTGAAATCCCATTGGGGCAAAGGATCAGGGATCAGAGGGGGAAGCAGGTTCTTCAGCCCAAAACAGGTGACTCAGACTCACCCCGCTCTCTAATCCCTTGACACTCACAAGCTTTTTTATCTATAGGCGCTTCACACGAAACCCATCTGCTTCTCATATCAATGCACTTGCCAACAACTGGGGTCTACTAGTCTGGCCTGCAGGGGTCAAGAGGACAACATGGAGTAATGAAATCAAACTGGCCGAAAGAAAGAGTCTGCTGTTGATCATTGAAGAAAAAGGGTTTTTATTATACAGTATTATGATGGAGGGAATGCAAAAGGGGGATATTGAAGACTCAGCAGAGCTCTTTGGGTGTGAGTAATGATCGGACAGAGTGCAGCGAGAGACAGATTTACTGTTCCCCTCAGGCCTCAAAGTGTTAAGGGTGCAAGCTGATACAGCAGAGCACCCACTAGGTTACATGCTGCGTTGGATAACATGCTAGGATGAGACCTATTGTATTTTGATGGCTTTACATTACCTCTATAGATACATCTGGATTTATGGCTGTAATGTCCGTTTTGTGATGATAACATTACTGTACTGTATATGAGAATATCGCTCCTATACACATCCACAAATCACAATAGAAGTATGGCGACAGAAAGATAATTTTATTGTCTATAAAAGCTAATGTTTCTTCAGACCATATGGTATCTGTTATCTTAAATGGTATTTCTAAACCTGCAGAGGACCATATTCTCTGTGCTCTATTAAACTCTCAGTCCCAGTGGAATGGCAGCCACCCGTCCACTGTCGAAGTGAGGCTTCTACAGAAACGACCATAAATCATACTATATTCAATTATAATACTCTTTCATGAGTTAAGTTTGAAGCTTGAGCCATATTCTTCTTACTGTATATGCTGCAAAAAATGATATTGATTAGCCCTGCTATGAACAAAAGGACATCTTCTGCAAAGAATGATATAACGCAAGCTATTTCATACACTCAAGTCCTATAATTATGTTATATCATTTGCAATATCAACCAAAAGGGATAAAACACAAAACATATGTCTTGTGCAACCTCACAGGAAGAATTCTTTTTTTTATTCAGGGTTAAAGCTTCTCCAAATTATTTTACAATCCGGGGCTAATGTCCACATTTTCTCCTCTCCTGCCTCACCTTCATTTCACCTGTTGCGCATGTGTCACAGATGCATGTGCTTTCTAGACTATTTCCATTCTTACCAGACTGAGTCTTTCAAAGGCCTCCCCCTTCCCCAGGATGAAGACAGGGTTTGGCAGGAGCTCTGTGATGCCGGGCCAAATGTAAGACCTGCCTTTCCCCTGGAGTTGAACATCATAAATTTGACTATTGTCTTTATCGCCATAGGAGTGATCACAGGATGTTATTAGAAGTTCAGCCAGCTCGAGGCAAAACATCCCGGCCAACCGTCACATTGACCTATCAGGAATGGAAATAACAGAGATGGAGAAACAGGGAGGAAGTGTTTTTATCAGACTTTTTCATTGCCACTTCAACAAATGTGGGAGCCACATTTTGAGTTTGCGCCAATGTACAGCTGTAGCAACTGCAGAGGTTAAACCTGTTTCCACATTCTTTCAGTTATGAGAGGAACTCAAAATCCTTTTTTTCTCTCTTTTAGCTGCTGAAAGAAGAAGGAAGAATCTGGCAACCAGATGACAAATAGAGTCGTTTTGTGTTTTATAGGTTGTCTTAGATTAACTTTATACATCTGAAACACACTAACGGATACATATGATGGAATGGAAGCTTGCATTGCTTCTTACATCTCTCAAACCTTTTGTGATTGTTACAGCAGCACATTCAAGGGACATTATTGTTACAAGAATTTGAATCTAGCCGCTATTTATTCACTGAAAAAGAATTTTATATTGTATGTACAGAGAATGGCAAAAACAGTTCTTAATGATACACCGATGTAAAAAGGAAAATTGCACTGTGCTTACATCTAAATCATTTTTTACCACCATAGTACCATATTGTGGATAATAAAAGACAATGAAGGATGGTCATAAAAAAACACAATGAAACAATAACAATATGTTTATAATTTCTCCCAGGTTGAAAAAGAAAATCCCCCGAAACAATAGCTTTATGGGAAGAATCCATATGTCACAGAGGCGGCGCACAAACATTAATTACACAACAGAAATAATAAACGTGCATTATGGGATATTATTACATTTGCATATGAGGAGAGAAAAAAACCTCATTAGATATCACAGGCACTTGAACCCCTCCCCAGTTCATAATGGAGGCATGTAAAACATCAGTTATTACAGCTTCTATATCAGTGTTGGACCTCCTCACACACACACACTCACACACACACACCATTCTGCCGTGGAAAAAGAAACATCTGAAACAGACGGAGAGATAAACAAAGAAAAGACAGCTAAAGTGAGCGTGGCCTGGTGGGTAACCTCCTGTTTGTACCGCAGACTCCGAGGAATATCTGTGATTACTCCATTGACTGAATCATCTGCGGGGTCAGGTCCTCCTATCTTCTCTCCCTCCTACTCCTCTGCTCTGCTCTTCTCCCACTCAGCAGCCAAGTGGTTCATATGGCTGCCAAGACATATTCATAGACATATTGGAGCATCTAGTTACTGGCAGCGTTTACAGACACTTAAACACATGTCCACCCACACACACTAGAACATTGGGAGACCGACATGATAGTATTGTTTTCTACATCCATTTTATAATTAAGAACACTCTACTTGTGAGACCCATAGACCCTTTACGGCAATAACTTTAGATTCCTACCTATACTATCCATCGCATGGTTCATAGAAACCATGAACTCTAACTTCTAGATGTACAAATTCAATGGATCTTTTAAATATGGCCTTGCATAGTTTGCAACTTCCTGTACTATTTCCTATTGTTTGTTAACATGCACTTACTGTAAGAGGCCAGGTAACCGGTGATTTTATGATCACAATGTAAACCAGAAACCCGTTTTTTGTAATCCGGGAAGAGGGATTACAGAAACCTGATTTACAAAGCCAGATTTCTTGGCTATGTGTGCGTGCAACCAGGTTTTACATGTGAGCATTTGCATGACAAAGACTTCAGACAGAGAGAAGAGCTGGGACAGCTGTGCAGAGGGAGAGATCATTACATGTGGAAATGCATTCGTAGTCAAAATGATTGTTTCCCAACTAAAACTGACACTGAGTAGCCTCTTGAAGTCGGTTTCTATGGCTAAACATTGATGGATTTGTAAAACAGAATCACATTCATCAAAAAGCATCATGTTGTATTACTAGAACAGTTAAAAAAAAGTATGCTATGTTTAGGAATGATGTCAGGGGCAGGGAATACATCTGATTACTGACCTGCTGCATGTATACACAGATGTACAGTTACCAGGTTACTACAGGAACCAGGGTTTCTAAGGAAACCACATTTTACAGTTAGCTGTGTTACATGGTTTCCTAAGTGCATGTACGTGTACTGAAGGAATGACCCAAAAAACATGTTAAAAAACCTAGTCAGGGTTAATCAATAATCAATTTGACATCTTATCTTAACCTTAACTAAACCTAACTGTAACTCAAAAGGAACCTTTGTCTTAGGAAACATCCTCACATTGCAAAACAAATTCTCAATCTCTGTTCTTACAGGGATGGAAATACGAACACACACACACCCATTCACAAACACAGTATCAAACACGCTCACACACCACTAATTATTGATTGAACCACAGAAAGGCCCCAAAATGGTTTTCTACCAATGGACATAATCATGAAAAGAAAAGAAAATCAGCTCCATTGTACGGGGCAGATGGCTCTGAGGCCACCTACTGCAGTGTGCTGTGGTTCCCTCTGTAACCACGCTGATGAAATATTCAGCGAGGAACAACTCAGACACCTAGAAGGTTTCGGTTACAGCCGATTCACTCTAGGCGAGGATGGCAAGGTCCCTGTTTCTTTATCTCGATATACATGACAACATAAACACACACAAAGGGGGGCCATTCATTTTGAATGAGGTACATTCATTAATAACCCAGACCCGACCCCACTCACACTACTGGTTTCCCTGGGTGGGCAGGACAGGGTAGGAGTAAGGGGGATTTAAAGCTGTTCCCTCCACTGAGAGAACGTTTGGTGACAATGTGAAGGAGAAGAAACTGAGATAAAGCAGCCAGCAGAGGAGGAGAATCCAGGATTATCATATTGAATACGAGAGGGGGTTGAGAGGGGGTTGAAAGGAGGATACGCAGTCTGGGTAAGTGTCGTATCTGAAACCAAAGGGGACATTTCTCTGAACTGAGGTGGGGGTCATGCCCAAACCCCAAGCTCTGACTCTCACACAAGCTGCTTAACATCCACACTTTGTCACCCACATGCAGACTCCAGCCAGCACTCACACACACTTTACACGCAGAAGCTATGCTCGTCGAAGTGACCTGAAAAAAACCAGCCTCATTCACACAAGCGATGTATCGACTAAGACCCCCGCCAGCACGGGGAGGGGTGCAAAAACATGTCTCGTGCTCGGGGTTATTATATTTGGGACACACTGCTGTCGTGATGGCCCAAACCAATTGCCTTCTGCCGCGGTGTCTGCTCTACTGAATCTTTCAGATGGATGGGTCAAATCTGCAGATCATGAGCCATAACAATGGGGCTGATGCCTGCGAAAGGGGAACAATCGATTGACGAGAAGGCACTTATGCACATAGTTAGATGACAGTAAAACATAGCAATTCATTTCTTTTTGACAGCTTAAAAGGATAATGGTTCGTATCATTAAAAACATCCTTTTTAAATATTAACATTTCCTATCAACAGTCCCATCAAAATCTTTGTTTCTCAGCATGTTCATACAAAAAGAAGACACTTTGCCCACTTTGTATATTTCCCTGTTAATGCTCTTTGGAATCAGTCCTAATCTCCCAAAAGTCCCACCGTGTCACTGTCTCAAGAGTAGAACAGCCTCCCTTTCTCTGAGCCCTGCAGCCTGCTGAGCTTGGCGAGCTGAGAGGGCGACGGGGGTACGTCCTGTCTGTAGGGGCCCTTGGTCTGAGGAGCGGCCTGCATCGGGGCGGGGCCAGGGGCCTGAGTGTGTTCTCTGCTGTGGTCGTAGGCGATGCTGCTGGGGGTCTCCTGCATGGAAGCAGGCCTGGACTTGGCTTCCTGGTCTCTGCGCCTCTGCTCCTGCCTCAGCAGCTCCTGAGTCTCTAAGAGGGCACGAGCATTGAAGTTGGACGTCCCCAGGTATCCGTTACGTGACCCCTGGCTGGAGGGGTGGCGAGGGTTCTCCTTGGATGGCTGGAATCCCTCTTCTGGCATGTACACCTTGTCCCATGAGTCCTGGGACACCGTGCTGGGGGTCTTATGGGGTGGCCTAAACACACAAAGGCAAGTAAAGAGGTTAATCGCACCGTTGAGTGAGTCACCTTAAACAGAACTTGGATCTAAAGTGACCGGAGGAGGAGCTCAGAAAAAGATTGCTTTTTTTTCTGTAGCGGCCCCTGGGTCAGTGCTATTGAAGGGGAATTCAAAAGAAACTGCACTTCAGCAGAGAATGTGTCCATTTTCACATTTTGTGACATTAAAAGGGGGATGGTGGTGGTGGTGTTGAGTTAAAATACTACAGGCAACATGAGTGGAGCAAAGAGGGATCTGTTATAGTCTGCTGAATGATTACACTGAATCCTGTTATTTGAAGACCGAGACATGAAAGAGACAGGAAACAAACGCGGGGAAGCCTGAAACGCCATCAGCGCTATTAGTTCCACGTCGTAAACAAACACAAATGTTAAAACCACGCTGAGAAAAATGGCTGCTTTCATCCATTTAACTATTTTTTGGAGATGCAGACGGGTGCACTTACAGCACAGACAGAGTAATGGCAGGCCTTCTACTCTCCTTCAGTCTGCCTGCCGGCCTCTACACTGACACAAGGGCCCAACATGCACACATATTGTCTCTAAGAGAAAAAAAGAAACTTCCAAGTATGCCTTCTGCCACACATGCTCCCCTTTCTGGAAATTGGCCATGGAAAGCTGTCAATGGGACCCCGCGGGGTCTTTGGACACAGTGTTGAGTCTGCTCCTCCATTATTAGGATCCATTAGGGTAGAGACCTGTGACAGTGTCTTTTGCGTCAGAGGTACTATGAGAAATCCCATTCACACCTCCCTGACCCGCAGTGTGCTTAAAAAGCTTTTGAGATCACAGCACACAATCCTGCAGAGGGAGGCAGGGGCCCGGCATGCTTTTAGGCCAAAAAGTCTGCATTTCTTATCTGACGAGGCTCATTCCAGAGAGACTGACTGGAACAAAAAACAGAACAGGCTATTTTTTGGGCCAAAACACTTTCCTGACAAAATAAAGTGTGATAAAAGAAAAAATGCACTTTTATACTGGAAGTCACACCTCCCAATGGATATAATAGCGAGCGATTCTACCTTGACCTTTGGTTTCTTTTTCTCTGTGCTTCAATGTTGAATGGAAAAGAGAAAACAGTTTACAGAACCAAAAGTAAAAAAACATCCGCTCCCCAGGTTGGTTAATAGCTGAACTCCAAGGATATGTTTTCTACTTGTGTAGCATGTTTATGTAACTTTGGTGACTTCTGACTCAACCACAGTAGTCTCCTATTCAGTAATCAGACAAAAGAAATCTAACGTTATAATAGTCAATTTCATGTCATTATAGTCTTTGACTTTAGGTACAAGCATACACTGCTACTCTCTGTACCACACAGTTAACTCATTTAGTATGAATGTAATCTATTGCTGAACCAAGCTGACGTAGATATGTATGGCTGGACTGCCATTACACCCCTTGGGTCAAGCCTAGATCCAGCTTAGGGATTTTAATACAAAATATGAATTCCTGTACTTTTTTCTTCTTTCTTGCCAGTTAATTCAACACTCCCTTGAAAATATCTCCATGTGATTCCTCAAATCCAGTGTTACTCATGAAGACCTGTGTGGTCCACAATATCTAAGTGGAGGTGAAAAGATAAAGGACACGGCTCAAGGGTCAGTATCTGTAAGCTAAGGTCTATATTTATACATCCAAAGACAATGTGCAGAGATGGCAAAAGTACACACATCCTTTACTCAAGTAGAAGTACAGATACTCTGGTAAAAGTAGAATTACTGACTAAACTTCTTTACTCAAGTAAAAGTAAAGAAGTATGGGCTTTGAAATGTACTTAAGTAAAAAGTACCCATAACTAGCAGCTGTTTTAAAGAGTACCTGACCTCCCTTTATATTAATAGAACAATAATGTCATTGTTAGCTAATGAATGTTTCCATGCTGAACAACGGCAACATGACAACGTTTTCATTGGTCCCTCTTCTTTAGAGAAGACCAGGAAGTGATGGATACACGGATCGTGTTCAAATCAATAGGCACGCAATGACTCTAAATAATAATGATCACGCCACCAAACACACATTCAAACTAAAGTAACCAGCCTGTTTGGGAAATGTAAGAAGTAGAAAGTACAGGTATTTGGGTTCAACATGTAAGAAGTAAAAGTAAAAAGTCGTCAGAAAAATACGTAATGGAGTAAAGTACTGATACCAGAAAAATGTACTTAAGTACAGTAACGAAGTATTTGTACTCCACTACTTCCCACCTCTGCAAATGTGTATGCATTTATGTACCGTACTGTACAACACAAACACATGATCTGGTTCCGCTCCGTATGTGTGTGCACGCATGTAGAGCATGTGTAAGTATGAGGGTAATTGGCGGAGGGGCAGATGTAGGGACAGACTGCGGAGAGAGCCCCACCACATGCTTCATATCTGGGTCTGTCTGGGCGAGCCGCCATGCATTTACACCCCGTCTTGGCTTACAAAGCAGCCAGCGCCGCTCAGGAGGGAGCCGCGTATTTAGAAACCCAGGACGCCTGTTGCACGAGGCAGCAATCTGCGTTTCCAGAATGACCCTTTTGGTTTTTAAAGTCGAAAAAGGGAGATTTAGGGGGAAAGTCTTCGGTGGCGATAAGAGCAGAACAGAAATGGCATTGTTCCACAGGAATGTAATCGTGATTGATGTGTCAGGGGAGTCAGTTCTCTTATCACCTCGACTCCTTTGCCAGAATATGTCACAAAGTAGATTAGTTACATCTACAGAGGGAGGGGATGGGAAAATACATCATGCCAAAGACTGGGGTAAATTTAGAATGACAGAACATAACAAACAAAGCCAGGAAGTTGGCTTGCAGGAGAATTTGTGGCCGCCGTGTGTTTCTTTCAAACAGCTGGGAAGAATCAGAGTTCATGAGAAGGAGGAGAAAGCACAGACACACAATGATTAGGGGAAAAAACCCAAATGCGTGCAATGGGCAGTGGAACAATTGTAGCTATATTGTGCAAATAAATTGTCTACAAACCTGGAATAATGTTTTCTTTACAACGCGTTAGCGGAGGAATGCAAAGAGCTGCATGGAAAGAGGGAAGAGCTACTGGCGGTTCACACAGGCCACCTTTAAGAACCTTATCTTGACCACATTCATGTGTGTGTTTGTGTGTGTGAGAGTGTCTCTTTCAGGCTAATCAGTGGTTTCTCTTTCCTCCTAACTCACTCGTTCCTCTCCCGGCCCCCTCTCGCCCTCCACTGCCTGTCACCGCTAATCCTGCTCCGACAACAAGCCTTCATTAGTGCTCTTCCAATACTCACATCCCAGACAGCCAGCTAAGCCTGGCCGTCATCAGATAACCATGGTTTCTCCTGGAAGCTCTTTAGGAGGAAGGTTTTTTTTTTTCTGGGGGAATGTCCCCTTTCGACTGAACGGCTGACTGCTCAGCTTCCTGTTTTGGAAGAGGAGGACAGGATGAAGGGGTTCCAAAGGAGAGGTGGTTGGAGTTAGAGGGAATTGTGGTTATTAATCTGGGGATGTAAGACTTTAGCTCTTTAATGAGGAGATGTGCCGAGACACAAGCTCTAAAAAGCTTTAGCCGGGGTCAAACGTCAAGCCTGAGCTCATGCGACTCTTCGCTAAAAGATGCTGTGAGATTATGAGAGGAATGCATATCAAAGGCCATCCTCGCCTGGCTCTTTGGCCGGCCAGACCAACTTTCCCAAGAGAAGGAGCTCAGTGAGAGGGGAGGGCTGGAGGCAACTGTCACATCACATGAGATGCCAGCAGATAACACCTATGAAGTGAATGCACAGATCCCTCTGGCTTATACAGACCACATTGATTATGCGTCCACGTGGACCGCAAATCCATAGCCATAGACAGGAACATGTTTTAATCGACCTGCCGTTGACTGCTCAGAGACAGCACAGCTAAAAAAAAGTATCTGTGCAGGGAGAGATAAAATCACAGGAGAACACAGTTACTCTGGCCAAGAAATTAAAAGACCACACACACGCACAATTTAAGTTCTGTCTTTGTTTAAACTGGCAAAGAAGTAGAACTCAAATAAATCAGACTTCACTTTCAACATTTCAGAACATTTCACGATACAGAAAAACTCACATTGGATTGTTTTCAATGAGGGGATATTAAACAGGGAGAGGAAATTATGTGTAATTCATAACCGAAGATCTCTGCGTCCCTTTATCAAAGTATAGAATTTAGGTCTTTGGTGACTTTCTTTCCAAAGATGTAGAACTTAAAATGGTTTTCAATTGGCATTGACTTAAGTGAGCTTCAGAGGATGAGTCACATACGGAAACGCAGGAAATGCAAATACCGATACTAAACTCTGCCTCACCGCCTCGAGATGTAAGATATGGTAAGCTTTATTGGCATGTCTTTGAAATATATGCAAAAGTATTGAAACAGGAAGATGAAGAAGATGAAGGGCAGCGGTTGTAGCTCTGAACTCATGTTGTGTCGGCAGAGAGAGATTGCTAAGAAAAATAATTCCACTCATTTCACCACTTCCACAGGGTCAACATTGACTTAATGAAAGTGGATATCAGTCAAATAACTCCAAGCGATCACATTAAATGATTTCATTCAAAGAGTTGTGCTAAGAGTCATTTAAATGTCTGTAGGAGGCTTTGTGATTGACTTTGTAATCAAAGAAAGTGTAGAGAAAAAAGGGTAAAGGCACAAAAATGAGGGAAAGAAATGGATACAAATCAGAAAAGTCAAAAGGGCAGTAGGAATGTGATAAGCCTCAGAAAGGAGAGACAGATGGAATAAAGAAGGGAGAAGGGAGAGGAGGTCTCACCGTGGCAGGGAGCTGAACTGTCTCTGTGCTTGTTGGAAATCATCTTCTTGCGGCTGCTGCGTGTCAACGTTGACTGAATGGCGTCCGCTCAGTGGTTCCGTCCCATTGCTCGACTGTCAAATCCACAAAATGAAAAGATAGAGTTACTATCAAATCAAATGAAACCTTAGATGGCTGACATTTCTGTCTTTGGACACACATCTGGTAATAGATAACACACTCAAATACAAAAACACTTAGATGATGGAATATGTTTCCCTTAGCACAGCACTTGGTGTGTCAGTGTGATGCCTCCTGTGTGTTAGGCAACACTCAGGGAACAGGTAGTTAGGAGGTGTGATTCCATGATGAAAATGACACTGCACAATGCACCTGCGATATTAATTACGTATCCTTGGTTGACTTACTAGAATGCCAGGCAGCACAGTTTGCACTAACATTTTTAATTCAGAAGAGACTTACAAAAGTGACAGCAGTATGACATTTAATAACAATACCGTGCAGATAATAAAGGACTTTTTTTTTCTGGAATGTCTACAAATGAAAGGGACTATTGTCCCATTTGTCATAACAAACAACAAATACTGCGTTGTGTGAGAATGTCATGATGATTGACTTAAAAATACAGATGATTATAGCTTGTTGGTTCCAATATTCAAAAAGAGTATGTCCAGAAACAGCGGTAGGATTCTTCTTGTTAGTAGACGTATCGTACAAGTCTCAGGTGTAGTCAAATAAATGTATTATTAAAAAAAAAATGGCTGAAAAAACATTTACAATTTCTACATAAATAATGACTTTGGAGCTAAATACATGTTCCTTTTAGGATTTAAAATGAATGTGTTGTTACTGTACATTACACTCAAGATCAGTGCTAATTACATGATATGAAATGTAATATGATAGTGTAATATTGTGCTAAATGTGAGCAGTGTATTTCTGAAGTAGTAGTAAGTACTAGCATGCTGAAGACATTAAATATAGATGAGTTTCCCCGGTAACTGCTTCATTTCACAGCTTTGCGTGTGACTTGACTACACACCACTAACCTGTACCGTGTGTGTGTGTGTGTGTGTGTGTGTTTGTTGTCTGATCGTCTGTGTGGTTGACATGGCGATATCATCTCCCTCAACACTAGCGCACTGCTAACGAGCTGGCTGATGAAAGAACACGACAAGCCAATTAAACAGAGGCGAGCTGAGGAGCTGTGGCCTGACCGAGTGTCACTTTTCATAAGGCTCGGACGCTAATGTGGTAGGCAGGTGAGGGTGTGGATTCTGAGATTTAAATTGGAACAGAGCACTTAGAGAATAAGTGTTTTTCTTTTGTCTGGGATGACACTTTTAGAGATTCTTAAAAGTGTTTGTGTTTGGGGGTGGTTGGAAGAAGACAGGTAGTCGTAGTACATGACAGAACAGATTGATGGGGTAAAGGTATGTTTGCGATGGACAGCAAAAATGTCTTGGAAACATCTTGTATTCTTGAAATGGCTGCTTTCCTCCTCACTTGGACAGCTGTAATAACAGCGCAATTACATTTCACTCAGCGTTAATAACAAGTCCTTTCTCAAGCCGTCCAATTCCTTAAAAATAACAGTATTCCACGTGGGTGAAGTGAATTGGACTCATGTGTTTCGGGTTTCACTGTAACAACACGTTCCGCCGGCTCAGAAAGTGCAGAGCACATAAACGAATATCAGATGAACAGTGAGGTAAAAGGATAAATTATTTAACTGTGGCCCAATGTGGTGGTGAGAAAATAATTAGTCACGCACACTAAAAGTTTTTAATGGGATTTGAAGGGGAAGTGGCGAGGAATCCGGAGGTGCTTGACACTTTGGTTTAAAACCGAAGGGTTGAGGTGTATGACGCCATGCCAAGAAAAATGCATGAGAAATAGCCAGGAGAGAAAATCAGTCAGTGTAATGGCATTATCAGGGAAGGAGAATCAGATTATTCCATGTTAGGCCCTGGAATACAATGCCATATAAAACATGACATTTGTTGAAATCGAATCAAAGAGACGTCCGTGTTCGTTTCTATCCAATAATGTGAAAAATGATGTCAATACAGCACGCTTGTATCCCTCTCCTTTTCTTGGTGGTGTGACAGACAAAGGAGGGAGGAAGAAAAAAAAGAAATCTCCACCTGTTCAAACATGAGAGCGTTCACAGACGGTGAGTCGGGGGGGGACATAATTATGAAAATTATTTGCAGCTATCAAAAATCAGAGTCCAGGAAAGCAGCTGGGAAGGCGTTGAGCTTTAAGAGTTCCAAGGTGTAATATTTCTTGGTTCAGTCTTGGTCACAGACCTTTCAGATTTCAAAGCCGCTTGCTGAGATGGGTCAGCTCTAACATGTGGCTTTTCTGCCTACACTCCTCATGATGCTCTGTTTGTAGCCCTGCACATAGGGAACCGTTTTAAGAGAAGCCCTGCTGTACACAAACAGACATATGGAACACATTTAAGTTGCTAATGGGCAGAGAACAAGAAGAAAGTGAGAAAGTAGTGAAACACCACATCCTGACAAAAGCACAGTTGGATAATGATTCACTGTTAAAGTCCATGACCCAATTCTGGCAATTTATTAAAAGCAAACCCAGTCCATTTGTGGTCGCCGGGGTGTGTAGCTCCGGGGCATAGTATCCATCTGAGAGCAAGCAAGTGTGGTGTGCAGTCTCCCACTCGCTGGCCCAGGAAACCATGGTGAATGGAAGCGGTGGCTATCTCCATATCAGTTAAGGACTCGACAGCATGCACAAATGGCAGAACAAAATGTTGGAGTCTTATCTTTTATTGTGAAGATATCTGTGTGGGGTAATAATACTGAAATGCATTATTATGTCGACACAAGAGAAGTGTAATCACTTTGTTCTCCTCTACTCCCGCTATTCTTATTCTTATCTGTGAACACACACACAGTTTGATATCAAAGTATATGGAGTGCAATATAAAATGGGTGGGCCTGCATACATCTATGCACATTCACAGTGTAAGTGTGAGTGATGATCAGATGTGTTTGGAACAATGCAACAATATTACATTTGCCATAAAGAAATGCATGTCATACCCACAAACAAGCTAAATGACTCTAAGATTGTGAGTTGTTGTTCAAGTACGTTGGCAAGTCCTGTTGCTTATGGTTGTTGTAATCACAACATCAGTAAATCATGCTTGCTACATGCATTACATTGAACAGCAATATCCATAATTCAGCCATGCATGTTGGGTTAGCAAGCAATCTTGGAAGAAGCTCGACAAAAGATCGATCCAAATCACCATAATTGACATAAAAATATACAGTCAGGTTATTTTTGGGGATTGAGATAGTAGCAATAGTACCATGACATAGTCCATGTGTCCAAGATCTATCTTAAGGAGAGGGAGAATCGTCTCAGCACTATAAAAAGAAGCATCGCAGTTACAATCAAGAGTGGCTAAAGGATTTCCCTGCTGCTTTTTACAGTATGTTACGCTCTTCAGAGTCAGTGTGATCAAACTGTGAAAAACAGTCGACTGGCATTTGCTATGTAACAAAATGTGTGAGAAAGAGATTTTTTTAATCATCTAGGACCTAAAAAAACGCTCCACCATAAATGATGTGACTACTTACAGTACTACTCACACTGCTGTTGTCTTAACTCTAAGCCTTTAGCCCATGTGAAGTCAACAGAGCTGTGGCGATACCCAATCAAACGCCCAGAAACCCAAGATTGCGCAAACACAACAGATGTTTAGAGACACATGTATCCTGGTAGCAGTAGATAGAAGGATAATAAAATCAAAAGAATTCCCATAAGGGAGTTATAGGCTGCTGTTGGTGTGTTTGATCCAAGGTACCAGCATGGCGCTCACACTCCTCTGTGTGGTCATGCTCATTGGTGCTCCAAGCCAACAGCACAAATTGATTTTATTGCCGCAGACAGAGAGCGAGAGAGAAAAAGGCAACTCTTTGGAAAACACATCGCGCTTTATGATGAACATCTGGAAATCCCCTCTCACAGAGCAGCGGAGAGGGAGGGAGAGAAAACATGCCAGCTCTAATTGTGTGTGTTGGCTTGGGGGCTTCATGATGGACAGGGCTTCTCGTGCCCTGGTCATTATTCCATTAAGTAGGAGCCGGGGGTTCGAGGACTGACCCAAGCATTGTCATCACAGGCGTTCACAGCAGACATACCTGAGCGCGGTCTCAAACACCCCGGAGACAAGCCAGGGGTCAACCCAGAGAGGGAGCCTCACACCTCACGCTGCTCCATGGGCTCCCTTTCAATCTGTTCCTCATTTTCATGATCATTATAATGTACTTTTGCTGTTTGTCCTCCAAATGTGAAAGATTTTTAAAGAGGTGATACATAACAGCTGTCTGCGCAGAGGAAGATATTTGGTAATAGTGAGTAATGACGAATAAATGAAATACCACTGAGTATCTGCAGTATTAACTTGCACTATGGCCTTTTTATGCTCACAATGTATGGATTAAAGACAACTACATCCTAACTAATGCTCACAAAAAAAGATAGTCTGGTCCGTTTGTTCAGCAAAGTATATTACAGCAGTATCATAACTATAGCTTTAGCCACAACACATTGAGATCTACATTTTCATAACATCTGGGTAAACTCTGTCTGAAGGTCCAGCCGCTACTAAATGGACCTTGAGGTGAGATTGTTGTGTCTTACTTACTTTAATCATCATTTTTGGATAAGTGAGGGAGAAAAGTGTTTGTTTTTATAAGAAATATATACGGCATAAATATAACAACCTGTATATAACAGCCTCTAGATGCTAGCAGCTGCTCCTGTTCTGGCATGCAGATCTGTGTGGAAGCCATTATGTTGTAACCTTGAGTACTCAGGGACAAGGTGCTTCAAAGTGTAGCTTTGCAGACTCTGATTTGGTGCGCATTTAACTTGCCTTTTCATGGTTACATTCACTGAAGGCTTGGAGTGGAGGTCACAGAGGCTTCACTTTCATCATTGCGGACAAAATATAGCAATGACAGTGTGCAAAATCATTTAAAAAAAAGAGAGATATATCAATTTCTGGACAAAAGGTAGCCTGTATAGGTCAGCACAGAACACAGTCACAAGGTTATGTTTTTCAGTGTGGGTCAGTCTGATATATGGAAACTGCGAGTGAAGAATGTAAGTGTATTTTACCTTCTAGCTCTGCGTGTGTCTGAACATCTTGGAAAGCTTTTTTGTCCTTTTTCCAAAATGGCCAAAATGTGTTTTTTCTTCGACAGTTCCCCTGGTTTTCATTTCAAATCTTTGGCCCCTCAAATAAAGCATCCTGCTTTTTGGATGACACTAAGACAGGATTTCTCTCGAGTTCCACTAATCGATGTCAACCCATAGCATGGGCACGCCAGTATCTTCGCTAACAAGCCCTGCCTTTGTGAAGCCTTGTTCACAGGACTATAATAACATGAAAGAGGACTAATAAAATAGACTTCAATACTCCAGGGCTGGCTCTATATCTTATTACCAGTGGAGTAGAGCGGGTAACTCAACAATGTCAACAATCACAAGCAATTAGGAGCTCAGAAGCTCAGAGAGACACACTGAGACTGCTTAGTGCTGAACAAACAGTTACATGTAGCATCCCACTTTGTGAGCCAGAATGGAAAGAGTGCGATTAAGAAAAGAGTGTGGAGAGATGTCGGCTTTCAGTGATTTTACACCATCAATAGGACTAACACTGACTGAAATCCAGAGCAAACAAAGTCTGCCCTTTCCTCTATAAACGTGGTGGGAAGTGTGCTGCTATGTCTACCAAAGGCATTCAGACAAAAAGGAAAAACAGCTAAAGATCACTGCCACATTAGAACTCCACTCCAAAGCAATTTCACTGACACACTGACATCGATAATTGGATGCCAAATATTTTAACTTTCAAGGTCTGACATTCTGACCTATCATTTAGAAAATAGCTCTGCCTGGTGTAACAATTAGCCCTCTTTCCTCTACCACCAGGTCAGAAAAGTCACAGAACAGAAAAAGCTATGTCTGTCTCAAAGCATTAAATCACAACAAAATATACAAAATATTTGACCTCGAACTTGTTCCTGCTTTGGCTCAGTTTTGTTTGGTTATAGTTGAACATAAGGAGGACATATGACCTTAAATAAAGTGTCAACCAATGAGTTATGTCTCTAACAAAGTTAGAAGAAGGAGCTAAGTAAACATTGTTCCAGCATGTTAAGATAATCGGTGATATAATAGGGTGTGTGGAAAGATGAAAGTGTTTCTTTTTTACTTAAACTCTGGGCGCAGTTGCACAGCAGGATGGAATCAGGTCTGAAGGAATTAACAAAGGAATTAACTTATTACATTTTTCCAATTATGAGGATTAAATCCCATTGTTGGTACAGATCAATCAGGAGAAACTCTAACATTTTTAATTTAAAACATGGTTAATTTAAAAATCCCTTTAATCAAGACTAATGGAAATGGAAATGAATAGTGTTGCTCACGGTCTTCAATTTTTCTCCCCTTACTTTGCCTTAAGTCCTAAAAATTCATTTATCATCGAACGTTTCCCGTTTTCATCTTCTTCTTCTTGCCGTACTGCAAGTGTGTCATATTTCCTCGACAGTGAAGTCAGATGTGAGTAATGAGCAATTAGATCTAGGTCAAAGGTCGGACCCGGGAATGAGAAATAAGTCACATATATTTGGCAGAAGTTGGGACTGAAGCCGAAAGTTTTAGTGACATAATTTGGCAGTGGTACAACACTGACGGTCCAAAAAGATGACAGTGTAAGATAATTGAGGCACTTCATGAAACTATTGACAGTTAATGTCGTGCCGGGGCTTCGTACTGTGAAACATCAACTTGAATTACTTTCCCAAGTCATATTGTTATCATTTCAACCTGGCATGCTGGGATTTATGACCCTACTTAATTGCAACGTGCAAATATTTAAAACAACATGTCTTCTTCAAGTATGATTGCTTGGAACAATTCATATGGATGCTCAGTGGGTTTTTGATTTGGTACATCTGTTGGAAAAAATTAAATGTAATGTAATATTTTGTATCTATTCTAATCTTTAAGAGAGACTACCAATGTCGATATGTTCTGTTTGTAACATTGAATTACCTGGAACAAAAAAATACGATTCAGAATTAAACAATTTGAGTGAAATAAATCCAGCTGGTGGAGATAATCTGAGTCCAGCAGAGAGCTCTGGGTTTAAGGGTGTTTTGGAGAATGTGTATCTGGGTGTGTGCAGCTCAGTGCCACGCCAGTGGAGCGCAGATTCTATGGAACACTCACCCAGGTCTGGTTGAAGCTGTAGGTGTGCCTGTGGTCGTCCACATCGTCCTCGTGCCTGGCATGCTGGAACTCGTTCCTCAGCCTCAGTATCCGGTCGTGATTACTGGGAGCCATCTGGCTGCTGTGAGGGGGGGAAAGGAGAGGTGAGATAGTTGGACTAGATCAGGGGTGTCCAAACTTTTTTCACCGAGGGCCACTTACAGAAAAAATATGCGAAGGGCTGGGCCACTCACTAGAGGTGAGGTATATAGCCTCATCAATTCAGTTATAAGTCAGCAAAATCAATCACATGTAGGTAAATGATGCTTGATACTTGAAAATGCCTTAAGAAAAAAACAGCCTACATCACAGCTCTCCAAAGGGTTTCATTTATTTTGTTACAAAAAGTGTTCAGCTCATCCCTTAAAACAGAGGCCTCAGATTGCTCATAATAAGAGGAAACTTAGATTTGTTAGAACATTTTTCCAACTTTAATTGACTGAATGTATTTGAAAAGTGGGCTTATTAACACATGAATACTACTGTGTAATATATTTGTACATATATATTTATGAAGTACAATATAAGACGAGCACAAGTTTCATTTGTGGGCCATATTCCATTAGACTTTTTGAATTTGCTGAGGGCCGATTCAAAATGGTCCGCGGGCCGCATTTGGCCCCCGCGCCGTAGGTTGGACACCCCTGGACTAGATGTTTCACAGCATGCTTAGCGGATATCACCCTGACAAAGAAATATACCTGACACATTACACTGCTTTTCTTGGTGCTTTATCATATCTGAATAATTCACTTGACCACCTTAACACCCCTGTAAATTGTCTTGAGGATCCCTTGATCTGACAGTCACGATTCCCTTTTGCATACCTATCTGACATCTCTATGTGCTTTTCCTTCACATCCTCCCTTCTTCCAGCCTTTGCTCCTGAACATCCCTGTAACTGAAAGTGTCCCTCGTGCACGATTGTGAGTGATCCATGTCCCTTTCAGACTGCAGGAGAATGTTGGCCTTTTATGGTACGTAGTCATTAAACACTGTGGAAAACCCTCATTTACATCCCCTTCATTAAAGGCCTTTGAGGGGCCTGTCAATAGGAATCAATAGCCTTCCTTCAGCTTAATCAGGCTCTCCTTTTATCTACAGCTACAGAGGCAGCACATGACAAAATGCATAATTATGGTGAGACAACTAGCTTGATAATAGGCCTGTATTTATGCATACCACAAGGATGAAAGTGACCAAAGGTTAGGAATTTGTGTTGGGAGGGGATAGGAGCTCTGGGATGTAGGGAATGCGATGGATAGGTTGAATGAAGGAAAGGGAGATACAAGTAGAAGAGTGTTCTCTGGGTTGGCGCTGAGTGAAAAAGGGAAAGGTTAATCAAGAGCATGTGAGAGAAGGGGAAGAAAAGGAAGTGAGCCAAGACCTGTTACCCTGTCATTCTGCGTGTCCTCCTGAGGAGCACTTACAGGTGGCACGCCAGCCGTGGGAGTGATTGCTTATTTGGGCCCAGAGGATTCTGGGTGCAATTATGGTGATAATTGCAGATTAGAATGAGCACATCCTTCCGATGATAATGGGCACTAGGACATGCTGCCAATCAAGCTTCATTAAAAGCACAATAAATAGCAGCTCATAAAGGATGAACGGATTTCTGTGCATGCCCCTGAGTAGCACTTGGCGAGACACGGTTATCATGTTATTCGTACTGCCTGATCAAAATCAATTGTATTAGTTATAGTCCATTTGATTCCTACAGCTTTATGTGTGTTGGAGAGCAGCGAGCGTACATTAAAGCCTTTTATGTGGATGTGGCCAATTAAGTGGCTCATTGGGGTGTGAGGTGGCTTATACTTGTGGGGTGATGGTGAAGCCCTTCAATTTATGTTCATTACAAAATCAATGTTGCTTTTATATTGGCATGTGGTTTCTTAAATAGCATATGCGATGTTAGAGAAATGTAATGACTTAATTGAATTATTTAAACTACAGAGCCACTTACATGTATGGCACATACTAACAGAATGATAAAAGATCATGTTTTTTTCCTGAACAAAAATATTAGCTGTTTCTGTATGGCTACTATTGCAATTAACTCCATATGTACATTGAGTCCGTTAAAATTCATAACATGAATTAACACGGAATAATTCCAGATTTCCCCAATGGCATGTGCTGAGAAAGTGTACATTGTACATACAGCATGTACTTGAGAAGAAAATGAAAAGACACATCTGCATTTCTGAATTAATTTTCTTAACATTTCCCAAAGATATGCCTGCTAATACATCTGTTGAATTACATTACATGTCATCTTATATGCTGGAAAAAGAGTTTGACAAGACTTAATGGATGGGAAAAGAACAAACATAGATCTGGGAAGTCCAATACATGCAATTAGTTTAATCCCTGAGGCTGGTCAAAGAGAAAACTGGGCTGACTCCAAACAAACTGCATCGTAAATTGTTCTCTTTGACCCTCTAGGGAGGGTCAGTGCTAGCATCAGCATCTCATACATGCACCACTGGGTGAGAGGAAGCAGAGGGGGCAGTGGGAACCAGCTGGGGATCCAGAAAACAGGCAATAAAAAAAGACTGCTCGAGTCCATATACACGTCCTACATAAAAGGACCTATTGCCCTTCTCTCACCCACTAGAGCATTCATCTAAGCAAGAGGGTTGGCCTGTATATTACTACATTTCTGCTCCAGTGTGTGATGGATGTAGTGCTTTGGGAGTGAAATGGGAGAAGATCAGCGAAGACAAGATCTCCGGCAAATCAAAGAACTAGCAGCAAGGCACTTTAATATATTTTTCAAAGTGCTACAAATGAAAATTGCATCGCGTAGAGACTGGGAGTGGGGGCGGGATTTAACGAGGGCTGAATTTGTCATGGCAGTTCAAAGGAGGCCTGTGCAATATCTAGATTATCTGCAGGGGCTTCTCATCTTCGTCCTCCATCCTCCATGGGGGTACCAAGTTGATGGGTTTCTTGGAAAGCACTCCATGGCATTCTCCAGTGTAAATATATTCATCTGGTGAGAAGGAAAAAAAAGCGCTGGAAAGCTAAACAGTGGGGAAGAGCAGGAATGGAGCACGCAGAGCCACCAGTATCACTGTAACAGCTGGTAGCAGGCCTGTCTCCATATATAAAGAAGATGGATTCAGCCGCCTTCCCTGAGAACTCCCTAATGCTCGGGCACCTCAACGTGTAATTAGTCAGCATGATCGTTGCAGATGCATCAGGTTTCCCTGCTTATGTATTCCCCTGTGAATGCATCAACGACTGTAATGAACCTGCAGAAAACAATCTGTGAGAAAAGATTGTTGGGTGAGGTGGCACTTTACGGCAGTAGACCACCTCAGCAATTAGGATGAATATGTCACCCCAGCCAGCAATAGATGGGTGTTTGGGAATATGAATGAGCTGCTCATCGGTTTGCTATAAGCCACATGTTTGTGCATAAGGGGGAAAGGTCACAGGTTGTGTGAGTGTACTCAGGGGTACAGGCAGGCTGTCTGCATCATGATCGTATGAGTTGCAGAGATGAGTCCCAGAGCTGTTTTCGGAAAATGGGATTCCGCCCATGAAGTATTTTTAAAAAGCAGATTAAATATCCATACGCCACAGCCTTTTCACACTTCATTCTGTACTGTATAATGAGATGTGAGATTCATCTGAGTGTTCACAAGCTAAAATATCAGCATGAGGCCTCTCCCAAATGCATGAAAACTTAGCCCTGCAACACATGGATGTAGAAAGAGAGGCACAAAGAAGCCGATGCACATTCTCCCTCTGCCAGTCTATCTTCTCCTCACTTCACACGCGCTTGTATTCTGTAAAGTCACACCGCTGCTGTATTTATAGCTTGGCTGATAGCATATTCTGAAGGCTTATTTAGAGAGGTGAACTTGTGAAATAACAGGCAGGAAGAGGCAGGTCAAACAAAATGGATTCAGGTCCATCTGAACAACAAAACCCTCTACTGATCTCTTCCTCCTGCTGCTAATCCTCTCCCTTATTAGGCAAGCATTAAGAAAGGGTAGGAAAATGCCAAGAAACACTTCATTCACAACACATACCAATTCATACTGGAGCAAATATGTTAGTGCTTTAGTTTAATGAACCAATACAAGAGTCTATTTGCATGTGTGACCCCCATCCCACCTGTGTTTTCCAACCTGACTCGTTGACAGGGGTCACATGAGCCCTCTAAAGCTGCAGTTGGGGGTATGCGATGGCCTGTCTGTGTAATAGTCATCCTTTGATCCAGGAGGATTTGGCAGATGTCTCACACACCACAAGGCTTAGGCCAAGGATGCAAACTATGGCACAGCCCCCCCTTCTTGCTTCTGTTGGTGGATCAAAGCTGCGCGGAGTCTCGGCATGCTCTATAAACACTGCCACTGGCTAATAAAGGAGTAATCCAATCACTGAGAGTGTAACATGGGTCATGTGAGCATACCTAAGGTCAGGGGCCAGTGCCAGCCAATCAGAATGGTAGAACAGAGTGTTATAATCCTCGGGGTACAATTTCAACAGAAGTTTGACAGGAGTTCCGAGAATTGTCACAGACTTGTTCATCTCCTAGTTAAGGGAAAAAGGCTGCACTGTTGGGGCGTTGGTGTGCCTTCAAAATCCGACAGTCTGTTATTTCTTATCTGATCAATGCTGATTGAAATTCTATCAGATAATCTGGTTTCTTGCTCTGGCCCTAGTATCTCCACGCAGCAGATGATGGGGCAGGCTTCTTAGCTTTGAGCCCGTTGGCAATCTTATATCAAGTCAAAGGCTTAGCTCATATTTATTCCATCGCCCCATGGACTTTCATTTATTTCAAAGACAGAAAGATGAGGCATTTTGGGGAAGATGGACAGCCTTTGGGACCTACCGCGATGATAGAAGAGATTAGATCTGCATTACCGCTGGTCATTTTCGAAGGGGAAAGGGACAAAGATAAAGTTCTTCAGAGGAATCAGCATATATCGGCCAATCTGCCATGATCCACGCAATCAAACGAAAGCATTTGAAGCATATAGCCCTCTCTCGGTCTGTCTTTTCCTTTCCACTTTCCTCTCCTTCCCATCTTCAGTACAATATCCTCCAGTTCTCCTCTTGACTCATCTTTCTCCTTTCTTTATTTCTTTACTTCCCGTATGTTTTATCTCTGAATGCCTCAATACTTCTCTTTGGTTACAGGGATAGGTCATGAATTCCCTTCTGTCCCCCTCATCCTCTCCCACTAGCCTGGTAAGTGACAGCTGCAGGCTGGACAAAGGCCTGATAATACCCTGGATTTGTCAGGCTCTGACTTCACCCATGTCCTCCTGTGACTGATGCACTGACAGTGGCGCCTTGCCAGCTAAAAACCTCATTGCTAGGTGGGGGCTGTTGCCGTTGTTCAACTGAGTGTGGATGTCTGTATGTGTATCCATGGTTTCTTTCAGACTCCAAAGCAGCCCATATGGGGTCCTTGGGGGTCCTAAGAGGCCATCATGTGGGCTGCCTGCCGAGGCCTTGGTGGTGGCGTGACTGGGAGTGTGGAGTTTGATTAGCAAGGGAAAGAGAAACGCCTGCAGAGCTCCAACAGACTGTCCAGCATGGCTTGCCCCTGGTGTACCCTTCATCTCCTGCTTCCCTAGTGTGAGAAATGTACATCTCAGAGGGCCCTCAACTAAGAAAACACGGTTTACAGAAAATGAAAAGAAGTAGTTATTCTGCAATCTCTTTGTCCCTTTAAAAGCTTAACCTCTTTGTATTTCAAAAGCCCCATTTGCCTCAGCACACATGCAGACTGCCCCCCCTCCTGCCCCAACTTCACCCCAATTTTCTTTATTACCCCAAGGACACGCGCTACTACCACGCTTCTCTACATTTCAAACACTTCTTTATTTCTCTCCATTTCATTCTTCTGTTTAAGGGATTGCCAAAATACAGGTGCAAGTGAGGAATTGGCCTGGCAGCTGTCTACATTTCAGAGACACCGTCAATGCCTCCTGCCTAGCCTTTTCACTGGCAAGTTTTATGGCTATAGTACCAATGAGAATTCACGGGAAATGATCAAAGGCGCTTTTGTTTCTGCATGTTTTGCCGTGTGGATGTATTACTCGAAGGAAACAGGTGTGACCTTTTTCTACAAAAGAGGAACCTCAAGTGTTCTGAGTATGTTTTGAACTTCCAATACTGTATATGGTCTGTGTCCTCAATGGTAAAAGAGAAAAAGGCCAGTGAAATGGCTTGAGGCGTTGGTATGGCAAACCCAGCTGGATGGCCAGAACATTGAAGTAAATAAAAGTTTGAAAAGCTGGGTGCTCAGGTGCAGTCCTTATAGGAATACATTTTTCCACGGATCCTGTGCAGCTGCTCTAAGTTAGATCGAGGGATAGACAAGAGTCAAAAAGTTAGTTTTTACAAAAAAATATGGTTAACATTAGGAAGCCATGCTGTGCACTATGGTATGGGCAAAAAGTGTAGATTGATGATAGACTCTCTGAGAACTTTCTTCACCCCAATTGCTGCCAACTTTTCTATAAGTTATTTTCTGTGAAGAAAGGAGCCTGGCAGCTTCTGACTGACAGCTGCGTTCTCCGTGAAGAAAGAGATGAACTTTGAAGTTAAGGCCTGTAATCCCGATCCATTGATTCAGAGGCACTTGCTCACTCTGAGAGAGAGACTTGGAGAATGGTTGGGACTGCATAATGTATTCACACAGGCACAAACACACACTCCAATGGGCATGCGTACATCATAGTAAGTTCAGAGCAGTGGCACTTCGTAATGAGACAAAGCTGAGCTGCATGCTAATGATTCAAGTTAATCGCACCCAAAACATGCAAGCAGACAAAGATTATTCGCTGGATCATGCCCCTAGAATATACTACAGTAAATCTTTTATTTCGAAATAAGCATATAAACCGTATGAAACCACATGTGTAACAGCCAGTCTCATAACAGGGTGTATCATTCCCATAAAATATGACATTTTCTTGTCTATCTCTGCACTGTGTGGCTGTTTTTGTTGAACAGATGCATGTGATGAGTCAACATTCCTCTTCAGAGTAGGAAGAGTGAAGTTTAAAGTCTTAAATAAGGTGTTGAGGCCATAGGCTGGAGTATCCATCTAAACAAGTTAGCTCAGCTTTTATGAGCCCATCAGGCCTTAAAGACAGCTTTTATGAGATATCAGCTAGCCTGACACAAAGAGGCCAGAGGAGAAGCGAGATGGCGTATAATATATGACTTTGGCTTCCAGTATACTGTTTTATTGACCCTGACACCAAAATATTTAGTCTAAGTATAGGTTGGCGCCGTGAAATATGAATTTGGTTGCTGTATTTTGCATTAGGTGACCTCAATTTATGTCCAGTGAGGCTGGTGTGCCGAAGCGACGAGTGACCTTTGCAGGTTTCTCTTCTAAGTAGCACTCCAAAACCCAGAGAGGGCTGGAGAATTTGGTGGTAGCACAGGGTAGATGATCTTAAGCACTTAGACAAGAAGGAGCCGAGAGGATCTTGAGACGAGTTTGTCCAGCCAAGAGTGGAGGCCTCAAGTGTGTTGCGTAAAATAGATGCTACGCCTGAAGTTTCAAAAAACCTGTTAAGTAAAAGTGAGTGAGGAAGAAAACTTCAAAACGTATTGGTTTAACACAAATGTAAAACTATGTAGTATAAAAAAAGAAAAGGGGAAGCTGCCTTGTTCGGAGTTGTGTCAGTCTTGGTGGACTGCCACAGTCCTAGTCCCACAGAAACAGCCCTGCAGACATCTCCAACCTGCCTGTCCAGGTCCAACTGAGCTCATCACAGCTGTGTGACCCTGCAGCCCCCTGCCAAACCCTCCTTCCCACTTGACTTACTTTATAACTTTGCATTCTGAAACAGTCTCATCCCTCGGCTTCTCTCATGTGCTGGAATGCCCACAGGCAGCTTATTAGAGAGGAACACGTTTTTCAAGCACAGCGTACCACAGCCTCAGAACAGTAGCAGGAAAACAGACAGGCTGGAGGGGAACAAATCAAAGACGGGTCTTGGGGTGAGCCCCTGCTAAAAAACAGAGAATGGGATGGAATATTACTCACATGAAAAGACTTGGTGATGTAAGCTACTGTCAAACTTTATCCAGTATGCCATTAGAAATATTTCAGAATTCATGTGGCGCTAAACTGACCTTCACTGATTTGCTCATGTCTGCGACAGGGACCGCATGTACTAGATCAAAGAAATATCTTCCAAATACTGTGCTCACAGTGGAAGTTTGTCTATGGTCTGTTTTAAACATGTTCCAGATAATTGGACTATTTTCCAGAGAATACCACAGTGATTCACATCTTCCTACCTGCATGCAAACATCGTTGTATGCTGATTTTTGGAACTCGCAGAAATAATTAGAAGGCAGCAGTTGACTTGTGGATGTCTGCACTTCTCACCACCCCTCGACATATCCACCCACAAAATCTAAAAACAATCCTCACAAAAGTGTACTGCAACTTTGACTGAAATAAAGGCAAGAATGATGTTTACTGTGAGTTAACAGCATACTAAGAGTTCACCATCTGGTCTCTGCAAGATTATTATCATCTCATTCTGTGATGAATGAAAGCCAATTTTTGCCTGGGGTTCTGGATAAAAAAACATTCAAAATAATCTATGGTATGCGTGTGAGTGTGTACAAATGTGCTAGATAGATTAAAGCACTTGTATGCACATTATTGCAAATATATGCAAACATATCCGCATGTGAATGAACAGATGAATCCACTCCAGATGCACATATTCACATGCAGCTGACCCTTTCTAACTCACTTGCTATTCTAACACATTGCCAGAGTGACACACACTCACTGGCTACCTATAATGAAAGGATACTATTAGATTTCAAATGGGTTTAAGCAGCACTGGTGCATTGGCCATACATTACACATGCATTTAGAAATGTATCATTTGATATCTGGTGCATGATTTTCAGTGGGATTGGGATACTGCGGCTTTTTGGTGTTCACATGTTGATTATAATCCCCTGTAGCAACTAACAAGCCCAGCATCCTATTAGTTCACTGAGATCCCCCAGGTTCTTGGAAGGCCTTCACCTGTAGAGTATCATATTTACTCCAGTGTGGAATCAAACTGTGCTGAATGCAGACAATCGCTCCCTTTTTAAATGTCAGTGCCTGGCGCTCGGCAGGCGAGCCATGAGCCAACGGTAAATAATTTAGCCCAGCCCTCCATAGGTCTCCCTGCCGTCCCATACACAAGCAGCCCCCAAGTTTTTTTTTTTCCAAGACCCCCTGTGCCGCCGCTACTTCCTCTATAAATAATTTACGAGAGAGGCGCGGTGGGACGCCCGTCAGTCAGAGCCGGCTAAAGCCAGGGCCACTTTAAACAATAACAATATTGATAGTGGGTGTAATAAAGCAGAATTAAAAAGATGGATTCCAGTGATTTTTTTTTTTTGCTCCTGGCGCAGCTGGTCTCAGCTCTAAGTGGCGAGGAGAGGAAGAGGGGTGGGGGCCAAGGGTTGGCGGTGCTTCTAGGGAATGGATGGAGGTCGGTGCAGGAAAAACAAATGGAAGAGAATAGTAGGGAGAGAGGAGAAGAGCTGTGGCCCCTTCCCCCACCCCACTATCCCCTGGTGTCCTGTACTGGCTGCTCTCCTGTCTCCTCCATTACTGGATTAAGTCTCGCGCCCTCTTCTGAGAGCCAGAGAGACAGAGGAGAGAAGAGGTCAGGGGTCGTGACCTTAAGTAATGGCCACGCAGACAGACGAGCAAAAAGAAAGAAAAAGATGGGGCTGGCAGCATCGTTTCAATTTAGGCTATCAATGTTGTGTAATAATCAATGTTGAGGGTCAAGGGGTTGGCAGATACTGACAGATGGGGAGACAACAAACGTAGAATAAGGACAAAAATGAGAATCAGAGCTAAAATAGACCAATCAATGTTCACATATAAACACAATGATTTGTCTCCTAACCCTAAACATGATGACAAAATGGATAGTAAGCACCAACAAGTGATTATCATGACAAATAGTTCAAGCTGGAGTAGGCAATCTGTTTTTGGCATCATTGTCTAAAAATGCCATATTACCCTTTCAGCGGGGGAGAGCAGCAGGATGAGGGCTGTATTATCAAATTCTTCATTTTTTGTTTAACCTTTTTCAAGAAAACAACATGCCCTGGGGTACCAATAGAAGAAGAATATGCTAAGAGGTTATTAGGAATTGTTGCCAATTGATGCCACTAATAAGTTACCTCCTCCTGGTTTAAAGTATATTTAAGGAGCTTGTGTCACAGGAAACACAAGTCCTGTACACTTTTTTTTCTGGTCAACAATAATTTGCAGGATGTCACTGTTGCTTTATTATTCTATCTGTTTTCTTATTTGAATGCATGTTAACAGATGTATATATAATCTTCCTTGTTCTGTGTGTTTTCCAATGTTGTAGTCCATAAAGTCACAAAGTCAAATCAGACAGGGAGAAATTCTGCCATTACCGCTATCTCCCATCAACCTCCAGGAGCCTTACATATGTTAATGCCCCTTCAACCTGTGACCCTCACATTCATGACATCATTATCAACCCAGCCAGACATAATGTTGGCCTGTCACCGCCATGATCAATGGCCACAGTGGCTCTCTGCCTTAATGAAGCTGTAACGTTGCCTTAAACTGCTGAAGCCGCGACGGACCTCGGCGTGGCCGTCACTCGGCTTAATGTGAGTACGCATCCATCATCTCGCATCAGGCATCAATCAATCAGAAGCCCCTGTGACAGCTGGGAGCCCCCCACCCCCAATACACCACTACGACCACCGTACCGTACACACAGTCATACATTCATTGGCTGTGATTATGATCTTAATTATCATCATGACTGCGGGCCACCACTTCCCCTGTGACCGACATGCTAATCAGGAGCACTGGCAGTCAATAATCAAGGCATGGAAAAGGCCATCGGGGGCAGAACTGGTCAAGTATAATTATATATTTGAATGTCAATTAATTTAATTAATAGGCTTGGACTCCTGCAAGAAATTGATAACGTTTGGAGATGAGCAAAAACAACATTCTACACTAAACAAGAACTGGCTTGAACACTTGTTCTTTTAAGAATGTTTCTACTTATTTCAAATGTATCTTAGGACATTGTGGTTGGGCCAAAGGAGATATATTAGTGTCTTTGTCCTCCCAAGAGAATTAGAGGGCCATAACTGTTGATGTTCAGCATAACAAAAAGCTATGAGTTCAGCTATGACGAGCGTAGGTCTACAAGAAAGCTGCAGTGGCAGTGGTCCAAGTGCACACACATGCTTATGCACAAACAGCTCACACTCCCCCCCCCCCTTAGGAGGAGACACAGCAGCTAAAGCAAGTGTCAGTGGTCATTTATTTACGCTCCAATCAGTCCTGTCCAGTTGTTTCTTCTCAGCCTCTGGGATTTGAACCAGCGTAACTTAAGATGGGCTCTGGGCCTCAGCGAGCACACAGATATCTGATAATGTTCCGTCATGCCTTTCAACAAGCAGGCTAATAAGGATCACTCTGTCATGAGCCCAGATTGTTAGCATTTCACACAAAGAGGTTAGATGTTTTGTCTCTTTTTTTCTTTCTCTCTGCAGGTGACTGGAGGAGGCCTTCCCCAAATATGAGCTGTTATCACAAACCAGATCACAGTGTAATCTCTTCTAATCCTCAAACTAAACGGCCTCTGAGTCTGGAAAAACTGAGTCTGAGAAGAAAAGACTGGATTTGTACAGAAGCAGAGTCTGTATCCTAAATAACAAAAATAACATAATATGTATTCTTCCAATTTGAGGAAGTCCTGCCATTTAAAAGCCACGAAAGGAAACTGTAACTTCATTAAAATGAGCTTGGAGTCACAGGGGCTGAGAAAAGAGAGATAGCAGTTCCCATGTGTGACTCTTATGTCAGAGCACAGTCCCTCCCTTTGGTTTCATAGATAATAACGATGTTAAATGAGACACAGCAAAAGAGCTCAGCCAATCCCCAGTAAGGGAATTATTCAGGCCTGTATAGGTGTCCAACTAAAGTGTCTGGTTCACTTTAAGTGAAGGGAGATGTGAGGCACTGATGACAAAACACTGTCACCTTCAGGTGGTTTAGGGAATGGGTTATAGGGAGCCGCTTGTGATGGTACTCCCACAGCCCCAGACAAGCCACAGAGGATTAGCCCCTCCTGCTAATAAAAGAGACCAAGCGGTCATGGGTTCTCCCACAGATGGCCGATGGGGGGGCTGATGTGTGAATGAATGCACCAGTGAGTCGAAACCAAATGAAGATACTATGAGTGCATCTGCCTGCATACACACAAGCTTACACACGTATGTGCATACACACATAAAATGCTCATTACCCCTAACCCCGAGAATAGGGGGGGGGGGGGGGGGGCATGGGAACAAAAGCATTAAGTGGGAGTGAGCCCTTTAATTACAGGCCAGTGTTTAGAGAACTATCAACGGAGCTGAGAACAATGGAGGTCTTTGGTAAAGCTCACCCTGCTGAGTTAACACATATCCTCCAGGTAGGACAAAACACACACTCACACACAAAGCCAATGGCCACGCCATGGAAATGAAGCAATAATTGCACCTTTGGTAACTGAGAACCAAGTGGTGAGTCCAATTAGGGTCAGGAATATTTGATGTAGATTTAATTAGCTTTCTCCTTAGCTAATCCTATTTATTTGACCTTAATCTTTGGTCTCTAATTTAAAGCCACTATAGGTATAATACTTACCTGAATATACATTAAGAAAACTAAATACATTTGATATACTATTGTGTAATAACTAAAGAAAAAGGAGACAATTGGAAACTAATTTATTATAGGTATTAAATGTACCAGGGAGAGTTCTTGTGATTTTCTAAAGAACAAAAGCCACTTCCATTAAAACGATTAAATAATTATAACACATTTTCCGACAGTTATATGCTCTATACAGTAATAAGATGTAGTTAGCAGCTTAAATGGCAGGTAAGAGGTGATACTAAATGAGTAAATTGGCCGTTATGAGCGCCCTAGTAGGGGTGAATGTGTAAAGGATGAGACCTATAAATAACTTCAGTGCTGATTGTGACCATATGACCATATGAGAAGTGACAGCTTTCCCTGTCAGTGCATTTGACAGGCTTAAGGATAACTCCACATGCCTGGCAAATTGGATTGGAGCTCTGGTGGCTTTGCAAAGGGGAAAAAAAATGCGATGAATCCCTCCCCACTCCCCCCCCTATCTTCTCTCCCTCTCACTTTTCCCCCCACCTTTAGAATGAGTGATGAGCCGGTAGTAGGTAATAGTTTCCATTTCATGTTTTAAAGTCGGCGCAAGAGGCAGGCCAGGAGCTGATAAATCATCATTGGTGGAGATTAAAGACCATTATCACCTTTAAATACCCCTCCCCCTATTCCATCAATGCATTGGCAAGGTGATCTTCTGAAGAAGTAGAGGAAAAGGACAAGAGAGCAGGCTTATGAAACTTCTGACGGCATGGAAGTGTGTGAAGAACACCAATGAGGTCAACTGGGGAATATATCATGAAAGAGATTCAAAACAAACATCTTCTGAGTGACGAGAGTTGGAGTCCAACCGAGCGTCTTTCACCAACAACACGTAACATCCCAAGAGACTGTCAGCTACTTCTAAATCCAATCCATCACCATCAGTAGAGACTTAATGAGAACAAGAAGGAAATTAGCTCAACAAGTGATATCTGTGCTTTTGTTATAGTCTAATTAAAACCAAAGCGTTATCACAAATAGCTTTAACAGGCCTCAAGACCAGTTCATATGGCAAAGCTTAACTTATGCCATACTCTGGGATCTTGTAAAGATTAATGACAGGGGAAAAGGGAGAGCAAGTAGATTGATGTGTAAAAGAGAGGCACAAACTTCAATGAGCAACAGCAGCTGGAAGCAGTAAACGGCGGTTGCCAATTGGCCCAGAATGCCAATCACCAAAAGCTGGGAGTGGCAGCAATGCTACAAAAAATAAAAATAATAAATAGATTTAGCCTTCCAAAGTCACTTTAACTTGGTTAACAGGAAGGACCGGGCTCATATAAAGTTTTGTTTTTAATTAAATCTGAGATTAGAACATTTTGTCGCAACTGGAATAAAATGCTATATCTGCATGCAACCAAGAATGCATCGGCTTATATAAAAAGTCCAATAAATTAAAACAGCCGACTGACATTCTGTCATTAGCAGATTTGAGTTGACGAAATGTCAATGTTTATTTAGTAATCAATTGGTAGATCCAATCACATCTTTTGAAGCTAAGCCATAAAACTGTAACATGGATTTATTCCATTCCTTTCCGCAGTTTTTATACGTGAATCTTTATGTGCTTTTATGTGTGTGGTCCAGCCTGAATTCATCTTATGACAGCGAGATGAAGCAACGTTTTCAACTCTTATATGCTTGCTATGCTCATTGTAATTTCTCTTTAGGCTGTTTAAGAAGTGAATTCCAGTCCTTTCACTTCTGGCAGATTACTATAGTTCTCCTTAGCATACATCTATATTTTCACATGACCATTACAATATTTCCCAAGCGGGTGATTTCCAAATTCATCATGCATGAATTGGCTATTACGCCAGTAAGTCCAATATTCTCCACTGCTTGGGTTGTTTCATAAATGCTGGCTTCGCACGACAAGTGCTTATGTCCTGAAATGGCGATTTCACTATAGGCGCTTTTAGATTAGCTTCCTGTGTTGAATGGGAATAGATACACGAGACAAGCCCCTTCCAGACAAGTCAGGTCCCTGTGTCTGGGATGTAAGTGGGCAAAGATTATGTGACAGCATTGGGAGTAATGAGAGCTCGCAACATGCTCTGGTCGCTGTGCCCCTTCAAGAGGAAAATGTCTGATAATGAACTCTCAAACTTTACATTGCTCCTCAGGAGCCAAGACAAACGCAGAGAGAGAGAGAGAGAGAGACGAGAGTGATGTGACAGCATGCACAAGCATACTTGAATTAGATGCTCAGAGAGCCGATGAGAGACCGCGAACCCGGAGAGACGGGACGAGAGATGGCCGAGAGAGATGAGATGAGGGAGAGACGAGAGGAGAGGACGTGAGAGCAGAGGAATGCAGAGAGAGGAGAGAGGAGAGAGAGAGGAGAGAGAGGAGAGAGGAGGAGAGGAGAGAGAGAGAGAGAGAGAGAGAGAGAGAGAGAGAGAGAGAGAGAGAGAGAGAGAGAGGAGGAGAGAGAGAGAGAAGAGAGAGGAGAGGAGGAGAGAGAGAGAGAGCGAGGAGAGAGAGAGAGAGAGAGTATAGAGTAGGTTATAAAACAACTAAAAATACATTTGTGTTACAAATATAAATATGCCACTGTTGTTGAAAGCATCTTACACCCCTCCCCTCCCTATACATGTACACAGTCACCTATGTGGGACACCATTCCAAAAATATATAATCCAGACATTGTTATGTTTCATAGAAAATACGTCAAATTAATATTATTTATTCTTCGTATACTTTTACATTCTATGTATTTTTTTGCTATCAAGGTTGTCTGTAACTGTGATTTGTTTGTCGTTTATTCCGTAAGCAAAAGCATTTTTCAGTTTTTTTCTTTTTAGAGTTTTTACTCAACTGAAGGGAGCGTCAAAAAAAGAATTGAATTTAGATATATGGCAATTGGCCCTTTCACACATTAAACACACAAACATAATATGCTATCAAATACCCAGCCATCCCAAAACTGTATTCATCCCTACACTATAAAGATTAGATCCTTACACACCAAGTACACACTTGCCCTCAGAGGCAGACTCACAACTACCTGAGCCCAGCATCTGATTTCCCATGGCCATCTCATCGATCAAAGCTAATATACGTCTGGGATGGACAGCTGCTGTTGAGAGCCAAAGGTCCGTGCTGTTACAGAGCCATCTCATCCATTAACTTGCAGATCAATGGGACAGTTACTGAAATGGCCCTTATAGATCTGTGCCATCCAACCCAGACGCTTTAACTGCTTTGGTTTAACACTAACTCCTCCCTTGCTCTCACCTGAGCCTGCGTCTGTCTCTCAGGGCCATCCTCTCTCACCTCAGCTGTTTGTTTGGGGGGATGGACTCTGAGACATGATAGCGACCCACACCAATGGGTCATATTAAAGTTTTATGGCGGCGCTGGGAGTGGTTTTTGTTGGCTCACGTTCTTCACAGTGTCGCTCTGATTAACAGGTCGCACAGAAACAAAAGGCACTTTATGAATATGTAATACATCTTCCTGGACACTGCCAAGTTCCCTTTTAATTCAATTAGGTCACTTTTAGAACATAACACAAAATGAGGGGAGAAAAATGAACTCCCCTCTTCATTTGAGCATGAAAAGGATGATGAATTTGGCGGAGACATCTCAAAGTCACCACACGAGTAAGGGGACACTTTGGAACTCAAACTGAAAGTAGTGCATCCAAGGGGTTCAAAAGGAGCCTTGGAGCCAACAATGCTTTTCTATAGGCCTTTTCTCAAGCCTGTGCACATGCATACAAACACACACATACACACACCCTGACATTCTTTTCACGATGGACTGATCACTGAAAGCCCTCCAAAGAGAAGGAATCAAATAAAGCCGTCAGTGGATGGAGATTAAAAGGAGTGCTACACAGTAAAAATCTGATTTATGAAGCTCCGGCCGAGTTGCTACGGGGGTTTTTGGTGCCATGGTAACCCAGTGAACGGTGAGGTCGAAGGGGCAGTTGAATAAGGAGCCGTAGAATGGGGAGAAAAGAAAGGAGACTTTTAACCTCTCGCTGTTCACATTTTTTCATTAAGCCTCAAGCCTTTACCAGGCTAACACATAAAGGTAGAGTTTCAATAGGGAGGTCAAAGTCCTCTTCATAAATTACGAAAACCTTTCTCATTGTCCAAGTCAGGCCAGAAAAGAGCTTTTTGTGTCCTGAAAGAGACAAGGATTTAAAGGCAAGTCCATGCTTTTAACTTGAAATGTTACTTTTTTAGACTCCTCTTCTGGCTTTCTTTCTGTTCCTCTCATTCCATTCCCTCCAACTCTCTCTGCCCCTTTCATTCTCCTATCCCACCACTGTCCTTTATAGTCAGTCCACCGCTGCGCAGCCCGTCATTCTGCCAGCCAGCCTGTGTGGCAGTTCTGAGACCCAGTGTGGCTTCTGCTGCAGTGTGTTGTTGTGTTTTGTCTGTGGGAGCTGTCCTGTGCCATGCTGCTGTGTCCGGGGCCAGGGCCCTTTCCTATTGTCTGCTGCCATATGGAAGCCAGCACCAACATGGAGATAAGCCTGTCCTCATGCTGTTTCCTGACCTTCTCAGGCACCCAGCTGGCACTAAATGCAGAAATAATTATTATCCCAATTACCCAGGCCAACTCCTGTCCCCTCTTTGTGTGCTGAGGGTGAAATGGGGTGGGGGGGTCCTCCAAAGTGCTGGGGGAGATACTGTGGAGGGAGGTCCCACACAAAAGGGGACCACTAAAGAGGTTGGTCTCATGCTGCCTCATACACTGTATATTCACTTGTCTGCCTCTGTAGAGGTAATATCTTGCTGATGATTAAATACTGTGCTACTGATAAGTGTGTGTGGAAACCTTTGTTTGCACCTGGCACAAAAGCACAAATGGTTTTAAAACATATCTCGTTAAAGCAAAAAGATGCAAAGCCATTGATGGGGTCATTATAATTAATTGTTATTAAAATATTAAGATAATCCTAAAAACATTTGAATGGGAAAGTCATCTATAGTTGATGATTTTTGAAAATGTAATAATGTTGCACTGAGGCAAAAGTTGGGCCAGGTTCAAATGCCAGTCTATTTCCACCTTCTTTACGTGTTTCTCTTTTAGTTGCAAACCATCTGGTTGGACCATGTGTAATTTTCAGTGAGAGGAGAAGGGCAAGTTGTCAATGGGCAAGTTTTGAATGAGACATCCTGCACATTGAGTTCCATAAATAAACATTGTTGACTTTTAATTTTTTTTAATTGATTTTTACAAAACATTTTTATTTTATTTTTATTTTTTTAACTTTTTTATTTCTTAAATTGTATCAGTGTCTTTTGTTGTGAAGCACGTCGGGATTTGTCTTGGCAGATGAGAAGCGCTATATAAATTAAATGTATTATTATTATTATCAAAGGGAAGCCCTTTAATACCCCAAATAGACACAGGTTCAATAAAGTTGGCACCAGCCTTTAAAACCTGCTACTTTCACCTCCTCACCTTCCTCTAATCAGTTCCTGGTGCACACTGGAGTTGAGGACACCGGGGTCTGAACAGGAACAGATGTTCCCACCTCCCAACTGCTGGAGCATCTGTGTCATAAATGCTGTCGGACACACTGAAAGATAGATGGATGGACAAGACAAGTGCAGATCTTCAAAGCCAAAGCAGGAAGAGGGGGAACGTCGGCAGATTTAGCTCTCTCACAATGGATGTGTTCACTTGATGTGGAAAAGCTCTGTGAGAAAGATGTCTTTGCTCTGAAGCCATGACTCCCGCCCCAATCAAATCTGAGGTAGAAGGGGCGGACCCAAGAGGCAAGAGAAAGTTAAGGAGCCCTCAGTGGCAAAGCAATGCATAGCATGTAGTGTGTTAAGATGTTAAAGGATAGACGTAGCGACCATAACATTCATATGTTGTTTTATAGTCTTGGCCTCGAGTTTGGCATTTTGCCCGTGGTGATATTGGTTTTTGGAAGCAGAAGTGAAACAAAAGGGTGGAGCTTAGTACAAGCACATTTTAGGCGTCATAAACTGCAAACACACTGAAAGGGTCAAAGTTCTAAGACAACAACGTGGAAGACCGCCAAACTGGACAATACTGCGGTAGAGACAAGTCAATCAAAAGGTAGATTGCAATAACGTACACCTTGCTTTATTGTCCATTTTACTTTAACTGGGACCACAATTTACGAATTGAACAACGTGCTGTATTGAGGATAACTTGAACCCAGCAATTAAGACATAAAACTCAGGGTATTAAATGATGTGAGATAAACTGAATTTTGTTCATAGACCTACACAATTTGACCTCTTGCAACCAGTCTCCTTGCTTCCTGCTGGGCATTGGAAAGAAAGCAGGATGTAGGCACTTTTGCATTGGCTTTACTTATCAGACTATGAGGTTTCCACTCCAGAACGCATCTATTTAGAATACTATAACATATTACATTGCATATAAAGCTTTTCTTGCAAGCAAGCAACTATAGACATATTAAACAGCCACATTAACCCCCAGCAACAAACATGCAATATAAGTTGAATGAGATGGGAGGTGAAACATTCAACAAAAACATTGAAGGCATCATTAGTGCCAAAACTGTCTGCACCATCATCACATCTTATCTCTGCACCTTTATTGCTTTCTCTCCCTGTGGTGAAATGCTAAGGCTGCTGGGGATGTTGCTGATTCCTCCCCAAAGATTTTTATCCTTACTGAATGTCACGGGAGCTTTGGGCGCTGAAATCACTTTAGAAAGCTGTATTTTATTGTGTCGCTTTGCTTCAGGGCTCAAGCTCCAAAGGATGAAGGGAAGGAAAAAGGAAATATCATATCCATGCCAGAAGAAATTATCTCACTTATCTTCTGGAGATCTCGGTAACGTTTCCACTAGATAGATAAATAATGAGGTAAATGCCACGACTGGAGAAAAAGTGAGGCAGGGTTATTATATAGCTCCGCAGACCAATAAACACATCATGTCTTTATCGACTTTGGCCTGTCAGAGCTTGTCCTTTATTTGATACATAACAAAGTAGATCCACATCCCATACTTTAAAGCCTGAGGCGTTTTATAGGGCGTAGCAATTTTAGTGCTGAAACTGGTTCAAATCATAGTTTTTTAGATTGTGAAAATCTGACTTTTAGCATCAAAAAGAGTGACCTGAGAGTAAAGAAAACAACGCACACCTTGGCGGAGTAATAAAAGCAACGGAGGGTGGAATTAAAAAGATTAGCTTTCCAGCACTTAGATTTAAATGCCTCAATCTGGTATTTCTTCACTCCAATACATAGCAAATGTTAAGAAGCAAAGAAGGGAACAGCAGGGTTGATGAGAACATGGTTGGGGATTAGGTCTGAGCGAAGGCTCTTTGAGTTATTTAAATCTGCCCCTTTTGTCAAGGTACAAAGCCACGTCTGGAAGGTGCATCATGATTCATTTGAATAAAGTGAATAAAAAGGCAGACATATAAAGAGGCACTGCCCCTCCCTGCTGTTTGGCAGTGTTCATTCGCTCAGTGCTGTTCAGGTAATGGCTTCAGAACAAGTAGTGCTAGATTGGATTGTCCTGTGTTGGCAGGTGTGTGGATGAAGCCGAGGCTACGTCCAACCGGGAGCACTGACAGAGTCCACTTTTAATTAGGGGCACCTCTGTGAGAGGTCATTCTGTGATGAAGAGGTCGCATGGTGGAGAGGATTTGTGATACCAGTGATTTAATATCACCTTGAGAAAAGAAGAGAAACACTGAGCTGCATACCATAACCACTGTTAATAAAAAAAACTACAATGGAAGCCACTTTTTCAATCACTTTTCACATGAAACATTAAAGAGTCTTAAGAGTCTAGGCCTGTAGCTTCTCATGTACTCCTCCCTTAGAGACCGCACACTAGGTTTTTCTTGTGTCACTCTTGCCTTGTCAAGACTCTGATCTTTTCCCTCTGTGTGTGTGTGTGTGTGTGTGTGTGTGTGTGTGTGTGTGTGTGTGTGTGTGTGTGTGTGTGTGTGTGTGTGTGTGTGTGTGTGCGCGCCAATGAAAGACAAACTAGCATTGTCGCGGGAGACAATGGGAACACCGACCTTCCCTTTGCCATTACATCCTCCACAAAAGATGAAAATGGCTCTTGTGTTTCTGATAGTCATACTGTGTCATCAGTATATTCATGACGGATGGGGACATTCCGTCAGTGTGTGTGTGTGTGTGTGTGTGTGTGTGTGTGTGTGAATGTAAAAATGTAAGACAGAGAAAGGAGGTTACTTGGTTTCTCAGCAGGGGGACAGAGTCATCAAAGAGAATCTGAAAACCACTCAGTTCCCTCCGCTGACGAGACACTGTGCTCACACTGGCTAAAGCTCAGAAATGTGTGTGTGGATTTACTTGTGTGGGTATGATCCTTTTCCTTCTAAAATCCATTGCATAAAATTACTTCACAGAGTGACCTCCGTCTGTCTGGAACTGCTGCTACCATATTTGTTGTTGTTCCATCTGCTTAGAATCAAAGACTGTGAGCCTGTTTAAATGGTTCGTCTTACAATAGGAAATGTGTAAGTAATGTTGTTTTGTTTTGTTTGTGTGTAAGAGGGTTTGTGATCGTATGTCTAACACAGGAACAACATTCAGGACCTGATGTGACTCCCTGCAAACTGGCTGCCCCATTTGATATCCACCAAGACACACACAAACATATACACATACACTGAAATATGCACACATCCTTTGTATCTTTGGCTGACGCACTATAAGCCCCTCACTTACCAGACAGTGCTCCGAAAGGAGTTTGGTTAGATATATTAATTGTTGTTTTAGTTTTTTGTGCCCAACATTTTTGACCTCCTTATTGTCCGTCCAAAGCGAGGAAAGATTTAAGGGACTTTTCCCACTTTAGCGTAACAGAGATGGCAGAAGCGCAGGACAGATGAGATCAAACTTAAATGGCTTCTGGCAGGTGAAATGCTTTGAGTCAATTTCAAAGTCATCCGGCTTTTCTATCTGCCAAAATGTCAAATGACAAGCCCCAGCACACACATCCTCTGTGTTAGGAACACTACATGACATTTTGCCCATCCTGACAGGGCCAGAGGGCAAAGAGATAAGCATGCTGGCCTCTGAGCGCAAAACAGATGATTTTCGATAGGAAGTCTACAACGAGGCAAGTTAATAATCTGTGCTGGGCGGCTTAACCAAGCAATTTTCGAACTTATTGTAGCTGTTGAAAGGTTTGCGCAGGGATGGATGTTTAGACAAAGTTTGAGTTCATAGGCTATACGCTGAAATAAGCTGCAAGGCATCTATACAAATCAGATATATAATACAGTCTTTTTATCATTGAATATAAAGGAAATCCACACATTTTTCTGTCTTCACCAGAACAAAAAACACCTCCAAAGATCTGTCATTCCCTATAGGTGAACAACCATGGGTCCATTGTTGTAGGTGTACATAAGGTGTCATTAGAACTACACTAAGTGCAGTTTCTTTCATTCAGCAATTCAAGTCTTTAGCTGATTGCTCCGATTGATCGCACAGGGCGGTAAGGGAGTCGGTCACAGAACACCCCGCCATTGACTCCCTGCACATGGGAGGGAAGGGGCCACATTGGTGGAAATAAATCATGTGTTAAAATTATATTCTGATGTGGGGCCTTGAGTGCATATTGATTCGTAATTATTTGTACTAACAGTGGCGAGGGAGGGACAATGCCATCCATTACTGTGTGAAAATAGGCAGGGGGATCAATGCGAGTGGAACAAGGATTGTGGTGAAAAGCACGATAGCCATTCCGCTGTCAAAAGGGATCATTAGCCCCGGTAGAAGAGAGAACGCTTTCCGCCATGGCCACGGCTTGTCTTTACAAAGCCGACGGTGAATTACATTCCATTTACAGAGGAAAAATTGACCTCACTGCTCTTGTGGTGGCAAGCAGCTATGTAATAACAGTGTCTGTGAACCGGGGGCAATCATCCATTGCTTTCTGCTTTTTTTTCCTATTTTCTCCGTCTTCTTCTGCGCCACTGATATCTTATCGCTTGAAATGTGAATTTGACACATCAAAGAAAAATGACGTGACAAACTGAGACAATAATAAGAGCAAGGAGTGAAGAAGTAGCAACACACACGTTAGAATTAGGTGACGTCACGATGGCCTCCATTAGGGTTGCAATGTCAAGGTAGAAATGATATAAATAAAAGGACACACACAGAGCCAGGGCAACCCCAGACAAAAGATGTTCATGGTGGTCTGCACTATGTGATGTCAGTAGAAATATATTCAGTGTTTTGAATATGGAGATGACTCATTGTGTCAGGCTTGATGCATGTTTCTTTCTGAAAAGACTGGATTCCTCATGATGTAGACTAAACAAAGACATTGTGCTACACAATGATCCACACGGGCAAAGGATGTCAAGGTAACAGAGAAGAAAATAGGTACAAATACCGAAGCAGATCCAGAAACAAAGCATCAGCTACTTTTTGAAGTTTATACGAATTTCGACAGGAAGCTCTAGAGTGAAAAACCAGCAAAACAACAAAGAAAAAATACATTTTCCACAGCTGGAAGATAGGAGAACAAATGTGAGCTATCTAAACACATTAACCCTAGCCTACAGGCCCAGAGAATATAAACCTGCTTAGCTACCCGCCATGTACACATTCTGCCACACATACACACACAAATGCACCAAGGAAAGGGAAGGCAATCTCAGCCTCCCATTATGATTTGATAGCTCAAATTGTAGCAATGATTCAAGTGTAGTCCTGTGGGTTTTGTGGATGAGCCCAGAACCTGTAATTTCACCACTGAGCACCAGGGGATGGAAAAGGATGCTATTGCAGGCAACAAAATGACCATTAAATCACAGGCTATGAAGCCACTCTGGACTGTGAAAAAGTGTGCACCTCCTGCTTGATGTGTCAGGAGCGTTGTGGAGATAGTGCTTTGCTATCTATGTACATTGTTAACTACAGGTCTGTGTTCGAACAAGAGGAAATTGTCCGAAAGAAAATGGTATGTACGCATGGTTGCGTTGCTAAAGTGCGCACTGTGACAGTGAAATTGCACCGAATAACCACTGAAGTGCAAATTGTGTGTATACAAAGCTGGTGAATGTGCAGGAAGCGTAGCCAAGGCTTTTTGTGAATCTCCTCCTGGAATGGTTGAGGTCATGACCGCAACACATTATCATATGAAATATAGTGTGTACACATGCTGTATAATAAGGTTGCAGATGGGTCAATGGATATGTGATGAAATGCATGTTTACAATGTTTCTGTGGCAATTCAATGCATAATATATGTTAGTATAGGGCTTTAGAATATGGTGCAAATGTAACAGCTTGTGTGTATACATTTGTAAGTGTGTATGACAACACAATTTTGTTTTTGTGTCACGCCCTGTAGAAGTCAATTGAAGGTATCACATTTGCTGCTGCCTGTGCAATGAGAACATAGGCACACATTTGTCTGTGTTTCTTTTTATTAAATGATTAATCCTTTTGACATGCCAACAATAAAGTATATTTTCTGACAATCATGAAAAGAAGAAAGATGAGCTGTAGTCAAGGGGCATTGGATCATTTGTTTTTTTACCTGTGATTACAAGAATAGCTTTGAGCAAAACCAGGACATGCTGTATCTAAGAAATGCCCTGGAGTAGATTAATGCTCATTCCCTTTTTTTGGCTATGCCCTATTTGTTTCAGAAAACAGTCTGATTCAGTATTGAAAAGCGTGCTAATAGCAACGTGACTTGGCAAGTGTTTTCACAGAAATGTGAACGATGATGCAGCTCTTTCATGATGGCCTGGTTTCTGCTGCCTGTGTACTGGGAGGTAAAACGAAGCTCCAGCTGTGCAAAGGCCATGCCTCCCTCTGCTTCACCCCCTGAACAGGAGCTACATGGATTGTTTGTGGGAAGGAGGGTAGCTCTCTGGGGGGTCAGACTGTGTTAGGTGAAGGTGGTTACCTTCATATTGTGCTTAGCACCCTGCTAGGAGATGACATATTGGGGTTTCAAGACTTCCCGCCTTTGCTTGGCTGAACAGAGAAAACACAGCATTTCCCCCACACTCTATAAAACAGGAACAATGGTCTCATGTGATGTCAGTTGCTGCATTTGTGGACAAAGCTGCATTGTAGTAAAAGGGTAAAGTGTCAGGTTAAGACACCAACAAATTAACAATTTATTTTAATTGTAGCAAGAGAACAAACAGATGTGAGGAGGCGACTTAACAAGCAAAAATACATCTTCTGAGAGCGGGAGTGGTTACAATCTACCACCTGTGACACTGATGATAGCTACCAGAGGCAAAGCACTTCACACAGCAGACAAAAATACTTACATCCGCTGACAAGCCCCGAGTTCCCATAGAAACAACATGAAGCAACAGCTTGTACAAAAGAACATCGTCTTAAACATACATGCTGTGCTCTTGTCTCCAAGATATTTCTCTCTAAAAACAACTTGTGATTTATGAGGTGGCACATCAAAGGTTCACAATAGGACATCTTTGGATATATCAACCCCTTCCCTGCATTGGCCCAGTGCAAGGAAACAAGGTAAGGGAGCTCATGTGAGAAGGGGAAAAAGAGAGGGAGAGCTTAGCCTTATCTCCTCCATGCCTGCCTACCTCCAGAGGTATCAGCCTGGAAGGTTTCAAAGTGCCACAGTTTGGCCCTTGTTGCTGCATTACTGTGTTTCCAATAGACCTGCATGGGAGAGCTGAGGGAGAATGTGCGTCTGAACCTAGATGAGTCAACAGCTAAAGGGCTTCTTCAAAGTCAGTCCAATCAAAGATGTATTTTGTCTGATGGTCATAAATAAACGTATTGTGCTAAAAAAGTTCGAAATGCAACATCCAGTTAAGTTTGAGTAAAGGAATGTAGGGACAAACAATCCCAAAAGGTGAAGTTAAGGAATTAAACAATGATCTGATACAGACTCATAATCATCTTGCTCGGTACATACACGGAAGTTTGAGGCCCCTCCAGTCCATATCGCAAAGGCAACAACAACGCTGCCATAACCTTATTTTACACTCTTAACTTTCTTTCCCCCGGAGTCACGAGAAGACTTTTGGTTCACCTCAATCTCTTAAATCCCTGAGTGTTTACTCAGGAGAAAGAAGGGCTGTCTTTTAAAGTCCAGCTTTAAATGACATGTGTGTAAACAAGACGACTTCTGGCTTTTCTCCAGCATGAGATGTGACGCCATAATTTCCCCTGACAAGCGGGGCTTCAATTTGGCATTTATCTTAACAGGCCGGGAAACAGCACTGCAGTGAAAGTGACACATGTTAAGACTCAGCATAACAGTGGCAGCAGAGCTGTGGGGGGGTTGACAAGTCAAAGGTCTCCCTCTGTGAGAGTTGACAGGGTAAGGATTAAAAAAGGAAAATTGCATTAGTTAAGTCATTATGTGCGGTTTGGTGTGTGACTTTTGACTTTTTGAAACGGGGGGTGAATGAATCAGCAGCCCATATTAGGGAATGTTTATGTGTTAGCTTGTCAGGAAATAAGTATGACACAGGTGGGAGCCGTTCTGCTGGTTCAATTGTTTTGTCATTTGCTTGGATCAAATGTTACAGACATAATTGAATCTAAGTACAAGATGACAAGAAAGTCTACTTGTGGTTCGGGTTGATGACGGAAACAAAATAAACAATAGTTTAAGTTAATTCCAAGAACAATATAAAAGAAAAAGAATCCCCCCTCAGAAAAGCAAACAAATACAGTTCACACTCTTTTGAAAAGTCAGACACTTGATTCCCCATTACCCCTCGCTGAAACTATGCAGGAGACGTAATTCAAATGTCTGATTGTGTTCCTTTCACTGCCACCCATTCACATTTGAATTAATTCCCATAAATAAAAGCCCCTCTAGTTGGAATACATTTTCATTACAGAGATGAGAGGGAAAATAATAATCTTTGACTCACAGTTATAGCAAATGAAAGATGGTATCTCCTGGTGCCAATATTTTTCCTCACAGTTATTAAAATGAAAATTAATGCCTGTATGTTGGAGAATACCAAACAGCTGTATTCTCTGTTGAGTGTGTGTGTGTGAGTGTGTGTGTGTGTGAGTGTGAGTGTGAGTGTGAGTGTGAGTGTGAGTGTGAGTGTGTGTGTGTGTGTGTGTGTGTGTGTGTTACTACTATGATTGTCTTCAAAGGAATCCAGACAAAAACAACAATAGCCCCAACAAATGGAAAGTGTATTATTCGTAATTGGGATAATCGGTTTTCTGGTAACAACCTTTATAAAGATGGCACATGTGATACATGATAGATTGCTAACATCATAAATTAGATCAGACACTGTTTACTTATCCCTCTTTGTGCCCAGGATTTTCTTTCTATGGAGAAACAACCACAAATCCGCCTGACCGCTCCCTAACTTGAAAGCACGTTGCTCCGCTTGCTAAGCAGTGATGAAGGGCGTGATGAATGCCCCCTTGACCAGACCTTTTTGTGCATCAGTCTGACTGTGCACATGGTGAAAGTGTGTGAATGTGTGTGCCCCTGGGTGCATGCTGCGTTCCTTTTCCCCAGGGAGTCGCCACAGCTGCATAAACCTGTCAACTCTCATGATCGGCAGGGCGATGCGTGGAGACGCACAGTGACAAGGCCCACCTAGATTCATTAGACCTCCTAAGGACCAGATCTACACTGCACTGCAGGATGGTGTCACTGTTGGTTACCCTGACACACACTCCCACACACACACACACACACACACACACACAGCATAATCAGAGTGAAGCCAATGCTCTCGATGGGAAAAACATGGAAGAAGGCCTAAATCGATCTTGATACACAGCGAGACCACCAAACAGTCAATACCAGACGATTCATGTCAAGCAGCGCGACAGGTATTGTGTTTGACTTCTGGAACTTGGCTACAGTTGACATCATCAAAACTGATACAAGTTGATGTGAAAACACTAAAGCAAAATGGCCTACAATGGCTGCAGCAATGCATTTTCTGGAGGATAAAGCCAACTGCTGCAGAATGAGTATGTTAGCCCAGAGGGTAAAGAGGCATGCTGGTCAGAGACATCTGACTGCATGTGAACATTTGGTGATGAAAATAGAAAGAAAACCAACACCAGGCCCATGCAAAACAACTACCTTCAAGATAACCTTCAGCTAAACACATCAACTGTGACATTAGTAGTTATAGTACCAGTTCCAGGTATGCATGTACTATCTGATGGAAAACAACATGTATATGTTTGCTTGTAGAAATATGAAAGATTGAAAAAACAAGCATCCAAAATGATGTTGTGTTAAGATGGTGTGGTGGCATAAGTCTGTGTTGTGTTTATGTATGCTGGTGCCAGGGCTGAGGCAGGAAGGGCCACAGAGCTGGCAGCCATGTCCCCCCCCCCCCCCCAACACCACTCTGTGTCTGCTCTGATTAGATGGGGCTTCTTACTACGGTGTGCCAGGAGCTCTGCCAGAGATAAAGACAAACTAACAGATGTTCCCCTTATCTCAGGACCAACCTCAAGCCCGTCAACCCCTTAACACACACATACGGACACACACAAACACACACACACACACATATTACGTCCAATACTGTGAGACCGGGTGCTCAAAAATACCTCTAACTTTCAATTTGGGGTACTAATTCATGTGACGGAAAGTCACACACACCCACAGCTGTACAAATGCACATCTTCAGGCCCCGGTAGCTTCATTTGACACGGAGAGGAAACATATTCAGCGGCTCCACCCCTCTGCCTTCCTCCAGCCGCATGCAGTTAGGCTGAAGTGGAATGTTAAGGTGGCTTTGAAGAGGTGTCTGCTACGTGTCTACCCGACACAACACACTTATTGTTCTCACCACGCACGGCTGATTATATTATCTCTCTCCTCCACACTCCGTGGAAGGAGAGAGTTTCAGAGATGGGGTGAGGTGTGGGTGGAGAAAAAGAGAGAAATGGAGACAGACAAAAGTAGCAAAGGGAGAAGGAAAAAAGAGTGGAGGAGGCTCTAAATCAGGAGACAGAGAGATCACGGCACAAAGACAAGAAGCAGAGCTCCGGGGCCCTCAGGGTTTTGGGGTCTATGTGTAGGCATAATGAGCGGAGCCAAACATATCTAGCCTCATTAATTTCAACTATCAAAGCCACCTTCTCCGTGCGCCACGCTGCCTGCTTCTTCTCACGTCTGCAAAAGCCCTCACTTGTCACCCAAGATCAAAACAAGCAAGATGGAGTGCTAGGCTAGTGGAAGTGGGTGCAGGAAAATACTCTTTTTTTTGCATACAAGCATTGCAAAACAAAGATTTCTGATAGAACAACTTGCGATACGCAGCATAACCAAGCAGAGTCTGGATTTAGATGCCTAAGAATATTTCCAAACACCTGGCGTGGAACAGGGAGTGTTGGCATTGCGATGCCAGCGGTTAGACATCAATATTTATGAAGGGCATCTGCTTGTGATGGTAACAAGGAGATCCAGTTTAAGGAAACACCAAAGGCTCTCGAATGGAAAAGTGCAATCAGACTGGAAGAAATACCACCATCCTCCATGAAGTGAATAGTCAATATGCCAATTACTCTCTTTAATGAAAGCTAAAACATTTAAACGGTCCGCGCAGCAATAAACAGCTGGGAAGTAATAATCACTCAATGAATACATGAGAATCCAGTACAAAGAAAATATTAAACAGCATTTATTTGAGACAAAAATAAAACTTATTTTGAGATAACCGTGACATTTTGTAAACTACTTGGCTCTGTGTTGCTTATCCGTTCAAATGTGTGGTCTCTGTTTGTGAAAACAGACTGGCACACCCCTCAGGGCATCTGCAGCTCAATTCTCTTCCCACAGTGTCCGGACAAGGTGGTCATTGTTACACTATCTGCAGCGTGTGCTGACGACAGGCCCGGGGACATCTCTAATCACAAAAACCTCCAGACCTTGGCATTTCATGGTCTCTCCTCATGTCCCCCGTTTGCGCTGAGCAAACAAAGCCTGCCTTGATTTAAAAAAAGATGGCCTCCACCGCTCTGATAATGTCGGGCGTTTCAGAATTGAAGCGCAGTCAGATGTTTCATAGTGTCAGGCACAGAGGCGGCTTTTGTGGCTTCCATTTAAACAAATAAACAGAATTTCCCAAAAGCAGAGGGAAGAATCTGAGCTGTTGTATAGCAATCAATTACAGCACAATGGAACCGCTGTTCATTTGATGCGTAGTGTGTACCAGTAGATAACTTTCCCCATTAGCAGACTGTGCCAGAACAACATTTGTAAACACATGGAAAAGAGTCAGGGTTGTATGTCATCCAAGGACACTATCAGGGAGTCTTGCACCCCCGATCTTATCGCCAGGACTTTAAGTTCTGCGGTTGTAAAATGTCTCAGCAGATAATGTAGCGTATCTCTTCTTTCTCGTATTTCATGCTAAAAAATAAAAAACATTCATCCAGTGAGGGTGAAAAGTGGAATGGATGTCAAAGTGGCCAAGTTTGTGTCACGTCCTATCTCTGGAAGGGCTTTTTATCTGCGAATCACCTCCCTCCCTCCTTTACTCTTAGTCTCAGGGAAGAATATCATAAAATACATCTCTTGGAGTATAAAACATCTCAGTTTACTAAATAATTTCTTCCATCCCACTTTATCTCCCCCTTAATCTGGACCCTCACCTGTGTGCCCCTTTCAAATGCCCATGTTTCTTTTCACACACAGGTAACTTATCATTTGTTTACAGTTAATGCAGTGAGGAAAGAGGAAGCATTACATGAAAATCTAGGTCATAGCAAAAAGTGATTTGCCTGTACTAAGACACTGCTGATGGCAAAATCCGGTATGAATATGAAAAGCAAAAAGGCCACTTTGTTCTCTGCTTGTACAGTTTTATAAAAGTAGTGTGCTGAGTTCTGCAGAGGTTAAGCTTTTCACACCGTGGAGGCATGGAACAGGGAGTTCACAATGGGGGCTGCCAGATATATGAATGCCTGTGTGTGGGCGGTTAGGTAACTGAGGAAACTTGCCATACTGAACTTTTATCTGACTTTATTATGAATCAAATATGACGGGCTCCTACAAAGCCCCAATCACGCAAGCCTGTTTTTTTGCTCAAGATTTACAAAAGGGATCCAGGGTTACCTAGCAGGTCATTCATCTCTTTTGTTGAGCTGTCATTTTCAGTTAAAATGTGAGTCAGAAGGAGCTTTGAAAATTATATTTTATTGTAATTTTACGAGCTAACCACACGTCATTTTGTAAATGTGATCTTTTGTTGCTCAAATGCCTTTTAAAGCCATTATATACAGCCCTGATATGATGGATGTTCCTGACAAAAGCTATACAGTTACATAAGCTTTTAACAACTGTAATTGGGTTTAATTGGATTTAATTCTATGATATAATGAACAATTTAAATGTTCAGCCTTGCTTTAAGCTAGTGATCTATCTGCATGCATATTTATTTTATTTTGAATAAGTGGGGAGGGTCACCTTGCTATAAAGAAGTGTTCAAATTTAAATTAAATGTTTCCTCACTCAAGGATATATACATTCTAATTACACTGCAGCTAATATGCATCATTGTACATTTTTCTTGTATAAACATATTTGTGGAAACATTGTCTAACTTACAAGCTGCACAGTGGCTGACATTTGAATTCTAGTCACTATCAAAATATTACTAAACACAAGTAAACTGCAATATAAATGAAGCTTTTTTGATATGCACCAACATATTTGGAGCCTTAATTTGTGCCCACATGTGAGTGTTTCTGCAGCCTTAAGGGTCATTCTAGACGCTCTCAGACACAGATCCGTCAGCAGGGCTTTAAGCCAGGGCAGGTCACCCTCAGCGCGGTCACTCTCATTGAGCCGTGGCCCCTCTACGCAGCCGTCACAGTGTGGCTAGTGACAGAAAGTGTCAGCGAGCCACTAATCCCTATTTAGGCCTGCAAAACAAAGACAAAGGCCTCTCCCTCACTCTCACTCACTTGTGTTATCCCTCCTGCTGCCAGTCCTTCTCCCCTTGCACCCACTCAGCCAGCCGCCTCCCCACTGCTTAGTAGCCTTTACACACACTCACACACACACACACACACTCAGGTCCATATGGAGGAGCCTGGTTGTTGCCATTGTCTCCCAGGTTATCTCCTCTCTCAGCACCTGGTAGGGGAGGAAGGATTAGCGCGCCTCCTAACCGCTTTAAGAATGCTCTCTACTCTTTGACTCTCTCGCGCCACACTTCCTGTTTTGTTCTCGTCCAGCCGTGGTCAAGCACCATATGTTTGTCTGAATGAGGCTTATCCGTGAGGGGCAGGCTTTACATGCAGCGCTGTTTAGCTCCACACTGGCATGTGTTGAGATGAACGGAGGAGGGGGCAAAGATGAATGGGCCTCAGGTTAAGCTACTTGACATTCTCACACACGCAGGGCCAAATGGGGCACATGCACACTCGCCCTTTACATGCAAGTGTGCCAACACTGGCACACTTAGGCATGATAAGATTACACTGGGCTTGTTGACGGAGTGGCCAAAGTGATGTGACATTCATCATAGCAAGACAAACAACTAATTGTGACTTTAGAAGGATGAGGTTCAATCTGACATTTTGAAAAAGTACTTAAGCACAATTCATTATTTTTGAACAAGCGATTTAACTTTTTGTTTTCTTTGAACAATTACCCTCTACATTTTTTAATTGGCTCTATAAGGTTACACATGATAAGCAAATCAGTAGTATCTCCTACGCTGTGACTGTGCACCTTTGATCCTGTGAGATTTATATAAAATTGCTGAATTCAGGGTAAAATGAGATGTGTTTTGTGACCAAGGACGCCATCTCCTACACGCACAGAAGCCATTTATGATTCATTTGCTTTCTGATAAGAGGGACTGGTAAACAAACGCTATGGCATTTGTGTTAGTGAGGTGAAGCCAACAAGGTCTCCAGATAACCTTGTTTACTCCTCTGTATGTATGTCCCATATAATATGAAACCCTGCTGCCCTGACAACCTTGTGAGGATCAAAACAGCAAATTAAAGTTACCCTGTGTCCTTCGCCACAGGCTGCTAGTCACTCCTTTTTAATCTACTCAAAAATCAGGAGCTTATTTTACAGAGTGCTATCTGTGCCGTGAATTACACAGGGGCGAAAGAAAAATCAATAATTAGTTTAATTGTGTTAGGCTAATGTGCAGGAGAGCCACGCACACGGGCAGGGAGGCAGATAACGGACAACGGCTCTGTTACACCTACGGGCTAATTATAAGCGATTCATCATGCAGATGCTGTGATGACAGTTAATTGATTTGTGAATTAATATTCAGGGGTAAAATAATTCTGCCACCCAATGAGATTCTGGTGTCACGGTACCTGGCCAACGACGAGACACTCCACATGCTGCGGGGTGCTTCCACAGATTACATTGATTTGCTTTATCTCATATCTGATTACTTTGCCTGGTACATAAAACATTTTGCAGCGGTTTAATGGCAAAATGTAATGCGAATTTTACCAATTGGCATCCCTAGAGCAACAAAATCACCCTTTTGCTAGCTGGCTGAGCTGTTTTCTGACACTTCAAGACAGGAACCGGTGGGCACCATGCAGAGTGCAATGTGGGAAAACACTTCTCTAAGGCCTCTTGTCAAGCACTCTTCTTTTCACCAGCTCCTCAGGGCGCTTGGAAGGGAAAAGAGAAAGGCGAGAGAAAAAAAACGAACAAAGTGAGAGTTGGAAGCATGAGTGTATTTACAGGCAGCGGTGGGGCCATGGCCTACAGGGAAACAGGGTTAGGCCACTATGGTTTGTTAAAGGTTTTCCTGTTGTTACGGACAGGTATGGGGGATGGCGGCATGGGGGGCAGAAAGTTTACAAGGAGGTTAGGGGGTCATGGGGGACTGGAAATAATGAAGAGGAAAGCCTCATTCACTTCCTTGGTTTAGCCTTTGGCCTATAATGAGGGCTCCTGACACCGGGGAGCACACTGATATGACACATTTGGCAGTCTGGCAAATTGACCTGGGATCCTGACGGGTGAGTGACAGTGACTCCTCAGGGCGCCTGAGCTGACTGCATGGGAGTGTGTGTGTCTGAGACAAGGTGAAGGAGGGAGTAAGGAAAGACATAGTGAGACGAGAAAGAGGATAAGGTGACAGGGGGCCGCTGACGATGAAGAGGAAAAACACTTTAAAGCAGCCCTGGAAAGGTAATTGTGGGTAATTTAGTGCAGGACTAAATTAGAATGGTGGTTCAAACGTCAAAATGGTCTGGAGTCAAAGTGTTTACCAGACAGGGTCATTTGATATTGGAGAGGGCAGTGATGCATACTTGTGTGTTGCTGTGTCTCAAGTTATGATGTATTCCTCACTAGACTCTGACACTTGATAGATGTCTTTAAAAAAAATCAAAAATATTAGCTACAATTCAAAGGGTTTTTATCTTTGCCAGAAACATTGATGCAGGTGGCATACAAAATAAAACATTTACCATATTTGCATTTCCACTTTGTTAACAAAGATGCTGTATTTTTTGTCGCAGTATCCTTATTTCCACTCAGTATGAAACTTTTTCCATCCAAATTTACTTTAGAAAACTTTATATTCACAATTCAGGAGAATGGAAGTTCCGATGGCTATTTCTGTAAAACAACACAATCATATTGATAGCGCTGATAGAGTATTATTCTATATCATTTTGTAATCAAACAATGTTTTTTCTTTTTTTTTGTGGCAAGAGCGTAATAGAGCATTTACAGGTAAATACTTTTTGTTTTATTGCAGGGTTGCATCCACAGGTTTTGTTATTTAAAACGTCTCAACTGATCAAAGGGAGGTACATAAAATGACCTTCTGTTTTCTGTATGTAGATTTTTCTATTGTGTTTTTTGATATAAACCTGAGAAAATGTGTTTCTCTTTTCAAAGTATTTCGATATTTGTATTGAATATGAAAAAATAAAACATAGCTTAAACATAAAACCAGGCATCATGTCCCTGTTTATAAATCTTCTCTTTTGCCCTATCCTCATTCTGTTCAGCATACATCAAACCTGCAGCCCATAACTCGGGTCATATCTGTGGAATGATGGGCTGTGATGTTTGACTGCTGGACAAAGATGAGTAGGAGAATGAGATCTTTATGTCTACCCTAACCGGGGGGGACATATATCACTCTGACCCAGGTGTAAACACTGACAAACAGTCGATTTATCTCAGCAGCCACAGAGACCCTGACCTCACTGCTACTCAGCTCGTAAAAAACACTCCCAAACCTGGAGGGGAGACTTGTACCTGATGTGCTGTGTTTAGATACTGTCACGACACAGTACCCTGAATGAATCAACAATATTTCAGAGTGAAACATGGCTGAGTTATTTAGAGCTTGGCGCTGCAGGCAGTCTTTAAACGGAAAAAATAAGTCTGTTTTATTCACATAACGGCACTAAAACAACGTGATTCTTTATGTGATGTTAACTAGCTGGAAGTATCTAAGCATAGCATGTGACAGATAGGAAAATATAAAACTGTGATTATCTCTGTTGTTTTGCACCTCCTCATTCTAACTCTTAAACTCATCTGCACCAAGTTTACAAACACTTAAGCATGCTGCGAGGAAATGTTGGCATTTGTGGATGCTATAGGTAAATATTCCTTATTATAAGCAGCCAAATTGTCTTAAAATTGTAAAAAGAAAAAAGCCCTTGGTCCATAAATCTGAAGGGCCAATTAAAAAAATCAAGACAATAATAACTGTTTACAATACAGTTTGTTAAGGTGATATTTCACTGTGGTTTTATCTGAAAAGAAACATTAGGAAAAACAAAATGGTCCAAAGTGTGGACGTTACATTGATTTTGATTGAATATATTATTTAAGTTAAAAGAGTAATTTAAGTGTTGAGGAAGGGATATCTCTATTTACTCATTTGTGGAATTCAAACAAAAACATAAAACACAGTTCATGATGTCCTCACTTGTTGTCCCTAATACGGGTCAACCAACATGAACATTCTACATTTCCCATATCAATAGTGTCTTTTGTTGAAATTTCACAGTCAAATTAGTCTTGTGTGATGCTTCCAGTCTAATCCGTGATGACAGTTATGAGGTTGTTTTTGAAACTCTTTAAAGACATTATTTAGTATGACAAGCAAAACTGATCAAGTCTACCATTATATTATCTATTAAAAAAGTTGCCTGCTTACAAAATATGACTTACTCTCTTATACTTATAGTGATGAATTATGTTAGTAAAGGAACAATAAAGAATTGTGGCTATTCTTGGAAATGTAGTTTAAACAAACTAAATACATTTCCCTCTGGTGCTCAGTCATGTTGACAGGCTAACTACTAAACACAGAAGTATCAAATGATTGATAATTAATATGTCAATATCAACGAGTGATGCAATGCTATGAGGGGTTGTGCAGAGGACTCAGTGAACCAGCAGGGAACAAGTCGACACGTGAAGGCTCCTCCGCTGTGTTCACTTGCTGTCAACACATTGCAGGCACACAGCCACATAATTAACATCTACGTCCTGTTAATGTGCCAATGTGTGTCGTTTTTAATTCTCCGTCAGATAGAGGGGAAACAAAGCAGAGTCACAACAAAAGGAAAGCAAAAGTACTTTGGCTGGAGGCATCAATCGCACTGCCATGATACCAACAAAGAATTATCAACAGAGGCTGTTGCCCAAAGCTGGCTCAAAGAGAAATAAGTAAATAAAAAAGAAAAGGATGGTCTCACATGAACGTGAGCAATAATGACACGGTGACAGCTGTAGTTTATATGGCTAATAACCATGTCACAGCATAATGGAGCCCGCCCGGTGAATTATAGCCCCTGTAGACTCTATTGTGGCCATTTTTCCTAAAGTCTCCCCGAGGAACAACACGATCCACATGTCTGCCACATTCTTCTCCCCCAGGCCTGCGGGGATGAGGCTGGTAGATACGAGGAGAGTTACGCTGGCTGTACTCATATCTCCTATGGTTGTTTTAAAGACAGACTGATGGAAGTGATGAGAGCGAGGCACAGAGAGGTGGAGGGAGGTGGTGTTTAAGGAGCGTCTCTCTGGAGAAGAGGGGCTGAGTTATGGAGGGTGGTGGAGACTGGAAACATCTTGCGCCGCTCCGCTATGTCCGGATGAATGATGGGATGGGAGGCTACAGCGGTGGCCTCGACAGGGCGGTGTGTGAGGGTGAAGAGCTCTTCACTGCAATCGCTCACGCTCTCTAAGGCGGAGGGCTGCCCACCTCCCCTTATTCTCTTCTTCTGGGTTCATCTTTGTCTTTTTGCCTACCTCTGTTTGGTTTCCTGCCTCTTTCTACTATTGCTTTTTAGTTTTCTCACCTTCTGGTTGTTGTTTTTCTAACATTTTTCGCTCATTCATCAACTCTCTGTGTTTATATCCCTCCAGCTGTGTCTTCCCTGTGGTGTCTGCCCATCATTTTGCATTGCTCTTGCTTTTATATGTGCAAATATAAAAGTAAAAAATACAATACCATATAGGCAGTGGTAGCTTTCCAGAGCCTTTTGAACCTATTTGAAAGGATTTGCGGGCCCCCCTTCCTCAAAACATCATGCACATACTCACAGTATCAGTTACTTAAGTGATGGCAGTATCTCCAGTGTTTGAAAGTAGTGGAATACATGTTATTAAACTAGCATTTTAAATGTTAACTACTGAAACTACAAACTATTTTAGATCATAAAATCTTTTTGTTTTTTCCCTTGCTTTTCTACTGTAATTTGACCCCTTTGATTCTGATATAACAAGTAATAAGATCAGCCGTTAATCAGAGCAGTTTTCAAGGTGGAAGTTGAAAACTGTTTACTTGGTAGGATTGTGAAAGTCAGATTTTACAAAATGTATAAAAGACAACAGACCCATCTTTTGTTAACCATGTGAGGATAAAAGGCAACAACAAACAGGCAATTAAACATGTAGTGCCATTGGAATTCAAAAATGGCAGCCTAACTTATTCTGGAAGTAACACAATATGATAGCCCTGCTGTGGTTAAGCTGTGGTGACTATGAAAGCCTGTAGAGAAGGGGAAACCAAACAAAACAGCCGGGCTGGTAAAGGTGGTTTAAGCTCTATGCCACAAATATGAGTTGGGTAAACTTTCAGCTTATTTACCTTCCACTTTAACATCCCGCTCGCATTTGATGTCCATTTCCCTTCTTGTTCCTCCCTTTCTTTCATCTCTCTCACTCTCTTTCATTCCTCCCTCCTTGATTTCCAGCTTGTTGTGCTTTGCGGGGTAGTGATGATGACTCAGCGTGCCAGCCCGATTACAAGGTTAAAAGGCACAGACGACGGAGTCACACAAACAGTGGCAACACTAAAGTCTCCCTCGCTGAAAAAATAAATGATGTCTGTCAGATGCTGCCCTAATCCAGTTTATGATGCGTGTGCTGTCTGACTAATGCATTAGCTGGCCCAAAAGCATGCACAAACACGTCACAAACAATAGGAAAGACATGCTGTCAACTATTTTAGTGAAAACATTTTGCTGTCTGTGTATATTTGCCACCTCTTGGTCAGCAGATTGAGTGATACAAGACATGGGTGGGTGTGTTTGATGGGTGGGTGGGGTACAGATCCTGTCACTCTTCCCCCTAAATGATATGCTCACCCTCTGTGTGTGTGTGTGTGGTCTCCTTTCTCCAATGAGACACCTGCCCAATCATGAAGCAAACTTTCCCTTTTCTCTTTCCCTGCCATCCTCCTCTTTTTCCTCATCTCCATCCTTTTTAACTAAGCTGATTAAAAGGCAACCCCTCCCACCCTCCCACCCACCACCCAACCCACAGCCCTACGGCAGCACGGAACGGTGAGGGGCTCCGACTACTTTCTGCATGAATATTAAGTGCGGGATTTGTGTCCCGGGTTTGAAATTGGAAATCACAAGTTTGACTAATCAGCTTTGGAGGTTCCACATTCGGGGTTTGTGTGTGTGTGAGTGTGTGAGTGTGTGTGAGTCTCTGTGCGTTTGCATCTCTCTCCTCGTCTCCAGTGGCAACAGAGAGCCTCGACACACACACACACCATCACCCCTGATCCGGTGAGTCCGAGTGCTTATTCCTTGCCTCAGCGGGGCCAAGTACACCCCCCTCCCACCCTCAACTCCCATTTAAAAAGGGACCCAGAAATAGCCTAAGAGGCTATTAGGAAAAATACAGCCAGAGGAGGAGGAAGCTGTAGGGGTTTACAGTCCAAAGCCATTCAAGGGTACACTCCAACGTCTCCCTCTCCCTCTCTTATTCTCCCTCCCCCTTGTCATCCATCCTTCTCCCTCTCTCTTGGCCTCTCTTTGTTCTGATGAATCATTGCTTTAGTGAACATGCTCATTATGGCTTTGATAGCTCGTTCAGTGTCTCTGGCATTGGTGGAAAATGGAGAAGAAAGACGGGGATAAAGACGGAGAGAGATGGGAAATGGAAGGTGGGGAGTGAAAGAGCGCAACAGGAAAATAGAGAAAAAGAATGAGAATGAATGTAGACTAAGCGAAAGGAGCATTAATGAAGCAGAGTAGAATAAGTGAGCTTCTATAGATTCCTCACAGCACTCAGAAAAAGGAGAGGTGAAATGAGGGGGAAAGACAAGTTGTAAAAGAACATTACAGGTTTCCACTTTATAGAATTCATGTACAAAATTCCGATTTTCTCCCTCTTTCTACTGACAGAGTCATGACCTTTTCTATATTCTGAGCACACCAACAGCATCTTTGTCTTGTCCTATTTATTAAGGCATGTTATTTTCAAGAGACAAATGCATTGCAAGCGTTTTAAATCAATTTTCTAAATCACTTTTGCTCCAGGCTTGGAGCCGTTGCTATCAATTGATGGCATTCTAGTTCTTGTGGAAAAGGTAAAGAGTTCTGTAAGAGATGAAAATTATAGAGAACTTTCAGAGGTTTTTACTGATAATATCAATAATGGCAATTTTGTTTCATTTTGCAAATGTCATGGTGCTCAGTGAAGAACAGAATTGTCTTATAGAGTGGTTCTCCAAGTGCTGACAAACTATGATGGATTTTATGCACATAAAAAATAAGAGCTGCATGTCTTACTGACTTGATGAACAGCAATCTGCCATGGTAAAAAAAGGTGCACAAAAATCTATTCTAGGGAATTGTAAGGGTCTTAGGGCCATGACGAGATCTCTAACCTCTTCATCTCACCGTTTATGATCTCACAGGATTGGAGGAATCATTCCCATGTGATTTACGCTTTGACACTGTAGCACCTCTCTATATCCATGACTCAGGTTCTGCTGTGAAACAGATGTCTGCTGAGATTTACGGTGATTACGTAGACACATATTGAGACATGGGCCGTGTCGAGAGTTTATACACGATCCTTGAACAAAATCATTTTTCTATGGATTCCAATGGGGCAAGATTTAGAACTGTGGTCACAGCAATAGTTGCAACAGTGTAAATTCAAATGGCTGTTTTATATTGTAAACATTTTTTTTTTCATAGAACAATATAAACCTTAAGACATTTATAATCGAGAGATTTTGATTTTAAAATAATGTATACATATTTATATATATAAATAAAGATATTTAATTCAGTAAAGCGTAGATGCTCAGATTTTTTGTCTCTTGTGGATCATACAATTCCCAAAAAGCAACCCAATAGCCTAGTTCTATTTTAACCTCACTGTCTACTAAATGCTCACAACTTTCACAGACCAAGTACCTTTGAGTCTCCAAACAAAAGCCCTGACATCATCAGGGCTATCTCCTCAGACTCCATAAAGCTTCAGAGCAACAGAAGACATCATAAAGTTGTTTGTAGCAGTAGCACTTCTCGAAACAAGATAACTGATCGATGGAGTGCCCCTTTAAAAAGGCTTCTGAGCAGTTGCCGACTCTTAACTTTCTTGTTCTGGATCTTTGAATCCACCAATAAAAAAAAAAGTTTTAAAACAGTGCCTGCAACTAAATATGACAGGAACCAAACTGACATCAAAGGGATCAAATGCATGAATAGGCGAGCAAACACTTTTTAAGCACGCACAAAACATGGCTATGGTGGGAAATGTATCTCAGAAACGGTGCACTTTGGAAAGTTGGTCAGACACCAAGAATGTAAAGCAAAAGCTATTTTTATGAAGAAAAAAACATACTTAACACTGCTTTTATCCTGTAAGTCATTGTTGTTGCTGTAGAGGTGTTGTTTTACAGCTGACCCTGACCTCTGACCTCCCTGTGCAGGGGTGCAACCTAAATACCTTTTATTACACATAAAGCACGTTCTTCAAAAGAACATTACCTCAATACACCAGGAAGTCATTCTATAGATGTAACCATACTCCCTCTGGAAGTTTGTTTCTGCTGCAGTCAGCTTCACCATCTGAGAACCACTCTGTTTCCAGTCAGAACTCAAAGCCCCACCATCAGACACTCTATTAAAGTCATCTGCGCCATCATTTTACAGTCAGTTGTGATACATTATTAATAAGTGACAGACACTGACACACACACCGGAGAAAGAATAGTAACACACGTCTGCTCTCTGACATGGCTGTCCACTCACATACACTCACACCACAATACACATACGAATAAAATAATCCCGCCATAAACACGAAACCATAAACTGCTTTGAAATCACAATCTTTATCACCTTGTCAGACCTCACTGCCATGTAATGGATAAACCACAACTTTCTACAAAAGGTCATAAAAGCAATGTGGATTTTAATTGACGTCCCTGACTACCACTAAAACATGGCCATTATCCCGGGTGAAGCTTACTGCAGGTCGTCTTGGCAGACGTGAGCCTTTAATGACGGCCATATAACTGCAGGATGGGGATTCTTCTTTATGTTTAATCACGGCAGAGAAGACAAGTGTTTCTGGGAAGACGTCTCTCATCGGGACACTTACAGACCATCAGCCTTAGAAGCTATGAAGCAAAAGTATGGTGGAGTGGAGAGTGGCTAATAGCCAACAACAACACAGATACAACACCTCCCACAGCATTGGACAGTGTAAACAATGCCTTATTTAGTCAACTTTAATTTACGCACAAATCTACTTTAAGTAATTTTTTCAAAGATGACTTAATATATGACATCTGATATCTGATTCCAACTGGTGCACCTCAATAGCATATATTCAAAACATTATTCTACGTAAGAATTCCAGGTTGGAAAAATAAACGAGGGCAAAAGAGAGGAAAATCTATTTTCCGAGACCTACAAACTAATTGGTCCAATTAGTGAATCAATTTAATTTGGCTGACTAGGTTAAAATGCCTTTGGATATTAACTTCCCCAGTAATTTCTTCTGGCACAAACAAACCCCACCATTGACAGTCGATACAGTGGAAACTGAGAGATATTTGTTCATGTGATTCCATTGCATTTGCCTGCTTTTCTTTGAAAACAGGCCAGGGCCAAAGACCTTTAGTTCGATAATGATCCGTGATGACATCATGGGCCCATTACAGCAGACCGTCAGGCCATGTGCTGCCATTACTGCAAGGGGCTAAGAAGATATTTACAAGCATGCTGATGGCATTAGAAACGTCTGCTGGACCCAACAGGGATTTATTATTTCCAACAGTGAGCTCAAACAGGTCCGGCTCAGGTGACCTATCAAAGCACTTCCCATCATGCTACAGGGGACTGACAGCTGATTCCAGACCTCAGCACTGACGATAGAAACACATAAAAAGCCCCCAGGCTACCCCATGTATTTTCTTCCTATTCAATTCAACCCAACCTGTGTCTTATGATGGAGTAATAATATGAAGCCAGAGGTGTAACTGGAAAATATTAAAACCGATCATTTGTACACTTCACACTGAAAGGAGAATAACTCATACTGCCGCTATTGTCAAAAGTATTACTACACTAGCTAAGGTGTATTATACACAAAGCAATGTTATCAACAAGTTAAATTAGAACAAAATCTGATTATACCTGAAACAATTACTTTCCGGAATTTTGATGAAACATTACATTTTTCGTGACATGGTAATGACAATTTCTGTCTAAAACTTGAGAAGGAGGCTTAAGACAGATGGAATGTGTCGCTGGATGGTCTTGCGGATTTAGGACGTATTCACCCATTCAGCTCTCTGTAATTACAAAGGCTCTCACTGAGATCCGATTTGCCGCTGGGAGCTTGTTCAAGGCACGGGGATTGGAACGACAATGGTGTAGTCTGACAAAGGAATATGGATACTGCTCTTAAAATAGAGAGAACTAATGCGGTTCTGTGTTGAGTGCACAGGCTTGCTGGCTTAGATGTGGCCAAGGTACATTTAATTATGTGCCATGTACACACTGGCTGACTTTCGATTAGGATGGACTAACTTCTTGATACAGTTGTACCCCAGCGGCCACTTAAAAAATAGAGTTCAGGACACAGGTGCCACTGGTCTTTTAGGACTCAATATATTCTGTTTATATTATTTAGTAGCCTGCTCCATTTTTAATAGTATGGATTTTTACTCTTTCTAACAGCAAATGTGTTTTGGTTCAACTTTAAAGTATGTAAGAATATAATGTACTGTAATATATTGGTTATTAAAGGTCTATTCGTGGATTTAGTCATAATATGATGTGGTGTGCTTTGCTTTAGTTATCTGTTAAGCCAAATAAGTTATTAGCTTATAACCTTTTTTTTTTCTTAAAACAAATTGTGATTACTATATTTTCAAAATGAAACAGGCTCTAACTGATGTCCTGGCTATATTTCTTGCTAAACATATACATATATTTATATTTTATTGTGAATGTTTTCAAGGAATTGTGGTAGATGCAATTACATAGGACCTTTTTTTATCCTATTGAAATTAAGCTAACATTTGATTGGATGTTAACTTATATTTTTTAGTAAGCGACTAACCTCCATCATCCTGACATCGGCAAAACTAGCTAATACACTACTAAAACTACAACACATATTTAATTTATACAATTACGAAATGTTTGATGTAATCCTTTTCATTTTTTTTTCAATTGCTATTAAGTTGCATTTCAGTTCTTCTTTTGCCTGGATTCGTTCTCCTTCCACAAGTTATATATACAGTCAGAGGGTAAGCCCCAAACACTCCCTAATGCCTTATCAGCTTTCACTTCACAGTGAGCCATCCCTACCCCGGCCTCACTGTCTGGCAAACATCATCGCTCCGAAGAAAAATATGCAAGCGTCACTAGCTGACACTCTGAGGTCACTTTCCTGCGTATATGTATGTTTACACTCAGCGTAACTGACGATGAAACCAACGTGTGGAGGATGAGAAAGTGCATCACAGTGCAAACCTACGCTCCGCAGTCACCTGCCTCTCAATCGCATTCCTCACCTGATCTATTTCTGGCGCGTCTGTGTGAGAGTGATGCTGTGTTAGTGGAGAGAATCCATGATTAGTTTATGAAATTGGGTTATCTATCATGTGAAAACCAGACTTTCTCACAAAGGAACCGCATTCACATAACAGGCCCACCACAGTGTGTGTTATTCAATCAAAATGGATTTCTCCGTGATTGAATTCAGAGAAAAGCACATCCCACATTTGCTAACAGCATGTTCTCCATGTGCTCTCTGCCAATTAGTTGCTGTGACATTTTCAAAACAAATCATCATATTTACTCTCACTTGTATAGAAACAACTTGGTGTTTAGAGAAATGCTTGTCGATTTGGTTAATCTCTGTTCGGTGTGGCAGAGCCAGTTACGGTGTCAGGCTCCGGCAGCCTTCAGGAGAGTTGAGGGGGGATTAACTGTATATTTGCAGCTGCTGATTGCCGCGGATGAGATGCCCTACGGTGCCGATCAACAAACAAGGCATTGGCAGCCATCGGCCATATTTAAACCCCCCCCGCCCCCCCCCCCCGCCATCTCCACTCCGCCATTTGTCTGCTGGGGCACGACTGCCCTAAATGGCACGCTCCCCTTCCTTTCATCTTTTTGTGAAAATTCATTAGGTACTGTAGGCATGTCTTCCAGGCTTCCCATTTGAGCGATGTTGATAAAATACATATTGTACATGCAGCCCTAATCAGCTTGATCCACTTGATAGAGTTGGTAGAGTTGAAGGCGAGGCGGGTCTATCTATCTCTCCCTCTCTCTCTTCCTCCCTTCACGCTCTCTCTCTCTCTCTCATTCTTGATCTGCTTTCAGGCTGTTTGCTTTCTTAAATGAACGTAATGGTACAAACGGAGGATAAATTGCCTTCTGTGTGCTCCATCTCATCACATCCATCCCACAGGGCCCTCTCTCCGGAGCGGGAGGGAGAGAAAAAAATGAAAGCAGACCAAAAAATAATTCATTTGCTTTGCCTGCGAGATACACGTTTCGTATCTGTGTAGAACCCCTGCGATAAGGCTGATGTGCATTTGGTGCATTAGGCCTCTTGCACTATCGCCACAACACAGAGCAAGCTGGTAGGAAAGGGCAAAAGTCTGTGTGAGAATGTTTCTGTGTATTGGTTGGTCATCACTCTGTAACCTATATACAGGGTTTACATGGGGCTTTCCCAAAGATGTACAGGGGCTGAAGTATTCCCAAAAGGATGCCCTGCAGACCCTGATAACAACTGCTGACCCGAGAATATACCCAGGATCTCTCAACAGAAGGAAACATTACAAATGAACTCTTCTTAATACCACTGTGTCCCTTTTATATTCTTAATCAGAGCAGAAATTCACATGTTCACTGTGACACTCATTTCACAACCAACACACGGACATAGCGAGTAATGGAAAACGCTGGTGGTTGTCAGAAAAAAACAAAAAGGCAGCGCCAAAACATTCCCCAACAATAAAATGTAACATATTTGTTGTCAACCTAAAGTCGTGTTTAGCTTTGCAGTCTGGAGGGGAAGGAACTGAATAAACACCTGAATAAACGCTCTGGAATAACAGAATTAAAGAGATTCCAATGAGTAAGTAAACTGTAATTAGTAACCACTAATGTATATGTCGCATTAAAGCAAGATATTCATTTTGTTCCCTTGAGAACTATACGAAAATGCTATTAGAGACTTACGAGCTGTTATTAAAGTCTTAACGCAGATGCAGGGGTTGTAAAATATGCATTTGTTTACCAATGAATTATTGAGAGGTAGGATTTAATCAAAGCTACAGATGTTGCAGTCAGAAAGTGTTGTTAATCTCATTTTGATTGCATCTAAATGAAAGTATAGACTATAAAAATCACAGAGACTGATTGTTGATTGCGGAGTTAATTGCAGAATCCAAATAAGAGACAGCAAACAATATAAAAAAGCGATTACTTCGGATTGGTACAGTGATCATCTGATGATTCTGGAAGAACTCACTCTCCATCTGCATTACTTTAATCGAGCCGTACAATGTTCCATTTCGAAACAAAACAGCAAAGAATAAACCGGATGATTATGCGTCCCCGTTGGAATGACACTGTAATGTTTTCTGTGATGGCGTCGATAAGAAACAAGACAAAACGAATTGTTCTCAGTGTTGATGATCCAAACAATACTAAGTATCACAACTCAATCAGACGGTGGGGGTTTAAGCAGCAGTGGACAGCTGTAAAAGACAATTCATCTGATGCGAAATGTCTCCCTTCAGATTAACGTTTCCCGGGTAAATGTCCTTCGAGCCTTAGAATGTCGAAGTGGTGAGAGCGATCCTTACAAACTTTCTCCAGAGATGAAAAGCCTGACCTTTTTATCAGCTGAGAAAAATGCATTAGCTACCACATAATCCAATTTGGAGACCATGCAGAGTGGAGGTTCTGACTGAATTTTAGTGTGGCGAGAGCAACAGAAAAACACCACAGTGAGTGTTTCTTTAGGTAAGGGCTCTTTGGACTCTTTTTCCCTCTCTGTTGCCTTGCCTGCCAGCCTCTCTGGAGCGCCCAAGTTACAGAGGACTTCAAGGGCTTTGCACTGCTGAGCTCCATATATTTTTCCCCCTGCTTCCCCCTGCCTCTTCCTCTCTATGTCTCTCTGACTCTTCCTCGCCCATGCTCTAAGGAGCTTTAGAAACTCGTCTGGGTAATGGGAGCAGCAGTCAATCATATTGAGTTTTCAAAGGTGATGCTTTGTTTCACGCTCGCTTCCCACAAATCCCATCGAGCTTGGCACCTGTCAGCTTGTCGTTCTGAAGCGCGCGATCCAATGCCAGTCACCCAAACCCCGCGGTCCCCTGGCAGATGGAGCGGTTGACTTGTCGGTTGGATGTTGAGAAATGAGGTCATTCTATCATGCTGGGTCTAACTTTTTATTTTTAAAACAGTGGACAAATAACACACTATTCAGGGGTTAACGTCTGAATCGCTTTCATGTTAACGTCATAGAGCCCAATTCATGCGACAGGTTTTAGAGTGAAAATGATATTTACTTTGACTTTATATGAGGTTTTAACAAAACTGGACAAGAATAAATCCTGCATTTCTATTGGTGCCCTTCAGTTTTACAGAGTCTGACAGCATTGTCAAAACACCACTGGTGCTGCCAGCTCTAATAATGTTGAGGTTGGTAATAAATTGTCAAATGAGCTCTTGTTGTTCCATGATCCTGTAGAGGAACAGTAAAACCCGATATGGCTAAATGGCCAGGATCTCGACGCCCACAGCAACCAGGGGTCCTTGTATCTCCAAGGGTTTATAGGCTCAGGTCTGACTCATTCCAGCTTTACAGTCACAGTGACCTTCCCATTAGGGCTCCATTACCGAAGGTCTATCAGAGAGAGAGGCGTATACCCGGGCTATTTATCCAGCTGCGGCCCCTTCATATTAACTGTAGTGGATAAACAACAGTGCAGCTTTGAAAGCATTGGCGAGCCAAAGGTGAATGCATTTATTATGGCACAAAATGAATGCACATGTGTATAAATAGATGAAGCATAACAAGAGTCTAAGATGCAAAAGCTATACAGCAACTGGCAATTGCAAGCATTTAGACCCCACCTCCCCTTAAAAGGAGCACCAGCCCACATCAACCAAATGGCCCCTAAGTGTCTCTAATTAGTTGACTCGATCTAAAAAAACCTTCTTCTCTATGACTGAACTGTTGTGGTGTAATGACAGCACACAGGGATGTCCAGTAAACAAAATGATGAGAACTTAGACTCCAGGGTACGGCAGCATTGTCTGATGTTGTTCCAACTAAGCACATGTTTGACTAGGTGGCTTTTAGATGTAAGAAACTGATACAGTAAGTGTGAGTGTAGTCACCCTCCAACACTCACAGCATTCTGTGTATTTTTAGGAAGGCTCTCAGCTAATTTCAATTCAATTTTCTTTCACTTAGTTGGTCCCTGGAACCAATGTTACAAGGTAAGATGATGTGTGCAGTTGAGCGATGCTTATAGAGGTCATATGATTATCAGGAGATGCGTCACGCCATGGTAATATCCTCATATACTATTATTATCTATGCTGTGGGAGATGTGGTGACTACCAGTGACAGCGTAATGGGTTTACCTGGTTCTCATGTTTTGTACAACAACAACAACAACAACAAAGAAATCAACAAATGTATATTTCCTGTATGGTATGCTATCTGGAATCTATTCTTAAACCCCCTTAAGAACTCTTGTGCCTAGTCATAAATCAGGTTTTAGGCATTAGGGAGTGTGACTTTATAAATGAATATAGTGCAGTTAGATTTTAGATTTGTAACAAGTTGCTGGCTGGCTGTCAGATGTTTTACTAGGAAATAAAACGTGAAATATCCCTTTAAGACGGGATCCTTAATCTGCCCCTTTGATCACAGTGTGTTTCTCCGGGGCCCACCTCAGATGCTGGTAACAGTATCCAGGTCAGGGTTCAACGCAACTCATTCTGCTCTTTCATACTGAAGACTGACTGACAGCCAGGAATGAGAAGCCTTCCTTACGCAAACCTCACTGACTTCCTTTTTCCTGATCTTCAAACAGGAAGTCATGCAGCTCGAAATATTAGGTTGCATAGCAGTGGCAGGATTAGAAAGTAAAGAAATTGTAAGTCACACTGGATCTCTAAATGGCAAAACAAAAAGTTCTCTATCCAATTTTGCTGTCTTAATAGGCTACATGGTACAATCAGAAATGAATGCAAATTCTCTTTTGTTGGCGCTGTATTTGACAATGAAAGTTCCATTAAGTTTAATTTAGAAATGCAAATGACTGTTTATGTTTGTTATGGTAGGCAAGTGACAGGAATCTTGAATGTGAATGTGTTTCAAGCTCCTTTTCGCAAATGGTAAATAGAAAGCCTCTGAGCTAAATAAGAACCAGTGCATATTATTATTATATCTCAAAGACAGCAAGACAAATATTACAGGCATACAGCCGGGCTGGCATACACAAGATATGCAAAGCAGTGAGAGGTGCAAAACAAAAATGCAGTGGTGAACATCGGCTTATATTTCAAATCAAATCACAACACTCGCAAAAAGCTAATCCTGTGCCTGCAAATAAAACTCCATACTGCACTATCAATTCTTAAAGCTCAGTTCTCCACTAAATATAAGCTTGTGTTTATAATGAACATGCAACACTAAGCTTTTTATGCAGAAATAAACCTGCGACGGTGAGTATTCTTTATTTCTAAGAAACTGCTGAAACAAGTGAGCAGAAAAGATAAGGAGTTATTTGCTATGTGAACCCGATTGTTTTAGAGACTACCTAATGACCACTATGCGGTATTTGTTTTTCAATCTCAAAGATAACAACTATTTTAAGATTCAAACAGAACAGATATATAGAACAGCTGCCATATTGTAAGTGGACATAAAAACATCTAAATAAACCTTAGAATCCAAAAATATGTAAAAAATCCTATTCCAGTGATAAGCCTCTGTTTACTATCAGACCCCTTGTGCAAAAGGTTCCTTGCCTAACATTTTTGTCTTTTAATTTCTCCATGGGAGCGATTAAGAAGATTGCTATTAATATTCCCTCCGGCAACAAAGGATAAAAAACAGACTAAGCACTCAAAGGATTGTCTTATGTAAAGGATTTTATACAGTTTCCCTGCAAAGAGCTTATTGAGAATCAATAGCATCATGTCTATCACTGACCAACATCTTAAAGTCCTGTGATCTGAATACACAGGCTCATTTTCCACAAGTCAACCTCATTGTCTTGCCTTCTTTTTTCAACTAGCTTTCAGGCTTCTTATTGAGCTCTGGTTTGGGAAGTGGGATGGTTTACAGTAGATTGCTGTTATGACACAACAAGGCTATCCACAGGAAACATGTGGAGGTTACCTTCACTTTGGACATATGGATCAGTGGCCTTCACTAAGCCCCGGATGTATTGGCACATGGATTGAGCCGGCTATCAGAGGGGCCAGATAACCTTGTCATATCTACTCCGATTGTCACGGGGGGGGGGGTGTTACAGGATGGAGACTCTAAATCCTCTTAAAAAAACAGACACACTGACTCACATAGAGAAGCACTGTCTTGGTAACATATGCAACCCCGCCCCACCTGAGCCCAGCAGTGAAAGGTCACAAGCCCCCAGGTGACAGCTGTCAATCACAGGAGGTGGGTATTATCCGATCCATTAATAACACCCTGAAAGGTTCTGGAGGACCATGGGAATAGAAATCTCATGACTTGTCACCACTGGATGTGACCTACAGGAAACCTATGGCCCTCATGACAACTCTTAGTCTAATATGTGTATGATAAAGCTTGGATTTTCTAAATACTCATGCTTATCTTGTTATTGTTCTTTTGTAAATTCAACATGTATATTTTCTACTTTCTGGTTTATTTTTTGTCTTTTAATTTTTATTGTACAATGCCATGTCTTTTTATGCTGCTGCAACACAAACATGTCCCAAATTGGGATCAATAAAGTTCTATCTTATCTTATCTTAAGATAGAGGAAGATTTAAGAGGAATGTGAGATTGAAGGGATTGAATTAAATAATTAATTAAAATTCTGTGTTAATAAACGTTTTGTAGAAGATATCAATGGCTATTCATCCATTTGCTGTTTATCCCAACGTTGGATTGACATTGATTTTGTGGACTTTAGTTTGGACTTAAATACATAAATAAAAACATATGAGATAACTTTACACATGTCTTTCAGCAATAGGCTATGAAAACAATAATATGAAACTAAAGCTCTGCATGGCGCTGTCATCACATCAAATATTCGTGTTGACACGGAGGTTATGAACGATACAACCCCCCAGTGGCAAACAAGCTTAAGTCCCATGCAGCGTGACTCTTTGAAAAAGGTGTGTGAGGGACCGGGGAGGATTACTTGTGATCCGAGGATAATGAAAAAAAAAAGATATTAAATTCTAGCACATGGAAAACGACTGATAGGCTCCTTCTGTTGTTTTACCTTGCCTTTGGATCCTGCCAGTTGCACGGGACAAACCCCTGTGGGACGAGGCAGCGATAATACCTTGTGTGAAATTCATTGTTTTTCTGTGCGGCGTGTGTCACCCATGACAAGTAAAAGTGAGCAAATACAATCACACCGCTGCTTATAAATTATGGATGAGGTGTAAATGAACTTCTTCCAAAGCACAAAAGTAGTTAGTGACGTGTGAATGAACGAGAACGGTAGTGAGTGACACTGTTGATTCTGTAAGTGTATGGACATTTTCTTTGGGCGCTCCCTACCTGTCTGGAGCTGCAGGGCGTCCATTGCGCGGCTTGTTGACCTGGGCATACAGAGCCTCCAAGGGTGGCCCATTTTCCTGATGGCTGATGGGAAGGGGAGGACTCAGGGGACTCTGTGGGAGATGGTAGTGGTGGCTGTAAGGGTCCATGCTGCTGCTATCCATCGACGAGTCTAAAGATCCGATGCCAGCGTAGGTGGGCTCCTCATCTGAGCTGAAGGTACCGCCAACAACATCTTGGATCTCAGCATATTCCCTCTCCTTCTCCTGCCTTTCACGAAGCTCCAGCTTTTTGGCCTGTATTCTGTGAAAAGAAAATGAAGAGGAAATGTTTGTTATAAATAATTTTTTATTTATGAATCATCTCACAAATGCTAGAAATGCCAACATTCAATATCATTTCCTCACTTAAAAGAAAGATTTCACACCCTCAAATTGCGAGTTTTTATTCTTAAGCAGTTAATTGAGTTTTTAGATGGTTTGAAATGTGTGTAAAATATTGCCAATTCATTTTCTTTGCCAAACTATGTATTTGGCCAACTCATGCTAGTGCAAAAGAACCGTTTCAAATTCCTGAATTTTGAGTTTGTTTATTTTTATACTCAGGAAAGTTATATACGATTTGGTCCAGCTTGTATATATGATGTTTTTTGATAATTTTTAAATGTTTCATAAGTTTTGAATGGGAACTCAGACAAAGATGCTTTCTTACAAATGTCAAATGTTTTTCTAATGAGGACTTAATTGACCTACATGTAGAAACAAGTGACACTTTATTGTATATGAGATATTGAGTTGCAAGTGCATAATAAATGAACAGGAAGGAGGCAACTCAGAGAGACTTCCAGACGTCTTCTCTTCAAACTTCTAAAGTATCATATTTTTTGTCCTGAGAAACAGAGAATGAGGACTGAAAAGAATGTCTTCCTCTGTAGCGAAAGAAGCTTAGGAGTATTATTTAAATGTGTGGCTTTCCATGAGCCAGAAAAGCCACACATTTTACCCCTCAGGTCTTTTAACAAGAGGAGGTAGGAGAGAGACATTCAGACCTCTTCTTCCTCCTTCCAGCCCCTTCCTCTCTCTCCGTGCCGTTCCTCTCACCGGGACCACTTCCACACAACAGGGCCTTTCACAGGGCCTTTCCTGTCTTAAAGAATGGTTCCATGTGAATGCCCATCTGTCCACAGCTAACAAGACTCAGTCATGGAGCTGCATGAGAGCGAGGAGTGCTGGCGTTGGAGGAGGGAGGAGGTGGACAGTGGGGAGTAAAAGAGGAGAGGGGCTGAGGACAGGCAGAGGGGGAAATTGACCTCCCACTGCGGTGACCCTGGCCGCAGCCACCAGTCTGCTCAGTGGTTCCAGATGTTGTATCCCTGCTGTAGGGTAACATACACATTCACACACAACCATACAAGCACGCTACCTCCCACTGGTGCTAGACTTCCCTATTACCTCAGGTCATAACTGACCTTTGACCCCCCCCCACCGCTGCTGCTCACAGAAGATTGACAGGTTTGGAACAGACCTAGAATCCCCCATAGCCTAACACTCTCTCCCATGTCTGTGTATTTTAATAAAAGTAATCACATTTTAAACAATCATCCTTTTTCAATGCCGAATTAACCCAATTCCCACATCCTACCCATAGACTGCCTTGTTTATTTTTAGCCGTCCAAAATCCCATTTTCTCAGCATTATCTGCAGAGTGAGATTTTGATGGAGGCCTGATGCAATGTTGCATGATATGCAGTCATATTATGAAGTCTCTAAGCTGGTTTGGTGTATTTTTGAATTGTCGCAGACCAGGTACATTATGGAAATGATCAACTCACAGCACGGTTGTGTTCGCTCGCTGTGCTCTCACTTTAGCTTGAGTTGTCGGAAACAAAAAACAAGCCTCACGGGGAGCAAAACACTAATTCCCAGAAGCCCTTTCACCTGCCATCTGGCTAAAGTGATGTCAGATGTGTGCCAGGAAGGACCAGACAATGATGTTACCACAGGTTCACGGAAGTCCGCTGGGATCTCAGAACCCTGAGGCGTTTTATGGACTAATCAGATTAATAAAAACGGCAATATTGACATTTCGGAGAGATAATGGCCTTGGCTAGACTGGCGACAAGCTATCAGAGTGACTTCTCTTTGAGGCCTCGGGAGTCTGACATTGATAAAGCTAATAAGTGCATTTCAATAAAAGGATATTAACAATCACAAATACCAAATGAGATACTATGTGAGTCATGCTTTAGCCATTAACGTTATTACTGTTGGCTCCATTTTGTGTTTTAGCGTTTTACTTATTTATTCATAATTAAGCTTCTGGTTCAAATCGTCCAATCCAATATTTCAACTCAAAAACTACAATAGACCTATGCATCTGTGTTTGAGGCCTCGGGGAATAACTTGGGAAGGTTAAGGAAAATATGGTTTGGGTTCAAATAAGTGTGTTAGTGAACAAATGTTATGTAAGTAAGTAAAGCATGTTACGTGAATCAAAATAAGGTAACGTGTCGAGTTCTGTATTGAAACGGGACACACATCCACATTTGCTCTAATCAAATAAAACGACCATTGTAGGTTGGCATCCTCTTGTGGCGGTGATCCACCATTTTATTAGTTGATAATGGCTTTCTACACCTAAGTAGATGTAGCAGGCCCTTCCTAAGCTATATTTATGAGGCTGATATCCTCTGAAAATCCCCATTCAACTGCCTGAAAACATTTGAAGCAGCTGTATTAATATATGCAAAGCTTCAGAAAAACATCAAGCAAATGATATAAATATTGTCTAGGAAACAGGGGTCGTTCTGCTTTGTAATATGCTGATAAGCCCTAAAGCAAACATCCTCACCTGCTAACTGTTTTATTCTTGGGGAACCTGCAACTACTGCTTTCAACTCCTCTCCTCTCCCCACTTTCTCCTGAGACACCACCCCCACGCTCTACCATATATACTCCATTAGCCAATTAATGGCCCAGCATGTTAACATAGAGGAAAGTGCTGCCCACACTAAACACATTATTACTGAACAGCCCCAATTACCAGCCCTACTCCTGTCTTCTCCTCTTACCAGATAGTATGTTTGAGAGGAGAGGACACTGCAGCTTTTAATGCAACCAGCCCGGGGATATTTTATTTCAAAAAGGGGACCATTATCTGTAGTGCTTCATTGCAGCCCAACTTTGGATTTCCCTTTTCATTTTAATTACTGATGACAGAATGGAAGATAACCAGTATTACATTACTAATTCCTCAGTTTCTTTTGTCTCTATTTAATGTCTACACATTCTTTCTTTTTTTTTAAATGCTGAATTTTCTTTTAAATATAATAAAATGCCTACTTGGTTGTTCTTCAAAACAGTAAAGTGGAAAGGCATTTCCTCCTGGCTAAAATAGAGTCTAGACAGACTAAATCAGAGCTTTTCAGGGCAGTTAAAGTTCAATCCCTCATGCACTGACTGACCATGTCTTAGTACAAGTATGTACACCCAGCATCACCCTTTATTCAACCTATCCCCCTTTAAACTGTTGTTCTCCCTGTATGTTTTACTAGCCTTTCATTGTCACTACATTGAGTAAGAATTCCTTCACATCAACTGAAATGGAATTTGCAATGAAACTGTTGCAGCTTCATTTCAGAAGAAGAGTTGTGAAACGATAGCAACATGTAAGCTCACCTCAAGTTCTCCAAACTGAATAAATCTCTCTGTTTATCCATCAAAGCTGTTTTTTTCCCCCAACAAATCCAACAGACTCCTTCTCCATATGTTTGTCAACGTGTAATCTACCCAAGGGAGGCGAGGGGAGACAAAGATGAAGGGGGTACGGGGGCTGTCTGTACTTTCAGACACACATTTTGAAGTCAACACTTAGAAGCTTGAAAACCTGCCTCTTCAATATGCATTGTTACCTTGGTAGATGAAACAGAATGCAATTGCTCTCTTACATTCTCATTGAGCCGCCTTGAATGGATTTTTTCCTTCTAATACCCCCTCACCAAAACATGTTCTATTGTTCTGGAGTGCAGATGGAGGACAGAATGTGTATGAATCTAATCAAAATGCATTAAATGAGCCTGCGTGCAGCTGTCTGTGCAGAATCGCAAACCACCGATAGGCCATCTTTTGTGTTGACACTTGGCCCATAACAGCATAATGTAATCACATAGATAATTGTCCAAGTTCCGTGGTGTTAATTCACAGTGTTAACAATCGCATTAACTTGCTGTAGGTATCAATATAATTACAAGCATAATCACACTTCCCAATCAGTTAATTGGAGCCTTCTTTGAACTCAATATGCAAATGAAACTCAAATAGGATACTGAAATAATGAGATGGTTTTACAAAGTGAAATGATAAAGATTGTACCACAATTACTGACAAAAATACTGAAAAAGAAGGATCTGCCTTAGAGGAAATTGCTTTATTTTATATACTGTAATAGTGAATGTAACCCGAACATGATGTAAGAGACAAACTTCTCATCATCTGAATCGAAGATCTTATCTATCAAGACTAATCCAAGTTTTCTGTTCGTCAATATGAATTGTGCTGACGGACGCACTCGAGAATCGCTGGTCAAGTGTTGTTTGTCCAGAGTCAGCAGGACATCAAACAACAAACAAGAGGAAGCAGGCCACTGTCGAGGATAAAAAAAAAACCAGTGATTTGCTGTGGTCTGGGAGTGGGTACAAGGAGAGTAGCAGTGGAGGGCTGGCCGCTGATTAGAAGCCAACCGGAGCCAAGCTGATAAGAGAGAATGGACATCATAATCAGCTGCCGCAGAGAAAGACAGAGTAAATGGAGTTCAGTTCAGGCGGAAAATGAAGAAGGAACATTGTCAGGTTGTCTTTGTGTGCATCCCTCTTTGGCTGGGAAAATATAGTTTCAGGGCTAACGTGCAGAGATAAGTCAGAGACTGATACAAGCTCCACCAACACCACCTGCCCTGTGTTTCTTTCTTTCTCTCTTCTCCCCCATGGCTTGCATGAATAAAGGCCATAGCCACGGAAACGGCTGCTTTCCAAGCCACCCAAGGTCCAATCACAGAGCTTGTTGTCTCCACAGTCCTCACAACATGAGCCAATCAGATAGGGGTGGCTTGGGTGCTGTCCACGGGCATAGAGACCAGCGTAATGGCTGCCACCGCTGTGCTGAACAAAGATTTCGATCAGTCTAGTAACCACAGGTTCTAATGTCGCCTTGATGAAGAACATGAAACAGTCAATCACAGGAGCTCTGTAAAACCTTCCAAACATTGGCAAAACAAATGCTGCTGATAACCGCTCTTCATCAAGTGGGTGCACTGCACTGTGCTCTGGCAATGAAGTCAAACTTAATGTACTCTTCTCCATCATCTTCAATCCATAACAGGCTGACAAGATATCAATGGAGGATAACATTTTTAATCAAAATAAAGGAGGTTGTGTCTGCAAGGACCGCAAGCCAAACCATAAATTGCATGAATCATATCAAGGTCAGAGTTTTAAATATATAACCGTAGCGGCCTTATTGCAGGCTAAAAAGGGCAGGTTTTATGAATTAATCTGTCTCACCTCTGCGCTGACTCCTATTTTGAATCACTAAAAGCCCCTGTCAAAACCGTCTGCTTGAATTAATGATCGCTAATGTCAGCCGCGCGGGGGGGTTTGGCTGGGTCCCATCCCGGGCCGTGCTGACGATTGCCAGCGTCGGAAACCCGTTACGGTCCGATCCATAATTTCATAGAGGCAATCTGAAATGGTCCTGTCTCAGTGTCAGCATGGAAATCAATCAGAGCATGTGCCTTGAGCAGAGAACTAAGACAATCAAACGTAGCACCTTGGGAGTGCAAAACAGTAGTGATACCCAAAAAATACAAGAAGTAATGGATTTCTGAGCTGTCGTCCTGCTGAACCCTAATGCTTTGAATATCGACTTGTCTTCATGGCAGGTTGGTTTATTATTACCCACCACGATTTCCCTCAGGACACCCTTTCCATTAACCGAGGGACAATCCTGGCCTGGCTGAGTGATGGGATTTGGGAACAGGTACAAAAATAAAGAATTAGGTTGCCCTCCTGCACCAGGAGCCAGGACCGGAGCTCACACATGCAGAACGGACACAAACAAGACAGGGAATGAGAACGTGCTGCAAGACCAAGTAGCAGACAAAGAAATTGGGTGACAGCAGTGAGAGAAAATAAGTTGGATTTAAATAGTGTGTGTGTGTGTTGGGGGGAGAGGCATGTACTCTACATATCTCATGCCCGCTGTGTGTCTGTGTTGATTCTGCTGCTCAGCTTGACAGGCGTTTGGGAGCTCCTCAAAGGGGACAGATCTGGATGGAGAGCCAGGCCCACCGGTCTCCAGGGTGCACTGAGGGAAATGTGTTGGGCCCTCAGCCAGAAGCGCTCGCACCCTCAGCACAGAGGACCATCATGGAAAGTCATAGTTGAATACCAAAAAGAAATGTGCTACAGCTTTTTGAGCAAGGCCTCCAGATGTTCCATTCAGCAAGGGAGAGGGCCTTTGTGAGCCTTTTTGTTGCGTGTGCACTTGTTTGTGTTTGTGTGCATTTGAGACAGCCATCCATCCTTCTCTCATCCATCCTCCCTTCGTCGTAAGAGGGAGCGGTATCAAGCTCTATTGTTTCTATTCAATTAGCTGTCATTACCAATGGCAGTTTGATTACTGAGTTCATTTGGCTGCTTGAGAACAATGGAGGCAGCAAGCTGTCTTTTCATTCACCCTGCCACCAATATTGTCTTCGCTGCTGGAGAGAATTAAATGGGGCTTGTCTTTGAGGGATGAGGTGCACGCGGCAAAACCAATGCCTCGCCTTATTCTTCTGGACGTCATGATGTCCACGAACACCAGAGGACACAGAGCCAAGAGGGGCGGATTAGAAGGAAGGCGTATTCCAGAGCGATTAACAACCTGGTCGAGCTGCAGGAGAAGACAAATGCAGAGCTATATCGATTTCACTATTATAATGAGCACCATTCAATCATGCCAAATCCACAGGGGCCTACGAGCACCATTAAGAGGTCAGCGCCTCTGAATGGCACGGCCAACAACAATCCATAAATGATCTATTTAATGTACTGATATAAAAGAAAGGGACATTTGACAAATTGACATCCGAGTACTTTCCCAGAACTTCCCAACCTTGCTCTGCCATTTTGCTAATTAGTTAGTTTGCTCATTTTCTGGTCAGCAGTGGGTTTTTTCTTCGTTCAGCTGGGTCCTAATTGTTTGAGCTTTAAGCGAGCCAAGACTCACCTCTCTTGTTCCAGCCTCATCCGCTGGGTCTCGTCCTCTGACGCCTGCATGTCCTCAGCTTTAGATTTACTGGAGCCCTTCCTCTCCATCTTGTCTCCTGGTCGCTGTTTTCCAAACCTGAGTTAAAGAGAAGTCAGAGAAGATTTAATTGAGGCCCAGACTTTAATAATTTCCAACCTAATATGGATATTTTTCTTTCCACAGCAGCATGTCTCTTCTTTGTCCGGGGAAATTCAGGTGAAATACTCGGTAGGAAATTAAAGTGTCAAACTGTCAAAATCTTCAGGTGGGGTTTACAGTGAGAAGACAGCACAGGAGGAGTCTCCCCAGGCTCCCATTCGTTATTGAAAGAAAAAACATGGCCTTTTTCATATAAATGCAATCAAAATGCATCAAGCCATATCAAAAGATAACAGAATTCCCTCCCTGCCGATGCACATGCAGGACAGCAGAAAGATTCAGTGTGTCTGAAATGTAGAAAATGGCAGAAAATCCAGTTCTTTTTAAAAGAGGATCAGCTCCACATTCCTCCCTGAGCTGTGGAGTTTACTTAGAATGATCGGAGCAGTGACAGCTCATGATTTAGTTTTCGAGGAGGGAACAAACTACCTCCAACCAGGCAGTATGTAAGTGGAGGAAACAGCCGAGCTCGCCGGCATCATTTGTAACTTTCTATGCAGTGTCGCAAACTTTTACATTTTAATGACGGGAGTGACAAACCAGTGGCAGTAAATCCGTTACAGCTTTACAACGAGGTGAGAATAAGCCAAGCCAATGATCGTAAATTCCTCGGGTCCACATAGCCTGGTGCAAGGCGAATAAATGACGGGCTGACAGGGGTGTGAGAAAATGATGAGGAATAGGAGGCATGCAGTTGACAGGGAGTACAGTACATGTGCAGACACACACACACACACACACACACACACACACACACACACACACACACACACACACACACACACACACACACACACAACACACACACACACACACACACACACACACACACACACAACACACACACACACACACACACACACACACACACAACACACACACACACACACACACACACACACACACACACACACACACACACACACACACACACACACACACACACACACACACACCAACACACACACACACCACACACACACACACACACCCACACTCTAGAAATAAAGGGTAAACTCTCTGATGAGACAGAACAGGAAAGGCAACATCATAAAAGTATGATGTCATTTCCTGCCGCTCCACAAATGTTGCCAGCTGTGCAGGAAGAGCGATGTGTCAGGATACAGAAGAAGGAAGTAATACAGACAGATATTTAGGCACATGATGGCCATGTTGCACAGGGAGATGGAAGCCAATATGTATATACACAGTATATACAGTGTTACTCTGGTTCTCAATATGTATGTGCACGGTGTATATGGGGAATAACCATTGGAACACCATGTTTACAAGTAGTATGATAAGCAAACAAATCCAGCATTTCTTTAGGTAACAGTTTGTCAGGTTGGCACCAATTCAATGATTGTTAAGACAAGGCAATATATGAAAGTATATGTGCATGAGGGGACGAAATAAGAAAGTCAATAAATATAATCACAGTAAAGGACTGGAATTGTATTGATTGTTTGTATTTCATAACGTGACTGGATGTTGTTGTATCGTACACACAGACATTGATTATGATGTTCCACGTGGGATTTCTGTGCGGCCCTTTTCAATTGTACACAGAGAAACAGGAGAAATCATTAAGCCCTGCATCAATCCTAGTTTATTTTTTACCTTCCTCATAGTGGAGCTTTATTTGACAGTTTAAAAACTTTCCCTGAAAGTTACAAATAATTACATCAGACAAGGCTGACTTTCGGCCGGAGGAAGTGAATATATTCATGAAATGGGAGAGTGTTTCCCTTTACATTAAAAGCAGCCTAGGACCTTTGTGTATATGCTTTCTCTTTGCAGTGGCTGATTTGGAATTGTAATGTTCTTGCATGTGCTGTGGCCTGGTAGGGGATCCTGCTCTGTGGTTGCACAGAGTGCCCAGGAGAGGCCAAGAGAGATATGTGGGTGCTTTTGTAGCACAGATAGCATACATTACCTGATTAATTAATCAACAAATGGCTCTAGTAAGGCATAAAACTCAAGGCTGGGGCTGGGAATGCTAATAATAGTAAGCCTGCTATCTATCACCAGGGCAGGTGACAGCTTCCCTTGCCACACTTCAAGGACTTTCATTAACTTCCCGAGGAAAATTCACCTTCCTCCTTTCCTCTTCCAATATTTTTCACAGTCTCTTCTTGACCGCCCCCCCGAAAAACTGAAAATAACCATAGGGGAGACAAACTGCTGCCCTCAACTTTTTTCTTCTTCTGAATCAACATCAATACGTTGAGGGGATTTGTCATAGTAAAACATATTGGCGGATTAGACTGAGCAGCATTTCCCATATGAAAGGCTATTCCCCCATCGCCGGTGGCCTTAGAAGGAGGGCCCACATCAAAGCAAAAGGCGGAGGAAAGGGACGATACTACCAGAGCTATGAGAAGACTATCGGGACACTTGCTGATTCGAAACATGGCTCTGCCCTTCACATGAACAGCCTGAGCCCTGCCAGTGGGGACCGTGGTGGAACACAGGATTAGACACCAAACCTCCACTGTAACCCAAATGTAATATTACTACACTGAACATTTTCTCAGCGCGAACATACGGAAAGTCCCTGGTACCAGTCTGTGTGTACAAACTGCAAACTGTATTGACTTTCATACCGGTCTCTGGAATATAAGTGTCTCATTTGAGAAACGAGTGGAATCCAATAAAAAAACAGTAATGAGTTTATGAGTGTCGAGGGGGGGGAGGAGAAACTCGGCTGTTTGTGTAAAACTCTTGAGCCAGTATTGGCATCCTGGCATATATTGGCGCTGGCATCAGGATAGTTGCATCGAGAGTGAGGTTGATGAGGCTTAATAATAAGATATTGATTGGCAGCCGCAACTCATGAGTAGAATGACAATGGAGTAACTACAGTACATCTTGCAATGTTGGAAAGGGAACTTGTTTGGGCCTAAAAGTTTCACCAATTTATTTGTAATATGGCTGAATTGTAGGATAATTACATTTTTAAATAGCTATAGGAGACATTGATTCTGGCCTTGAGAACAGTAAGAAGAGTCAATAGAAGAGTGAGGGTTACGTAATGTCTCTATTTTACAGAAGAAAACAAAGGAGTAGAATCGAGTGTGTGAGAGAGAAACTCCCTATGGAGGGAACTTTGGGATTTTAACCTTTGAAAGAACAATAAAGGGAAACCCAAAAAAACATAATAAGACCACTTTAAGCATTCACTTACTACACATTTTCTCTGCATCTTTGAATTAATATTATCCTGTGAAATAGCTCTTGATAATAACTTGTGATGGCCACTATTTGAGCAACAGCTGGACCTCAAATCTCTATTATATCCAGGTAAACAATGATATGCTATTTACATTCTCATAAAGCTCTAATCTTATTTTTCCATTTCAGTTCAACAGACCAAAGCTCTGTTTAATGATCCGTTCCTAAGCATTTATCTCACTGAGGCAAACCCCAGATGAGAGTGATGAATACACAAATGCAGAGGGGCCTTCAAAAGGAAAATAACGATGGTGAGGAGAGATATAGATCGCACAACCACCTGGCCTGGGTAGACAGGCATTGAGTTAAGATTACAGGAGCACAAACACAAAAGCTGAGCAAGATGCAGATTTGATCAGTGGAATAGTGATTTTTAGACTAACATATGCAGGGGATATTTATAACCTTTAGGTTGCATGAGCTGCTCTGTGCATCCATCACAGTGTTGCCCTGATAATGTCTGAATTGGCCATCAAACCTCATTTGGGTGGTGTGTAATTTAACATGTGTCAGTCATATAAAATATATGCTTTATTAATGTTATGATGGCCACTGATGTGATGAAACATTGAGAGGGAAATTGAAGTGTTCAATCAAAGTGTCATGCCTGCTGACAACATCTCATAAAAGCAAACGTTAAGGGTATTACTAAGTAGCGGGCTTTGTTGTACTGTGTGTGTCTGTTTTCACTATAAAGGAAGTTAGTAAATAGGTACTCCATTCATTTTGATACATCCTCATATATCACAGAAAACAGAAGGGTTTATACCACTAACAGTGGACGCCTCATACATCATCTTTATCGATTTACAGGGTAATAATACTTCAAGGCTGCAGACCAACAGAGGAATAAAAAGTCAAAGACAGAATTTCCAAGGAGTGAGAAAAAGTAAATTATGCAAAGCCTCAAAGCCACTTTGATTGTTACAATCATTTAATCTGGGGAGTAGATTTGAGAGAAGTTAATCTGTTTTGACATCTCCTGTGGGGAATTTGTGGTTTGCTCTCGGGAAGTTGCTGACTTAGGGAGAGAGGACAGCAGAAATAGCTGACTATTCCTCCTTCTAAAATGTTGTGTATTTTTCAGAGCGAGTGCGGGGAAGTGATGGACCACCTGGTTTGACCTCCCACATGAAGCGGTAAATCTTTTGGCATTAGTCAAATCTGCAAATGGAACAGGTGAGCCAGAAAGAAAAAGTGACTGCATCTATCAATTTGAGTAAGCGATGAGAAGATAATTTCAAGGGCAGACAGAGAGAATCATTATGGTTTCTGCTCGGCCAACCTGAAAGTGAATCCAAATCTCCTATGGCAAAGTCCCCCGCAGACGTCTGATGTTGAGTCGGAGCCCCATCCCCCAAAACTGTATTGGTCGCAGTTGGGAAAAAATAAATAACTATGCCTCCACCCACTGCATTTCATGGTGATATTCTTTAAAGTACCATAATGTTTTTTCTTCTCTCAAAGAAGAATCAAGAGAAGTTATTATCATTTTATTGATGGTAAAAGTACACAACAGGGAGTAAAGACTAGCACATACCCACACACAAACAAACACACCTTTTCCTGTACAATGCAAGGGCATGTCAATATTACACATTGCATGATTCCTTCACATTGTTTCACCTGGGGCAAAACCATGACAGTTGCATGTCATTTTAATAGTGCATTGTTAGGAAGGTCAGGCTGTCATCCTTCTCTCTAGCTAAGTGCTGTTGCAGCTGTGGTGAGTAAACACTCTCTATCTGGGGTGAGACACACAGATGCCTTGTAAAAAAAGTAAATCCAATAAGACAGTCAGAGAAAGAAAAAGGGAGAGTATTTTCTTTCTTCCCTGGGAATCACATTCTGACCCAGCGATCGTTAACATGCATTAAAGGGGCATTTGTAATCATCGAGTGGCCTTAGTGGTTTCCAGGGACACCAGCCCCAGAGAGGTACAGGAGGATGTTCTCCCGTCATCCACCCAGACTCCAGCTACCGGCAGCCGATTATCCCTCTCCCTGCGGAACTCATTATCCGCAACCTGTAATGTCACTCCGGCTAAACCAGACCTTTTTAAAACTACTATTTGATGCATCTTCAGAAAAGCCGTTTCCTTTAAAGTGTAAGGAACACTGGAACCAGAGATTCATCAATGAATGTGTAGAGTAAGGTAGCACCACCTTTGGGTTTTCACCATCATGATCAAAATAACACAAGCCTTAATGCAGTTTCACATTCCACTGCCTTTTACAAAGACTCTGCCACTTACAGGTCACAGCCAGATATGACATCTCTGCGCTTTCACCTCATTGGACAAGGGCTGGCGCACAGTGAACCAATCGATTTACTTTTAAAGAAAGGGGGGGGGGGGATTGGGCTGCTGTTGATTGGCTGCAGCTTTAGAGGGATGATAGGCCCGATTCCTCCAGCAATGGTGTGAAAACAGTGGGGAAGGGTACAGGAGGAGGGAGGATGGGAGTTGAAATGGTTCATGCCGGGTGGGAAAGCAGCGTGTCGCGAACCGCGGAGGCATGACATGCATTTATTCATGACATCAGGCCTAGGCCCAGCAGGGGGACTACAGGGAGAAATGATTCTCACCAGATACTTCTACGCATCTTAGGTCTCCCAGCAGAGCAAAGGAGACAGGTTCAAGGATGTTCCGTTTCAGTGATGCTCAACATAGTCTTTGCAAAAATAATGGGAACAAAATTACAGGTACATCCTTTGATGTCATCTCACATCATTGTATTTAAATGACAGTCTTTTTCCCAACAAATATTGCCTTTTCTCACCTGTTTACCATAAAAAGGTTATTGTATGGAAATCAAGATTTTCTGGCAGGAATATAGATGCATGGAAATTGATGCTTTTCTACCGGTCAGAATAGTTTTATTGTTAAATTTATATTTTCTGTCCCTAGCCGTGTCAGTTATTATTTCCTGTTATTTCTGCAACTTTGACAGTCAGGTCTTTCATCTGTTTATTCTCTTTTTCGCACGTCCATATAAGGATTTATCTTCATGGCTTGCTGTGTTTTTCTTTCAAGTTGTTCCACTTATCTGAGTCTATATGTGTGTCTAATGGCCAGATCAACAACTGCATTCCACCGCTGGTATAGATGTTACGAGACATAAATAGCCAAACACAAACAGAGCCTCACCAACAAAACTCCAAAGGAAAGAGGAGTAAGACACAAAAGAGTGTTTAGTATTCAATCCTACATATATTTTATCGTACTTCTACTATGTTTGTTTATGTCATTATTTGTGAAAGTGTGTGTGAGTGGGAGGAAGGTACGATACATTTTCCAAATTCCAGCAACATAGTTAATCCGCTTTTATTAAAAACGTTTTTTTCTAGCCACAAAGAGAATTTAAACACATAGAGCTGCGTCAAAGTGATTGGCTGAAGATGTTCCCTGCTTTTAAACTAACACTATAAGCATCAAAGTGATTGTTGAACTGAATAAGGTTATATGTGTGTGGGAAGAGAGTATGTCTGTCTACAACAAAAAGTTATTGCATGTGTGTGGGTTTGTGTGTTTGAAAGAAGAAAAAATAACAGCATTCATCTGTTTTCTGTGTGCCAATTATTCATATTTAAGCAATTGTAGGCAGTTCACACAAGCACCTGTGTGTGTGTGTGTGTGTGTGTGTGTGTGTGTGTGTGTGTGTGTGTGTGTGTGTGTGTGTGTGTGTTTATTTGTGTGTGCCTGTATATCAAGGGACAACTTGGCTTTTCCATATTTCAAACAGCCTGTGCAATACAAAGGACGAGGCCCAGCGCAACATGATTGCCTTTAATGTTTCACATAAATCACTGAGTTATGTGTGTGCATGGGTTTGTGTGTGTGCGTGCGTGTGTGCGTGGGAATAGGGGAGGGGTGCGTTTGCACTCGCTCAGAGGAACATTTCAAAGCCATGACACCCCTGATTAAAGCCTCTCATTACAACACAAATAAACAGTCCAAACACATTCATACAGCCATTTGTTAAAGTGTATGAGCGCAGTGAGGGGGGAGTTTCTGAAGGGCAATTTACATAGAAACACTTGAGAAGCTGCGAGGGAAGTTCAGGTGTTGGGTTTGGCATTGTGTGTGTGTGTATGCGAGTTGGTATTTATCACTTTTTGGGGACATACATCTGTTTACACCTCTGTGCGTGAGGGCATTTTGATCAGGCAAAGGCATCACTCTTCACACTTTATTTGTCTCCCTTTATGTTTAGACAAACTCATAATGAGTTGCCAAATGCCTTTGCTAGCCACAACCAATGCACACCCAAACATAAACATGATCTCACAAGCTCATTTACATATAGCCAGTCACAGTTAGCTAATGCTTAACCAACTTAGCCCACAGGGTTGCAGGAATGGCAATGAGGAAACTGGGAGAGAGGGGAGGGAGGATGGGAGGGGGCAGTGTTGTGGTTTCTCAGTGGAAGAGCTACAGTAGGTGGCTCAGGCTGTGACCTAGATTCAGTACGGCACACTGCATTCCTAATGGGCCATTTTGATCAGTGCCACTCTCTGTATCCTCAGCTAGGCGGCTGCCACATGCCTCAAAGACAAAAACTCAGCATTTTGCAAACACAGCATCTAAAGAATGCTCAGCTGTTTTAATGATGCCAACCGGAATTGTGGATGTGGAAGAACCACAGCAGGGAAACAGTGCAGGATTTTGGGATAGCTATACAAATACCACTCGTGTCAAAAAACATTCACTGATAATAGGTATGGTTATTTATTTACAGCTGATTTCCTTTTGTATAACTGAAAACCAGTAAGGTGTGCACTGTATGTGAGAAGAAATAGTTTATTATTATTATTGTCGTCATGCAGGTTTACCTCAAATATTATTTTACCTTCTCAGGCCTCTTTTCTTCTAATTTGTGTTTTGATAACTCTTCGCTTCGCACACTTATTTCCCGTGTAATTTAAGGTGTGTTTTGTGACGCCCCAAATGCCTGAATTCCAAGGTGCTCACCTAAAGAACAGGCGAGGGGGAAACGTGAGGCAGGTTTTCTGTCTCGTAAACGTCAGACTTTAAAATACAGGCATGGACACACACCGGGCCCAGCAGAGCCGCTGATCCGTGATATACATCCCTCCCAGCATTCAGAGGGAGACGAGAGAGGTCTTTCTGTCAATGCCACAATGAATCTCCAGGGCAGCTGGGAGGGAGGAGGGGTGAGGGATGGGGCGGATATATGGAAGAAGAGAGGGAGGGAGTGACAGTAATTGTGAGTAAAGTGAGGATGAGGGAGAATAGGAACCCCATGGATAGTGACTGTACATCACAAACAGGTTAAATAAATAACCCTCGACACTCCCCCTCAGTCTCCTGTGGTATCAAACTGCTGGTTCTCCAAAGCAAATTCAATTATAAGCAGACCTATGTATGTCAAATTAAAAACTTGCTATATGCAGCAAGTCAAGAAATCATTTATATAACCGTAGCACAATTACTGTAAACAAATGAGGCAGCGAGATCAATAAGATCATGTGCAGCCTCTACCCTTACTCCATAAGTCATTTTTGATTGCAGACACGCAGAAGGATATCTGTAATTTATAGCACGAACAAAAAGGATGGGTGTTTTGGGAAAAGATCACTTTCACACATTAAATAATCAAGTAAAGCAAGAAAGAAAACCTTATTGATCAAAGGAAAAACATCCTACTGCAGAGGGGCTTATGGGAAACTTGGGATATTAATACCAGCGGTATGAAACTCCAATCAACCATGACAAACTACCATTTTGAAGTTGATATACAACTGACACCAGACAATACAATAAGGGATCAATATTACGGACAACAGGGCCAATATTGGGACATTTTGTAAAACTCAAGATTAAATGCAGTGTATACAACATCCAATGCCAAATGTCATTGGACGCCCACTATGGACCTTAGTCCTATATACAATATGCTGGATCTACAATTAAAAATGTCAATGGCCAGAATTTACAAAGCACCTTTCTATCTTCACAAGACAAATTGCATTATAATTTGCCTCTCATTCACCCAAATCACATTCATATTTTCCCATTTGGCGTAGCTAAAAGATCCTATAGAGAATCCCTACTAGTTCCCTGGAGGAGCCGGGGATCAAATTGCCAACACTGTGATACAAAATGAGCCCAAAGGTGCCCAAGTTCAACTTATCAAGTGCTAACCCAGACTGTTGGATCTGCAGCTGGAAATATGACCTGCTATGTAATGTTGTGGACTGTTCAGTCCTTTATCACACATTCCTTCTCTCTCCCTCAGCTTTGCATTCACCTCCTTCCTGAATCACTAACTAGAGGAAGTTTACACATGTTGGTATGGCAGTGAGAGCCCAATTAAGATTCCTACATGACAAACATAGAGAGGAACGAAATCCTGATCCAGCCATGGAGTAATTCTCCATTTCTCTGACACTTTCAACAAAGACAGAAAAGAAGATCAGACTGGGAACGAGAGGGAGAAAGAGAGGGGAGGAAAAAATAGACAATTTCACTTTACATGCCGAACACATGTCGAGACGCTGACAGAACAAGAGGAATACGGTTCCTGGCTTTAATTGGTTGCCTTTGATGGAAATCAGAAGTGTAATTCAACATCGATTGATATTACCTTTGTAATTCTAAAGCAATTGTCCATGTTTTATCTTCCTTGTCTTCACTGTGAGTGTTTCTCTCCCTATACCCACCCTCTCACTCACATGTTAAGGGGTGTGCACACATCAGCAGGTGGGAACTCAGTGGATGGGAAAGGTCATTTCAGCCAAAGGCCTCGATTTCATTACATGCTAAGCCTAGTGGATGGGTGAGCAGACTAGCAATGAGTAGTCCTGTAGCAGGCAGCCCACTTCATTTGCATAGCGCATAGGGGGAAATAAATAGGTTCTCCACTGTGTATTTCACACCTCTGTTTCTGTAATATCAAGCATGCTTTGCATCCCTAATTCAACGTATCCTTTTTCTCCCAAGAGCAAAACATACAGTTGATATGGTTTATTATTGGGGGTGTATTAGTGATTTATTTGTACTATTTAGAAAAAACTAAATGGGATTGTGCTGTTGTCAGATCTTTGTCTGTGTCTTTAATGTTTTCTCATTATTTCTAAATCTGCCTGTCCTCGGAGAGTCGACTCGCATTGCAACAGTCTTTTTCTGATTGATCAAAGCGATCTGGGCCAGAGTGAAAAAATATCATCAAAGGGGAACCAAAGTATCTTAAAGTGTGAAAAACAAATATCAAATGGAGAGGGAGGAAGTGAAGGCAAATCCGACAGTTTCAGTTTGGAGCATCAGGGTTGATTAAAGGAGAGACAATAAGGGGAGGGTAAGATGGAGACTAAAGTCAGACAAATAGCTAAAGTGTTAAGAGAAAGGAGAACGTGTTGGAAGAGAGAAAGACTAGGAGCCTTGGGTTTCCATTGGTGGTTCTGGGTCCACTGGGGCTGGATCATTAGTAGTCAGTGGCCTGGTAGAGTATGGAGGGGTGCACTGCTACACTTAATTTGAGCTCTTTAATAACACACTTTATGAATTCAGTCATGTTTGCAGCCCCCTGCCTGAGACGCAGCGTGAGAGACATCGGTGTATCTCATTTCAGGCCGACAAGATTTCAGATTCAATTAACTCCATCGTGCAACACCGCCACACACACACACACACACACACACACACACACACACACACACACACACACACACACACACACACACACACACACACACACACACACACACCACACACCACACACACACACACACACACACACACACACACACACACACACACACACACACACACACACACACACACACACACACACACACACACACACACACACACACACACACACACACACACACACACACACACACACACACACACACACACCACACACACACACACACACACACACACACACACACACACACACAGTCTCCCCATGCTTCAAGGTCTATCTCGGAGCACTGCATGATCATTCTAAACCTAATTACTTCAGAGCTGTCTGATGGAGGCCCAGTGCTGCCCAATCACATTTGCATCGAGTGGCCAGACCAGAGGAAGTGTGGCCGGACAGCCAGCCCCCCCATGTATGAAACAACCATTTCTCATTTTTGTGTGGTGGCTGACGTCGCAGAGAATTCTCTTCTCCCCCTCCTTAATCATATCACTCGGCCTCTCCCTATATCTAAATGCTCCACCCTCCACCCTGACACCTCACACAAACCTGTACTTCTGTTAACCTGCCGTACATTAGAGTTCTGTTGTTTTATTGTTTTCATCTCTGTCACAGAGTGCAGGATAATCTTCTCAGTAGGGGACTCCGTTGTTTGTTGCCTGGCCCCCGCTGGGCCTCTTTTGTACATGATTGGCAGGAGAGTAATGGGATGTCACACTGAGGGGACATTTTTGTGAGGGAGTTTGGAGATCACGCCCCAAAAAATGGCCCCTTTAAAGTCCTTGCAATCATGCGCCAGCTTTAAGGACACAGGGGGAAAGTACTTCTGAAAAGAGGTTTCTTTCAAGGAAGTTGAAAAAGCTAACCCCCTCTCTGTAAAGTGCCCTTGGTGACATGATATTTCTTTTAACTTGGCAGTCATTTGAAGGTGATATTGAGGTATGACTTTGCACTTGCCAAATCTGCCAAAGTTCAATACTAAATTCTCTCTAAAACATGTATCTGTGACAAGGGAATTCTGTGAATCACTTTGCTTTAGCAAGCTCCACAAGAGGTCCAAGAGGTCAGCCTCCCAAAAGTGCCTCTGACAGGAAGTCACATGTAAAAAAGCACTTCCATGAAGTTAATCCTCTTCCACGATGAAACTTGACAAGCAACTTCTCTAATTACTGACCACCTTGCTGAGCTGAAGTTTATCCTTGCATCACCATCCAGACCATGATGTGTTATATTTTATCTTGTTATTATCTTTTGCTGCCTGTCTCAGATTCCTCACTTAACTCCAGTCATCCACGTCAATGCTCCAGCTTGATGCTGTGCCCTGTGCCTGCATTAACCACCTCAGCACAGACATTATGATGAGTGAGGAAGAGCAAAAATAAGAACAATTATCATTTTCTCTTAGATTACACTCGGCAGATGTCAGGGCCCACATGTGGAGGCAGCTAATTGCTGTCTCCAAATCAACTGCGCCATAATACTACAACCATATGTGAGCTATTCTGTGTGTGGCTGGGGAAGTTTGAGGCGGAGAGGGGTGCGTCATACAGGAAAAGAGTGTATGCTGTTACATCAGATACGCCCTTGGTCGTGTGTGTAAAGAAAAAAAGCCAGGCTAATGCATGTGTCATGTTGGTGTACTGATGATCGTACTCGCCATCAGCTGTTCACACCCACACGAGCAGAAAGAATCATATGGTAGGAAGGCACGGAGCGGAGCAGCAACACGCTAACTACCTACTCACATGGTACGCATAAGGCCATCATGCTTTTGTGGCATGGTATTCATATTTTAGGCACACTCACACATGCATGCAAACATACACACAAGTGTGCCAACCCCCCAACACACTGGTGCTCCCAGCAGTTCCACAGTGCCTAAGAATAATAAAGATTGAAGGATAGAAAGCATCCCTCCACTCCAGCTTTCCTTTCCACTCCACACCCCTCTCTCCCGCATCTCTCCACGTAGCCTCGAGTGAGGCTGCATCTGCACGGAGGCAGACGAGGTCCCTGGGGTGATGGAGGATGGGGGGTGGGGGGTGAGGAGAGGGGGGTGCACGGCTGTCACACTGAGCTCCAGTGTCGGCTGATGGCTCGGCGTGAGGCATGCCACTTATCAGATTGGTGGGGAGGGTAGGAGTCAGGGGGGGTGGGGGTAAGGGTAACTGTGTGCGCGGGTGAGGAATCACAGGGGAGAGAGGGTGAGGGTGATGCCAGAGCCCATTAACACATCTTTTGATTAGTACACACACAGGCAATGGATTGCACACACACATTTAGATGAACCTTGAACCACACACACACACACACACACACACACACACACACACACACACACACACACACACACACACACACACACACACACACACACACACACACACACACACACACACACACACACACACACACACACACACACACACACACACACACACACACACACACACACACACACACACACACACACACACACACACACACACACACACACACACACACACACACACACACACACACACACACACACACACACACACACACACACACACACACACACACACACACACACACACACACACACACACACACACACAATGTGCAAAATTGCCAGAGCTCCTCAATCCTCCCTACAGGCAGACGGTAGCCCGATGCCGTGACTGCCGCTGTGAAAAGCCCCTGCTCCTCCTTCCGTCTCTCCTTTTCCTTTTCATCCTCCTTTCCCACTCTCCCTTGGTGCCCCAGTTCACTCCAGTGCACACGCTCCCTCTCCCAATCCGCCCCTCCCCCCCACCTCTCTGGCCCCCATTCCCAGTCTCAACCATGCCTTCCGTTTTTGCAGCCTTCACTCGCTTGTCTCTTCCAAGCATTTCCAGCGCTCTTGTGAAAAATACATTAACACCCTCATAAAAATGTATTGAGGTATATAAATATGAATGCGCACACACACAAACACACACACACACATTCAGAAAATACTACATACACGCCTTAGCAAGTACATGTCCAAACTCAATGCAAAAACGACCACCTCGGACTCAAATTAACTCAATAAAATGTAATGTTTTACTTAGTTTTGACAACTAATCACTGAACTCTATAATAAATTATGGGGAGTTTTTTCCATGTGCCTAAACAACAGGGTCACGCACACGTAAACACATCAAGAGATGGAGATGGGGCTTTGATGGAAGAGGTCAGTCAGTCTCAGAGCAGAAAAACAACACCTCATTAGGCATGTTGAAGGGAGTCTGCAGGCCGGGCCGGGACATTGTTGTCTGCTAGCATGCTAACAGAGCCCTGGGCAAAGCTTCCAACGTATAAACAAACCTGATAGAATCAGAAAGTAATGATCACATGTTATCCACTAGAAAGGACATGAATAATCCCATATAGCCCTGCACGCCCCTATATACCAATGGATGCAGACATGGACGCAGTGATACATGCTTGAGCATACATCCGTGAAATAACAGTGATGTCAGGATGCCCAGGGCTGGTTCTTTATCCTATGCATGCATGCACATTGCTCTCCATTCATAAGATTATAAGCTATTCATTACTGGATGGTACTGTATACCAGTATTCATCCTATAGGCAGTACAGTATAATTCCTGAGAGGCAGGGACTCTGCACTGAAAAGTCTTTGCTTTGGGCTGTAGGCAGTCAATTTACTTTCCATCACGCACTCACACACTTTCAGTCGTTCTTGCACTCACAGTATTTATCTCACGGCCTCTCGCTCTATCTTCCCTCTCTCTCCTTATATTAGGCCATCCTCCTTTCCCCTGGCTCCGATGTTAATGCACTCCCAATCAGGCTGTCCATTAAGCAGACGTGCACTACACGTTCATCAGGCCGTCCAAAGGCCCGCATGCAAATGAGCTCAAATTGCAGTGCGCTGCAAACTCCTTGAAATCTCCTTAGCGGAAGAACGTGAGTATAAGACATGCATTTGTGAGAAAATGCAGGAGAAATCGAGTGGCTGCCTGTCTATTTTATGCAAATGACAACCACGGAGACAAGTATTACAAAGGATTAACCTAACCAGGGTGTCTTTTTGATGTTTTCGATGCAATGATGAGACACTCACATGTGAAACTTGCTGATGTAAAATATATCCTTGATTCATAAGCCTGAGAGTGTTGAGTTTCTGTCAGCCAATCCCTTTCCTCATGCACAGTGAAACTTCTCCATTTTGAAACACTGTCAAAACTTTTGGTGGAATCGCTGAGAGTGCGACACGAAACAGATTTTTCACTAGCTTTCCCTCTCCTCCCTTTTTGACCGCTAGGCATTACACATCAGTACATTCTGTTCTTTACGAAAAAGTTTGTTATTGTATCCGGTGGGACGCATTTATTCTCACCTCAGTTCCTCGCAAACTGTAACTTTCTAAACCGGAACAGGGATAGAATAGAAAAGGGCTGTGTAGCTATGTGGGGGCTGTCACGGATTTAAGCAGAAGAGTGTTTGATGTAAAAACAAGTAGGAGAAAGAAGGAAGCGGAGAGACACTCTTGTTCAGAATGCTGCCTCTTTGCATTCAGGTGGCAAATGGCCTGGCGTTAAAGGCATGGAGCGGGGGGGGTGTCAGCGAGGCCTGCCGCGTGCCAACTCCTAAGTGGCGGTGGCACTCAAAGATAATGAAGAACGATGATGAGGGCGAGGAGGGCATCCCGAGGGCTCACGTGCACATTTAAAAAAATCACCCAGCAGTCACCTATCAAGCTCCGCACACAGCCACTCAAAAAGGTTTGCCAACGGCGCTGATTGCATGTCACCGAGTGTCAAACCTGCGGCTCAACTTTCCACTTTCCTTCAGTAATCCAGCCCACTTCTCTGCGTGTTCTCTGTGAACATACGTTACTCATGCCTGGTGTGAAAAAGAAGGTAAGTCATTATGCAGTCACACCACATGATGCGAAAAAATAAGGGTAACAGGAGAGTGAAAATAATGGATTATAAGCGAGTTCCCTGCATTCCTCAATCGTGACCTCGAAACACACTTGTCGTCTTTATTGTTCATTACCGAGCCGTGCGCCGCGATACGCTAACTAATCCCATTAAACTAATCCACATGAAAACAACTTACGGCACGATAACAGCTCGTACCGCCTCCACTGTTAATTTATGCCATATTCAAATATGCAATGAATTGAAATAATGAATGTGACTCCCCCACTAATTTTCTTGTGGCAGAGATACAAGATGGATACCCGCAGGATGTTTATTTTCATCCACATTCTTGTTGCCCACATTTCCTATTATTGTCCATGTACATGTCCAAGTCACGATCATTTTTTGCTAATAATGTTTTTGCCAATTAGTTAATTAAAGGCAGTGGAAATATATTTGTTCTCCGATTGGCACACAAACAACCATTACATTTGCCCTCAGAGTTGCTTGGTTTGAAGCCACCCCTTAACACATGTTGTATGTAAGGTGTCAACATGACGTTGAAGACCTACAGCAGGTGAGGTATCCCAGGATCGTCTGCCTCTAAAATCTTGTTACCGCGTGATGTGACAGCAATAACCAGCCACAGGCAACAATTCCTACCCACGATCGATTTTATTATCTTTAAAAGCTCTTTTATTCCAAGAAACAAATCACAGCTCCAACAATAGCACCCGTATGGGCCCTGTACATTGCCTGCTGGTTAACAAATACTGAGTTTGTTTGGAAAGAAGAAGCGTCCGCATGGGTTAATGAATAAAACATGTTGCCCTTATTAAAAATAATCTGGCTCAAAAGAGCCAGAGGCCCTTGAGGTCGATAACTCCCCCTCCCCTCCATCCGCTCCCTGCATCTCCCAGGGTTCAAGGAGAGAGGTCCCTGATTAGCAGTGGCAACATCCAGAGAATGCATTCAAATTCTGAATGATCCAGTGGTGAGTGTGTTGAGTGGAATTAAATAAAGCAGATAGCGTTTGGCGCTTGGGGCTACACAGGGTAGAGTTTAGTATTTTGAGATGAGCTGTCTTACCTGAACATCTCGCCCAGGCCCTTCAGCACGCCTTTCTTGGCTTTGTTCTTGTCCTTGTCTCTCTCCCTCTCTTTATCCCGTTCAGGTTTCTTCTTTTCCTTGCCTCCAACCTTGTCTTTCTGTCTGTCATCTTTGGAAAGGTTGCCGTTCATCCCTGGTCCCAAATTGAGGTCGCTGCTGGTGGACATCGACTCGCGACCTGATCTGGAGCTTCCCTCCGTGTCCTCGTCCACTGGAGGGAACAGATAAGGGGGAAGGGAGAGGTGTTAAACATTGATATTGAGTGGAGGATAGTGCAGCACACTCACAATAACACAAGGATAATAAGAAATAAAATATAAGTTAATAAAGGCAGACAGTTTACACAAAGTGTAACTTCCACTTGACTCCCTGTGGATCACAGAAACCCCAGCACATCAGAACCTCACTGTCTTTTTTATATAACAAAGAAATAGTTCTTTCATCAGATAAACCGTTGGAAGAAAAACTGTGTCCCACAAGGTATGGCAGCTTTGAACAAAACACACTGAATGAATGCGCCTCATTAGAGCAGAATATATTTACTTTCTACCCCCTTTGAGAAAAGCGTTCAGTTGAACATATTTTCACTTAGCTGAAAGCCTCAAGTTATTTCAAATGTGTACATTTCACACAGCTCACAAGAGAACTTTCTTTTTTTCCCCCTTATCTGTTGAATTTCCTATAAAAATAATGTGCTGGAAAAATGGAAGCTCTAATGATAGTCATATGCATTTGGTTCTTAATTTACGTCTCAACTAATTTCAACCCAGACATCAAATTGAAAACCAAACTCCTTAGGTGATGCAGGGTTGATTAAACTCAAAGTTTCCATCACATCTAATCAGAACTGATGTGCAAAATGTAATTAATCTGTCAGTAATTATACATTTAAATAATCTTGAAAATGGCTCCCAGGGATCTTAATTGCAAATGTGGTGCACTTCACAGTCGTCATAGCTCCTGCCTACGCTGTGTCTCTGGATATGAGGCATGAGGTAGATGTCCTTCAGATTACAATTTATAGCAGTCTTGCCTTTAAGTTCTGCCTTTAATGGAAGAGAAATGAGTGATTATCATGAGGAAAGAAAAAGGAGGGAACCATGATGGGTTTGAGTTACACGGAATGAGACGGAGGGTGGAGCGGCTGGATTCACATTTCAAGGGACAGTTTTCTTCTCTTGTGATGTGTGGAGTTATCAGCCATTTATTTCAGCTGCCATCTTGATATGACTAATGGAATCATGTGGCATCGCACAACAGGAAGCAGTGGTTTAAACCTGCACAATTATGCAATTCATCGCTGTGAGGCCCCTCTCTTAGTTTTGTCCATGTCCACACATTTGGAAACAGGTTTGGTTTTAACAATCGACTCTATCTTCTGCCTGCTTATCATTCACTTAAGAGCAGCGGCAGCAAATAGCAGCTGGGAGCTGTATCTGGCTATTTAAATGCCTGAGATTAGCAGGAGTGCTAATGTCACTAATGATGCCGATAGAAGATAACATACTACCATTGTAATCCAGAATGTCCCAGAGGGAGGTGGCCATGTGTTTTTGTGACTCACGGGGAAGTATTTACATGTACTCATAAAAAGGCCTTATTTTGAGTTATGTGGAAACCCAAAACAAATTAAATATGTAATTTAATCGCACTTTTTTCCTTTTGCATCTTTTAAATAAAGCGATATTTTCGATCACAACACAAGATGAAATACTTTAATACTGGACATCAAAACGAGAGGCCGTCAAACACAGTTTTAGGAATGGAAAATGTCTTAGCTGACACAATGACAGCAGAAGCATTGATGAAAGTGTCAGGAGACAGAGACAGACAACCGCAGGAAACATTTAGTCACTTCTGTGAGAAGCTACCATTAAACTTTCCAGCTTTAATAATCAAGGACATTTAAGCTGGCCTGTCGGTGAAGGTTATGACAGACATGTAAAATTGCCTGTCTTTTTCCAACACACAAAAGAAAGGATTTTCCTCAGCAGAGCAGATTTGTCTTTTTTCTTTTTTCTTTCCTCAAACGATGCAACTCAAAGTAGCACAAGAGAAAGTGCACTTTGCCTTGCAGGATATCTTGTGGGGACACATTTTCTTTAGGTGATGCCACATTCTTATTTTATGTAAATAAAAGTCTGGGAGCAGAGAAAAGCAGCGGCTTATCTGTCAACTTTGACTATTAACCTCAGTGACGAGCACGGACTGGCTGCTTTTATCTAAATTGAAAAACAGAGTTATTTGAATATCATGGAGGAGAATGCAATATACCACGGCAGGGGAAATCTGTTGCTTTCCCCATTTTTCTTTGCAGAGATAAGACTGTATTTAATGGCTTGCCGACAGAGCTTATGAGAACAAAGCGTTTCAGGAAAATAATTCCCTCTTTTTCAAATGTCCCCCAGCTCTTTTAATGGAATCTTTTAATGGCGAATGCAAATGTATATCTGGTGATTACTCTTGTGGTGTTGCAGGGTTATTACCTGTCGCAAAACGTAAGACGGCTGTCTTTCAATCCCAAACGCGTGTCTTTTTGTCATCAAACACCAAATAGGAATGGATATATTCACTCAAAGGAAAGGTGGCATGCCTTTCTTTTCTAATGCTGTCTTAATAGTTCAGAATAAAGGAATCAGGCACAGTGAAGAAAGAATGTGAGGGATCCTGGCAGTTATACAGTGGATCGTGCCAAAACTTTCTCGCATAGACTAGAATAATTGTAAATGCAATTATGTTATATTAAGATATTATAACCACATATGATACAATAGGAGACTGACTTATGTGGGTAAACAGCGTAATAGTTCCTAGCATGCACTCTGTTTGAAAACATGGCAATGCACTTTAAGAGTATGTAGGCTCATGGGGAAACATGCTGCCACAGTTTCTGACAATTCCACTCAACATGAATGATTTGAATATTAATGAGTGTGTAACGTAGACGCCTATTGCAGATGTGCTTTATGACACACACACACACACACACACACACACACACACACACACACACACACACACACACACACACACACACACACACACACACACACACACACACACACACACACACACACACACACACACACACACACACACACACACACACACACACACACACACACACACACACACACACACACACACACACACACACACACACACACACACACACACACACACACACACACACACACACACACACACACACACACACACACACACACACACACACACACACACACACACACACACACACACCTCTCACCAGCAAAAGGGGATCCCTAACCTAGTTTCTAGTGGAAAGCAATTTTGAGTTGGCCTATATTACACTGACTGAATTTCTTTATAATGATCTACTGATATCTTCTATTGTACATTATAAAATGTCACATTTCTGAGTGCATTATTCTGGATCGCTACTATAAAAAAACTAACTTGGAAAAACAAAAGCACTGCATACATTACTTATATCACTCACATGTCTCCATGCTGTTTTCTTCCTCTGGTGTTGTGGTACCAGGTTTCTCGTATGATTTGTCAATGGCAGCTCTGAAGCTCTCGTTGCAGCCGCGGCCCCTGAGGATCCGTGAGCGGGGCCTGTTGACGTTGATCTCACCGTTCTGCGTCACCTCAGCAACAGCCGTCTGGAGGCTTTCCAGGGAACTTGACTTTTTCAGGCCCAGCGATGGTCCCACATCTTGTTCTTTAGAACCTATGGGAAGAAGAAATAGCGTCACTGAGACCAGCATACTAAAAGCATGTGACTCCCCCACAAAGGCCACCTAAAACCATCATCTCGAAGTTCATTGCGTGTCAATGAATCATTCACAAGTTGCTAGTTTTATATTGGAATGATCTCTAAGAAAGCCAAGATAAAATGTGGTTCTGGCAATTAACATGAAAAACAAATGATACCATTGCCTGGCCAATGAAGTGTGTGAAATGAGAACAGATTATTATATCTTCCCTGAGACATTTCCCTGTTGAGAATTCTAATTCAACCTTTGTCCTTGTGTCTGCACAGTTAAATTACGAGACCGAGACATAATGCATATAAATTGGCCGATATCAAAGACACCAATGTACCTTGGCACCAGAGTGATCATAGTGTTTTACTAAACTATTACAAGTTCACAAAAAGTATGAATGGAGTGTAAAAAAGAAAATGATTTCCATAGGTGGTCCTCTGATTGTTCTTTCTTTAGTAAAAGAGAAAGAATGGAGAAAAGAGTCCACATATAGACAAAGCAAATCTAAGTCCTTTCATTTCCAACACCATTCTCTTGTAATCACTAGAACATCTTAGCATAAAAAACATATCACAGCTGCAATCCTTCGCTAAGGCCTCAGCAGGTGGATGGTAGATGGCAGGTAATAGCACACCATGAGGGCAGAAAATTGCTCCGTTATCAGCCATATGTTGATTAGACTAGTGGGAGAAAAGCACCAAAAGTCTAGTTTGCACATATGTATGATAATGTAAATATGGTTCATGAGAAAATATGTATAACACAAACCAATGGTAGCCACTATCTTTGTACACATGATATAAATGAATGACTATTGTGGCTTGAAATGTGTTCTAATTGGAGAAGCTTAGTATCTCCTCAAAAAGACCTACATGGTGCTAATGTGAAAGCTGCTAGAGCAGATGTGTAGGAAGGAAAGTGAATGTTGAACAGCAAACCTCTTCAACACTACCCTGGACAGCTGTAATTATGTTTCCAATGCTTGCCAGGGGTTTGTTTAGGGTATGTAAGTGGAGCACAACTCAGGTATTGGTATTTCATTTTGTCAGGGAGCGTCAGTCAGTTCCCCGGAGCTCTTGTCTTACCCGCTGGATGGTAAACAAGTGGCCTGGTTGATTTTCTGTCCCCTTTATTTTGCCTCGATTTAGCGCAAAGCAATGTGCCGTCAAACGTAACGAGATGGATTTCTGAAAATGTGCAAGTAAAGCCTTGTTAAATGTTAATGTTTTCGGAGGAAACTATTGGTAATAATGGATAAACTGTTGATTCAATTACTTCTGCAGCCTCACTGACTCTCTGAGGGCTAAGCATATGTCGATGGAGTCTGGACAGAGCAGCATTGTATCTTTACGACTCCCTGTAGACCATATAGACCCTCCACATGTAGTGAGTGTGTGCTGCAGTTTCCTCTGTGGCTTCACGTGGTGTAAATAAACGTCTCCTACAGCTCTTCATGTTAGTTTTCATAGCAAATACCGCTATAAGGTCTTGTCTCTACCTCCACTGAACAGAACACACACATGCAAACACTAGGTGTATATGTTTGTATGCGTGTGCCCCATAGAGGGACTCCATAATAGACACAATAACAGAAACTCACAGCATACACATACTTCTATATAAGCTATAATCAACAAGACCCTCGACATGTTTAAAGTGGCCTAAATGAGGCATGACCCATTGCTGCTGGGTGATCACAGTGGATCTTTACATGGAGGGTTGCACAGCCAAACACATATTAGGCAAAGAAAACAAACCTCCATCATTGGAAGAAAACAATTTGTGACCGTTGTTTGGAGTATCCCCTCCAAAACACATTTGTTTTAGCGTTTGAGAGATGGAGTCAGGATGAGAAGAAACATGGAGAACTGTGAATACACAAAGTTTGCAAAAGCAGGGTATGAATGAGCTTAGGAGAGAACAGGATAAACTAGCAGAGCTGTGCAGAAATGCATACAAGCTCTGCTCCTGTTATCATCATTTTACCAGTGGCAGCTTGTCTCTTTTGTTGTCTCAACCCCTTTGATATTCTCTTCTTGATCCCTTAACCAAGCAAACCTGCAGCAGCTCACTAGTGATTAGCTAGCTATCTGAGTTTCAAGGTTCAAACACACACCATGTACAAAGCGACTTGCAGAGGACAAATGCAGGAGAGAGCTGGAGATGTATTTTTCCTATTTTCTTCATCTTGACATTTATTGAGGAAACTAAAGGTTTTCAAGCTACTTTCAAGAACCTTAAGGTCACAAGGGCATTCCTCTTTCTGCTGTGTTTGCTACCAATGCAGCCATACTGAGAGTGTGAGTGCTTCTCTATCTTCCATGGCTTCTATAGATATGGTGTCAAAGAAGTCAGATAGGCTAAAAGGTCATCTAGCCAGTGGTGTTGGGTTTCCAGCCTGGTAAACGTTATGTCTTTAACACACCATTTTCTCCGCCTTTTTGTCAATGTTAATAAAAGTAGCCAATCCCCAGAGAACCTAAACTCAATCCTGAAAGCACCATTAAAAAAAAGAAAAGGAACACCAATCCTATAATGTAGCATCCCTTTTAGTGGGAAGAGCTCATCTGTGTGTGTGCCCTCAGGCTGTATTGGACAGTCAAATGAAACTTTACTGTGTGCTACAAATGTCCAGGGGTTAAAAGCAGAAGATTCATTTGACTGCTTTGTTCCTCCATTTCTGATTACTATGGCACATTTCAGTGCCAAGAAAGCATGAACAGTCTTACAAGACCCAGCAAATGCAAGTAAAAATCATGTAATTCATTTGGTTCGAAAGGAGTAATCTCATCATGCGAAGGACAAGAGAGGACAATCTAAAGGAAAGGAAACGAGCACAGATACAGCGCAGCAGGGAAATGCCGTCATTTTTCATACTTTGTGTATGAAACTCAATCAACCCAGTGCAAATGCCATGTAAATGTGGGTTTTCATGAAGCTTATAAGTAAAGCCTGCCAACAGTGGACACGCAGAAGCCAGGGTGCATGTTCAACACAATGGGATTGCAAGTTAGAGCTGCGGAGGATGCAACAGTTCAAGGGAACACAAATGACATCTGCTCTAATCGGAAGCAGGGAATTATCCTCACACTCGGTATTCCGCACCACGATCCACTTGGCCATTGTTTCTAGTTAGTGTAGCGAATGACTGAGAGAAGCAGGGAGACAAAGAGAGGGGGAGAGTGAGGCAAAGAGAGGGAGTTTGCCCATAGACCCAGGCTGCCTCGAACCTGCCTTTGTTTTCATCAGAAGCAGCCGTGGCTCTCCTGGGAGAGTTTGACGGACAGCTCTCTGTATGCCAGTCTATTATGTGATTCCTATCACACAACAGAAGCCTCAGTGCTCTGCTCCTCATCTTCCTCTTATTCAGAGGGATGAAAATACATATTCCCCCATTGCATACAGACACGAGTTTGTCACTCCCCACACGTCTGGAGGACAAATGAAAATCATCAAAATGAAATACACAAAAAGAAAAACAATCAAACCAAATAGGGGGGAAGTGCACCTGGATTGTGTGACGGCCAAACACAAAAAAAGCCAGCGTGCTGTGTTTCTTTGCCAGAATAAGGGCAAGGACAGTTAATTGGAGAAGATCCATTGCTATTAAACGTTAAAGAGGAGGTATGGCAAACTCCATGAATAAATCAGCAGTGGTTATTACAGGAACAGGAGACCATAGTATAATTAGAGCAACTAAAACTATGCTTCCCAGCCATTATTCACCACGGGCACTTGCATGTAAAGATCTGTGTACAGACAGGGGCTCCATTACACATAATTTATTCAGAGAGCCAGGGCTTTAAGCAGGGCGGTAAAAGGGTAATTATGTTAAAAATAGCCTCCAAGGTGGTCGGGGGAAGGCCGTGTCCAGGTATCCCATTGGAAGTGAGGCGTCCCTGGGTCGACCGGGCTACTATTTCTCTGAGAGTTGTGGATCATTAGCCCGACAGAGGACGTCCTCTGTACGCTGGGTCACAGAGGAATCATCATTAGCCCAACTGTTTCATATCTCAATCAAGGATGCTCAATACTGTCCTGCGGTTGTGCATGTAATCAGTAAAATGTTTGTTGAAAAGAAAAATGACAACTACTTTTTTATTGCTGCATAATTGAAATAACTTATAAGGTGAGGTGTAATATATGTGATTTGCAAAAGGCACTTTAATTAGTGCTCTGAAAAAGAGTCAAAAATATTCCCCTGTGACTCAGTGATTAACTCATTATGTTTTAATTTCATAGAGGGTAAGCACTTTAAAATGCTCCAACCACAGCTCAAAACAGCCCGACTATGATGGATCAATTGCAAAGAGATGAAGAGGCCAAATGGCAATGAGTGTCTCTTTATTGCAAATGCCACTCCATCCAACCCTACACAAATCCTGAGTAATGAGTGTTTTTTCTTCACTCGTTTGCACTGCAGAACGAGCACAATGGCACAGGTTCACACATTAGTTGCCAAGTCTCTATTCAACACCATGCAACTCCCTCTCAGCATTATGAAAACCCTCTTTTGATCATGCTGCAATTACCTCAAACAACTCTCTCCTCCATATGTGACTAAAGGTGCCAAGATCACACGGCCAATAATGGTTGGTTATGAGCTGGTTATTGAGAAAGTGTGGGGCTGTGTTTCCAATCTCCGGTAATGACCCATGGAAACAGATGAACTATCATAGCATCCATTGTAATAACTGTGACAGTATTGGGTGGATTCAGGCATGGTTGCTTACCTTCATTTGTTCTTGTGCTGCAGTTAATCTCATCTGCTACTGTTAAAGAGCATAAACAAGTAAGATTGGTTAGTGCCATCTGTACCATGATGGCGAGAATATGCAAAGAAGAAAGAGACAGAATCAGAAAGTGCAGGGTAGAAGCTGAATAGTGATGTAAGAACAGATATCAGACTCCATGGAAGGACCTGTCTATCATAAGGCTTACAAGGCAAAGTGTCTGAAATGTGCTAATGTATTACTGCCAGCCGTAGCACCTCACATCTCTTTCTTCCCTTTTCTACCCTCACTCAATCTTATTCCACATCTAAATGGGATTGAACAGGGGGGTGTCTGACCAGTTTAGCCTATTTCAACAATGATGGGCTTCAAAGTCATGAAATCCATCTGCTGATGTGATTTGCAAGCACCTGAAACATGATTAAAAGAAGGGGGGGGGGGGGAATCAAGTGACAGAATAAAATGAGAGTCTGTAGGGGAAAGCATTGTCGAGCATGTTAGTCCGTTCAGCTTTGAAAGCACAAAACTGATTTATTTAAGTGTTAATGGAAAGTAGGTATTCTTACACCTGCTCATGCACTACTATGCAACTACTCACGACAAACTGCAATGTCCAACAGTGTGCAATTGAAAAGGAATAAGGATATATTCTGGCCTCTTTATTTTCAATTATATTATACATAACCCATAGGCCATTTTTCATTGTGTGTCTTTGATGTAAAAACGTAATTAAAATAATCAACAGCAGTAGGCGCCTTTGAGATATACTGTATGGAACATTTGTGACATCAGATACAAATCATTAAATGTAGCTTTCATTTTGAACTCACACTAGAGCTTGTGTTCCATGTATTGACTGAAACATTTCCCCTCCAGGAACTCATGTCAGTTACTAGAGTTATTATATGAGCAGAACAAGTAGGTTATTTCCCTGCAACATTGGAACGCTGTGTTATTCTCTCTAATAGATTATGATTAGATATTGGCAAGGATTTCTGTAAGCAGGATATTCACATACTCAACTGGCACCTGCAGGTAGAGAAGGGGAATTTGAGTAATACATTGTAAACACTGATCTTGAGAACTAAGACGACATACAGTAATAGATAAATCATTTTGTAAAAAATCAATAACGTTAGTTATCCCAAGAGTGAGGCATTGTCTTGAGTAAAACACACTGCTGTTTCTTAGAGCTAATCAAATTCACAAATACATGCTGATGCCAACTTGGAACAATTAAGTAGCTTTTTTGATTAAATGAATTGATAAAATATGCATTTGCAATGATGAGAACGCCATCATGGAGCGATCTTCGCATCCTGTCCATTCTGCTCACTTACTGTACTCAGTTATAGCCAATTATACTTGTACTCGATACTAAGAACATAATGGAAATGATTTTTATGCTGGAATAATTGCTCAGTGAAACCTTTAGGATGGCCTACTGTTATCTTTCTGCTAAGCAGCACTTTCCACTGAAAGTTTGTGTTGTCTGGGTTCACTTTGTAGAAAAGTTTTGAGGGCGTACAAAGGGTAGTACTAACACAGTGAAGGTGGATCCCACAGAGCTGAGTGCAGTGGCCTGAACCTGCACTGGTCTGTGGGAGAGTCAAAGATTCCTACAGTTCTCTGGGCTCCATGTGGAAAAGAGTAGACTGTTATCTGTTATGATTAGCCAATGATGCGAGAGAAGGCAGCTTCTGCTTCAGTCTCAGTGGGAGAGGCTCTGAACTCACACCATCTTCTTCTTTAGATACAGACTGTGTGTTTGAGGGTGTGCCTGCACATGCAAGCATCTCACCGGCCTCCCCATTAGACAGTCACTAAAGCAGTCATTTTGTTCTTGCTTCTTGTGTTTCACCTATGCTCTACTGGACACAACACCATAGGGGATGGATGCCAAAGAGGAGAAGTGCTGGCTGGGCAGGAATAAAAGGAGTGTGTGTGTGTGTGTGTGTGTGTGTGTGTGTGTGTGTGTGTGTGTGTGTGTGTGTGTGTGTGTGTGTGTGTGTGTGTGTGTGTGTGTGTGTGTGTGTGTGTGTGTGTGTGTGTGTGTGTGTGTGTGTGTGTGTGTGTGTGTGTGTGTGTGTGGTGTGTGTGTGTGTGTGTGTGTGTGTGTGTGTGTGTGTGTGTGTGTGTGTGTGTAGGGGGTATTTCTGCTTTGAAAGTGTGTCCAATCTCATAGTAATGCATCTTGTACTGACCCAGTCCTAAAGGGTAAGATACATTGAGGGCTTGAGGAGTCAAAGGTTACAGTAAGATCTATTTCATCAACACTTTGGGGTGGCCAACAGGAATGGTCAAAGAATCATACCAGCTCTTGTGAAAACACAGTTGAAGTTGTCATTCAGCAGAGGCTAACTTTGTAGTTAACCTCATTTACCTCATTTATTATATTATTTATCTTTTCAAGCACACACTTTTCCCATTCATTGAGTGATTGCTACTCACATCTCAGGGGTGCATTTTACTTTGTTGTAGTGAAACGGCTAAGTACTTAGATCTCAAGATGAAGGCCAGAAACTGAAAGTAACAACGACCTTAAAAGGAAAAGTTCTGTTGGTAAATATGCTTATTCACTTTTTGATGAAAGGTAGATGAGAAGAATGAAACCACTAAAACTGCTCTGCCAAATAACTCCTTATAGTACAAAGCTAGCTGTGTCCAAAGGTGAGAAAACAACACATCTATAGATCACATGTTTTATCTTATCTGTGTAATTTTAGGCATTCAAATGTACATGTTTGAACAATACTTTGCCATTCTACAGGTTGTTAAGTCTCAAACTATTGTTGGGCCAGGACAGCAACTAGCAGTGTGACTGATTAACAGTGAAGTACATAAGCAAGTGTTGATATTAAACTATTGAACCCATACATGTGTGATTGTGCATGTGTAAAGTAGAACATATCATTTACCTAGATCCATACTCTTGGACTTGCGCGTCTTGACGATCTCCAACTCAGCAGCATTCTCAAACTGTTTGATGCGTTTTTCAGACATACTCTGGCGTCCGAAGCCCTCCCTCTGGAACGATGCGTCAGGGTTTGCGTCTGGACTGAGCGAGCTACAGTTCATGAGGAAGAATAGAAGTATGTTATCAAATATTGCAAATGCAGGGTCATTCCCAAAGCATACCCTTTAATCTGATGATTAATCCAATGAAAGATATATTTCGTAATCATCTATATCAACTTGCAGTATATTGCTAGGGGCCATCCTTATAATAAGACAGGGAAATACAATCTACTTATTAATATTCATACAGTGCCAATCCTGAGCCCAAACACACGCTCACTATCAGACAATGACCATCGACATTCAATACTCGCACACGCATTAACAGTCAGTTTCAATCCTTCATTTCAATGACTATTCTAATCAAGGACACGTCCACCTCTGGCTGGGTGGATCAGGACGTGTTACAATTGGGTAAAAGAGGCCTGGCGTAGATGTGTGATCCCCCATTGAGGTGAGGGTGTTCCGGGGTCATGGCCACTCAATAACCCCCCTCCCTCAATATGTCTGGAGCAGAGGCAGTGCCCGGCCCACCATAGTGCTCTCCCTTTGAGATCCTCTATCTCTGTCTGGATCTTAATTGAAAATCGGAGGGGAATGGGGAAAGGAGGTTGGGAGAGGGGGACACTGATATTTGCATACAGAAGAGTGCATTTACAATTAAGGTGAGAACATCCTGCCATTTGAGGAGAGAAAGAGGGGACGAGATTCAGTGCTCATGGAGTCTAATACATATGATATGGTTGAAAGAACACTGTCACTGTTTCCTTTGTTCTGATGATGATCATAAATGATAACCTTTCAAGGGTGTTTGTATTTAAGCCTCTAGAGATCCTTTTTAGAGACTGCATCAGAAATTCCATCAGATGATCTGATCCCTGGTAAATAACAGTGGAAAGCTATTGTCCTGAAATGGGAGTTATAAACTGGAATAGATAATATGTTTTTTTTGACAATTATTCCCTATTGGAGCAGGTGCAACTTAAAGAACCCTTCCACTTTTGTAATATCACTTAACAGCATCTGCAGACCTGCTGGCACTTGTTTGCATGTAAACCATTCTGATTTGCATTGTCAACCCCACTTAACAAAAGAGCTGCTTCATGTGTCACAGAGGGACCGGCGTCAACGTGTCACTTTGCTGTCGACCATACCTGACAATCCCAACTAAGATCAGAGCGCCTCACAGGACCGACTCCAGCTGACACAGGAAGAGACGGAGGTGGAGCAGGAAGAGAGGAATGACAGCACAGATGTATTATTCATTTATTCATCATCCCTCGCTATTCTCCTCTCATCGTTTCCGAGCCCGGCAAAAACAGTCTGCCCTCTCTTTTTCTGTCTCGACAAATGTCATCTGTCGGAGCGTGACTGAGACGGTGCGGGAGAGAAAGGACGTATTTTCAGCCTGAATTTAGATTTCATTCACTCGTGCCAGTATTGTGTTTTTGGGGCCAATTGAACACTCATACAACATGGACAAAGAAGACAATCGAGAGGGCAGCAGGTGGGATCATGCACAGCCCTGTCATTCAGGTAGAGCGAGTTGGCGAGTATATGACTGTTTGTGAGAGCAATTAGAGACACAGGCAGTTGGAATGAATCAGAATCCGGCCTGACAGAGCAACACATGGTGAGAAACCTGTGGGAAGTAACAGGGAAATTCACTCAGTAGGCCTTAAGATGTGTTATTTCAAGCTGCTGCCTGTTTTAACACTGCCTAAATGCCTAAAGTAGACAATCATGTTGCTTGGCTCATTATTCAAGCCGGAGATACCTGCGGTCTCACGCCTAAGTTGGCAGTACACCACTACACACAATTTTTTTAACTTGAGCCCCAATATAGCCAGGCGGTTCACACCAGCAAACCCTTGTCACAGGTTGAACATCTCTTCCAATCAAAAACTTAAAAAATAAACGCAAACCAGGAAATATGTCTGGTATTAAAGGGGACCTATCATGCAAAATGCACTTTTGTACGTCTTTTATACATGAATATGTGTCCCCGGTGTTCCAGGGAACTCACCAAGTGTCAGAAAACACAACCCTCTCTATTTTCCTCCATACCCAAATCTCTAAAAAAGGGGCTGCAACGGATCAGATAAAAACTGATCCAGATTTGAACACTGTCCTGACGTCAGGACAGTAGCGCTACGGCTATTGGGCCAACTCCACCAATCAGGAGGAGACAGTCACGGCCATTGCCGTTCGAAAGCGCTGGAGACGCTGTAGTACATAGGCCAGGCCTGTAGGTGGTGCTGTTCTCACAGAATCAGCCCTTGCTAAAACAGAGCTAAAAAAGTGCAAATTGAGCGAAATGAGGCATGGCTAGCATGCATGATCTGTTTGGTATTTTGAAAAGAAAAAGGATAAATATGCCTTATATAGGTATGGTCTTACACTATATTATTCAAATATAGCATGATAGGTCCACTTTAAATTAAGCATGTAAAAGTTGGAATTCATCTTCTATTCTACTTTAAGCTGACACAGTTTCACAGCTACTACAGTCCATTAATAGAAATACGGCACCCAATTACAGATCTGGTATTCACTTTCTACTGGTTATTAATTTCCCCATAGAAATTCCTGTTGTAATGAGATACTGTTTGAAAGTCTCTTTGCTTTGATCACGATATGTCTTAAGCTCCAATGCAGTCTTGTGATGGAGGAAAATCCAATGAATATGTTGAGTCTATGAAGGTGAGACCCTTATTGGACTTGACCAATGAATGCCATATTTTGGTGGAAATTGTATTGGATGGATGGAACAATTAAATAGCTTGTCCATGTGAACTCCCAGAGAAGTTAAATAATCTCCAAATTGGCACCATTTCTTCTTCAGACCGTCCGTCCCTTCCATGCCTCTGGCCTATCTTTAATAGTGGGTCCAATCCATTTGGATAATAATTCCCTCATCTCTGCTTCTTTAAGCAGTGTTTAAAAGTAATTTTCACCATTCAGAGCAGATGCTCTCCCCCTGCTCAAAGTCTTCCCATCATCTAAAATGAACTAGCGCTGAGGATTGCTCACAGGCAAATCCACAGCTTTAACTTGCATTTCACATCAACTTGTTCCTGTCTCCGTCTCCCTCGCAGAAAGTTAAGTGTGTCAAAGTGAACATCGGCCTTGTAGCTAAGTGGTGTGTGCTAAAAGCCGTCTGTGCTCACACTTTACCCAGGTGAATTATGTATTTTTTTTTCTTTCTCTCAACTCACAAACCTCCTTACCCTTATTTAAAAAACAACCCCAAAGAGGTAAATCGTAAAGAGTCCTCCTTCTTAGAAAGGTGCAGCTTGGTTTGATCGACTAGCTGGGGGTGGTGTGCATAAGTTGCTACTCCTCAGAGAGGGGGCAAGAGGTGCAGAGCCCCGGTAAGGTGCTTCTGAAATGCTTCTTCGGAGGTTTGGAGGAGGCCGATTCAGCTGACCGCATGGATGCATACAGTAGCTGGGCCAGAGAGCTTGGAGCTGCCTTCAATCATTGAATACAGCCCTGCATGAGAAGTCAGTGCAGAACTCTGTCCTGCTGGCATGTGCACCAGCAGACACTAGATAGTTGAAATCATTTATAGAAACAGTTGAGCAGAAAGGGCTTCTCTCCATTTGAAACAATTGTCTCAAATATGAATGTACTGTAAAAACGATGGCTCTGATTACCACCTTTATTTTACTCGCTCAATTGCACCTATTAAACATTGGACTTAAACCTGGGTATAAAGGCCCTTAAATATAATGTTCCCAGAGTGGAGCAACTGCGCATATGATTTGCGGTAATATCCTATTAATTATGATGAAGTTGCAGAGAGCGACAGATAGGGAGAGAAAAAGAAAGAGATCAATTAAGACCTCTTTGTCTGTTGGCTGACTCCTACGTAGACCTCATTCATTCCGTGCCTGGTATATCATGGGAGCTTTACATGAACACATTTAAGCGAAAATAAAAAAAGGCACGTATCACATGCTTGTAGCAATGGCGCACCATTGAGACATGGTTGATATTCATTAAGGTAGAGGAAAACATTTGCATTTAAGAAAAGAACAATGCCTGAAATGCATATGTGTGTATGTGTGCATGTGTGTGTGTGTTTTGCCCAGAGTCACTTCCAACTTAAATGGACATCTGAGATTACTAAAATAGCGTGTGTACGCACTACAGGGCTGTTTGCATTTATGTAGTTATGCTAATAGCTTGATGGGAAAAACACATGTGCCTAATAGAGCACTTGTGATTCTTAGTTACATTACTGATGATAGAGACTATTATGGAGCCAACTGAAGTAGGCAGTCTGCCTGCAATGTTAGTTTGGAAGTTTGTTTGTTCATGTCTATGCGGACCTTTTCCACTTTATATGTTAATTTGGGAAATTGTTTACCAGCCAATGTGTATCTAAACACTCGTGAGACCGAGGGCGTCTGTGCTGCAATGTGTGTGTATGTTTGTCAGGAGTCCTTTTCCATCTCTGCTGGTTGACAGACTGTGTCAGAGCTGCCTAGGAAATTATGTTTCCACCTGTGACACAGTCTCTCTTTCTTCATCCCTGTCCCTCTCGCTGTCCATTTCTCTTCCCTCTCAACTTAATCAGAATTGACACCTCTCTTCCACTTTGTCAACTACATCCAGTTTGAGGTTTAAGACAAGGGGACAGTAGTAGTCTAGTTATACAAAGGTTGTAACAGTGCCCCTGGTGGTATTGACAGATATAAAGAATGAAACTTAAGGGTTTTAAATAATGCATTATAGCCATACTATCAAATCAATCAACATATGATTGAAAGAATAGCACTGTATTACTCATATTATGAGGGGGCTGATTTGAACTGAACATGCATTATGTGTTCCTGCAGGTAATACCACTTATCTTAGGTGGTATGCAGAGCAGTGCTGATAACAGTAGTTGGTATGGTAGTTACAGTATGTGTGCCACAGGCTATCTGGTTGTAGTTAGTTACTTGCTCAATGTGAGACATAACACTTCATAAACTTCAGACTAATGAGATGCTAGGGAAACACTCAGGCTTTTTACACACTTTAGAGTACTGCCCTCCTGCTCTTGCATATGTTAGAATAATCTTTGTTCACTAGTTAAGAAGATGCAAGTATTATTTCTACATTCCTACTGATAATAACAAAATACCATTTACAAAATCACAGTTCAAACATTCTTCACTTTTAATGAATTATGTTGAAAAACTGCAAACTTCTGTTCACACTCTAATGTTGCATTAGAGTAAGGAGTGTAAGGATCCAATGTTCTAATGGATTAGGTATTGCATTGTGTTATTACAAAGGCCACAACTGGTAGGCTTATTCTTTTTTTCAATGGTAAAAGTTGGACGTGAATTTTTAAATGACACCTCAGGGACGATTATATAAACCAAAGAGGGAGTATTTTAATCAAAGAAAAATGTCCCACTTATCTCATTGCAATGACATGCTTTACTCTCTAGAGACCTGAACAAGTAGGATGATGCAGCCAGCACCAAAACTGATTGAGCAACACCTTATCACCAACATCTTTAAATGACATGATCTGCGATTTTTTTTAAACTATAATTTCTGAGATCTTGATTTTTTATTAACAACAAGCTTATTATTTGAAACTAACTTTTCCAAATGGGAAGGACTAGGACCCAGTACAATGGAACAGACAAACCCTACAACTGCACTTCATCAACATCTGGTATGAAAACCAGGTGGAAACTATAAACACGTCTTTGCATTTCAGATGAATCTGCTTGAATTAGGAGCTGCCACGATTATACACTAAATTGTGGTTCTGACACTGCTCTACATTCCATTCCTGAGAGAAAAACCTTTTATCTTCTAATTTATCCAGATAATGCTGCAAAGTCCCGCTATCATCCAGTGTGTGTTATCTGTTTTACTGTAAATCATTTAGACGTGGTTCTTCCTGTTTGGCTTTGGATTCAAACTAATGAAGGAGGAGGCAGACACTGCGAAGGGAATTAATGGGACAGGTCAGGACCCAATGCTCAATTGAACTTTGAGCAGATATGCAAAGTAATAACTTACAACCTTTATTTATACAGTGAAACCTGACAGAAGACACATGCTGGTTTCCACCAATTCCCTGGGTCACAACACACACACCTCAGCCTAATACATCTGGCTGAAAAGTAGCCAAATCATTGCAATGGATTTATTCTTAAAAGTATCTCAATAGAAGGTGTACATTTTACTATACTACCTCTAACAGTTTGAACCAGCAACTTCTATCCACAAGCCACTTTCCACAATCTTAATACTACCACCACCTCACTGATAAAACTGAGAAGGAGTATTAATAGCACAACTAATAAAACAGTCTGTAATAGAGCAGCAACCAATAAAAACGTGGATATGTGTACATTAGCATTTTAACAGAGATCTAAAAGCATGGAGCTGTCATATTTATAGCCCTATGCCTTAGGCTTAGTTTTATGATCATTTGAGGCCCGTAAAGAGGTGCTAGAATGACAGTTCATAACAACATGGCAGGTATACAGACAAGTACCTGTACAACTTGAGCTAACCAGAACAATATACACACAAATATGCAGCATAAACACTCATTAGGTGTTGGCTAGGGATGCCAAGAAAAATAAGTAGGTCAATTATTGTGTCTTGTATGAGATGGGATTCTGCCTCCAAACAACCATTTATCTAAGGGGCCTACACATTAACCCACTAACACATGAGCGATTATTCACTGGAAACCTGCTGAGGAGAGGACTGAGCAGAAAGGACATATTGCAGAGGGAGAGATAAGTATGTACATTTACAAATTAAACTACAGAGAGGTGAGTCGATTATAAAAGAACAGGGTTGTTTTAATTGATTTTTGTTTACATTAGTCGCTCTTTACTTTATAATAACCACTAGCTTACCAGATGCTGAAAGGGCATTTTGATTACCGCTACATTAACAGAGTAAGGATTAAATACAATTGTACAAGCCTGGCTATTCCATGTTCGAACAAAGTCACATACTGAACAGTGCTTCTGTAGACGAGAAAAAATACATTAATAAAGGGAAACAAGAGTAGAAAGAGAGCCTGAAAATCTGAGTTTGTTAAATTCCACCGGGTGAGAAAAAGACAGAAATACAGAGAGCCTGAATTACAATGATTTTACAAGCCAACCAGCCACTTGTGTTTTGTGTATGCACTGTAGGTGTATAACTGGGGCCATGAGGGAGGAAAGCTGCATAATACTGGAGGCCAGAGGTGAGACTTTCACAGCTCCCCACAATACATATTCAATACGTTCTGGGCCCTGGCTGCACTGTTGCGAGAGCTTAATTAAAAAGTAACAGTTCCAATACAGTGGAGTCTGGCTGACCCACATCCCCTGCTGGCTCAGTATGCCTGTTAACACTGCGTGTGTATGTGTGCGTGCATCTGTCTATGTGTGTGTGTGGGATATTGGGAGCGCTTGAAAAGGAAAATGAGAAACAGTAAAAGTCTATCAGAAAAACGATACACACTTCACTTGCTACGTTTAAGCAGCTGTTAGCATCTAAATGGAAGAGATTGTGTGTTCATGTGTGTCTGTGTGGGTTTGTGGGTGTGTGTGTGTGTGTGTGTGTGTGTGAGAGTGACTTTAAGGACATGAATTATTCACAATAACCCTAGGCAGTAGTATATAGCACACTTCTGCCTAGCGTGTACACGTCACATGTGTGTGTGTAAGTCAGTGTATTTGTGGAATTCTTATGCGTGTGTGTGGGTATGATGTGTGAGAGAAGTTTGAGTGTGGTTCAGCCATATGCTGTGGACCTAATCCACTATGACAAACCTCTGACATCACATGAACAACAGGCATGCTGAGCAAATCTACTCATTCATTATTAATGAGAGTGAGAGAGAGAGTGAGAGAGTAGAGAGTATCTGGGGAAAAATAAATACAAATAATAAAAAAATAAACTGAGTGACTATTCATGGCAACCAGCATTTCATCTTGAAAAAGCACTCCTTTTCAAATAGAAATATGACTCACCATAACAACTGAAAAGGTAGGAGTTTAAAACAAACTATGTTAAGAGAAAAAGCGGTCTCTGACTTAAAATGAAATAAAACGAGTATGAGGACATGATTTGACATAATGTCTTGTTTTTATATTTCCTGTACCTCTCCAATAAGGTCATACAGGAAATGCCATGAGTCATTTTTTACATGAGTGATTCGTTTAAGGATGGACAGCTATAACTTCCTGTGCCTAAAAGCAGCCTTTAAGTAATAACAATAAAAGAAAGACAAGCACTGAGCGGTGCTGCAGCGCTGAAATCACTGTTTGTCCCTGAAGAAACATAGTTATCTGACAAGGTTGATAAGACATTGCCTCATATTTTATTTTAGACAGGGGGCTGAAATCCCAAGGCAGGTTGGAGTTGGGGAGGTGGAGGCACTGAATGGTTGTTTACCCAGTCTGATTGCTGCTGGGTCATTTCATATTTAATTTACACACAAACTCCTAAAGAGCCGCACATGTAGGTTCCCATGAGTAGCACACATACACTAACACCTTACAAATGCCCATATTTACCAAAAATGTGCAAATAATCTTGGATGGGAAATGCATCCGTGAAAAACTGTCATTACTTTCTTATAACTTATATACTTAAATAGTCTGGTTTGCACCACTAAGGATAGTCATCAATATATGTAATAACTGTAGGCAATGACTTAAATAAAAAAGTAAGCATTTATAAAGATTCCTGTAAAATAACATATTTTCCACCAATCTATGGAGAATATTAAATAGATTGTCTGGTTTTCTGGATCCTTTCCGGTAACACAAAAAAATGAATGACCAGCAAAACAAACAAACACACACACAAAAACACACACACACACACACACTCTTACTTACTGTATGACTAATACTTATGATACTGCACAATCAATACGCTAACTGAAATGTTCTGCACATCGGCACATCCAGCTTTCTTCCACACCATCTTTTTCTGACCATCAAGTTATAAATAATTCAGCCAACTCCACGGCAATGTAAGTAAACCCGCTGCTCACCATTCATCCTGACCGGGCAGCTCGTGGAGCCAGGTCACCGGGTTCTCTCCCACAAAGACCATGTCATCGTGGGAACTGGAGGATGATTGGTCGGAAAGATGGGCAGGAAGCGTGGGCGGCCTATCGTCTTCGATCATCACTATGTCGTCCTGCGGCATGTTCACTGTTGGGGACAGCTGGTGGTTACCTGAGAGAGAGGGATATAGATTAGTTTCTTCACAATTATTTATTTAACACAACACTGCATCAATACTCAATCTTTTTTGGAATGAACAGTGTCTGATAGCAAGTTGACAAGTTAGACTGAGGAATTACGTGCACATGCTGAAGTAATTCATGCACACACACACTCCTCCATAGCCGTGTTTGTGTAACGCAACAATTATTTTCAGTAATTACCAAGATATACAGTACACACAGAGATAACTTTGGCCAAGATAATTGTATTATGGAGCTTTCATATCAGGACATGCCTGAAAGACAACCTTTCTGAAAAAAAGTTAATAATGGTGCTTATATGCTTCCATTTTGAAATGTTGCATACATACACAAATAATGTATGACAAGACAATATCAGAACAATTGTAACACTTGTGAAAAATATACAAAAATAGACTACAAAGCTCTTAAAGAAAGGTAGTATATTAACTATATATTGATATGTATATTATGCAAGAGTCTTGTCTTGACAAAAGTTGTAGCCCTGAGGAGTTGTATTCATTCTCTATCACTCTTCTCCAAGGACAAATATGATCAGGAGTAGAGCTCCCCTGATCTGTATTCTGGACTTCCGCACCCTTCCTGCTGAGGACTTATTTGAATCGCTACTTTGCTGCTCCTCAGGAGACAAAGTCAATGGGGAATGTTCTGTCGTGGTTAGCACTCCGCACCAAGGGCAGGAGAAGGGTTGTTCAGCGGCATGAGAAGTGGCATTACAATCCAGAGGAGGACGAGTCCCTCTGCAGATTGATCTGTGCATGACTTATATATGAAAGCAGAGAAAGACAAGTGACTTTAACCACACACCTGCTAGCTATTAGATATTGGTTTACAGAAATGCTGGACTTCCTGTGGCCCTTTGCTTTTGTTTCCATTATCGGAGAGCCGTTTTGCAAATGTAATAGCTTAGGAACAATTGTGTGTAATCACTAACAGCAGACAACAACATTTACCCTGGCAGCGTACCAACATGAATCTGAGAAGCATTTCATTTCAATGGGGCCAGACGACTGATAAATGCATATTGTGGAAGGAAATCTGAGCACCAATCCACGTGGCAATGAGGTGTATAGCGTAGTCCAGTTATTTTTCAGAGAGAAAAAGAAAATATAAGAAAAACAAGATAAAAATCAGAACAGCTGTGCAGCAGAAGGAAACCATGTTGGATAAATAACGTACCTCCCCCCCTTAAAAAAGCACAGGAACTATAAAATGTGTATAATCTGGGTTATTCTTCATAATGTGTCAGGAGTCTTATTATTCGCATGTGATGAGAGAGATGTATTATACCTGATGTGAATATGTTCCAACTAAAGGCTTCAAATACAGATCTTCAGGAGGCTACTTTACAATATATGTTCTATATCTTACAATCCTTTTACTCCCTTGAAACAACATACAGGAAAGGGAAAGTTGCTTTATACCAAAACTTTCCAAAAGTCTGCTTCTATCCACTACTTATCCATCTGTTAATTGATTCTTTTGGAAGGCTCATCCCTTTTGTCTATTGACTGCTCATCTAAACCAGTTAATATGTCTGCCAACACTGTACAGGTGGAATGAAGGCCATTTCTCACTCGGGCAGCTTGACAGAGGACCCTGGGTAATTGAATTCACCCTGTACTGTAAATTATCAGGACTGGACCATTGACAGTGATAAGCTTCAGGAAGTCGGCTAGACTAAGCTTGGCTATCACTTGCAAAGCAGGCAAACCCAGTAGAGAAATCATGAGTGAAAAAAAGCATTTCCTGTTACAGCCTTTGATCGTTACTATGTATTTACAAATAATGTGTTCATGGTTTGAAGGATCTAAGTATATTCTAGCTATTTTCTCTTAATAACATTATGTTGTGTGGCTTATCCTTGATACAATAGCTCTGGTAAATCATCGGATTTCTCGCACAACTCAACTAAGCCAGTTCTCAAACACTCTTCCATAGTCATCTTCTGTTTCTGTGTTACAGTCCTTTTAGCAAAAGTGCAGCAATGTCAAGAGGAAAATGCCCTGCGGCTGTGTGTTCTCCAGGTATTTCCTAAACCAATCTTTACTCTCCCTTGGCTTTTGAGTAGAATTACCTCTTGGTTGCATCAGCAACACTGAGAATTGCACTTCAGTAGCCACCTGGTACAGAAGAATTATATAGTCGGGAAGAGCTGTTTTGTCAAAAGAAGCACTATAAAAGCGTTGGTGTGCGTTTCACATACACAACACATGAACATTTCTTAGCATTCCCAATGTGCACTCTAATCACCTTACATTCACTCATGTCAGCAGAGCACTTTGCTAACAGAGGACACAGTTTTAATTAGAAACTCGGCAGGCTCCCCTCTCCTGGCTTAATGAAATATTTCCAGTCAGGACCTCTTGACACAAGTAGCCAGCGCTGCCGTTGAAGAGTTGTTAAAGTCATTCCACTTCTCCCTGGTGGACAGGTAAAGTTGGGGCCACGCTGATGACTGAACATAATTACAGCACTTGCTTTTCTGCAGGTGTCAGCATAATAAGCATAGAGGGAAATCACTCACTAATAAAATGTCAATGCAGTGCGCAATACTACATTTGATAAGACAAATACAAATAGTTTTGTTATGTGCTTAATGGCTGTTTGGTGACTGACAGATAATAGGCAAATGACAAGAGTGGAGAAATTAGGTGCATGCCCTCTTACTGTTTTACAACTAGTGTTTGACTTAGAGACTTTTACATGGGGTCAAATGAGGATGAATATCATTGAAAAAAAATGGTTCACAGAAGCCAGGTCTTTCACAAAGGCTTGTTTGGCATTTGTTAAAGAGCTTCTTAATAATGCTAACCACCCATGCAGCTAGGGAAAGAGTTCTCTGGCAACATGATTGTGCCACTGTGGTCTTTGTCACCCTGTAATTAAATATAGCTTTTCATGAGTCACGCTTACAGAAGCTGACACACACTACCCGACAGCTAAGAAACAACTCTTACATTCACCATCTATTCTGCTCAAAAACAAACGTACAATGCTGGGAGGGACTTTCTATGAGGCAGTCATATTTAATAAGGTTAAACAGGGTCAAAGTGTGATAACTGTGGCTGTTTATTTTAATGTCATTTGTTAGGCAGACATTTTGACTTGTCAGAGTAGCAAAAGGACTTATAACACTAACATGGCTTTGTTCTTTCATGTGTTCCAGTGAGAGTGACGGTTAGCCAATACTCACGATACCGGGAACCACACATTTAGGCAGCTAAAATGAATTTAGACACGATTCATTTAAGTAATTACACTTGTGCTTTTCATACAGTGTCAACATGTATTTTATGAAAAGGCTCATCGGGTCATGGAAAAAAATATTTAATTTGGTTTCAGTTTTGGTTGGTTTCAGAAGCACACGCAGCCCTCTGGCCAGCAATGCTCGGCGTGTGGAAGCTATTTCATGATATGGAAGCAGAGATGTTCTTCGTCCCTCTGGCAGAGAGGGGAGACAGAGACAGATGAGCTCTTTGGCTGAAGAGGCCACCTGGCTGCATCCATCCGAACGGATCAGAGCCTCACTCTCCTCTCTCTCTGCCCTCTGACCAAGCGTTGCCCGTTGAAACATTGAGCTGTAAGGTGAGAGGTCACACTAATAGCCCCACTCCATCTTCTTTTCTCTATGCAATTCCCTCCATTTCTGTCCATCAAACACTGTGACGCTTCTTTTTCTCTCTCAAGCACCCTCCTTCAGTGACTCTATGGCCTATTGATCTGACTGGAGGAGAGATCATTAGTTGATCATCGCTGCCACTGCTATCAGGTCCATACATGTATTGCAGCAGCTCATTATACTAGCACCCGATTCTTATGCTCACCAGGGGACATTGGGGGCATTTTCATGAACTTTCATACTGCAGTTTGGTTGATTTGGGCCAGCTTTAACACCAGCTTTGAAAATGGGCAACACACCAATAGTTTTAAAACCAACTAAAACAGTTCTAAATGTCCAATGAGTAAATGCAATTGATCAGAAAATGAGGACATATTCTATTGGTATATGTGATCATTTGTAAAGCTTCAAATAATACCACTTGTTTGGCATGTTGAGGGGTTCAAACCTTTTTAAAGGTCAACCTACAGTATCAACAGTATATAAGGAAGATTTGCCCTCCTCTCCTAGTGTGTTAGTTGTTAGAAACTTGCCATTCAATTAAAAGATACTTAAACATGTAATTATACAAATGGAATCTATTGTACAGTTTGTCCCTAAAGCAAAAAGGAAGTCTGGATAATTTTAAACCCAATACCTGGTGCATTGTACTGTGATCATGTGTGTGTGTTTCTTTCAAGCACAAACATGAATCTGTCTTATCACAACATTAGATAATTATATTTGAAATGTAGCCATGCTGAACTGCACACCCACTCGGCTGTTTTTACTCTGGTTAATTACACTCCTGCTCATGTAGAGGTTGGGAGGAGCCATGCCGAAAAACATGTGAGGTCACCAAACTTCATGGAACAAGCAGAATGATGAAGGAGAAAGTTCTCTTAGCATACCAGGTGCAAAAAAATCATGTGAAACCAATCAAGAACATTCTGTGCACACCCACACAGTGCAGGGAAGAGGGGTAATTAGACAAGTGATAACCCCTGTGTAGGTGGACCCATAAATAGTTGTGATGTTCAGAACTATACTTAAAAAATGGTGCTATTATAATATAGTGTTATCATTTAGACTTGAATGGTTATACAATTTGTATCATTTTTATTGGTCTCTGTGTCCCTTACGGCATTAACCTTTTTTGATGAAAAGCAGATTACAAAATGAATTATGCCAGGTTTCCATGGAGTTGCTTCAGTTTCAAGCTCCTGTTATTGTGCTTTGACCGACCGTGACACTCAATTATAAAAGTGTTACTACTAATGTTATGAGTCACAATTATGCACGTCATTTTATTTGGGACAATATGTTCAAATTGCTGCCTTAAGAAAGATTATAGGTGCTTTAAAAGTGTTTTGACATAATATTTTACAAAAGTGTGTGGCAAATACACCTTTTTCTCACCGGGGGCACGCTTACAGCAAGCAGTCTGGACACCAAATTAAGGGATGCTGAGCATACAGAGAGGAAGAGTCTGCAGTCGGTGAAATACTGGAGTTTAGGGGACAGCAGGGTCAAGTCCTGGGAAGACGGTCCCACTTAAACACCATTAGGGAAGACTCTGTGTCTGCCTGAGGACAGCCAGAGGTCAGTGTGTTCTTCTAATTGTGTGTGTGCTCTGCCCTTTTAATAATTACATATCGTCATAATAATTTAACCAAGTGACTAAAATGACGGAACTTTGCAGCCACAAACTTCTGTCAGTGATTCATTTTGGATTAGGGTCAATGTCTACAGGACTTTGCACACTGACCACCTACTTTCCTGTGTGAGAACAGCATGTGTCTGCCTGCATGGTTTTTCCACCTCCGGCCTCCCTATCCATCCCTCCCTCACTCCAGTGCCAGTCCAAGGTATGCTTTCTGACTTATGCATTCGGCCACACAGCCACGTTCACAGAAAGCCTCAGTCCAAGGGCCTCAATTTTCACCCCAGCGTGTGAACCCCGCTCCCAGCAGCACTTTTCAATTAAACAGAACGGAAGGCGAAGCCGAGTGTGATGCTAACGACCTTTGCGTCAAACCTCAGCTGTCGCTGTCAAACTGTGCAGATGCAGGCGATTTCACTCCATATTTACTTCCCCTTTAATTCACCTTTTCTTTCTTTCTGTTTTTCCTCCTTTGAGAGAGAAATCATCTCTGCTGATTCACTGCTTTCACCCCAAGGGCAAAAGGTGGGTGGGAGTAGAATGAAGGCAGCACAAGAAAAGAAAAGTGTCAGGAACTCATTTTATTTGAGCGGGGAGTCGAGCAGAACGTACTGTATGTTCACCACCTGCTAGCTGTGGATTCAGCCTGTGGCCATGATGCTGTGATGCATGGTGTGTGCATGTGTGAAGCCGAAGCTGACAATATCACAGCATCGCATGGTCTACTGAGGCAAACAGGGAATAGGATTACCTCTGACTATTGATCAGCTGAATGTGTGTGCCCACGGACAAACAAAACCGCACACAAAAAACTTCTGAATTACAGCCTTAAACACTACAGGGAAGATCAAGGCAAAGTGCCCTTACAATCAATGTAATGGTGCCATACCAGCTTAATAGCACCTCTCTCCTTCCTGTGCCATTTGGTGCTTTTCTTTGCTGTAACCATGGTAATCATAGTTCCTATAATTCTTTGAATTGTACCTTACCCTCCATGGAGACCAATAGGTATTCTTTCAGTTTTAGAAGGAAGGCAGCAAGCTACCTGTGACTGCTGGGAGTAAAACAAGCTGGTCCAGATTCTGATCAATACCTGGCTGAGTTAAGATAAGGCAGTAATAGAACTCTCCAGATGCTTTGAACAGAAAATAGAGAATGTAGCAATAACAATATTAGTTTGGCTGAACTATGTAGTTTACAATTCTGCTGTATTGACTTGCTTTCATCTGCTATAACTCACAATCAGAGTCAGATTTTAATTCTTAAGCAGTAAAAACCTTCCATCCTAGTTACCTCTGAGCCTTTGACAAAAGCAGTACAGGCAGAATAATGGATCAATCGAGAGGAAGTGATTTAGTTAGAGAGTCCGACTCTCCGCTGTCTTTGGAGATGTAAAATGTCTCAGAGTTTTGTCAGTAATCACTATTTGCTCTTAAGGAAAAATGTATGGCTTGCATTAGTGTAAACAGGCTCTAACCTTATGGAGAAGTTGTACTTGAGAGTGCCAAGTATGTGTGTCAAGCTATATCTATATCCTCCCGTATCCCAAACCTCACGTCTTGCTTACGACTCGGTAATTCAGCAGGTCTAGATACACTCGGCATCCAGCTGTCAGTCAAGCCCTAGTGGCTGTGTACTTTGTGACCTTGCCAAGCTGATCCCAGCATCTGTCCTCTAACCATTACTGTCACATCTCACACACCAGGCAATATGTCTGAGCACGTCTGAAATAACATATAGAAGAAGATAGAGAGTGGAAACAGCTACTGTCTATCAAGCCTGCAGAAAAGTAGTATCCACACATACAAATACATTTGAACTAGTCGTACTGAGTGAGGAGACGGCGAGATTATAATGTTACAATGTCTCCAAGTCTGATTATCTATAACCTTATTTCAAACTAAAGTGGGTAAGTGTACTAGTACAAGAGAGGGAAAGAATAAAAATCCACTTTTAATGAATATGAATGAGTAAGATATGCCAGGAATACTGACACGTTTAACTTTCAAAGTCAATTGTATGACATTTGATTAAGGTTAACTAAATCTCAGCTCTCTTTTGTCAATGAGATGCAAGGTCATTGCCACTCGCTTTTCTGCCAGAAGAATGGCAAAAAAAAAGATCAGATACACAGCAAAAGGCAAGAAGTGGCCAAACTCTAGGAAGCAGCATATAACTGAATCTCTTCCTCAGGTGCTGCATTGTACCTGAGTGCGGTGGTGTTGCTCTGATGAATATAAACTCAACTCCGACTGTATCATACATTTAAATAACGGAATTGTGTCAAGACCTGTCACAAAATGTAGGCTCAGGTTAATGAAGGCACGACTCAGAGACAGCCTCTAGACAGAAAAGAAAAGGAACTGACATTTTGTTGCCTCAAGACAAGTCAAGTCAAAGATCTGAGACTCCGCTGAGCTTTGGCTGTGATAACTTACTGCTTCAGCACCCACTCCCCCCCAACCCACAAAACTTTTCCACTTGGCTCATTTGACTCCCACTCGGCAGGATGACATGAGTGTCGGGCGCCCTTGAAGTTTCAATGGCAAGGAACTTTTCCATCAGCGCGCCCACATTTGCCGCTTATGATCACAGCGGCGTTCTGAAAAGCCTGCGTCGGAAAAGCCATTGGAATAAATAAGCCAAACTGAGGGGGAAAGACACGATGAAAGGGTGAAAAAAAAAGAAGGGGAGAGACAGACACAGAGGGGGAGAGAGTGTCAGGGGCAAGCCCTATTGATCTGGAGGCTTAATTAACCATCAGATGCCTCTGACACAGCCTCTGATCTCCTACGATCAGTGGCAGAGTGGCACCGCTCTGGGGGAGATGGTGGGGAGGAGATAGGGCGGAAAAGGGAGAATGGATGGAAGAAGGGCAGAAAGTGTAGATTGTTGACAGATTACAAATCCACTCCATCTGAGAAGAGGAGGGTGGACAGGTGGGAGGTGAAAGAGGAGAGAGAGTGAGGGACTAGGAGATCATGAGACTGTGGAGAGAATAAAACGTGAAAGGAGGAGTTCAGAGAAAGAAACATATAGGAAATTAGGGGAAGGAGAGAAGGAGTGCACAAAGTCTACTGAGTGTTTCATGAAAATGGGATTTGTTTGACTACACTGCATCACCCTCCACAAACACACCCGCCCCCAACACCGATGCAATCATCCAGCCTCTGAGCGTATGCATATGTGAAGGGTCTGTCGATGTTGGGATGACAGCAGTGACTGACCGAGGATTGAATTGCCAATTCTAATACACCTGAAGAGAGGAGATCTTAGCACGCTGATGTCAACTTGGTGAAATGGAAATTGACCCGAGTGCGGGAGCGGAGTGAAGGCAGGGAGGATTGGGGTTGACGTTAATCCCTGATAGTGAAATAGCGTACCTCGAGATGCAGAGCAGTGAGGGGGGGGGGTGAGGGTTTGAAGGTGATGCTGGTTGGGGGTTTAGGGGAAGGAGATAGGAGAAGCACATAAGGGCTGGGGTTGGATGTTAAAATTGATCAGGAGATGTCAGTTTACAGACAGCCCCAATCCAGGGGAAATATATCCAATGAGCATGAGGTTAACAGGTCAAGTACACTCCCAATCAATGTGAATGGGGAGTGATTGGTCCAACATGGGTAGAGTCGTTCTGTTTATTAGAGGTTGAAAGAGACAAAATGGTGTTGAAAAGCAGGGTGACACAACGTATAGGACTCACCAATGCGTCCGATTGTATTAGCCTGCGGTTTGGTGTGGTTTTCCAAGCTGTCAATGCTTTCATACAGGGAGTTTGAAATCCGGCGCTCATGGTTGTCCAGTAGAGGGTTCACAGGATTCATTAAAACTGGAGGGCTTCCGGGGGCTTCCTACAGAAAACAGGAAAAAGATGACAAGTATAGTGTAAATGTATGTTCTTCTTAATCAAATATAAAGCAGTAATATGAGTTTTTTTTTCTGAAAGGGCTATTTTAATCAAAGACGTTTGAGATATAATACATTCATAACTTAATGGCTCAAGGAAATCTCACATATTTGACGTCACTCTACTACTAAGACTACTACTACTAATGCTTTACTACAACTTACAGCAATAAGTAACATTTATTAACTCAAATGTAGATGTCTTGCATTATTCTGTACAGTATATTATAAACCCTGATAATTACTATTACATATGATTGATTGTGCCTTTTGAAATGAAATGTGTGTTTACTTTTTTGTATGCATGTAGTATATACACCCAAAAGAAGGAATGGGTCTATATAAAATGTCTCCTAATGTGCTTCCATCAATACTCTAGAAATATGGAACCGGGGCCTCAGCATCCATCTCGGCTTACGTGGGTATTTTCTGGCTCAGCAGTGTGAAACGGCTCCTGAAGTAGACCGAGCTGGATAAAGCTCCATGGATTTCCCATAGGCCGATAGACAGCTGTCTCTAACAATGAACCCTAGTAAATGGACCAGTGACATTTGCCATGTGGTCGATATGCCTGCACTGCTGGATATTGAGCCCACTGTATACACTCAGTGCATGTGTCAGTCTTGGCAGGGGGGGACACAGTTAGCGGTTAGTCTTTGGGTCTGGAACCACTGGGCCCAGCTACTGTGTCCGGTCTTCATGAGCCAATAGTCTGTCAAATGTATTTTTAGGATAGAGACAATGGAGCGACTACAGTGTGAGTCAGGATGTAGAGAGCGAAACAGCCACGTGCAGAGAATTATAGAATAAAGCGTTGGTCTTGGCCTTATTTCCCATAATGCTTCATAGAAGCCTGTGGGCAGCCGGGGGAATGCACTGAAGAAGAATTCCCTGTGCAAGACCTTTTACAGATTGCCCCCTCACAGCTAGATAGTTTTGTGCGGTTCAACTTTGGACCTCCAGCCGGATTTAAAACCAGGAGGCGCTGGCTAATATTGATGTCTCACAACACTGCTGGCTCACGGCCAGGGGAGTGAAAGATAGGACAACAACTGCAGCAGGAAGACAGGAGAGCAGGAGGAGGTGGTGGGGAGTTTTCAGTAAACAAATGAAAGGAATAACAAGGAAGAAAGAGGAGGGGTTGGAGCTGAAGCCCAAGTGCAGTGTGGGTGCTGCCAAGTGGCCTCCTCTTGCGGTAGCGCGCACTAGAAGACGCATAGCAGGGTAGAGGGACTTATCGGCTGTTTAATATAAATTAGAGGTTTAATGAGGTTGAGCTCGCCGGACTTTATCGGGACAGCGTGTTGATAAGCGCTCGGGGCGAGGAGGGAAAGTGTGTGTGTGTGTGTGTGGGTAAAAGGGGGGCTGGGTCAAACAATTACAATCAGAGCCACGGCCACAGGCAGCCTTATAATAAAAAGCATGTCCCTGGATGAATCAAGAGTCAATAAAGCTCAAATTGCCGAAATAAAGATTTATATTACTCGCCTCTCTTTAACTCAACCCCTCTCTGCTCTTTTTTTAATCTACTTCAGGTCTGTCATGAGTTGAATGGAAGTAAGATTGAGTGTTTCAGGTAAGGGGTAGGAAAATGTGTGGACAGAGTGGATGAGAGAGTGAGCAGCTGAAAATCAAATGATATGAAAACTATGTATAGAATGTGTCAAGAGGAATAGATCTCAGACAGACCACTATGTATCTGCCTACCTTTATCTCTGAGCGTAGAACAGACTCGTTTAAAAAGCATTCAATTGCTCCTCTGGCAAATAGACTTTAGAATCAACTTCACATAGGCAAAATGGCAGCTATTTAATCTTTGTGTATCCAGTATTAATTAAGTGTGCCTCTGTGCATGCTAATGCGTTAGCACACTGTGCATGTTTACTGACTTGCAAATGTTTACTGACTAGTGCATGACAAGCAGGCATGTACAATCTTCACTCCCTGCTTTCACCTGGTTTTTCATTGTGATTCAACACTTTGATGCAGCAACATGTGTATTTTGTCATAAATGCAGCAGAAGGAGCATGCTATTAAAGTTAATTGGATAGTTATTAGCATCAAACATCACATATGTCTTTTTGCGATTTTAGTTTTTTCTTACCACTGGTTCTCCTCACCTCCTCATGTGTTTAACCTCTCTTAATCTAGTCATTTTCAGAGTGGATTATCCTGTTGATTGAGGGAGAGGACAGAGCACTGTGACTTACACTGAGCACAGTCAAGATCATCTGCTGCTCAGCTCCCCGTGGACTTACTAAGCATGCCTGTGTTTGTGTGTTCAAGGTAATGCTGTTACTGAATGTAGTGGGAGAGTGTTTGTATGTGTGGATACCTGTATTCATGTGTTGTTGTTTATATGCTTTCGTGGTGAATGCAGACTCATGCAAACATGTGTTTTTGCCCGTGCATCAGCATCTCCCTGACCTTGACTACTCTGAGAGAGAGAAGCAGCAGTGTGTTGACAGTGCTGGTCTTAAGCTGTCAACTAAGGCTAATAATGTCGAGGCCATGGCCATTTCCTGGCCTTATATCCAGGTCTCAGCCTGTTGCCGTGGCCCTAATCCAGTCAACCTCCACCATAATGCTGTAATTACAGTCCTTAAGCTGCTGCATCCTGCCCCAGGCACAGCTCACCTATCTGCTGGCTAGATTCCCCACTTTCATTAGCTTCTCACATCCACCTAGTCCCTCATCTAATACCAGAGCTTCATAAAGTGAGTGCCCAGGTCTGTTAGGAGTTCTGAGCAAAACTTCACAACCAGCACAACCGCATCAGCACAACCACATCAGCACATCAGCAGGGTATTGAAGGAAAACCTTAAGTCTGTTCTTCCAAATAAAGACATAATAAGTAACTTGCTACAGAGATTTAAAAAAGAACCCAGTGGCAATCCAAGGGAAAGTCAGGAAAACTCAATGTAAAAATCCACTGACGCAATATGACCGATCACCAAAATAGTAATGGGAGATATCCCAGAAATGGTAACTGGTAAACCAACCAAATAATAATAATAACATTGGTTTGAGGTCGGCTGGTAGCATGGCTAACAATACAAATACAATAAAAACATTGAAATGTATGCCCAAAAACGTTATTAACATATAGAGCTCAACAATGTTTGGGGTTGTGTTTACCTCATTGTTGGCTATAAGGTTCACCACCTTTATTACATAGTAAGACAAATAAGACATAATGCATCATTGTCACAATTTATAGTATTGTTTTTTGTAAAAGGCTCCCATTTTAAATTCAGCACACAAACTCACTTTTTGTTTAACAGTAAGTAAGTTACTCCAACAGCTCTTCTCTCTTCATGATGGTTCTGTATTTCAGTCATCTGTCCCTGTTAGCAAAGTTCAAGCAGAGTGCAACAGTAATATACAGCTAACAAGTGAACACCACGTGAACTATGCTGCAAAGTGAAAGGAATGTCTGTATGTGTCTGTGTCTGTGTGTGTGTGTGTGTGTGTGTGTGTGTGTGTGTGTGTGTGTGTGTGTGTGTGTGTGTGTGTGTGTGTGTGTGTGTGTGTGTGTGTGTGTGTGTGTGTGTGTGTGTATTCAAGTACACGTGTATGTTGCTTAAAAACATTTCAGTCTTTAGTACACACTTCCCCTCCACTGCCCTCCTCCATGCCCAAGCAGTACACTCAACCACCAGATTCAATATATTATTTTCTCAATTGGTGCTATTGAGTTTCCCCTGCTGCTCCTAAATGAGTTAGTCCTCAGAGAGCCGGCTGGGAATGAGGGCCCAGCAGCGCTGGAATTGCATTTCTGCTGCTCTGCGATCTACTTTCCTCAATTTAGTCACCCTTTCACTGCAAACTGCATTTCCCAGAGTGCACCGCAGTGTGCCCTAACTGTATCTACTTCCCATGAATCACTATTTGCCATGACAGCAGGGGACCTGTAGTCCCTACAAGCCATGATCTAACCGGACTTCAATCACTCCCTATTAAGACAAGAGGCGGGGGTCCACAAAGATTTCCCTGCCTTTCTACGGCCTCGGATGTGGGCCAGCATCTCAATGTTTTAAGGTCCCTCACAGCAGAGGTTAGCTCAATACTAATACAACCATAATTTACTAGGCCAGGCCTCTGATTGATAGCTCTCTCAGGGTTCTATCGATCAGCCACTCTCTCGTCCAAGTGAGCATCCTTTGTTAGGGCCAGCCACTTCCTTCCCCCTTGTCTCTTTGCATAAACGTTCTCTTTGTGACTAACAAGCAACTATTTTGGAATGGAAAACAAACAGGGTCATTGGCATGCTGAGGACACTTCTTCAGTGCTCCTTAATATACATAATAAGATGTTATGTCCAGTTGCTTCACAGGGTTTAGTAATCTACTATGTCTGTTAGCTTCTATGATGCATCAATGCTAAGGTGAATACAGGGATAAAGTATCTTCTGCTTTGATCTTTCTCCTGTCCTCCCTGCTGCTGCTTATCATCAATAATAAAGCAGTACTTCAACCATAATCCCTCATAGTTAGTTGTAACATAGAAGAGAATGGTAAACCATGATCCCGATCAGATTGACTGTTTGAGAAAAGGTCCTTTGTTGGTGAAACCCTATCCTATGTCAATTGCATCATTTTGATTCCAATTACTGTTGTTTGTAATCTTGAATCATGTCATTATGTCAGCCTAAAAATGTGGGTTAACCCACCGCCTCCCTATTCATGCAGTCCTGTCATTTCTATGCATCATGCTGTTATGAACATTCCTTCAATTTAAAGAACTGACGTTAATTAGCTGTCATGCATATCAGAAATCCTCAGTGGAGTAAATGTCAGCATAGTGATTCGTTCTTTGAGGACAAGGCTGGACATTTTCATAAATGTGTTAATATGTCAGTGGCTGAAGAAAATTAGAAAACAGGAATCAAGAAACAGGTTTCTCAGGTGACTAAATATGCTGGCAACTTTGCAGTGGTTTCTTATCCCACATGATATTTACATAATTGGGATTGCTGGACTGTGAAGTATTTTAAATGGTCAAAAAGGGGGAATGCTTTACATAAAAGCTTTACATTTATATCTTAAGGGCGGTCATGAAAGAAAAACTGTGCTGAGACAAGCACAAAAAGAAAGTGAAAGTTAAGAAAATCTGAAGCTAAAGAACTGAATCGTGGCTCCGCCTTAAGCTAAGACTCATGAATTATCATGAGAACTCTATGGCAGAGAACCACAATTTAAAAATAGTACACTGTGAAATGAACTCAATCCGTAGATGCGTGGTATCTCAAAGGAAGACAGGGAAGATGAGAAAGGTTTGGGGGGGGAAACATCTCTGATTAATGCAGTGCTTCATTGGCAAGTTGCCGTAGCGCTGTCAAAAAGGACAACAAATACACCCCAAGACAGCAAGTCTGTCAAAAATGGTGGATGTCGGCTGCAGCTCTTTGTCATAAATAACATCACAAATGCACAGAGACTCATGTGCGCGAGTCATGTGATGAATTCCAAATCAGAGAAATTAAACCCAGCCAAAAGCATGCTTATCATCGGCCTGTCTGCCTTTTGATGCTGGTGAGATAAATATCTTAGTAGTGTCATGAACTTCTAAGGCGGTTGCAACAGACAGAAACAAACATCCAGCGTTGTGTGAAAGTTCACAAACAGGATAAGAGTGAGAGGCGGGGGGGCTCAGACATAAGCTCAGACATAAAATCCATCTTTTATGCTCGGAAACTTTAAATCTCATCATATTAGCTGCTGTTTTGTATTCTTATAATCCTCTTTGTATTGAAATGAGTTCTGATGATTTTTAGAGATGAAGGCAACTGATCACCTTGGGAGCTAAAGACTTAAGATATCTATAAACTGCTAATGAATACGTTGTATGTTACCTCACCAGAAGTTATACTGATCAATCTGCAGATGATCTTCTTTGATTCAGTTGCAGTACTTTGGGTTTGTGACTCAAAGATTAGTCTCTGAACTAAAAATGTAGACGATTGAGAACATTCCAAAAATGTGGCCATAAAAAATGAACTTAAAATTACTTTTTCTAAATGTAATTGCTTAAACACATGTGACAATATATTAATAGAACCCAGATATAGACGAACAAATTATACAGCCTCTGAAGCAGCAATGCAATTACAATTTCAAACAAATTGGCAGTGACCAATCATATCGCCTGACTATCTGGGGCAGAATGGTAGTTTTTCAAACAAGGGAAAAAAGAACTGAAATGAACAGAACAGCAGTATGAGTAATTGTTTCCGGTACAGAGTGTGTGGATATAAACTGTGTGTGTATGTATGTGTACTTAGCATAATTCAAATTATTATTTTTCAGACACCTTTATCTTCTGTCTGAGTGCATATCCATGGCATTCTTAATGGCTGGTTAGCAAGAGCAGTCGTAATCAACTGAAGACATTTTGTTACTTATTTGAGAAACTTCATTAGCTATTCTTCTACTCACTGTTATCCTGTGACCAGAGTCTTCCTTGACAAATGCATTTTTAGGCTTGGAATTGAAGCAATAAAGGTCTCTACTTGTCAGATTTTGAATCAGGTTCATGGGGACCTTCTGGGGTTTGTTCTCCATTAAAAATAGTCCTCTTATAGCGCAGTACATCGCTTTGTTAGACTCGAATACATCCTTAATCATACTCAAGTATGTTTCTCTTTATTCCAAGGTCGGATTGAAAAAATCTAATTTCCACCCAAGGCGAAGGCCACTCATTGCCAATGCTTTAATTGCATCAGAAATAGACCAGGTACTCCACAGCAAACATGGAAGGAATTATCAGCAGAAGGAACCGGCATATTAAAACTTGTCTTTTCCACTGGGAGGATACACCTGGATGGACGTAGCCCCAAGTCCTGATGAAAGCAAATGGACTTCTGGAAGACCTAGGACAATGTGTGGAAGTGTGTGTGTGAGGTTTTTGTTCGTTTGTTTGTTGGGTAGGGGGGTTATATAACATATTTAGTTACATCCCATTGAAGAAAACGGATACCAACTCAGTGACTGGTGTATGGTTTTGCAAACACCCACCAAACCAAGCTTAACCTTAAAAGAAACATTACAATGTTCTCAAAGAAAATTTGACCAATGCTTAGCCAACAGGCCCTAGCAATGATGAAAGCAAGGCAGTGGGGTGGCCTGGATACGCTGCAGCCATAGAATTGGACCCCCCCCCCCCCTGATGCATTAGGCTGTGCTGCTCAGCTCCTCTCCCCTGCAGACAGTGATGGATCTGATTCATTTCAATGGTGGCCTCCAGTGCTCACTCCCATTCGGCTGGGTGACAGTGGCAAACTGGCGCTGGCTCCCCACATATCTGCCCGGCCGACACAGGAGAAGGGGGGGGGGGGGAAGAAATTGCCGGGAGCCTATGTCGACATTTAACTTTTCTTATTTCAGGGTTGCAACTGATCCTAAATTCTACATTTACCTTCTCATCTTTTCTCCACTATGAGTACATTAAAATCTCCTCAAGTGTTTTGGCACCTATTTAAACCATTAGGCCTTGAGAAAACACTGCATCTTCAGCTCCTTACAGTGTTAATGGGAGTGTGATTTATGGAATCTAAAATGCACTGTTAGATCTCAATCTCCTACTATCTCATGGCAACTGATGTTGAAGTAAATGTCAAGTTATTAACACATTGTTTCCATAAATGGATCAAAAATGTTTAACCTGAAAATATAAATCTTCCACATACAAACTGTTAGTGTAATAATGACAGTAAAACATTTTAAGTTTCTGAAAAAGTGTTTGTGTGTGACCTTAACTGTCTGCTCACTGTCAGTGTGTCTACCTGTCTGCCTGCTGGTGAGGGATTAGGAGGACAGGAGAGTGACTGGACCGAAGTGATAGAACTCACTGAACCTTAGGGCTGAGCTCTCCCCGCAGGGACATCTGTCCTCTCCTCCAGATTGGACAGGGTCGGGTCGAAGCTGTGTAGACTGAAACCAGCTCTGTGTTTAAAAAAGGCATGGGGCTCCGTGTCGCTTTAGGTGCAGGTTAATCTATATATTTAGATATATATATATCTCTATATATGTCAGTCTTTTTAGATCCGTACATTTTAAAGGTCGTAAAATGCATTTATAATAAATTGTATGTATTATAATTAAAAGGTGAACAGTAGAAGTATGAGGGTACATGGTAATCTTACCCTGAGGGTGACGTCATATTTAATTGCAGCTAAAGTTAGGGCAAAGTTAAGTATTTTGTGAGACGATCCAGTGTTAGCTTTTCTTGAGCCCTCTGTGTTGGCACTATTAATGCTTCAACAAAGTTAAATGAATGACACAGTAGAGTTTTTTCCATGCAGTGCTGCTGTTTCTTCTGAGACCGGACAGAACAATTGGAAATGAGGGTTCATGGCGAGAGGATTTCACTTTGTGATGGTGGAAAACATAGCATGGTGAACAGCTCATAGGGTAATGCATTTTGCTGAGGAATGTTTTGTTTTTCACAGAATAACCACAAATCCCATTAAACCTGCTGCTTCCTTTTTAAGATAAATAGCAGTTACCTTCTCTGGTAGTGCACTGCATGCCTTTGTTTTGACAAAAAAGAAGAGGAATCAAATAAGGTCCTGTTTTTGTGCAATAAAGCAATCCAGCAGATGTAGGCAGAGATCTCCTTATACAATTGAGAGAGATGAATCAAGAGGCAAAACTGTTTTAGTAAACATAATGCAGCAATGTATGAGTAATACCTGTGAGAATTCAACTCCACTCCCTGGCTGTATTTATCCAATGTTCTACCTGTTAACTATGGAGCACCACATGTTGGGGGGGGTAAGGGAGGTGAAAACGGACATTAAAACACGAAGAAAAACAAGCGCACAGAGCGTCGGGGGGGTGCTCTGTAGTGAGACACAGAACACTCGAAGGATGAGGGCTTGCAGAGAGGGTGAAGGGCAGAAAAGGGGGGGGAATGGGGCTCTGTGTGGTACTCCAAACTGACACACAGCCACGGGACACAGGCTCCAATTAGAGTCACTGCAACACTAATCAAACCTGATCTACAACCTCTGGCTGCAGGGTGACTGATCGTGTGTGTGCGTGTGCGTGTGCGTGTGCGTGTGTGTGTGTGTGTGTGTGTGTGTGACATGTATCCCCAACACTGAAATAAACTGTGCTTAGTGTTTCATATTTAGCTAAATCAGGTTAGCATTCATTTAGGTTTTCAGTCCAGTATGTGTAAGAGTGTAGTTATAGAAAGGTAGGCTGGGATTAGCTCAATGTCACAATGGGCATTTCATGAAGTTGAAATCCTCCCGCCTCAATATTCTTCACTGTTGCCTTTTGACAAAAATCCACCAAGCTGCAATGCATGTTCCGTTATCTGTCTATCCTACAGTGTTATTCCGCAGGCCTGTCAATCATAACCCAGTGAAGTGCTTCTTAGATATCATATCAAGGCCCACCGTGGGCAAAAAAAAGTCACATAGAATGGGGGGAAATTTGAGACGGTATCACCTATCTCACACAGGAAATGGGACTGTTTGAAGATTTGCATGATGGTGTGGTCGCTTCCTAAAGGTCCTCCTCTAGCTATCTCAAAGCAACAATAACCTATAGCCAATGGCAATGTAGACGATAGCTACTCTCGTTTATCATTCAGTGCTGTTGAAATGTGGCTATCAGCCTTCTTCATTTAATATGTATTCCACTCGTACGTAGACAGGATTTGAATTGGATCATGAATGTGTTTGTTGAGTTTTGATATACATTTGGTATCTTGTACTGTGCACACATGAGGGAACTGAAATGTATGCTTCTTTGAGAAAAGGTAGCTCGTTCTAAATAGAATATTAGAATAAAGTAATCACAATCTGACTCCTTGTGATGCCTCTGAGCGTATTATTGTGACTCCTCCCTGAGAGTTACCCTTACCTCATTGTTTTTGGACACATGCCGGGCCACGATGAGCTGAATCATCCCTCGTATGTTGCCCTCAACAGACATGGATGTGCGCAGGGTTTCCATGGCGTCCTGGTTGGTCATACCATGCAGCGACTCCCCATTGATTGCAATGAGCTGGTCATTGACTCGTAGACGGCCATCCTGCAGACGAACCCCATCACAAAAAAGTTAGATCTGAGTCATAAAGTTCTTGCATTAACATCTTCTAAATAATGACTGTTTGTATTGATCATTGGAACAATTTGAACAAGAACTACATGTACATTTGGCAGCTGGGATAACATATACACCTTCTCCTAAAAAATCACAATAAATACAGGAGTATGATCACTATCTCGTTTCCCTATGTGGGTCTTATTGGAAACATTTTGAATGTGTACATTATATGACAAACAATTCAAAACTATAACAACTCAAATTGAAAAGTGTATGGGTATAATACAATATATTATTCTTCAGGATAAGAAAATTCACAACATAGTAGTTAAGCCACTTAAACAGTGGGCTCCATGGAACTTGGTAGTCCACCTTATCCTTACTTACTTATATGTAAGTAGGTCCTTAAGTTACACTAACACTAAGTTAAATGCAATGAAGGCAATTAATAAAGTAATGGTCAAATTGTAAGTGAGTGGGAGTAATGTAAATGGATGGGAGTGGTGACTTGCCTTGCTAGCAGCACCTCCATTAATTATGGATTTAACAAAGATGCCCAAGTCAGCGTGGTTCTCCTTGGACCGGTTCCCCTTGACGCTGACCCCCAGGCCTGCTGAGCCCGAGTCACTTAGAGGGATCTCAAAGGTCATGAACTCCTGTGTACCATCAGGGGTTAACACGATGTCGTCCTCTTCTGCCTGCTGTGGGTATTATTAAAGAGGGAGAGCGAGAAAGAGAGAAAGACCAATCATTTGTTATGGCTTTGGAACATCTAAGAACAAACAGTGGCAATGTAGTTGCTACATTTCCACTGTTGGATTCAAATCTATGTGTGAAGTATACAACTCCAACTTTAATTTTGGTAAAAAAACTGAAAAACTAAGTTTAAAAAAATATGTAAGAGAGAAAAAATAAACAGAAAATGAAATAACAGGGATGGTGAATGACAAGAAAATGAAAAAGCAGGCGGGAGACAAGATAAAGAGGAGAAAGATGAGGGGGGGGGGGCAGGAGAAGAAAGCGAATGGATGGCAAGCATGTCACAAACCTCAGGGCTGTCAGCGTCAATTGGCCGTACTGTCTAGCCGAGCGCTGCTAATTCCTTTCTACCGTCATGAGCTCAGTGTAGGAGCAGTGGGGACAGCGAAGAACTTTGAAAGCGCCAGGTAGCAATTTGGTGCTCAAAAAAACACTGGGTTCCTTTGAACAACACCCCTTTGAAGGATAATTTGTGACACGTTAAGAACCCGACCCTCCTTCCCTGAGCGATCCATGGGCCTTTTGTTGAAAATTACCATAGTAGCGTTTTGTTGCAAGGCCTGTACTGCACATTTTCATGCCTGGTACACACAACAAATGGTTCATTTCAGCTGCCAGAGAGGTGTGAGATAGAGTGTTGAGGGTCTAGCACCCAGCACGATCAATTCAGCTGGAAAATAGTCCATCAAACAACCACCACAGTCTGTTCTGACAATTTCCACTGGTATATAACAATGAGCATATGCAGCTAAACAAAAGTGGAGAATAGGTGTGAGAGAACACACCTGAGGTATAAAATAAATGGTATTTCCGTTTGTTGACTTCAGTAAAACCTAATCAAGATGTTAAAATGTTTTTGAATTATTTTTGTTCAATTACTTTTGAGCCATGGTCGACATGCCTTGGCTGAGTCAATGTTTTAAAACCAAAAGTTTGTAGAATGAGTGGTTACTTTCCCTACAGATGTTCCTATACATGCCTGCTCAAAAGTAAGATTGAGATCTGTAACACTGTGATTGGCCAGATTGTACAGTACATGTTATTGCCATGGCAGCCAAATCCACATGAACAATGCTGGCGGTGAGCGCAATCAACCCCAGGAACCAACCGCAAGAACCCTTTAAACAGACTCACATCGATACATGTGGGCACACACACACACACACACACACACACACACACACACACACACACACACACACAGCCAGATGGATGGCAGCCAGGTGTGTGCCCTTCACAGCTGCTCGGATAAAGAGTAAAGCAGAGGAAAGAAAGGGAAAGATAGAGCATAGGGTGTTTTTTCCGGACACTGAGGAGTTATTAGGATGCAGCGGTGCGTTCAGGTGGAGGCTCTTTTCAACACCCTCTGACTGAGCCCCTATTCTCCAGACAGCCCTGCTACCTGCCCCCTTTTCTCCTGCTTTTCTTCTCCAGCTTTCAAAATAGCAGTACACCTGTCAGTACAACCTGCCAACTGGGCTTTGTCCGTGACTGGACCCACAGTCAATTCCGCCCGCTGGAATCCATTTAATCGCGCTGCATTTCAACACTTCCGTTTCTATTACAGAAATCACCGGCTCTTGTCAGGAAATGACCCTTTGCTTCCACTCAGACGGCTGGATGAAGCAGATAGGGCATAAGTGCAGGTGTAAATATAATGCATCAGCAATACTTAACTTCTCATTCTTGTTTGGTATGGTAAGCATGCTTGAATTTTCGCTCCAAAAAGGAGTGATAGCCGTTATATTGAAGTAACTTTAACTCAACTTGTGGAATCAGTTGGTTACCAATGCAGGCCCATAGCAACGCAGCACAAACAGACTGTACAATTTCCATTTTGAAAAGAACGCTTGTGCATGAATGGCCTTGTGCGTCATTGGCAGGGTCAGTCTTTATCTTTAATGAAGATGTTTTATCAAAAGAAAAGAAATAAATAGTGGCTATGAGTTATGTCCCTGGAGAAGCTTTTAGCCCAGCATTTGAACATAGTAATACGTTGGATGAAAAAAAATACTTTGGATGGACCCTGTCAGAGCATCTGTGTGTGTGTCTCTGTGTGTGTGTACGCTCTCCTCTAAAATGATGACAGAATAACCACCCACTCAGAGCTGTGTTCCGGGAATAGCGGGCCGAGGCAGAGAATGAGAGAGCAGTGTAACATTTTCATCAGACAGGAACAAGCGCCGCTAGCCAAGAACGAGTTTGTCAGGCAGCTTGACAGGCCTCGTTGCACCGACTCAGCTCAGGCAGAGCTGGATTTAACTACCTCTGAACAGGAGAGAAAGTCACCTCATTGTTCCAAGCTCAGCCCCGTTTATGCACCTGGGACAGAGGGAACAAAAGTACTGACAATAGATGAACTGATGTAAAAGCACTGGAACGGTAGCATGCATGAATCAAAAAAGCACCAGGATTTTTTTATTGATTTGAAATATGTCTGTGTTATCAGTGAAAAAGTCAAAAACAGACCTATACATTTTTCTCCAGAGGAAGCTGCACTTACTAATGATGGTTGAACGTCCCCTCTCCTACTTGCTGCAAAGTCATGAACAAACTACATCTGACTTTGAAGACATGTGTCCTTGAGTTCACAAGAGATTTCTGATATTTGATTGTCCCCTGTCAAATATCCAGCTCACATATCGCTTTTCCCTTCATAAAGTAACGCTGTGTTCATCGGCATCATTTAGGTTTATTTGCGGTATTCACGCCATGAAGGTGGAAGGGATTACTTTAATTCAGATACTAACAAATCTGTTTCATCAACAATGGATCAAATTACATCATCATATCATCATATATCATATATTGTTGGTTAAAACTACGGTGCATAAAAGGTCCATGCTGTACCCAGATACTATTCATTAAGGTCAAATATAATGTGAAACCATCTTAGGTAGTCAAGAGTGGTTATAATATAATTATTCATATTATCTGAATAACTCAAGTGACTGCCCTCTTGGCCAGCTCATCACAAAAGAAGCCAACGATGTTCTCTTTTTTTCCGCTCTGACACAGCTATGCAGTCACAGTCCATTATACGATTAAGTCCTTTATTAATTAACACTGTGACGGGGTGGCAGCCATTAGTTATAGTCTATTGTCCAGGCAGGGGGGGGGGGGGTGCAGAGAGGCAGCATTCGAGCAGAGAGACGAGCAGGTGAACAGAGGAGGCCAGGGAGAGAAGAACATTGCTCATCAGTATAGCAAAAGAGCCGTGTCTGGTTAATAGGCCTTTTTGTTTTGTTTCTACCTCGCTTAACTTGTCACCTACTAATAAGAAAGGTGTGTCAGATGTGTGCCAGTGTGTGTCAGAGAAACAGAGCTACAGAACAAGAGTACGATGCAAGGGAGAAAAGGGGAGAGGGGAAGAGTGCAAATGAATCACACTTTCTTCTATTCACACATAACTCGGAGTTCTCCGCACATCACTGCCTAAAACAATTAACACCGCTGGAAACGTCTTTCCACACTTGGCCTTTTTTGGGGACACAAAGGTCATTGGAGATGAATTTAAAAAGGGCTAAAAGAAATCAGCCAAGGGTGTAATTGCAAAAATGGTGCATGGGTGATAAGTATTGTAACACAAATTTCCTCTGGCTGTGTTTTTCCCCGCAACACAAAGGGGCAGAATATTAAAAGCCTCTAAGCCTAAAAACAAATCCAGTCTTTTTCAGGTACAATGAAGGGCTGATACAGAGCAATGAAGGACATGACCCGCACTGCTAGCTGTGGCAGGATTTAAGTGTTTATAAACTAACATAACACATTTTGACTTGGCTCTGACAAACTGGGACTGTTACTCTTTGGGGAATTTCCAACGGGGAAAGCTCATTTGGCTCATTAACAAAACAAAGTCAGTTTCTATGAGGGCATCTGAGGCCATATCTATCTTAATTGCTGCAAAGGCATTGTGGCTACTGGCTTGTAATGAATGCACTGTTTGGATCTTAATGTAAGCAACAAAACAATGACCTGTTTGCAGGCGTGAAACTAGATGTTTCTGCGTACGATTGAGGAAGCGATTATCTGTAATCAAAGATAGCATCAAGAATAAAAGTGTGTTTCTAAGTGTACTTTGAAACTCGGAATGTTTGCAAATGTGTTTCAGTCGAACCACAGTATAGACGCACATCATGAAGCAGATGCCTCTCATTTCAATCTAATGGTCTATGAAAAGAGCTTTGCTATGTCCAAATGCACATGTACACTTCAACCCATTATGTGTTCTGGAAACAGACGCTGAATCCCCTTCGGAAGAGTGACTGTGTCGCCATAAGTGGCCTTTAACTACCTTGTTTATCGGCATTGCACAATGCTGCGGTGCACCCTCTCTTTCTCTGCACTGACACCACGCATAATTATGGAAACAGCTGCTGAAAAGTGCTAAACGAAAACAGGTGGCGCCGACGAGACACGCTCGGAAATCGTTAACCAGGCTGGCATTGTCTTCCACCACGCTTGGCAGCATTTACTTGAATTATGACGGAGCACGTTTCTGAACTCTGCGCCTTGATCAGAGAATCTTTCTATAGGAGCCAAATTAATAATGTGGGAAAGACTCATCAGCATTCTTGAGAAAGGAAGGTGATAAACAAAAGAAAAGCACAAAGAGAACAGAGGAAAACGTTGTAAAGTCTCTGTGTGTCTTTGCTGAACATCAGGAAATAAGAGCGAAGTATGAACTTTACGAAGCTTTCAGTGAACAAATGGATAAAGTGTCTCTACAAGAAGATGCTTTTTGGAGATGGTGAAGAGCTTTCTGGTGCCATGGTAACACACTGGAGCTCTTACCTACCAGATCATTATGCTCTGTAATTTTAAGACATTTGAAGCCATAAAGTGGCGGAAAAAGTGACAATGATTGCAGGTTGCGAAACCATGTCTCTACACTACTCTTCCCGAAGGCCTTTAGAGCAATTCCTTTGATTTAACTTCACCTGAGTTCCAACTGTATTTTTTAGAAAAGATTTACAAAGCAGGGGTCAGCTATTTCTGAACAGTTTTAATAGTGGAGCAATTTGCTGATTACACTCAATTATATTCAAGCAGCTGGTGTTTTGAACTTATATCATTGAGTATGACAGGGAATTCATTATGGAAGATGTGTGTGAATATCTGCGAAAAGGTCCCAGCACTTTAAATTATCAGCTCTACCAGTAGGAAATCTCCTCAAGTTCTTTGCCAAGTTTTGCTGGGGTGAAATATCTGGCTCTGTAACCTGCCGTTAATAAAAATAAAGTCAGGCAAGAAAGCCTCTGTCTTTAGCACTTTATTAGGAAAAGTTGCAACATATTACATCATCCTTTCAGTGAAAAAGCACTCCAACAGACATCTAATTATATTAACACCAAAGATGTCATTTTTTGGCATGGCTGTAGATGTTGCAAAACTCAAACAGAAGCACTGTTTATCACCACTTCAGTGGAATAACCCCAAAGGTTTATCATCATTTGAAAGCTGCGCTCTTAAAGCATTCGAAGGTTAATGATTCTGCTTTGTGTTTGTTTGTGGAAGGGCTGAAAGAAGATGTAAGCCAATGTGGAAGTTGAAAGTTGTTTCTGTCTAATCTCTTAAATGATTTATATATTTTGCATTTAAAAGCAAATTGATAATATAGATCAATTTTGTATTGTGTAAAATGGTCTTGCTCATCGTTAAGCACAAACTCACTAAAGAAATGTCTTGTTCTGTACGTGCAAACCCCCTTGGAAATAAAACCATTAAATGGATTCAACATAAGTATAGACCGCAGGTGTAAGCTTAAGGATGCATCCATTGCCAGATATTCTTGTTAGAATCACATAAAGGAACCCTTGTTCTCAGCTTGGATGTTGTTTTTCCATAATCTACCTTTACAACGTTTAACAAAACGCTCCTAGAAATAACAATAACAAAGTGAAATGATACGTTTAGAAGTAAATAAAAGACTGAGGAGGATGAACTTGGCTCTGCCTCAACAGATCTCTGTATCATATATTTGCCTCCAAAGACGGGATCATCTTTTTCTGCTTTGAATCAATTCATTTGTCCTCTACCCACTCGGTAAATGGATCTTGGCAGTGATGAAATCAATACAGCTTCACAAGTCTGTTCTTGTCTTCAACTTATAAACAAGGGGGTCATAAATGGTAACCTCAATGTAGTGCTGGCAGTACAACAAAAGCCAGTTGTGTAACACTGTTAGTGGAATGATCAACAAAAGGTACATAGATATCATCTGCTGTAAATAATTGCAAAGCAACACTAATGGTGATTGCCTCGACTTGGAAAAGAAAAACAATGGTGAGCTTGTTTGGAAGTATGTTCAATGTCAGTGAACCCAATGCCTTTATTTCTAAGGGACTTATATAAATAGGATTTCAGCCAAAGCAATTGTGCAAAAATATGGAGTACTCTTGAATGCCTCAATTACAGTCCAGTGGTAAAAACATGACATTGAGGATTTTTAAACCAGGCCACCAGGGTTGGCACTTATAAAACAGGCCATTAGTCTGCTATAATTGTCAGCAATACTGTCATACTTCTTTCTACGGCATACCCCAGCATTCGCACGAGCCATACATTTTGCGGTCACATCAATCAGAGGCCTGAAATTAATTGTGCGATTAAGATTCTCATTGCTTGGCAGATATAGCTACTAATGGATCAGTGACAAGTGTGATATGATCGTAAAGAGGGGATTTTAATGTACTGTTTAATTGCTCTTATGTGGTCCACGGTGTTACGACAGCAGCTTCACAAGCCCATTTGTTCTCCACGGTCCATAGTCCCATTGGAAGTAAAAAAATACTGCTCATCTCGGGTCATGCAATGATGTTAGGGCAAGCATGGACAACGTTATTATGGCCCTCGAGCATATGCGACTAATGAAGCCCATACTGTGTGTCAGGTTTTACATTTTAAAGGTTTTATATTAGGCCTTTGTGGTGTTTTAAATTGTTGTATGAACAGACAAATTCACTTACTTGTAGCAAGGGGTTTATAACTATATTTCCTACTAGGTGCATTAACGTACATTTCCATCACTGGCAGGGGAATGTTACCTAATTTCTTAAATTGTTACCATTGCTTGTTGCACATTGAAGCGTGACATTTGACTTGGTTATTTCAGGAAAAAAGGGAGCTGAAAAACAATCTCTACTTCACAAAGCTGCTGGATGTGCAATTTTTAATGTGGCTGAGGATGCTTTGAAAGATAACTTTACTATTGAGCCTTAATTTGGTCAGTGTTACCAGGCAGATGATTGAAACAGGGATTGGTGACATAGAGGATATAGCTGAGTCAAAATCAAACACTATTTCCTATCCATTCATGTTTAAATTGATGATCTTTTTCCATTAAAATGTCCCTTTTTATTTAACATTTGTTGCTCTAACCCCATTCCTAAGTCTCTTTATGTCAGATGCTTGCTCCGTTTACTTTCACCTGTAACAAAAACTATTACAAAGGTGCGAAGACACAAGCAATCAAAGATTATTCATTACGTTTTCTAGAGATGACAAAGCACTCATATTCATACACCGAGGGGTTCCTGACAAAGTCTTTCTCCCGCTGCAAAGCAACCTCCTTTTATGATGAAAATGACGAGTTAACCTCCAAACCCGTAGGGGGCAGCAATCCTTTTGACTTCCTCCCTTTAGTCTGCCTTAAAAAACATTGATGCAAACTCCCCGAGCTGTCAAGTGAAGGAATAACACAGCATAAAGTGACTTTGTTCACAAAGCCATTGATCAGCGCTCTGACTTGGTCTGCAGGGTTTGAGCTGAACTTTTAGAAAGAACTCTGTCATCACTATACTCTTCTTTCTACTAATGCCTTTTCACCTCAAGGTAACAGGGTCGTCCTATACAGTAGATCCAAACTTGTACAACACAACAGAGGCAAAGAGGTTAAAATATCACTATTAGGAATATTATAAATGTCTATTATGGTGGAGGGTAAAGGTTCAAGAGAGGGGGAAGAGGTATGAAAGGGCAAGCTTATTAGAGATGAGTCCAGTGTTTGGTAAAGGTTAAAGCTGCTACTTCCCAGATACAACATACTGTATCCGCCTGAAAATGTCTATCGATATCCTTGGAGTAAGAGGTAAGCAGACAGGCAAAGACAGGGGGGAATCACAGAGACAACACCCCACTCTGCTCTATTGCCATTTAACCTTTTCTCTTTGCAGCGAGTACACATTTATTGAAAGCTATCGAAAGCTACTGCTATTGCTACTGAAAGCATGTCAAAATACACCCCAACCGTGGTAATTAAAGCTACGCAAACATGCTGGGAGGGTAAATTAATTCCTTTGGGGGCGCGTGCAGTACGCACCGGCATACAATAAAACATCAAAACAAAAGAAGACGTGGAGGGATTTTTTGCGCTGACATTAAACATCGGCTGGCAAATGTCAACTAGACAAAAAAATGGCTCCTTGCTATTTTCATCTATACGGCTAAATCTGATGCTATTGTGTGTGTGTGTGTGTGTGTGTGTGTGTGTGTGTGTGTGTGTGTGTGTGTGTGTGTGTGTGTGTGTGTGTGTGTGTGTGTGTGTGTGTGTGTGTGTGTGGCTATACGTCTTTGACAGATGCCTACAGCTCTGTGGCATGTCACTCACGCTACAATTTAAAACATCATCGCATTGTCATTGAGGGAACTCAATGAATGACAGCGCATAAATGATTGTCTATACTTGTGTGTCTGAGGTGTGTAGTATGTAAACACGCACGCACCCACACTAACACTAATGCACCAATTCAGAGTGTGTGACAGAGGAGGCAATTACCAACCATGCTTTTCCTCCATGCTTTATTTTGCAATAACTGTCACCGGCAGAGCCTTGGCCTCCTTATCTGATTTTTATGAACATACTCTTAGGGATTATTGAGATTTGTGAAAGCACTGCTGGGAAATGTCGAAAAAAGTACGGAGAGGATAAGAAAAAAGGAACAGTAAGTGAGTGAGTGGAAAATAGTGATATGACGCGGAAAGCAATGCCATATCGAGTATAGCAGTATCTTACAGCTTGTAGAAGTTGACGAAACGAGAGAAAAAATACATAAACAGAGAGAGGTTATTAGACAACGTTTCAATTATGGGCTTTTTCTGTTCGCGTCATGCCTTAGGAGCTTAGGGAGTGTGGCCATCAAGCTCTCACAGCGCGCCTCTCGTGAGTCACAGCCCAGGGGCAGCCGCACCACTAACACCACTTTCAGCATCATTCAACTTCTGACTGGGCTGCCGACAAGAGGTATGAATCAGTTTGGTGCATCCCTCCAGTTAGAATTTAGATTTTGCCGCAATGAATACAAAGCCTGCTGAGTCACCTGAAGGTCAGAGGTTCAATGGCCGCAGCAGGAAATGAAATTGTGTACATTAAAGGTCCCCAATTATACTGTTTTTCATCAATAGATTATAGGTCTCAGATATATACAAAACATGTCTCTGAAGGGTTTTGCTCAAAATACCAAACAGATCACCCATTGTAGCATCCCATAAACCCCTCTGTTTCAAAAGTGCTGATTCTCTGTCTATTACTTGATGAAAATAAGGTGCCACTCCCCAAGCCCTTCTGCAAGATATTTGGTCTAAAAAACCCACAATGGTGCTCTAGGAGGAGATTCAGGTGATACGGTTGGGGCGTGTTACCTTGGTTGGTTATTGGCTAATGGTTACACAAGCCAAAAAAAATGTATGACATCATAAAGTGGCCCAAATCTGATCAGCTCATTTTCAGACAGGTTTTTATATAAATGGATCAGGACAAAAAGAGAGCGAATCTTTTTTCCTGAAACTTTCAGAATTCCTTTACACAGAGGGGACACATGTTGATGTATAAAAGACATGAAAAAGTGGATTTTGCATAATAGGTGACCTTTAAGTTGCCTTGACTTAATTTCAATTAGTAATATTGTTTCCTAAATGTAAATCTTATAACTCCTTTAATACAAATATGAATATAATATGAGCCCACTTGCCATTTTATGAATGTTACAAATAAATGTGAAGTTGTAGTAGAGTAATTGTGTCTCAGAGGGCAATTTCTCTACAGGTTGAACATCCTATGGTGGGGTTAACAGCCTGGGTGCCAGGCTGAGTACTATGGGCAGGAGTGAGGTTGGCATTAGGGGCCCCTGGACTGCCAAGGTGCTGCGCCGCCGGAGCCTGCTGTCAGAGCGACGGAGCGCAGACTGGACGGGGGCAGTAGCCTTACCATCTGTTGCACGACAGCCAAAGTCACCCTGTATGTAGACTGTGTGTCTGAGTGCCAGAGTGGGTTTGTGTGCATAATCAATGTGTGCATGTTACTGTCCCTGTTTATGTGTCTGCATATGCTAAGAGCTGCAATTGTGCCTTGCTCAAATGACTTCCATTAATTGAAAGGGTTCAGAAATAAGTCTTTGTTTCAATGTGAGTGTGTGAGAGAAAGATTGGTAACTGTGTGTTTGTGTGTCTGGGATTGGTTAGGTTCACGTTTTTCCTTTTGAAACCATGTGCCTTCATGTGATTCTCAGCTCTCATTTTGTTGTGGTAAAATTGGGGGGGCTGGCGAATATTAAGGTGTATGTTTACTTTGTTAGCCCGGTAACAGCTTAACTACACATATACATATTTAGGAGAAGTATTTTGTAGCCTTAAATACTTAGCGGTAGAGTAGCAATCAACTTATTTGAACAAATATGACACTGGTTTAATTACCAAAACATCATAAATTGGAAGGATAGACAAATAGAAGGGTTGATGGGTTGATTGAGCAGTTGATTGCACACAGGTGCAGCCACAGTGACGGTAAGTAAAGTAATTTTTGGATTATCTTAACTAATCCAAATTCCAATGTGTTGCCGATATTCTTTTTTTAGCAGCAGTGAAGTAAATAGGTCATAAAGTGAGATAATACTGACCACTTCTCGGGGCAGCAGGGAGTCCTCTGGGCGAGTCACCAACAGGTTCACAGTTCCTCCCATGGGCGTGGCTCGGAGCAGGGCCACCACCTCTTCCTGGCTCTTTCCATTCAGATCCACGCCACTTACCTGCACATCAAAACAAATATATGAAAATCATAAATATTCAAATGTGCACAATACAAATGTCAAAGAAATGTAAACATAAATTCAACAAAAAAGAAATCACAGAGCTCTCCGACTTTGACGAGGGGGGAATCTGTGCCCTCCACATAACCTTTATGCAGAATACCAACTGAGCCAGTTGCTGCTGGTATTAGAGTGAGCACTAGCTGATTTTCATGTCAGTCTTATTGAAGAATAATCAAAATATTGTAAAATCTATCCACTTTTCCCCAGTTATTCAAAGCTGGAGCTGAATGTGTATAGCCAGAGGGAACAATGCGTGTTTTAATCATTTCAACAAAAGCTCTGTAAGATTACAATTTGGAACAAACCCATATCAGCAACAGAGTAATTAATTAATTGTCTGAAATAATGTGCAATTTCACAGAGCGATGGTTAGAGGTTGCTAGAAAGTGCTGCCCCACCTCCAGCAGCCGGTCTCCAGCTTTCAATCGGCCATCTTGGATAGCGGCCCCTCGAGGAAGGATGTTTTTGACATAAATGGGAGCACTGCCACCAATGGGGACGTCCCTGGATGTGATGCTGAAGCCGAGACCCTCAGGACCTAGAAGAAATGAAAAGCAGATAGTTAGAAAGCTAAGGTGATAACTTACTCTCATTCAGAGGTTTCCTAACATCAGTCCTTGAGTTCACTTGCTGAAGGAGACTTTATCAAGTGTGTTTTGTAAAGCAGGTTTGCATGAACATAGGCAGTCAAATTGAAGGATTGTCACTCACATGCCCCCACACTGTGCAATCAAAGAATAGTTATAGTGATATTACTGATTTACAACCTTGTGGAAGTGATATCAGTCTGAATAGAGAGAAATAAATAATGTGTTTATGTCTGGTTAAGTGTTCCAGCACCTCAATATGAATTCATAAATGTCAAGATTTGTTCCTTAAGGTAGATATAGTTTCAGATTTCAAAAGCCACTTACAACAATACCTAATAAACAACAGTACCGCTTTGTAAATAATGGAATATAAGTGGATGTGTAGTTCCTGTGCATGCATTATAAAATAAATAATGTGTATCTCCTTATTGTTATTTTTAATTAAAGTCAGAAGGAATGCAAAAATGCTGTACCAAACATCATAGTGCATTTTTAGTGACTCTATAAAAACTGGCCAGACTTTTTAAACCATTTCTTAAAGAACCTTTTCATTATACACCACTTTAACATATGAAACCACTATGCAGGGATGAAATTATGGTTTTCCACCATGTGCTGAACCTCCTATAGTTAATATAAACAGACTTACTTCCATCTTTGCCATCAGGGTGTGTCTCAAGCACGTTTTCTTTAGGGAAGTCCAGATGAAAATGTGTCCCTAACTCTAAATATAGTGTCAATGCTATGAACCAAAATTGAGTGTTTATGATAAGCGCATGTGGACTTATAACCGCTCTCGCAAGTAGTGGTCGGATTAAAGACTGGCTGGGACCAGAATAAGCAGAGGAAAGTGAATGATTATGGATTGCAAAATGCATTAAAATGCTGTTCAATACACAGTCGTGCACTACATCTAAAAAAGCAAAAATGCTGTTTTATAAATCATCTAAGTACCATGTGCCAGATGTTTGAACCGAAAAACCCTTCATACTTCACGGTACAATGGCAGGGCAAGTCTGGGTCAGAGTAATTTTATACTATATATATAGAGATGGTTTGAAGTGGGCATAATGTAGAAAGCAGTGTTCAATTTGTGTTCATTAATAGCTTCCTACTAATGTATCAATGAACAAATCTACATGCCTTCTTGGAGTGCAATGACTGGTAAGGCTACATTCAACAGCTGATTATGAGAAAGCACCTCATATAGCAGCTGTGAGAGTTATTTGATTTGGGTTTTAAGACTGACCTTTAACGTTTATCAAATGAATATGAATTGCTGCCCTTGAGGAAGTAAGTAAATAAAATAACAGATAAATAAGGGGATCTCAGGCCTGACCTTTTCTGCTGACCAGACCTGAATTTGTCAAATAAAAGCCTGAAATGGTTTTAAATGTCAGCTCGGGAATAAGGTTAACCAAATAAATTGCGTTTGTCAGGTTAATCTTTGACAAACCATTAAAAAATTCAACAACCTTGCTTCATAACACAATTAGATGAGTCATTAAATACAGTGTTCAAAGAGATCAATTCCGCCATGCATAACCTAGCCGCTGGCGTTTCTAGCAGACATATAGAAAAGTTGCGCGATGTGGTTTCATAGGAGGCTTTTTTGATGCTAACAACAGAGATTAGTATTCATGTCAAAGTAGCTGCTCATTTCACAGAGCTGTCAGCACCTCGGATGGTTCATCATGACCTACTTTTCCCAGTATGTCTCTGCAGCAGTCTGACAAACTCTCTGTCGTCTCGCTGACAGTGATGGCGTTGATGAACAAGAAACACAAAGAGCGAGAAGCGCGGATGCTAACTTTTCTCGTGCCCTCCTCACACAAACAAACTTGCGGGAAAGGTGATGAAGGGGCTGCTTCTAAAGTCAAAAAGTTGAGCTGTTGAGGATAATGACGTGCAGTGATCTCTCCATCAATGCTGCATGATAACTAAGCAGATAGAAATAGCTGCCTTATGTGGAATGTTAAATGTGCAGAGCTTGACTTCTTCAATGAAAAACTTTTAATACAAGGTCACACCGCAGCCATGGCAATCAGTAAGTGCATTTGCTATACTCAAAATTAAACTACAGAGACTAATAAAAGAAGACATATGTGATTCCAGTCCTTTCTAAACGACTACATGGTCGGTGATATCCTACTGCACCTCTGTCTTATAGATTCAGATCTGATTAAGCTGCAGTTGGTGGTGCCCTTTTCAAAACCTCTTCATCACTGTCTTTGTTCCCCTTTCCACTGTGACCCCCCTCCCATGTCGGTGCCTTTCCTCTCATCTGGCCTGCTCACGGCCTAATGAGCAGAATCAAACTCCTGCCCATTGTAAGATCCCGTCATTAACACTCTCCAATCAGGCAATTAAGAGAATGCATCTGTAGCAGGCCTGCAGTGATTAAGCGCTGACGTCTTTATTTTGGGCAATGGAAGACAAGGATAAAAGTAAACGCATCCTTTAAGGATTAGTTGGAATCCTGGCTCCAATAGTCCAATTAAACAGCGAACATGAGGAGAGGCTGAGGCACATTAGAATGACTTAATGGGGTGCGTATGTCCTTTTCGACTGCAGCATTTGATTAGGGCACTCTTGATAATTTGCCAGGCAAGATCTGCTCTTGCCACTCGGAACTCACTTAGGCCACAACAATTACAATGTGTCAATAACAAAAGTGCCGAAGCCTTTTTCAAAGTACATTAGTAGTGATAAAGTCTGTTAGTAATGAAATGGAATTGTCAAAATGGACTTCAGGGGCACACTTCCTTCAACTCTTTTGGATTGTAATGCTCAGTTAGGTTTCCAATTCAACAATATTTGGACAATATTTCATACCCATTTAGAGTTCACGAATGGCTTGAACAAGCGAGGCACATCCATTCCTGTAAGCCCCATTTAAATCATGATCAATAATCTCAGAAACCATTTCTGTCACTCAGGCATGAGCTTACTTTTGAGAGTTATGGCCAGTGTTGAATGAAACCATGAAATGGCTAGTAAAAATTAAATAAACTGCTGGCATCAGTCCTCTAGAGCTGCTGGACCTCCACCAACATCGCCCCACAGCGGTTTCACTAAAAATGGGAGGCTTGTGTGCAGGAAAAAAAGACGTGATACATATAAAGTTTAAACACAAAAGTATAAATTGCATTGCTGTCCCACATGTATAAGGACTGATAGAAGGGCTTGGTGAGCGCCGCCAAACATATTAGAGCGACTGCATTTCCCCCGAGCGCGTTTCATTTAGCCTGCACTGCTGCCCTCACTTGCCGCACTATTCCCCGTGCCAGCGTTTGACTTAACATCTGCTCCCTTCAACTGAGAAAAGGAGAAAGGAGCCAGAGACAAAGAGAAGTCTAGTCGCCTCAGCACTGGTTCATTTTACAACCGACTGCTTGTCAATCATATACAGATAGTGAGGTGATGAAAATGAGATGGAGTCTGGCAGTAAACCCAACACAATGGTTGGCTCAGATATACTGCTCCAGTTTCAAAGGCCCGTCCAAGTCCACAAACAAACCAACCTCAGCTGGAAGCAGACTGATTGCTCAATCTTAATATTTCAACCACAAGACCGTGGTGATGTAGCCTGAGTGCATCAAACCACAACCTCTGTTTTGAAGAAGCGGTTGATCTGTGCTTTCTTTTGGCCTGCTCGCTTAAACAAAGTCTCAAGGCAAGTACATATTTTTCTAACAGATTTGAGGTTGTCTGCCTCAACCAATTGCTTACATTTAAAAATGCATACAGATCACGAGACAGCCCTTTGTAATGAGGAGTTTAGACGGGTGACTGAGTGGAACATTGGTAATAGAGGCACAAATAGAAACAAGAGAGACAGGTGCTATATCCATCTGCTCTTCACTTGAAGGCTGAACTGGTTTCAGCTGCTTGGTGATCAAAATAGCAATTGAATGCTCCTGGAGGTGGAGATCAATAGATGTATTTTCAGCTGTCACATCACCAGTTTCATCGCTATAAAACAGGTTTGCCAATAAAGGTGACTCATGTGAGTAACTCAACACATTGACTTTTCCAGGAAGTAGTTTTATTGTTTTGTTGTTGCTGACTATCCATAACATTTGCTGTATGCATTTAAGAAAACAACATCAACTGTTGACACTTTAAAGAAAAAAAGGTGTGCCCTACTTGCTCTTTGCTGGGCATCATGATACCAAACAAATATAGAAAATATAAAGATATTTAAGGTCAGAAAAACACCATACAGTTTGAGTGCTATTGGACTGGTCTCCATGCTAATATAGAAGTTGTTTAGTTTGAGTATTGTTTAGTCATAAAAATGCAGCAGCAAAAGTACTTTTCCAGTCTCTTGTTCCTTACCTTTCTTTAGCTGGATGTTGAATCTGCGTCCTTTGTTCTTTACGTAGGTGCTGTTGGACGGGTTTGTGCTCACCCTGCGCTGCAGGGAGGGGGAGTGGGCAGAGGAGGTTCTGGAGACCAAGGTGTGCGGTAACGTGGCGCTCCGTCGGCTCATCTCTGGGGTGCTTCCTGCCAGTGGCGCCGGGTGGCTACAGAGAAACACAGATCAAGGTTTAATACCTAAATCAAATAAACTGTAACACAATGTGGTGGAATTCTAAGCATTTCCAGCATGCTGTTTTAGGATTTTGTGTATATTTTATAAAAAAATAAGCACATGTTTCAAGTATCAGTTTTGGGCCATTATTGAAAACAATGATATTGTCCTGACCCTGCTCGCTACCTGGATCACTCAGTTGGTTAAAATGCTCTTCTTCAGAAAATAACTTGAATAACATTGCTTATGGGGTTATCTTGTTAAAAACATGGAATGTCCTTTTAATTTTTAGCTTATAATACATACTGTTTTGAATTAAAGGTATTTATATATTGCCATCATCTTTCAGGTTCCCATAACTCAACATTACATAAGTATCTCTGTGCAGAGATACTGTATCTTCCTGGAATTAGGCCAAAGACATTACAGAAATTAATAGTAACCACTGGCAGATCAAATGGGCTTTTAACAAGATGATCAGTGATGCAGACTTGGAGGTCTCAGGTATAAATTGCTAATAAACTGCTTGCTTTTCTTTTATTGTGAAGCTTTTAAACATTGATGGATTCACAGTGAACATAAAAAAAGTCATTTACCGGTATAATTAAAATAGAATTGCATTTATTGGGAGCCTAAGACTGCTTAGCCTAATTATTTGCACAAGCATGAACTTTTGTTATTTTTCAAAGCAGAAGGACAACATTAAATTCATGGTACTGTGTTTCTCACTTTCACCTGGCCTTCTAATTCTGTGTTGACAACATGTTTGCTGGATAGGATACACAAGATAACTTTTAAACATACTCATTGTCAAAGCCTGGTTGTGGTCCAGTTCTGGGTGTCATCCCCCCCACAAGACTGGACCTGTCCCTCGGCGGTTGAGAATCTTGGCTAAAGCGGACTCTGTTGGGATGGGGCGGGCTGAGCTCGCTCTGGATAAACAGCATCTCGTAATGTCTTTTAAAGGCCGCGGGGACGACATGGAAGAGGATAGCCTGGCCACGCATCGCCTGCTTGAAAATGTTCTGGGCTCTGGAGGTGATACAGAGAAAGTGAAAGAGAGCAGTGAGGTCATGCAAACAGAAGTAAATTAGATTTAACATGATAAGATATACAAGTACAATAATGTACTATCATAGCTTGCCAGATATAGAAGGATAACAGAGGCTGTGTGGTGCTGTATGTTGAGAGAAGATAAGGAGATATGAGGTTAGCATGGCTAATCACAGGGCTACTCACCGCATAGCAGTAAAGGACACAAATTACATTATCTATAATTACCAGCATCAAGGCAGCAATGAGATAAGAAAGGTGAGTCATCAATGAGAAAATATATATGATGTATTCAATATGATGCTACTGAAACATGCTGGATGAGGGGCATTTAAGTGTCTTAATGGCATAGTAGTCTGTGTTTCTGTGTGGACATGAGTTGACTCCATAATCAGAACAGAAGTAATGAATCATGCATCAAGAAAGCTTTCCAGACAATGAGGTTCCAAAGTAAGCAGACACACACTTCTCTCCTTACAAACAAAATAAGAAAAACACAGCCAAAACACACACTCATTCTCATGTGACTTTTGGGGCCGAATAAGCCAAGACAAGAGCTCAACATGATTCCCAGACGCATGAATTGTTTAGTCTGGTTTGCCTGTAGCACTTAGCATATAGATAGGCTCACCAGGAGCGAGCCATGCTGCAGCATAAGGGGCCAGAGATGCGGTGGATTTCGGGATTCCAACAATCCCACCTCCTGTTTCCAAACCCCCATTACCACGCCAGTAATACCATGCTGATTGTATCCAAATGACAGCGGCTAAGCTGCTTCTGCCACAACAGACAGCACTTCATTTGAGCAGAGTCACAGAGGCGAGGCGCGCACGCTGCACCAAGCCACTTCTGCAGGATTTGGCCTCTCCCATCTTTATTCTTATGGTAATTCACAAAAATCACTCTCATGTGCACACTGAGGAGCGATGACTGAGTGAGTAAGTGTGTGTGTATGCGTGTTTGTGTGCGCACCTGCACATATACAGTGCCATCACTTCAGTAATCAGCCTCCACGCAAGCCTGATTGAATAATAAATTACCCCATCAATGCATCATTACATTCAGTTAGATTAAGCGCCTCAAAATATTTACCCATGCAAAACAATCCAAGGAGATTAGACTATCACTTTAAATTGTCACTCTCTGCAAGGCACAATCAGAAGGGGGGGGGGGGGGCGGAAGTGATGATGGAGCGAGGGGGGGAGGGGGAAAGAAAAGTTTAGCTACTTCACCTCATTTTCATGCAGAATCACAAACATCATATGCATTTGGATGCCGGTGAGGAACGCGTGTTTGGCACGGTGGGGAGGTAAGTGCGGAACGCTACAAAACATCACTCCCTAGTGGATTTGGTTTGTAAGCCTCTTTCACAGTAGAAAGGTTTGGAAGGAAACCGGGATGTTTACTAATGACAATAGCATCGTTTTGAAAATAAAAAAAATCCTAAACCCTTAGTGGCTTTATACACAGTCAGATGAGCACATAATGTTGTAAGGTAACCGTGATCGTCGGGAGTTTCACAAGCTACGGAGAGCTTGTCTAATCTTTGCCAAAGTTGGTTGTAACATTTTAAGGTATGCTTGCTTAAAGAAAATACTTTTCTCTCTTTGTCTCTGACTCTACCTCTATAGAGGTGAAACTTGGTTTCTGTCAATCATCAGCAGGTTAGAACTAAACCAAGGTGTTTTTTAATATCCATCCCAATCTGGGCCTTTGTGAGAGGTAATCCAGCTTTTCCACCAGAGTCTAGTGAGAATGAGAAGCAATCTGTTTCTCTAGCGCGCCGCACACACACACAAAGACAAGTGTAGATAAGATGTTAAAGCTTATTCTAACTTTGTGTACGTGTCAGCGCATGTGCAAGTATGTGTGAGATTGGGCACATTAAGGTGATGCGTGTGTGAGAGGGAGAAGGGTGGCTTTGGGTAAATGGGTGGAAAAGTCCCAGGTGAAATCTTCATTCCACTTTAAGGGATGAATGCGAGCGGTGAATCGATATAAACAAATGGAGAGAGAAGTGTAGGGTTCCGAGGGCTGAAGGACTGTGACTCAGGGAAACCTATTACAAGAGGGTCAAGAAAGTCAATCATATTTATGTTTTATTGTGCGGCTGAATGTTTGGCTCGAGTTATAGAAAGCAAGATTATATACTGCTATTTATGCCTAACACAGTGCTCTCAGTTTCAACCGTATTACTGAGACAGTGCACCAGGATAACACGGTATGTCTTATATCTTTTTGGAACCACTATAAGAAATTAAGTAAGATATATAATCATGAATAAAGGGAGGAATTCAGAGCTTACTGTTCAAAGCGTAGGTGACGAATGTCTCCCTGATTGATTTTGACGATACAGTCGTTCTCCTGGAAGAGTCGCTCCTGCTCGGCTTTTCCCCCTGGCTCCAGACGCTTAACCAGCAAGCCCTGCGTCCTGTGAAGGATCACACATCATGTTAGAGATAACACATCGTTGAGACACATACTGTAGTAGTTAGGAGACACAGTGACATATTAATATACTGAGCAGCAGGCAGCAAGTTGCAGGCTACATCCCCTGCATCCTCCTATTTAGAAAAAGGTAATGAGAGTCAACAGGAGACCAGCAAAGAAAAAAGGAAGTGAATTAGAAGATGAGCTAGGTGGTAAGCATAAGGTGAGAAAATAAATGATTAGTTTAGAAATGATTAGAAAACAACCAGAGTTGGTTGTTTTCAAACAACAGTGCAACAGAGAGTTGCAAGTGTTTTTTTGTTAGCCCCAACAGAGGCTGAGGTAGTGTAATTAGGTCAAGAGAGTAACTTTAAGTTAATCATAATGTACTTTACTTCAACTAAACAAAAAGTTTTGGCCTAACGGATATGCATACATCTAAAAATGTCCTTGGCCATTATAGTAGCCGTAATAGGTGTCCAGACAGTTGGAATGAAAGTAATAAAATATTAACGGCTAATGCATATCTGAAATAGGCATTGTTAAAAAGTATGGCAGCAGCAGTCCCTAATATCTAATAAAGTTATGTAATATGAAAAAGGATGGACTAAAATATCCCTTAAAGAAGTTTCCTGTTGATGTGGGTTAACCTTTTTTAAGTTAACTTTCGAAACTTTGAGTTTAGATAAAGACTAAAATGTTCCTGAGAACCACTGATTTACAACATTTTAAGCCGGTGTCCGTCCCTCTGTCCTCCACTCTATCTGCCTTTCTGTGGGCAGGTTTGAGAGAATGACAGGGCGGTTTGTCTGGGGTAATCCAGACCAGCAGCTAAGAGATCATCTCATGGCTGCAGAGGAAACGCTGCAGTTTCCTTCACCGGAGCTTAATACGAGAGCCGGCAGTGTTATAATAAATACTCAGGCAGTTCCACAGCAGGGCCATCTCAGCAATCCCTTAAAAGAAGGCAACCTTTACCTTCAAATACCCCCCCCCCCCTCCCCTCACTCCCTCTCCTAGATAAATACATCAGTGAGCTCCTTGGGGCTTTAGTTAGGCCCTGAGGATAACCACATGCAAAGAGATCTGATGTGCGCTCGCACAGCAGAACTACAAACTCCATCCGTCTCTAAGGCGCAAGATGCCTGAGGTAGCAGGTAGACTGACTGAGTGCAAACATTTGGTGTCCTTGCAATAACTGACAAAAAGTTTGGAAGCTTACTTTTGGGAAATTAAAAATAATGATGAAATATAACAGAGCCAAAACTATTCCGGAGCCAAAGATGTACAAGATACAGTTGCTTACAGGGCAGCTGACAGCTTATCCATAGCAAGGACATAAGCTGCCTGATTTTCATAATTTCCTGATACTTCCTGTACTGGACTCATAAACAACAGCACATTTCATTGTGACCCTGTTTACTGCAGACGTCAAGGGCAGATTTTTCGAGCTCTTTAGCATTTCAGCCAAACAGGGCCACTCTCTGAACATTGGTCTAATTGGCTGCTTAATGTGGACATCCACGCTCTCACCACAGACTCATCTCAGCTCGTCAATGCGGGGAAATGGCTCAGCATTAAGTTGAAATTAAAGATCACAAGAGGCCCTTCCCTCTTTCTCGGTGTCCGAGCCGGCGTTGCCAGGTCAGCTTAAGTGTGTTGAACAGAGAGTAATTGCGGGCCGCGTGGAAGCGGACATGATTGTGCTTTATCTCCATAAATGTTGGCAGCTTGAAAACAAAGTATTGCGAACGGAGATTACATCATGGACACACTCTAATGACTCCTGATCTGCTAGCAGAGCAGAGACAGTAGATAAAGGAGTTTTGGTTGATCCCTGATCAGTATTCAAAGCAGCAACAGGGAGGATTAGGGGCAAAGCAGCATCTTTTGGAGATTTGAAGAAGATGATTTAGTAAAAGCACTATTATTGTGATGGCTGTAATGCACTGCCAACTCAATTCCTCCTCATCTCACTGATGGCTTTTTTTGTGGATAGTTTTCAAGCTCTTGGGCTGCTTTTTGCAGGAGAGCTAAAGAAAAATCTAAAAGGTATTTTCCCACAGGGTGTTAGTCAGTGAATTAATTCGGTGTTGGATATGAGCACATGGAGTTTGTAGTTACAAACATCAGGAAATACATCTAGCCTGCTAAATGTCAGTGTTTCTAAAACATAAGAATCAGCATTGCACTACACTGCATGGCCTTACTCCATCTTGTGGCTGGGCAGCAGTGCTGACAAATGATTTGAAGGAGGCCACCTGCTCTCGTCTCCTGCCTTTAATCAAATAATAATCCAATCAGGATCTATTTATGCACGGCAATTATGTCCGCAGTTTGTTTACAATCGAAACTGGTCATGGAATGAGAAGTTCATTAAGCAAAGAATGCATCTGCGATGGGCGTGGGTATTTGAGCGTGCAGATGTACAGTATAATTATGTGCGCAGCATTCAAGGCAGATCAGCACTGCTTAAAATACAGTTTGCGTGTGTGTAAGAAAAAGAAAGTGATAGCAAAAATCCTTTCGGGAACACACTGCTGGAGGTAAGTCCATACCCTTCACTGCATGGGTGTAAGGTATGTGCATTTGGTTGTGTTTGTGAGAGATAGAGAGTCTCTAAGCTCTCTCCTGGAGCTGTCTGCCCCTCCTGCTTGGATCTAACTTGATGTCAGTACAGTGAAGCAGAATGCGATCAGGCGACGTTGGAGCGCCTGCAGTTCCTTGTTTGCTGTCTGCTTTCGCTGTCTGTCTGACCCCTGTGGCACTGGTCTAGACACTAATGACAGCCCGCTGAGGCTAATGCCTCCTGTCCTAGCGCACAGCACACAGGAAGGAGCTGGGCTGGGCCATTAGCATCATCCCACTGACCAGACGCTAAGTCTTATCATGTCTGAAGTTAATTGAAGGCTCTGATGGCTATTAGTGCCTACCTTAGCTGATGGAGAAGAAATCTACTCACAAAGCAGCATTACCGCTCTATCTTGTAAGATGCAGTTTGAGTTTGTGGGAAGAGCTTAAGGATAATAGCGTGCCTAATAAATGTTGGATTTGAACTTTATTCAAGCGATATTGCTGAGTGCGAGTCATCATGAATCATTATTTTGTTCCTCTGACTCAGGATATCTCATCGTGCCACAGCTTTTTAAAGGAGTCAATAGCACGAGGTCAGAGCTAAATATAGTTTCCTGACACTTGCTTATAAACAGCAATGGGATTAGTGTCCCAAAGAAATGACACGCAGCAGTCTTCAATGACAGCCAGCTTCTCTCCCTCAAATGTCATCCCATTCCATCTCCTCACTTTGTCTATTCACCTCACCCCCCCCCTCCTCTTTCCCAGCGCTGAGTAGTCACATTCACCTTGGTGCTGTGCCAGTCCCTTGGCCTGCAGCGGGGATCTGTGTTATACACAAGCTTTTAGTTTGATTACATCTGGCTACTTCCTCTTTCCTTTCTTTTTCTGGAATAATTGTAAAACTGGGATGTATGCTCCTCTTGTCCCCTTGTCATCGACACTACTCACATGTTTAAATAAAAGGGCAAAAGAAAGCAGTCTTAATCACCTTCAAGGCAGAGCAGACACCGTTGTGACTGAGGACATAGGTTAGAATAAAGTAAAAGAATAACACTGCATGCAGTCAAGAGCAGAGCTGCTTTCATCTGTTTTTCTTCCCACTGGGGGCTTCTGGCCTTTCAGATATGAGTATTGCTGGGTATGGGCGTAGTGTTTTGGAAGTGGGACTCACAAAAACAAAAAGATGGCGAGAACAATCAGTCAGTGAAAAAAAACCACCTGGAGTCAAATGTTAAAAGAGGTGAATAAGAAAGAACAGAGTGAGAAAATGATGAGTAAACGCAACAAGAAAGCAACATCCACAGGCCTTCGAACCGAAGGAAGTAGGAGGCACATTGGATGGTGAAACTAACTAGCTATTGTTGCGCACTAAGCTGCTTTGATTCAAATGTTGCAATCTCTTTTTTACCTGATATCGTGCGAACTGAGCGGCACTACGTGGATCCCCAGGGGCCCTCCTCCATTGGACACTTCGACTGGCTTGAGCAGGCCTCTGCAGGACGATGATGGATGAGGCCGGGGGGGGGGGGGGAGAGGAGGGGGGAGGCCGGGGGAGACAAGCATGAATACAAAACAACAGGAATGACAAGAAAATGTAGAAAAGCAGGATATAAAAGACGACACAGTCAACATGACACGAAGTTGATGGGATGTATGGGATGGGGGTTGGTGCGGCCTTATTGGTGGTGGCTGCATTGTGTTGTCTACACAAAGTCATCCATTACAAAGTCAGGCTGGTGGACCTCAGGGTCGATTAGGGACCCAAATGGAGACTTCAATTAAGTGATTAGGATCAGAGTGTTGTGCTAAAAGAGAACAGATTAATTGAAAACGTGTTGGGGAACGGAGGAGGAGAAAGAGAAGGTTCATTTGTGTAGATAAAGACGTGAAGACAAATGAACACAAGCTACCGGTGATGCAGATGTGTGTGATGATGTTGATGGAAGGGGGCGTGGTGTTTATGTACTCTATTGTTATTGTAATTTGGTCAAATGTGATGGCAATTTTCAACCTGTATTACTCTAATACATTAAAAGGTAATTTCACCCAAACAATTACAAAATGTATAGTTTGTTTTCTTACCTCTAACCCCAGGTTTTAAGATTTCCTCAGCCACCCCACCCCAATACAATGAATCAGAGTTGTGGTGACCGGATCGATGGTTAACATTAGAATCCTTAGAGCTACATGCTACCGCAAGCGTACATTAACAATAACTTCCCATTATTTATACAGAAAAAAATGGGCACTATTCTAAAGAAAGTAATTCCCCATGAAACGTTGCCAGGGTATCTTTGCAAAAAACAGCACTGCAAACTAAATCATTTTGTGGTGGCAGACAGATCAGAAAACGCAGATTTTAAATGGAAAAGTCAAACCAAAACTATAAAAGGTGGATACGAAAGACATATGGTATAGTATATATGTGTATGTGTGGTCAGGGGGGTTGTTGGGATCACTTACTCTAGACTAAACCCAGGTGAATGTTCCAGTGAAGAATCAGCCCTCCCTACTGGCTCTATACGTTCAATCCTCCTTTCTTGTCTCCTTCGCTCTTCTTCCTCCTCCTCCTCCTCCTCCTAAAAAGAAAGAAACAAAAAGGGAAAAAAGGGAAGGGTAAATCATTAAAAGCCTGTTCCAGCAAAGTAAAACACTCACACTCTCAATGTCATCATTTATTATTTGGCTGTGCTTGCATCTCCCTCGGTCCTGCCTATATCTCTCCTCTGGCTTTTAATCCAATTACCTGCAGGAACAAGTAACGGCCTCAATTCTAAATCAAAAGAGACTTTCAGTAAAGTGAAGACGTCATCACTGAGGATGCTACAGAAACATTCTTTTCGGAGCCAAAAACTTCAGTGACTGTAGTGACAAAGTGGCCGTGATCGATTGCTCCTTCCCGATCAATCAGGTCTGGTCCGGGGCGTGGCACCGCTGCCGGGGTTTTATTGCGGTGATGCGATCGGGACCAGAGTGAAGGAAAGTGGTCGCGCACACTGTCATTTGTGCGTCTCACTCTCTTCATTTCATTTACTCATCTTCCTTCAGGGCCATTAGGCAGCGGGGCCGGTAGGCGGTGGCTTCTACAGGGCAGCCAGACATCTGAGGACTTAACTAGGCTCTGGAACGGGAGCGGCTTCATGCTCTCCTTAATGGGGGATACAATCTTTATCTGAGCTCTCTTTACGGGGATGGTACAGATTGAGCAGGGCACTTTCATGCAGTGCTGACATGCAGCATGTAGAATATGAGACAGATTTAATAACCTAAGGTTCCATTTCAACTATGCATGTGTTGAAGGTTAGATACATGGGAGGTTCATCAACAAGTGACAAGAACAGTGGTCATCAACATTTCAAATGTAAAAGGACAAGGTCAGTTCAGCATTTCTTCTAGTCCTGTTAGTAACTGCTGCTCCGTGTGTGTGTGTGTGTGTGTGTGTGTGTGTGTGCGTGCGTGCGTGCGTGCGTGCGTGCGTGCGTGCGTGCGTGCGTGCGTGCGTGCGTGCATGTGAACCTGTCAGCCCCCAGACAGTGCAACGTCTCCTCTGAGGGTCTGCTGAAACGCTTTGTTAGCCACCGCTATTTCCCCGCCCTCACCCTTCACCTTCCCTTTTTCTCTTCTCTTTGGCTGAAATGTCAAACACATCCAAATAGGTCCTGTGCCATGATGGTTTCTTTATGGAAATGGATTCAAACCCTTTCAGAGCCCAGGATATCTTTGGTGACACACAGGCGTGGCACAGAGGGACTCTCTCACCTATTTATTTATAAGCGTGGGGGGAGGACATTTTCCTCTGCAGTCTACCTTAGCTAAAGAGACCTCTACCTGTCTATTTCCTCTCTGTATGAGAATGAACCAGTCCATCAGTCAGCCCTTTAATTACGTGTCAGCTGCGGTCCCAGGTGCCTAGTGGGGCCCAGTATTCACAAAGGCTTTTATGAAAACCCCCCCAGGTGGGTTGGCTGATTTTCTTTTTTTTTAACATATATATGCTTTGCACAAAGGACCCGTCTACCTGTGGGAATCAATGAATAAAGACAGGAGAGCATGAAGTGGAGAAGACATGTGAAATTGGAAAAGAAGAATAAATATTGTACCATACTTTAAGTATATGCTTTACAAAGAGATGGGCTAAAACGGAGGTAGGTAAGCCAATAGAATGTTGACTTTAGAAATGTTCATACAGAAGGAAGGAGGTGATGGTGCTCATCATCTTGTGTCTCATTAGACGAGTGAACTCAGTGTATCATCACAGAAAGTGACATGTAATTAACTTCAGTCGCTCTCAGCAACAATCTTCTGTCTGTGAGTTTGCTGGTGAAGATAAGTGGTTCCCTTAAAAATGTATTATATTTGATGTAATTAAGAAAAAGTAAAGGAAAGACTATCTGCAAGTCAGTGCACAAAGGTGAAGGGATGCTTCACTTGCACAAGGCCAAACGCAAAAAGTCCAAGCAGGTTACGTGTGAATGTGACACGTAAATTACCAAACTGTGGTACGAGCAGATGTCAGAGGAGCACTAAAGGGAGGTGATATTTCTATTTAGGTATATACCAGGTGACTGGTGTCAGAAAGGAAAAGGAACTGTGAAAATAGCTGTAAAGGAAAGAGAAACTTGTGATAAAAAAATGAAGAAGTTTCATGAGGGTGAGCAAAACAGAGAGAGCTCGAGGAGAGAATAAAGAAAATGGCTCAGAAAAGATCATGTAGGGGGGAATTGCGTTTTATAAATGTATGCCTCTGCAAATTTGAACTTTTTAAAAGTGGGAACCATTCCAGAAAGAAAGAGATTTTCATTCGTTTCAAAAACTTTTCATATAGCTGTATTCTTCTCATCTTATTTTCTAAACACAAAACGCAGCGGTCCACCTTACACACTCCTGTTTCAGACTTTGACTTTTCTCACAAGGACATCTGTGGACTGCTTTAGATATGAAAGAGGAATCATTTCACTGCTTTGACAGGATTCGTAATGCTTTTGTGAAAAATGTACCAATGTTTTGCAGCTCTAAAGTGAAACATATCGTCATAATCTAGCTGAAACAAAAGACATGCCAGTCTTACGCTCCTGGTTTTGTTTGTGCTAGTGTTCTGTAAGGGCACAGCTGTGGTAAGTGTTTTTATTATCATATTATAATGTGCAACACGCTTCCACTGCCTGTACATTTCCACCGTAACCAGAAATGCATGATTGACACTTTGACACTGGGTTAAGACGGGGCTATCCAACCAGCAAGGGCAGCGCCTCTTCATTATAGTCTCAGGACAAAGACTGAGCTCTAACCAGACACAGACACACACTGGATATAATGAGTAATTACTTGTTAAGATTGACATTTCAAGCAGTGAGGTCCTCAAAGATAGCTGCTAACTTCTTGCTATAGTAGTTGAGTCAGTGGTGTAGGGGTCAGTGTCTCCTTGTGACCAGGGGCAGAAGAAGAAGCCATCTCCCTTTATATTCACTGCCAGCCCACTTACTGTCTGTCCTTGAGTCAGAAGCAAAGCCATGCACTGAGTGACAGTGGATGGTCAGAGGAGAGACACAGGCTAAATATACATCCATCTGTCCCGCCCTTCCATTCTCCCTCTTTCTTTGTCTCTCCATCATTCTGAATCTATCCCTTCCCCAAACCAAAAAGAACCCTCCATTTCTTCCTCCCCTGAGTGCTTTTAGCACCCTGTTGATCCCTTGGTAACCAGCGGAGTGGGAAAGCAACAAGGCTTTTCAACTCTCCATGGCACTCATTTTTTATCACTCTCTCTCTGCTTCATTCCTCCCTCCCCCTTCTCTCACCCTTCCTCCCATGCATTAGAGCGAGCCCGTAGCCCTGATCTGTTGCCAAAAATCTACCAGCTCCTTTAACCCTTGCTTTTGCTCTCCTTCATTGTTGGAGGTTTGGCCATAGCACAGCTGCAGCATATGATTATTGAAACGCATACAGGAAAGGGAGAGGGAGAGAAAAATGGAGAGGCAGAGAGGGAGAGCTGCAAAGTGCAGAGTCTTGTTACCTTCAAATGGACGGACAGGTTAGAACGGGAAGAGGACCAGGGAGAGAGGAGAGGAGTAGGAGCGAGGGAGGTTGGGAAGGCAGCTGCTCATGAAGGATACACACACACACACACATATACACACACATGCACACACGTATACACATGTACACACACAAAAGCCCACTGCTTGGGGGTTTGGGCACAGGGTGTGTGTTGAGGAGCTGTCAACCTCCATCAACCGCTGTCCTAAAGGAAACCTACAGTAAGCAAGTGTGTGTGTGTGTGTGTGTGTGTGTGTGTGTGTGTGTGTGTGTGTGTGTGTGTGTGTGTGTGTGTGTGTGTGTGTGTGTGTGTGTGTGTGTGTGTGTGTGTGTGTGTGTGTGTGTGTGTGTGTGTGTGTGTGTGTGTGTGTGTGTGTGTGTGTGTGTGTGTCATGCCATTAGCCATGGGCAAGTACAACATGTAGCCGTGAGGCGAAGCGTGGTGGGGACTCCCTTCTGAGTCCACAAGGGCTTAATAAGGACAGGTTCAAAGGTCGCAGTGGATGGTGTGTTTGTGGCCACCACCCCTCCTTCAGGGCTGGGGTCCACATCTGTGGGACAGCTTCAAGTGTGGAACAGGCCTCCCTGTCAGACAATGTCACACGTTTCCTTACAATAAGCCGTATGTGCCCAGCAGAACAAATGGAGGACATGTAGATGTATCTCAGAATGAACACAGTGGTATGTTGGCTATATTAAAGCAATAAAGGAAACAATTAAGTCAAAGCATTTAGTAATATGGCTGTTGAAATATTTACAAAGACTGCCCTTCCGTTCTGACCTGGCCAGCCTACATTTCAAACATGAATTGTGAAAGCTGACATACAGGACGCCCCTTATGGAAACATTAAACCAGCCAAATGTAACAAACGATAGCAAAATGTGAAGGAAGGGCGAAAAAAACAACGGAGGCGGAGGCTTTTCTCTCTTTCTCATAAAAAGGTTAAGGAGCCATAATTGTACCCTCATTACCTCCTGTCAATGCTAAACACTGTACACCAGAAAATACCTGAAAGGACTTCACAGGACTGCTGCATAGCACAATGGCACTGACATACAGAAACAAGCTGCCGGTAATAACTCCTAATTGTGCTATTATAGTTCAGTTGACCTCACAAAGCAATTATCAATACTTTTCCAACTTAACCAGAGCCAGAATCTCGCTGTTTTCAATCAGCTGTTCAAATAACTTTAAATGCATTTGGCACAATGATTTTTCACCTACATTTGAACCACAGATGATCCCAACTAGTGTACTTAAATTAGAGCAGCTGCCTCCACCAGCTGCTGATGGATGGCATGTGCAGTGTGTAGGATGACCTGTTCATGGCTGTGACAGAATTGACCACGGATTATTCTTCGTGTTACAGAAGGGCTTTTATCCTTCATATCCATCCCCTCAAAGGAAAGCGCCACCAGGGCCAAATGATGCACCAAAACGGCCTCTGTGAATAGATTGGACATGACTGTTGCACCCAACGACCCAGCCCCACCCTCTCCCCCATCTTTAACCCTTCCTTCCCCACCAGCCCATCAGACTCCAACGCCATTAAAACAACCAATATGTCACAATGATACAAATTATGAGACACTTATTTACATTCATGTTGGGGATAAGGGAGCATTATAAAAGGCTAAGTGAAGAGTTAAACTGATTAGTGCATGATGAAGGGTCATAATGACCTCCTTCATCCTACCCACAAGTTCCCTAAATGGCACTTAATGGTTGTCAGCAGAGGCAAAATCCAGTTTCAGCAAACTGTCTTATCTTCTTTATATGGTTATGATCTCATGATGATGTAAGCTAATGGTGATTTCAATACGCAGAAATAAGGATTTATCGTGTTGATGTGAATTGAGTTGTAGGGTGGAGCGCTTACTGTTTAGGCCTCTGTTTCAGAGAATGCTGCTTTTTGTTTGGCGAACTATTAGCTCCCTGTTGGAGTGAAAATTGAAAATCTGGATGGAAATCAAAGCAGTGTGACCCCGGTGCCTGCTATTACATCCTATGAATGGGTGAGTGAGAGAGAAAGAGAGAGGGAGGTTATGATACTACAGTCCTATGTTTGTGTGCCAAGGGGAGTTGCCGAGGCGGCGGCTGTCCTCTGATGAGGACATGTGTTGTCTTTCATATTTCACACCCTGCACCCATGGGCTCCAGCCTTGTTCAAAGGAGAGCACTTGCATTCCAGATTAGATGTACTATTCCTTTTGATAAGGACGAGAGTGAGAGTCAAATGTGTGTTGTTGTGCTAGGTTAGGAATGTGGGCTGTGAGGTTGAGTATAACGAACCTGTTCTGAATTGGAACCAAATAATTATGACACAAGTTTATTCATTTCAAATAAGTTTGGAAATACAGTCCTGTAAATCTTTTTTTACCTGGACAAAGAATTTTTAGAAGCGTCATTTATGAATTCACCAATCTTGATAGCATTTGTATGGCCATTGGACCTCCCGATCGGCTACTGCTTGCATTTTATTGTTCAGGAAACATTTATCTTGTGGATGACAAAGTCTGGAATAAAAATGTGTTTAAAAAGGGATTACTTTTTCTCACCTAAATTATGTGACATCAAATAAACTAGAACTGTCTAAAATGTTCTAAGAATCCTAATCAATATCAATCATAATATTGTTTAAACTGAATGATGACCGATCCTCATGGGGACACAACGCTTCAGGTTTTTTCTTATCATTAAATCTCTATTCTTAATTATTTATTTCCCAGCCGATGATATCATCCCCAATTGACCACGTTTTATAGACCTGCCTTATCCAAACAGCTAGTTTTAATCAGCAACACAGCCTTTAAATCTGTCTCTCTTTGTTTTGGAAATACATGGCTTCTGGCTCATAAAAGTTCAGGCTCAGACGTGGATTTACTTGAAGCAAATTACAGGGACAGACAGGTTCCTAATGCTGTTAAGCAAATTAGATCAGAGATGTGAGGCTGCATTTGTCCACATCAGGACAGAGAGCGGCGAGATGTGCAGGGGTGGGAGTGAAAGTCGGACAGTGCTGTTTGTGGGCTGATATTTAGAAAAACAAATGCATGCCTCTCTCTTTACTCCGGTCATTCTCCCTATTTGTCTCTTAACTACAATCTCTCCTTTTCCTTTGTCTCTGTGAGACCTGCTTTGTGGGAATACATCATATGCCATGCCTGTTTCATATCAGGCCTGCACTGATCTATCAATGACACAGCTGCCTTTGCCTTTGCCCACTGTATCGTTAAATTGCACTTTAATTAAATTAGGCCTGCTAATTATGAGGGCTTAAATCAATCACCAGGTCAATAACAAAGGCCCAAAGCGGACGGAGAGACCCGAGACTTTTTCCATACCTCATCAATAACAACCGCAAACCGGAGCAGACCCCTCCTGTACCAGAGAGGTTCAAACGGGTAGGGATTACTGCGAAGTGAGTTATCGGCACCGGCTTTTGTCCAGAGCACTTCTTACTCTTACAAGCTCAGTGAATAATGTTATTTGAATAAAGTAGAAGTGTTTCAAAGATTTTGAATATGCCAAGCATTTTGCTTTAAAATAGCACTTCAAAGGGGGTGTTTAAAGCAGTTTGAGAGTTTCTGGTGCATAAAAAAAATGGTTCAAAGGGGATATTATGACTTTCCAGACACCTGGTTTAGGTGAAGAGAGGTGATTGTGAACAGATAATCCGGGAGGTTGAGTGCGCAGCCCAGCTGAGCGGACGGTCCCAGCTGAATCCCAGGTCTTTACCCATGCATTAAAAAGAGCTCTGTGGTGCTTTTCACAGATTAATCATCATTTTGAGCTTATTAAGTGGGAGGACAGTCTGCTTTCCACTGCTCAGAACGTTAAATCCATCTTTCAAACTGTGAAGGTCAGTGAGCGAATGTTACCCCCGTTGAAATAATAGCGGGTGTTTGAATTTCAATGAGAGCACCCATGGTTCAGATCTGGATTGCAATTAAATGCTTTTTCTTTTTTATTATTATTATGATTTTCAGTAGCCTCATCTACAATTACGTGAGTCAGAATCACGCTGACTTATTGAGCAGCACGGTGGCTGCCAATAAGCTACTACCCCTGAGCTGCCAAATTGTCATCCGAACTATCTAATACAACAGTTACTGTGATGCAAATGTTGTATCAGCAAGTAATAATGTCAGCATTGGAAAAAGAAAATATGCAGCGCAGCTATTCCCACAAGAATCTCATCCATTTACTATAGGCTGTTTTAACACGCTGTGACCTCAAACTCTAAATACACCGAACATGAAGAAGGAGGAAATGAAAAAGAGGGAATGAGGGTGAATGATGTTGAACTATGAATAATTAAGTGTAAAGAAAAGCTTTGGTACACATTGCAGTGAGTTATTACAGAGGGGTTAACGGTCTTTTCCACAGATCAGCCGTTGTTTGCTGCCTTGTTTGAGCAGGTGGGCCAGGGGTGAGCGGGGGCTCATCTGAGGCGTCATGGGAGCAGTGTGGAGCTAGACGGGGGTGCTTTCCATTTCATTTTAATTGGAAGGTGAATTTCTTGGATAAGGGGGAGAAAGAAAGCCATTTGGGCGAGTCCTCGCTTTTAGCCAGGGCTAAATGAAGAGGGCCGTGTGGAGATGAGGGGCCTGTGGAGGGCCGGTAATGAAGAGAGGTCCCAAAAGACTCCGGCACAGCCACAGTAATCTAGTGGACCAAGGAAGGGGGGGCAGGGTGTGGGTGTGGGTGTAGGGGTTTGAGGAAAGAAGAAGGATGTAGGACCACAATCAGAGTTGAACAACCATGTAAATATTCAATTATAAAAACAAATATGTTTTTTTGTTTGCACATTATGGCTGTGAGTGCAATGAGCCCATTATGAAAAAGATATTGATTGATCAAAGGAGTGTGCTAGTTAGAGTTGAAGACAAGTCACTTGCTAAATACGACAAGTGATTGCAATCACTGATGAGATAAGAGCACAGGAAAATCATCAGCGTCACAACAAAGAAGACAGATCGAAGCTTGGATAGGCAATTTGCAGCATGTAAACAATGTGTGTAAAATACACTAACCGAGCACACACAGGGTACCCATAGGCACACTTACATATCAAGCTATCATACTGTATAACAACATCAGCAGGAGTCTCATATTCAAATCCAACAGACACACACGTACCCCAACAAGCAAAGCAATTGTTTCTGTGCTCCACTGTTTTCTAAAATGGAAAAGGCTGTCAGCATGGTTCTGGTGGAAATGATGATTACATGAGGGAATCCAGAGTATGTTGTGATGGAGCTCAGCAGGGGTGCGATTCTACACAACAACTCCCGTGGCCTTTGTGTCCGAGACCGTAAAGAGGAGAGAATTCCGGTGGAAAACCGCTCTGCAGGGAGAAGCACAGTTTTCCAGAGATGCTCCTTGCCAGAATGACACCATACTGAGCCATTCAATATTCAATGTGGGCATCCAACCTTGACACGCTCAAAGGATTATATCCGCGATTTTGCATGTTTTATGGCGGAAGATTTTCCAAAGTATTCATAAACTTTAGATTTTTCAATGTTTTTAGAAAGCCAATGTGTTCATTTGTTTCTCTGAAATATGAGTAATAAAACTAGATGGAAATAGGTCATCTATCACTGAGAACATAATGGTAGCTTGACGAAGGTTTCAGTGTGTTTTTAGAGTAGGCTACTGCAGTCGAGCGTGATATCATTTGTCTTCTGGGTGGTGAATTAATGTGTAGTTGGGATGCTCCTATAAACAAGATTTAAGATTTTGCTAACCTATACAAGTTTCCTTAATAAAAGATGATACGAAATTCATATCATTCTCACTTCTGTCTTCAAGTGTGAGTTTCTGGCCACATAGCAAGTCAGTGCAAAGTTTAAAAAGCGATTGCTGCTGATATCTGAGCTTCCTGTCAGAAGACAGTTCAATTCAAATTGAATTTGCTTTGCTATTATTACATATGGTATGGCAAATTTAAAGTTCATCATCATACTCTAATCAGATGAATGAATCGTCCAATCATGAATCTGTACTGTGTATCTGACTTAGTTATATTGATTTTTTTGACAGGCATCTCTCACAAAGTGTACTCTTAATAATAATGCCTTTACAACCATCAGGCTTGCCAGATGTCTTTTTATAAGTTAGGCTTCCTTTATCAACTGTTGATGAAAACTAGACATCAATGGTGCACAATCAAGAACAGAGCAATAGCTAAATGAATCCTAATAACACCTCTCAGGGGTGCAGCTCAGCGTGGCTGGCTACCATGACTACATCTGTATGGGAGGAACAGAAATGGACTGATTTGGCCACTACCGTTTATCTTCTGCCCACACTCTCTCTTTAGAGGCTTTCTATTCCTCCATCAACTTGGCTCTGAAATGAAACCACCTCATTCCTGTCTGTTCACATCCAACTGTGACTGCTTTTGTTTTACAGCCCATGCAAATGAAACGGGTCTCTCTTCATGCGGGATGGTAAAGCAGCCCGGTCTCATGTTTCTCTGTGGCACAGAGATCTGGATGTTTACTATAGGCTGGGGCCTTATTACATTCCTTCAGCAACTTAAAAGCATTGGCCCCCTAATGGGACCTATAAAACAGTGAGAAAAGCCTATTGTGACAATGGACCCTATTGTGTCAGAGTAGACTCATTTGGCACTCTGCAGAGAGTGGAATTGTGTGGCATATTAAAAAAAGAGAGGGTGAGAAACTAGAAAGAAATCAAATAAATAGGAGTGAATGACTTTGCACTGTGGGAAATCTGGCACTGTCAATCATCAAAGTCCATCTAGAGCCTTAGTGCCGGGCATAAAAAGAGCTTTGTATCCGTAGCTGTTTCACAATATACTTTCATTGGTCTCTATATCTTTGTTTTTCCCTTCTCTTTTTGAAGGACCATTTACCGACCAAAAGAGTATCAACGTCATCTTGCCTGAATATTTGCCATGCTTCCCCAACAAAATATATAGAGCGCTTCCCTCCAAAGCCAAGACATGTCCCCTCTGAAGAAACTAATTGGATTAGACGGAAAATGTACGAAGATAAGCACAAAATGATTTCACCTAAAAAAAACAGTGTTCAAAATGTGCATCGCCCTCGCCCCGCTTTGTTCTCTGCGGCCCACGCTGGTTCGGCTCCACGCTGGCGGCCCCGTTTTATTCCCTGAAGTCATTATTGTCTTCAGCTAAGGTGCCCCTGCTCCCTGTGATTTGTGGGTAATGAGCTGGCACCCCCCTGCCCGTGTTCAATTATTCTCATTGAGAAAGTGATTTCTCACTCCACGGAGCAAATCGGAGAAGGGGAAGGTGTGAACTCTAATCAAGAATTAACACTTTCACAACCAGCAGTGCGGAGAGGGATAGCCACCCTGATACTGTCGAGAGGATGTTAGGGTGGACAGAATGAAGAGAGAGAGGATAGACGAGTGAGAAGGACAGACGAGTGACAGTAATCGACGTAAACTGATTTTCCACCTGTCCCTAGAAAACCCTGTTTACATCCACTTCCCTTTAGAGTTCTAAAGTGAGAATAAAAAAAGGATTGGAACTAAACTTGTCAAAAGAAAAGGTGATGTGTTTACAACCAAAGCACAGACAGCCTTGCTGAAGGGCTGTTCGCAATGATGGGGTGAACGTGCAAGAGGGAACGACATCTGAGCAGTAATTAGGCACGGAGAGAGGGAGCCGAAAGAGAAGGAAGCGAAAAAGACAAGTGCAAACTTTGGAGAGAAAAATCTAGACGAGGAGAGATGAAGAGCAACCGCCGCTCAGTGACTACTAATGACCTGACAGCAGGAACCAGCGAGGACAGAGAGAGAGACAGCTTCAGCACCAAAAGGAAAGACTCAAACCTTTACGTTAGACACACATTAAGATAATACAAGTTTCCTAAGTTTCCTGAGATTCCTAAGCAATATCTTTTATTTAGTTGGATATGTCTAAGCTTTTTCCGACGTGTTTCCCCAAAAAAGATAACAATTTAAATGTTTAATTCTGAGGGGATACGTTTTTGAATATAAATGGTCAAAATGTGAAAGATGACACAAAAAGCTCTCTGGAGCATCGGAAATATGTTCTACCAACCTAAAGCCTGAATCAGTTAAATTATAATCCAAACTTTCTCGTCACACACACACACGTCCAAACACAGCCTGCAGTGCAAGACAGGTTCAACATTTTCAGCTGATAGAGAAAGTTGGCAGCCTCCTAAAAATGTCTGCTGCATCCTGTTCATACAAGATAAGAGAGGAGACGTGATTTGCACAATCGTCAAGGAAGTAAGGAAGGCAGAGGAAGTAAGAAAGGGAGAAAGAAAAACCAAGAAGGGCAAGAACAAATCAAATATATCTTGCTAAGAGGGTAAAGAAAAGGCCAATGTGCTATGAAACTTTGTTATGAAACAAAAGAGAATGATAGCTTTTTTTGTTCTTCTCCTTTGAAAATGGGCTGATTCCCGAATCTTAGCAGATCAACATGTGTTGGTTTTGTCTCTCTTCCTGTCCCCAGCCGGCAGCCTGCTCACATGCTGTCCTTGTCTGCTGTGTTATGTGCTTGGGATTAAGTTGTGAAAGTTGTTTTGAATTGTTAAGCACTCACTTCTATCATTCTCATTCTCTGTCAGCCCCGGAGTGTCTATGTTGTGTGAGTGTGAGTGTGTGTGTGTGTGTGTGTGTGTGTGTGTGTGTGTGTGTGTGTGTGTGTGTGTGTGTGTGTGTGTGTGTGTGTGTGTGTGTGTGTGTGTGTGTGTGTGTGTGTGTGTGTGTGTGTGTGTGTGTGTGTGTGTGTGTGTGTGTGTGTGTGTGTGTGTGTGTGTGTGAAGGTGAGAGGGGAGTCTGTCTGAATGCTAATAGGCACACAAGGAACAAATGAGAAAAGCTTCTGGGCAGAAAAGCTGGTAGATGATTAACTGTCGTGTACTCAATATAAATTACTCACACACACACTAACCGAACTCACACACACATACACACACTAAGGTTCATAGTGATTATCAAGGCCGTTAATTTCTTACAAAGATGTGAAGTTAATAATGAGATGTTAAATAGCATTATTTTATGATTGCTCATTTACAACAAATTTGCCATGCTGTGGAATAGGTGTGTGTGTGTGTGTGTGTGTGTGTGTGTGTGTGTGTGTGTGTGTGTGTGTGTGTGTGTGTGTGTGTGTGTGTGGTGTGTGTGTGTGTGTGTGTGTGTGTGTGTGTGTGTGTGTGTGTGTGTGTGTGTGTGTGCGTGCGTGCGTGCGTGCGTGCGTGTGTGTGTGTGAGATACCTGCCCTAAGAATCACATAACATCTGTTATGTATTTCGCTGCTTCAGGCCCTGTTCATGAGTGAACGCGCAGCTTGTGGCTAAAATATATTGCGGTAAAACTTCTCTAAAACAAAGATAACTATTTTAGATATAGCTGGAATTCTGATGTTGCTCCAACTAGGAGTTTAATAGCAAAAATGTGGGATTCCGCATTATTACATATGAATGGTTCCGAAAGGTTAAGAAAGGTTGGGTATTCACTTTTAATCCCAAGACCAACAACATGTTGTGTTAGCAACAATAAGCACTACAAATCAGTGCAATGCTGAAGGCTAACTGCCAAAGCCCACTTAAAGGTGAATGGAGGCGGTGACCAGTACTAAATGATGCTTGAAAAGCAGTGCAGGCCTTAGGAGGAATGTTAAGAGAGGAAAACCTGCTCTGGTTTGTCAGGGGTCAGAAAGTTGGGGCAGGGGTTCAGCGGAGATGGCTAATTAATAGTGGGGAGGTCACTGGGCTACACTGTTCCCACTCAGGACCCAGGCCCGACTGGAGCCCCTCTGGTGAGCTGCCATTTTCACAGGACTCACAGAGGAGGAAAAAGGGTCCACCATGTAATCATTTAAAAAAAATTGTAATATCACTGGTTTTATACTTTTTGTTGCAAAGTAGTAAGAGTGAGCAGGAAGGAACAGAAAATGCACTGGAATTGTGCTACAAACAGATGATACTTAATAGTGGAAAAAGATAATGTGAGTATTTGACTGGGCATGCCCACTGGACAGCAGTTTAAAAAGACATAGTGAGTACATCTGGCATGACTGGCTTCCTATGTATGTTTCAGGGGAAATTACAAGAGAAGTCCTGGATAAGTGCAAGGTCCTCTCTGCAGACACAGGACACCACAACGATACTGTACTGCCCTGGAATGTGTGTTGCTTTCTTTTACAGTGCACACAACAAAACCTCAGACCTGCTCTTTATCAAACATCAGCCCAGATGTATCTAACGCACGCACGCTGAAGAACACATGACCCTGGAGAAAAGAAAAAAACTGTGAGTTCTCCAACCTTACCCATCCACTGTATGTGTCTCCAAGTCATTTGGAGAGACCAAAGAGAACGGGAGACAGGGCTGTCTCTCTCCTTGCTCAACTGCTCTATTGCCCGCAGCTCGCCTCAGGGTCTGCAGACTGTGAGGGCTTTATAAACAAACTAGTCAGGAGAGTAGACTTGGTTAAATCACCTATGAATGAATTTATTCTTCTGTGTTTTATTTTTACAGCCATTAATTGTGCAAAGGCCTAGCTGCAGAGTAAAACAGCAGTTTGCTTCTAACTAACGTGAGAGATGGAGAAAATAATGTGAGAAAAATAACAGTCAGCAAATCAGTTCCCAAAAGCCAATCTGTGTTTGTTTGGTGAGAAATCCTTTGTGTGAGAATATGAAAGGAAAGGAGTGTGTTCACACTGCTCTCCATCCGGCTTGAAGTTGCACAAACTCCTCTCCTTTTCACATGTTGGCACTATGATTTAACTGGGCAGCTCGCCACTTTGGTTTCCTTTCAAACTTGCCAAACAAGGTGTCTCATTTAGACAACAAAGACAGGGAGGCACTCTGACAGTTGGAGGCTTTATCAAAGTTGTCTGATCAGAGCTGTTCCCACTAAGACATTGTTTTTACTCTGTTATGTAATGCTTTAGGGATTTTCTTTCTGTTTTGAAACCGAATTCCAAAACGGTTTATGGAAAGCCAACCAAAAGAAACCTATAAACAAAGGCTGGTATCAAGCTGGATATTTGATTTGAAAATACTCTAAAGATAACACATGATAATCAGTATTAATAGTTAAATGTCACTGTATTTGAACCATTCAACTCTGAACTCTTTGGGTAAACTTTAAACATGTTTGGCTTCTTACATGTGAGCCATTTTGATTGGGTAAAATCCTATGATTGACAGCTGGTGTCCTTCCCGCCTCTGGTACAGCTCATAATAATGGCCTCTGGTCCCTCCTCAAGGCTGCGAAACAATACAGTGGAGAGGCACTCAGCCAGATCCCAATATGCTGAGCGGGAAGGCCCATTAGCATTCATCAATGGGATAATAGGCCAACGTTAATGTCAGTTGTTTGTATAAAGAATAACTCATAAGGCCTTGGCGTATTGGCTGATAGAGCAAGCTTTTCTCCACGCCACATTTGGCAGCCTAAGTGTGTTGAAGAGTGGCGAGCGATTGAAAGAGCGCCAAGTCTCAGATGGAATATTTGACACTAAAGTGAATTTATTGACTGGCTAGATAAACATAAGACAATGCAGGCGTACTTCCAGATATAACTGGAGGGGCGAGCAGCCTTGTGATCAGTGTGTATGCTGAACATCTGCATAGGAAAAATATCATATCATATTTGACATTTCTTGTTTTTAAAGGTTCATAATAGAAATTAGGTTAAAGTGGAATTACCTAATGAACACAAACCTAACCCTCACCAACAATAAGTCGGTTTGCATCTAAACATACAGTATTCAAGTTGTCTAAGGTAAGATAAAAATGCCTACAAAACCACTCCTGCATCTGCAGTTCTGCATCCCCACCTTAAATCCCTCACTAGGTTTATAACATCTGGGTTTCAGGAGGTGACGACAGAATCACAGCTTGTATAGTTAACGTCATCCAACTCAAACAACATCTTTGGTATTTTAAGCACAGAAGTCCATGTCGTTCTAGTCTGCCTGGCTTCACATTCTTAATTTATAGCAGGGGGTGGGAAGGCCTGCTTAAATATAAATGGTTAAGTGAAGCACTTTATGAGTGTACGAAATGTGGCCAGGCACAAAAGAGCCGCTAACCTACATCAGCCATTAAAAGAAGAAGATTTGATGTTAGAAGAAATGCCTAAAAACTTAAGGTAGTGTACAGCATGAAGTTTAGGAAAGAGTTGCAGAGACTTATATACACATGAATATAAATATATAAAGTAAAGAACGCATAAGTAGTTTTAATCTATCGTAGAGTGTGTGATCCCTTTTTCTTACTGTTCTTTGTTATTGCTGTTATCTTCACTCATAAAGCGTAACACTAGTACAAGAGATTATCCCTGATAAACAAACAACTGCTAATTGGTGTGATTTTCCTAAAACCTTAGTGTGTGTGTATACTCATTATCTCCGCCTGCGCTTTAGGAGTGATCGCAATTCTTTTTAATTAGCCCACGCTGTGCATTTGTATCTTCCAATTCTATTATGCTTTGCTGCCCGTCCATCAAACAGACAAAGAAGACAAGATATGTAACGGTCATGGGTGGGAGGGGAAGGCAGCGATCAAGCCTGAGATACAGTGAGTTAGAGGGAAAACAACTGGCTATCAAGGTGCGTCTGTGAAACTATCACTGTGTCACCTCTCATGAGCGGATTTGTGTTGTGTGAATCTTCTTTGTCATACAGCTGTCAGATTAGGCTCAGGTAGCAGAGAATTAGCCACCGTGTGGATGCTTACGCTCACACTGTGGCATTCCTGCTGTTATTCATTAAATGTTTACATACTGCTGTTGGTGACTCATGCTGTTAAATAATATTCTCATCTTCAGCCGGGAAACCTTACAGTAATCTTTGAATTCATTTGTGTAAATGCCTGTTTTTGTTACTATACGTCTTTTTTAGACTGATTAAACCATTTTGACTGCAACTAACAAAGCAATTAAATAAAACTGATATAGATACATCTAAATAGTATGTGGTTTATAACTGCAAGAACCCCTGTTACCTTTGGAAAAATTGTGATTAATGTACCCGTAAAATGTAATTTTTTAATTCAAACTGAGGGTTTTATCATCTTATCATCTAAATTAAATGTTTTCAAAATACAACAACTAATGTAGAGTATATCATTATGACATTTAACAATCGAAATTAATGTATTGATCTGGTGGTTAAAAAGTAGAATTTTTAGACAAAGTATTACTACCATTTAGCAATATATACATTAGCCTGTATCAAGGCTTAATTACATTTGAGGGGTGGATTTGATTTAAACTTCTGTATGTACAAGAGTCCTATCCAAAATGTGGTGTCAGTTTGTGTTTTTTGTTTTATGGCTGGACACTCTATTCGATGACTACTGCAGTAGCTTCACATGACCCAAACACAGTGCTAAAATAACTTATGTTCATTAGATTGCTTTTCCTTGAAAGCTAGCCAGATACAAATACTTTAAGAGTATGAAAATATTTCTTCAAATAAAAGTGGACTCCACATCAATGACACCCAACCTTGGTGAGGTTCCTTTTCAGTTACACTATGAGAAAGACAGACAAACCGCACGAAACCCACAGCATGGTTGGCCAGGCATTCAGGTGAGAACCCTGGAAAGCTAATCCTCTTAACGCTCTCAACTCTTCTTGTATTCACTCAATAACTTGTGCATTTGCTTTACTCTTCTTTTCCGTATCTCATGTTTCTCACCCTTTGCTATTTCTTATAAACGGTATAAAGGAGGGATATATTAAACACCTCCAACGCAGGTAAGTATGTGTGTTAGACTGACACACAAACTTGGAGAAAGCCTCTTCACGTCTAGCTCAGCGTGTCTGACACTCTCAAGGTCATCTCTGCTCTCCCAGCAGAGAGCCTCTGTCACTTTTAATAACTTTTAAAGGGAACATTTGTTTCTCTCTCTGACAGAGCGAGGAGTACAGGGACCAGCTGAGAGTGAGACAATCACAAAGTGCCGACAGAGCCAGGAGGTGTGAAGTGAGGAGACAACCCTGCAATGACTGAAAGTGTACGCTGTTACTTTATGATAAGTATAGCTACATAGAACAAAAGTATGAAGTCTGATGTCAATCACTTACTCTGTTTCAAGATGGCTGGGGCAGTGAGGAGTATGGTTGAAATCACTACCATTTTGTATCTGTCACTACTCTAATGTAAATGCTATAAACCTATTGCAGCAGTGTATGATTTTGACACAATGCAGCATGTGTTTGTCTGCAGATAAAGTGAGGGGCCAGCCATGCTAAGACATTACATCTAATCCTGCTACTCATGCTGTTTTACAGGATGTTTTTATGTTACTGACACTAGCTATATGACTTTTGGATTACCCTAACCCTAACATCCTTATTAGCTAGGGTGTTCTTGTCTTTAAACTTAAATAAATCACCCTATATTTTTGTATGAAGTAAATCTCAATACCTGTTCCTGTCTGTCAAGCCATCTGTCCACCATCGGATGGTTTGCGCTTAGGGAGGATCGAGTCACTTCTCTCTGGAACTGAGTGGGCCAGCCACTCGTGTCACGAGGAAGACTCCGATAGGCATTGCCTCCTCTACCCTATGGAAAAGGAAGAGGTGGAGAGATTTAACTTCACATCCTTTCTCCATACTTCTAGGTTTTAAACTGACAGTTTCTGTGCTATCTATAGCAGCTGGATGACAGACGTTTTGTAGTGGATGTCAGTTAGTATATCTTGGACTGGTGCCACACACCAACGCAATGATTTCATCAAGTCTTACTCTATTCGACCCTCACCCCTAACCCTTCCCCACAGCTAAACCTGAGCTGCTACTAAGAGGCCTATTACAATAAGACGGCCAAAGCTGAGCTCTTCAATTACACAAAAAAGCACGTTCCAACAAGCTACTGCCAAGGTAATGTCAAACACCCACAGATTTCAGCAGACTTATTACAACAGCCACAAGCTAAAAAACTCACAAAAGCACATTAGATTACATTCTAGACATGCTAGCCTTGGCATCCAAATCACGGCAATTGAAGGACCTTGTGGTTATTTGAATAAATATGAAAGCAAATGAATATTAAAAACACAGCGGAGAGAATGACTCACCAGGATACACTAACAGAATAAGAATGATTAAAGGTCTAATGATTTACGAAACAGCAGTTGAGGAGTGAGACAGACAGAAACAGAAGTTTTGATTTCCTTTAACGAGACATCACACAACAAAAGAACACAGACAAAAGTTAAAAAAGAAGAACTCCCAAGTGGCATGTTGCAGGATTAGCGGGAGTATCAGCAAACAATAATACATAAAAACAAGAGTAAAAGAGAACAGTGGAGATCCCTATCCCCTGAATGCTAAAACAAGCCATGTGTGTTTTAGTGCTGTTGAATGTGGCGTGACGGGGCCTGAGGAAGCACTGCAGACAGGACTGTAAAACTCAGCCGGACACGTGGGCTCCACTGAGACGGCCCCTGATAGCCATCGTGGCTCGAGTCCCCGACATGCAACAGGGCGCGACAAAGGACCCCTTTCCACAAACGTTTACGACACATCAGATCGTAAAATGCGCAGAAACCCAGATACCAGAGAGGTAGCAGTAAATCAACAGGCTAATATCTACTACCTACTCCCTTTATTTGCTGTGCAAAGCGCAGAGAACCGAGAGTATGAGGTATTGAAAAGACATTTGGAGACGTGATGAGTTTACAGGGCTAGCTGATGACTTAGGACTCCCGTTGGCTTATATTAAGGAGATATAGCAGAACCGAGCCTTACTTGGCCTTAACTGGACTCACAGGGAATTGGTCAAAATAAGGCTGGCTGTAGTGTATAAAGGAAATCACCCCAGACAATGGGTAGACGCTATAGTGTATGGCTTGAATCCATACAGTCTTTTGGCAATGCTAATCACTGATGTATGGTTACCTTTGAGAACAATGTTAGCGCCAAGACATAAATGTATCAACGTCAATGCTGACTAATACTTTCTACATCTGTTGTTGATTGCATACAAATGACTTTATCTTGAACTGACGGTGAATATAGGACAGTGGGGTGAATGAGAAAGAGTCACTGAGGATTATGAGGATTAAGACTCCCTTTTTTATTGAAAAGGAAATAGCCCAGTCAAAAGCTGAATAAAAATGACAGTCTCCCAGTGCTAGCTTATTACTTTTCAAACAAGCCCCCAGCGACATTAAAATGACTTTAATTGATCTGATTTAGATAAATGATGGGAGATGGGAGGCCAGAGGTACAGTAAATGGGAAATTTAAGTTAAGCTTTATTTTCAAACTTTATTCATGTTTGGATACCCATCTTTAAAATACATTGCTGACATCCCATTCAATCGGAAATCAACCAAACATGAGTATCTTTCAAATACAATTAAAATACATCTATTGAAGCTCTCTTTTGGAGCATTTAAAAAAAAATGTTTTACATCTTATCAGTGTTGTATTGTAATTTATGATTTTAAAGTGTACAAATGTGCAATCACTTGAGTATATTCTAATGTTCACCTCGGTTATGTACATTTTACAACACAAACACTTCGTATCACATAGTAAAAAGAAACCAGCCACGAACATACTGAACACAGGGCAGAGCAGCAGAAGGCCCAAATTGCACAGAAGATTCAGAAAAAGCATTTATCACCACCTCTGTTCTGCTTCTTTTAGGTTTTCTTCATGTTTCTTTCTTTTTGTTTTTGAGCAAACAAGCTCAAACAGACAAACAATACTTGCACATATTTGCTCAGTATAGGCTGGACCAGAAGAAGAAGCGATCCTGACAAAATGAAATTCCACCTCTCCCTGCCCTCTGCTGTGGAGTGTGCCATTACATTGTTGAGGCTCTGACAACTAAAGTGTCTTAAATGGGATTATCAGACAATGCTTCCAGACACACTAATAATGTAAAGGTTTGCCGTGTCACGTTCTAAGCACTCAATCATCTCCCCTTTTTTTAACCTTCCTGTTTCAATGGAAAACATATCTATTCCCCAGCAAGACGTAAAGGTCTGTCAGCACTGTGTGCAGGCAGCCATTTTGAGAAGTTAATTGGCTTCCCTTTTCTTTTGGAACCCGCAGGGAGGATGTACCTGAGCTACGCTGTTTTCTACAGATTTATAATCAGAGGCTTAAAAAGGCTCAGAAAGGTGAATTTTGAACAAAGGGAAAGTGTTTAACAATCTCGGCTCGTTTCTTTTGAAGACAAAGAAGGGTGTTATCAGAAGGAACTAGTTTCAGTTAAAGACTATATATGCCACTGTTGGATATCTGCAAGCAGGGCAGCGAAGATTTCATATCTAACGGTTATTTCTTTGATTTAGGGTGCAGAGGAGAGACGGAATAAAAATGAGGGAAAAAAGCAAGTTAAAAACAGAGAGACTGCTGGAGGTGGAAAGATTTCAGAGCACATCTCTCTGACATTATAATTGATGCAGCCCCAGTATATCGGCAGGACTAGAAAAAAAAGAACTTCTGGGAAATAATTTGTTTAAATTGGTATATAGTACTTTAAAGTGAAATATAGAATTCATGTTCTGTTGAGTTTTAATATACCCATGCCTTATTAACAAGATTTATGTTACCTTTCGTTCCAGACTGCCTGTGCCTGTGCCGGCGGTTACGTTTGGTTTGTGCTTGTGCTTTTGAAAGCCAACCGTGGTGGACCATCGTGCTGGGTTCTTTCTGGACGGTTCCTCTGGACCAACCGGGACTTCGCCTGGAACTAGGTCAGCCAGAGAGGGATCACTGCTGCGACGGACATGGAGAGGCATGTCTGTGGAGGGGAGGGTGGAGTACAAGGAAGGTGGAAAGAAAAGGTAAGAGAATGTCAAATATAGAGGGCACAGTTAGGATAATAGAGTTACAGCAACACAACCACTTGCTGTTTTATTCACATATTGGGTAGATCACTTTCCACTACAGTGTTCCAACTGTGGCACATGTCTGGGCCCACAGTACATTCTGGTAACCATAAGGCCCCTAAAGTACCTCAGCGACTACACTATACTGGATGTCCACTGAGACATGGGAAGTGGTGAATATAAATAGTTGTGTTACCATGTATGGTATATTGAACCCAAATGGAAACATTGTTGGCCTAGACATTAAGTCTGAGAGGTTTGCTTGGCTTGAGTCCTGCAATAGTGACATTAATATACTGCCTTATCATTTTAGCTGAAAAATGACTCAAACAGCTTTATAAAATGTAAATATGAGAGAAAAGTATATGAATAATTATCCAACCCCTTGCTCAGCCTGGCCATAAAAACAATTACAATCGTAATTAGAGCACCATTACTCATATGTCATGATCTGAATCTCAAGATAAGGGTCATTTTCACATACTGCACTTCTGAGTGGCACTGGTTCTGGACATTTTCCTGGGATTGAAACTAGGTCTCACTACCAAAATGACCCAAGCCATCAAGCATCCGAAAGAAAGTGCTCAGGAAACACTTGCCCAAACTACAACTACAACTTCTCACATTTAATCAAAGCTGCCAAAACAAGTAGAGGGAATGAAGTTACTCCACACTTCACACTCCTGCTAAAACATTCAGTGAGAAATCCTGTGTCTGTTACACCTTAAGTTTATCTGTGAGCTTGGATATGAATCATCTGGATTTTCCCAGAAGACCATATGGATTTGTTTATGACGTTCGAACAGCCTGCACGTTACACCCATAATTATGCAAATAGTTGGGTAACCACCTGTCATCCGTCGGCGGATCATGGCAGAGAGCATATGCCGGTGCTAAGCTTCCATCTGATACACCAAAGACATGTCTTAGTGGTGGAAGCGTCGCATTTTAATCATGGCTTACGCGTATTTAATACTGTGACAAGACGAGGGAGATTTTAATGCAATTGAAAGTGTTTCTTACAACTACAATTATAATTATGTGACTGAATCCCGATAAAAAGGGGAGATCAACATATGTTTGCCACTGCCTTTATACTCCAGACTTCAATATTTTGTTAAATATTGAAGTCTGGAGTAGTAAAACAATACTTTTTGGGAGAAATATCTCCACTGACCTATCAATTTATTTATTTTTTAAACAGCTAATACATTCTTCTTGGGTGAACAGTCTCTGGAATAGAGTTGGCCACACCACTTGCTGACTTGTTAATGACACAATAAATGTTTCTCTTTAAGATTTGAGGTGGTTTAAATATAGCAGGTCATTCAATTGAAACTGTGTGTTATAATTCCTTATTGTTGCCAGTTGTACTGCTTTGATAGTGTTTCAGGTTCACTTCGAAAACTCCTAGGATGGCTGAGACCATTGGAAAATACTTTTGGGTCACTGTATGTCCAATTCACCACAGCCTCCTCCTCCCACTACAGTAGGTGCAGGAGGATTGAATAAGCAAATGGCTATATGACATCTCAAAACTTCTAGGAACTTTTTAAGTAGTAAAAACTTTATTTCTCATGAAGGAGTCATTGCCGCAAGTGAAGTTACAGTACAGGTAGCTTTTCAAACCACACTTTCACAGTAGCTTCACAACCCTGTGTTAGAAGTTCGATCTTCTTTCTACCCAAACCACTCTGCTGACAAAGTCCATGGCAACCAAACTCACCAGCAGCTTGTAATATGTATTGTTTGTCTCTGTTACAAATGTTTATAATTTGCTTTGGCCGTTGTCTGAAGGTTTCATCAAAGGAGATTTGGAATTGAGTAAAGAAATCCCAGCAAGCAGCAAGACGGCCAGTCATTGTGCGTTTACTCTTAAATTGGGTTGAAGATTCAATAATAGTTTAATAAACTTTGGCCCCTCTGAGTAACGGCTGGTTCACGTCCAGTTCAGGGCTCTAAGGACGTTCGCCACAGACAACGGGGGTAATTAACGTCTAGTATTATCATACTGGACATAACACACACAGACACAGACACACACTAACTCTTAACTTATGTAATAGAGCTTTTCTTTGTGTGTGTGTTAAACAGAGAGTTACACTAAAACCTGCAATGGTGTGTTTCCCAGAATACCTCAAGGCTCAGCACTTACTGGACGTCTATATCTGGGTCTTTTGAAACCATGACAACATTGATCTTGCATTATGCAATGTGATTTTTTGTACCCATTGTTTGGGACTAACTATTGTATTCTCTAATTTAAAACCATGCTTGAACCAAACACCCACACTACCTGGCTGCATGAAATATGCCTATAATATATTATGTAATGTTATATTTAAAAGATAATAGATTATGCCTTTAGGTTTTCTAATTTCATCAGATCCTCTCATTGTTCATGTTTTCCATTTTCAATTCCAAAACTGTCACATTGAGATACGCATGAGTGACATGTATAAAAGATTGACTTTGTGTGACCTTCTTTTCACTTTGAGTGTATGCATAGACGTTACCTAATCATGTCTGGATATGTTTTGATACCACTGGCATTTTAACATTGACAAGAATAGCTTTTTCCCATTAGTGAGGTCTTATCTTTAATAAAATGCTGATCCATAACACGTACAAATCCTTACAGATTAACATATGATAAGAGGGCTGTGAAGGAGTATGTGCTTGTTTGTGTGTACTCTGTTAGAAGGTCACTATATGAAGATTCTCTCCCCTCCCGGCTCTCCCTGAACAATTTTCCTCTACTTAATTTGTGATGGGATTATCCCAGCAGTCCGAAGGGTTTGGTTGGTCCCACGTTTAATAACCAGCGCTGCCACTTCAGCCCGAGCCGGCCATCGATCCAGGCTGAAGATGGAGTGGGAGAGGGAGAGAGGGGGGGGGGGGTAATAAAACTAGGCCCTAATCCAGGCCCTGTAGTGAGGGATTATGGCCAGGGTGCAGGGTCATAGAGATGTACACACATTACAATTCACCACAGGGAGAGGTCAGACTCTCCAGGGGCTATTACCTCGTATTGCTTTGTCCTTTATTTATCTTTCACACTCACCTTGTTTGGAGGAGAAATATATTAGTTTCACAGAATTACCATGGATAAAAGCTCTGCTATATATTGACAGCACTTAAATCAATATCAAAGTCTTTTAATATTAGGAGAATATGAAATTCTAAATGCTGTAAGCTTACTCCAATTAAAGTGGACCTACGGTGTGTGCACAGCTACTGATTTGAACTTCTTAAATTGCCTCCAGCACAGTTTGAATGAATGGGAAGAAATACATGTTTAAAACGTGTAAGGGGACTTGCTTCAATTACAATAGTATGCCCACTTCACTGGCAGAAAGAACTGACATGAGCAATATAACAATATCAAAAAGGAATCAACTTCTTGTTCAGAACCAGGTTTAGAACAGAAACCAGGATTCAATAGAAGGAATTCCAGGATGTTTCACTGCTCATCCAGCAGCACTGAGGACCACACACTAGTGTCAACAACCACTGAGGATGATTTAAATACAGACCTGAAGGAAAATAGTTTCACACTCGTAGTCACAATGCAATAGATTATTTAATCATTTAGCAAGGGTTCGACATGACAGTCTTCTTAAGGGTATTGCACCCAATTCAATATCAAAACCAAGATATATTACATTATATATATAGATGTTCCAGATAAGGAATAAAAACAACATTCAAGATATCTTTTGTTTGTACAAATCCAAAGTAAACCTAAATAAAAGCAAACCCATTGGTGAGTTTGTCTAATTATGAGTAAAAAGGGTTTGTGTTGTTGCTCACTTTAAATAACGTGAATGTCAAACAAGTGTTTTGTCAGACAAAACATCAGGAAACGCCATCCTGTTCATGCAGGTCGCTTTTCAAGATCAGCACTCATACAGCGCTGTTAGCTTAGAGCCCTTTGACATTTTATTTTGTGTTGTTATAGTGTCTAGATGCTCTAGAAATGTTTTCCTTTGAGCTCATTTCAAGTGACATGCTTAACCTACATGTTTAACAGCCTGTTGTTAGAAGTAAAGAAGCCATTGGGATGGGTGGTACAACTTTACCAAAGTCCATGGAAATGTGTTCTGCCTTCTCAAGTTTTTATAGCTGGTTGCCTAAGATTAACTAGACAACAATAATGTCCGTAGTTTAAAGAATGGCGCATGGTGAGAACATGTCAAAAAACCTAGTCTTCACACAAACATGTCTGTAGTGGGCCATAAACAACATTAACCTGCTGTAGAGTTACATCAACCTCACTTCTCTTTCCCACTTTTCCTTCAAGTGGCTCTAATAAAGCCGCAATATCAACTTCCTACTCAGTGGTCAAAGAGATGGAGGTCAGCGCTAATGTATTGGCTGTGGAAGTTTCCAATCACGGATATGAGAGAGGGCCCTAACTATACAGTACCTGGAGAGAAAGAGTGGCTCTTCCCCCTGACTGGCTGCCAACTCAAGGTAATGGAGTTAATGCCTCAGCATACTGATAAGGTCGCAGAGAGGACAGACTGAGGAGGGACTTTGTATCTGTATGTGCGCTTGTTCTCTTGTACCTCAAATTACCTCACAGGGATAGAAACATTGTGAAAACCTTCCCGATCTCTACAAAGGACTCTTTTTTTCTATATAATTTGTATTCAGATCAAAAAGTGATTGATGTATCTTGGACATTATTTAGTTAAAGTACAAATCTGATGGTTATTTCATATTTCAACACAAGCTATGCTAGAAATAACTCCCGTTGTGTTCAAAAGCACAACATAATTCAAAGTTTAGAAGAAAGATCAGTGCAACAACACTTAATTTCCTATGTGCCTAAATATGGATTAACCCATTAATCAGAACATGAAAGGGGGGTGTCAGGAAGAAAAGGAACACTGATATATTAGTGCAAGACTACCGGAGTGAACATCACAGATTCTATAATGTTTCCAAGGTCGGGAATTTTCCCATACAGTAAGATGTGGGTGGGAGGTTACGGAATAAATAAAGCTGGGTCTTCACTAATATTAAATAAAAATAAGCGTATACAGTCAGTATATGAACACAATCAGCCGAGGAGTGAGGGCTGTCTTGTGAATGAACTGGGTATACTCTCTGGAGGCCCTCTGGCCCATTCGCAGAGTCCATGCTTTCACATTGAACTGATTTAAATATAAATGCCAAGCGACCATGGCTTCATGAAATGTCTAAAAGCTGTTTTTTTCCTGGGCTGCTTTGAATACTTTAAGCCTGGGCCAGTTCAATGTCTGAATAAATTATGGCACTGAGCCATTTTAACTCTCCTCTCCAACCGCTGACTACATATTGATGTCCCTTGTGTGCAGCAAAGGGGATTTCTACTGAATACACCCTGACCTGAATCATCCACGGGGGGACAGAAAGACAGTTCTGGGTAGTGGGAACCATGACTGTGGAGAAGGAGATGAAAAATGTAGAAGATTTAAATAGGCCGCTGGGCGAAACAGGGCGAAACAGGGTGGGAAACCCAACTTAGTGCTTCTGTGAAGTGTTCAGCAAACTGTAATCTGATGATGTAATGTCAGATAATGAGATAGGACAAACTTTGAAAAAACTTCAACTGTTGAGCTTTACCAAGAGCGGAAGATGATCGAATAGATGGATGGATGGGAAAGCACTTTAAAGCAAAAAGAGGCGCTTATGAAAACATAAACACTGTGTGTGTGTGTGTGTGTGTGTGTGTGTGTGTGTGTGTGTGTGTGTGTGTGTGTGTGTGTGTGTGTGTGTGTGTGTGTGTGTGTGTGTGTGTGTGTGTGTGTGTGTCTGTCTGTGTGTGTGTGTGTGTGTGTGTGTGTGTGTGTGTGTGTCCAATCATCACTACACTTGCATCAGCAAACCGTATTAAAATACTGAGAAAGCTTCATTTAAATGTCCCCAGGTTATATAATATCCAATCCTATGTTTGTTACCGGGGCAACGCGAAACTGTAGGTTACAAGGCAAAAGGATGCAAACTTGCCCAAAAGGACATACTCTGCACCTCTTTTGATGGTTGAAAGAACTAATGCATTTCTGTGCCAGAAAGGATTCCATGGATATCTTACGTTTCAAAATTAAATGTTTAAGACTTCGCAATTATAGTAATCTCATCAGTCTGCCGTTGCTTTATTTGGCATGAAGTGTCATATGAAGCTGAAATAACTCACTAAGGGATGTGTAGTGGTCCAAACAATAACATGCCTTATATGAACTGTAAATTGTGCATACATTGATGTTTGATTGGATTGCTTAACCATTAGGCACATAGACCTGCACCCACAAACTTGTATCCAGTTCCCTCCCCAATGACACGCTTCGTATGTCAATCATTTTAGTTCTGGTGTTGGGGATGATGTTCCTTCACAGTCCCCGAGTCAAACACTACAGCTGGAGAGTGCTGTATCCCCACAAGGTTGCTAAGTCAGCTGTCCTGTTTTCATTTTAAGACAGAAATAAAGAGAGACAGAGACTGATGCTTTGCTCTTCTCCTCACAAAAAGACAATACAGACTATTTACTGGAGAGAAAGAGGAGAGGATGTCAGACTTCCTCGGGTCCTCGGAGATGAGGCCTCCAGCAGCAGACACCTAGACACTTCAACAACAATAACACAAATGTGTGTCTATGTGCTTCTCTCAGACTGTTTCCCTAGACAATGAAGATTTCAGAGAGGAGGGGAGGAGTGGAGTTCACTCCCCAAATCAAAGCTGACTCATCTAGGTCGAGGCTCTGCTCATGCTGGGACTCCAGAGAGCAACACAGCAAGTGTTTTTATGTGTTTGCATATCCACTGTTATGAATGAGTACAAACACATGCACATGAGCATTATTACTCCTTTATATACACATAGCAGCCACATTACTACGCCACAAAACCATCTGAAATTAGTCCAGACTCATGGAGACTCCCCTCCACTCTCCGGGCCCCAGAGAGTTACTAATCAGCAAACCAAAGAACCCAGAGACGGCCCAGAAACGGGTCCAGAGCAGCACCTTCCATGTAAACACCATTTTGTGTGTTTTTCCATTAATGCCGGTCCGGAGGTACAGGCTCTCAGAGAAAAGAGGCCATAAATCTCACTCAGCCTGATATGTGTCCAAGTCGCTCATGATTAAAAACACCGCTTTGAAAATGTCATGAGCCAGCCAGGAGTGGTAAGCTAGAATCACTGCAAAAGCTAGCATGCTTGATACATTTTGGGATTCAGGATTAGACTATACAGCAAATGACAAATACCTGAGAATTGCTGAGATAAATAAAGAGTTCTTCCAGCCCTCTTCTCACCAAGGAAATGTCATTTCAGTGTGGAAGTACTTCAACATCAGGGGGTCTGTAAGGGCTGAAATGAAACCTGCCTCTCTCTGCTTTAAAAAGCAAAGAAGCCACACTGAACAATTTAACTGATATGGCATAGAGTGGTGCTTCTGAGTGTCCAATAGTTTTATGAATAATGTTGGCACCCAGAATAAATCATAAAAACAATTGGAGAGGAAATGCTGAACACAAATCTCCAACATGCTACAATACAAAACTGTGTATACAGTATTTATCTATAACTGTAAAATGCTTTCAGTACATATGAACTAGTGGTGAGTGTCTATACGCATGCATTACAGAGTACTTTAAATAGTTAGAGTTGCACTCTTATCAAATTGTCAGACTCATGCAATGGAAACATAACTACAGTAATGAAGAGACATTACTGCAAGTGAAACAGAGACTTACTGATAAGACTAGCAACTCCACACTTTGTACAATTAGATTGTTTTTCACATTGGGAACCTGCGTTTGCAGAGAAGCTGCACAATGACTTTGTGGCACGAGAGTTGCTTCCTCCACATTTAAATATGTCTGCATTGTCACCAATGTAATTGTCACAGGCAGCCAATGTGTGACCACAAACTGGAGGCTGATGAGTGAGTGAACACATTTGAGTTGCTGGCAGGTCAGACAGCATCTGATGCATGGAGCTCATTCCACCGCAGTTTCCAGACAGCACGTTCACAGAAACCATATCGCAAACATTTCAGCCACGAGAACAACTTCTTCTGATCAAAAACGGCCTCACTTTAGCAAAGATGACAGAAATGTAAACTTTCTCAAGACTCCCTAACTTTTTGCAGACTCTATTATGATTTATTTCTGAAAACATAAAGTTATTTGGTGTGTTAGATGAGAGGAGTGCTGCTTGAGGAGCGATAAGGGCACTTGTGTGAGGGCAGTGTTGTTCAATCGACAGAGACATCTCTGGTTAAAAAAAGCCTGCTTGGAGCATTGACTGGGCACATATGCTAATCTTAAAACAGCTCACACACTCATCTATTTCTGCTCAGATACACACACACACATAAACAGCATGTATGGGGTCAGAGTAGTTTATATGCAACAAGTCAAAGCATATCAGAGAGGCGTACTTTCCATAACACAGAGCAGAGCAACAAAGGCAAAAACATCAGAAAAGATCTTAGAAACTCCATGCAGCTCTGAAATATGTGAAGAACTTTTTTGTGGACTGTTTTACAAAAAATGAATCCAGGATGCTAGAAAACAGATGGTATTGTGATGTGCAGACTGTGTTTTGGATATGCATCGCTCTGATCAGTCACGGAGTATTATGAAAAGCACATGAGGTTTTCATAGAGACTCGAGACAGGGGACAATGAGACGGAAGCATGGGGTTTGAGAATCTAGCTTTTGATGTGAAGCGCCCTTCGCAGGAATAACACAGGAGGCATAGTGGGTAAGGAAACTTTTCCTTAGTCTCACCGATATTAAATAGTATTTTCCACAAAAAGTCACAGGGTGGCACAGCTTTCAAAGGTGCTATATGTAGTACTTTAACATGACAGTCAGTCCATGCTGCTTTTCACAGAGCATTATCTGGATTGTATGCTATCAAAAGGAGATTGCTTCACATGTTAAAAAAGGACAGGAGTGATGGTCTTTCAATGCAAGCATACGTTTCCAGAGTGTATTTCAGTTGTGGATGAAAGCAGTGAAAGGCCTTACCAAGGTCCAAATATTCAATTGTTCACAGTCATGGCACAACCTGACCCCAAAGTACGATGTATAAATGATGAAATGTCCAAGTAACTTTTCAGCACATTTTATAGCCCTTGATGTACTGAAGCCCTCTGCACTCATGAGCTGAAAAGTATGATTTTCTTTCGAAAAGTTTCTTCTTTTGTCAGGACAGGACACACATATTTCTATTTAAAAAAACTATTGAATATTGCATAAGGCTCTCTCAAATTCTACCGTCATGCTAAGAAAAAAGGTGTCTAACTTTTCCGTTTTATAACCGATATAATTTCTAGTCTTTGGCTTTTTTATTTATCTTGAACATCCAAACATAACATACAGGCCAAATACTTCAAATACGAAGTTCAAAGTGTCACACCCAAAGTGTAGGTGTATCTATTGTAAGCAGTATTCCTTGAGTGGGTAACATATTGCCAGGTAAACATTTTGAAGGAGAAATTATAACATATGTTGGCATTGAACTTTTTACTGAATATATTGATAGTGCCAGTTATAATGAGCATTACCTGGATCACTGTTTACTAGTCTATCATATACATATAAGTTAGTCTATTAGAAACAAAACCATGTCACAAACTTCAGTCACACAGTTTATAAATAATTACCATTATACGTTTTGTCCTTTCCATTGTGAATTTATATATACTTGCTGCTAATGTTGATTTTATTATTATGTTATTATTATTATTATTATAATTGTATTATGTCTGTCTTTTAAATATATGTGTTTAACGTGTGTAATGCTTGACAACACTGCTGCTGGGACAAAATAATTTCCCAATTTGGGGCAAAAAAGTATCTATAGTATCTATCTATCTATCTATCTATCTATCTATCTATCTATCTATCTATCAAAAAAAGTAAACTACTTCCTGACAGAATATCCTCTCTTCACACAAAGCCTTCTAAAAGAAGAGATTTATCTTATCCTTTACAGAATGTAAACTGCTAGCAAGATTGCAGCAGCGATAACAGTTTCAAGGAACTAGAGTTTTTCTGAATCAATAACTTTCCAGCCAGGTGCTGACAGCACACCCTGAAAACAGTCTCCATTTGAAGAGTGGATCATGTCATCACCTTGCCATAAAAAGAGGGGGCACAAAGATTTAAGCTGGTGACCCCCTGATCTGTAGTCAAATGCTCTGGCACTGAGCTGTACTTCCCGACACTATTCCCAAGCCTCACTAGGGGATATACTTTGAGTCCGTTGGTTGTGGTTGGGTTTGATCTCTGCTACTTGACTAAATTACACATGACAAAGACAATTTGGGGCAGCAGGCTTTAGGAAGTGGTCAGGAAATTCAACCCCTCCTGTCAAACTGCATCTGCTACAATAAGAAACCAAAAACCAAAGCAGCTCTAGGTTGTTTTTCTGCAGCTGTACATGGATAAGTTCTTGTAGTGTGTTCAAAATGAAAGAAGAGCTTCTTTATGAAAATCAATTAAGTGCTATTTGAAATACTAATGTGAGGACATGACAGACGAAAAAGCAAGACAGACTTCTCCTAAAGATCTGATTATTAGCCAGTGCAGTGGTGACTTTAGTCAGATTTTCTTTTTGTATTCATGTGTTTCTGCTGCTTCCTGCAGGGGGATACAAGCATCTCAACAAATATGAATGATTATAGGTTAAATCCAAACAAAAAATAAGTAGTAGCTTATATTCAGGCATTCCAGACCCAGAACCTCGGTCAAATACACCATGTGGTTTATAAACATTTGCATAGCTAGCATAAAGGAAGCCTGTCCAGTAGTCTCTGCACAATGTCAAATAAATTTGCCCGTAACGTTCAAATGGCTGACAGAAACCATTCCATGAGAAAAAACAATAAATCAAGCCGAGTATGCGAAAATGTTTTGCTTTGATCAAAGCTGTGATTGTGAGCCAAAGAAAGCACTCTGAAACTGATCATGCTTGCGGGAAGATGGGAATGTGGTAGGGAGTGTTCTGGGATTCTCACAGAGCTTTGAGGGTGATTGTATCTTGAGGATCCGATGGAAAACAGGAAGAAGGAGAGTAGGGGGATGAGAGACATTCTCATTCTCGAGTAGCTGTGGCAAAGATTATGCATGTTCATCTTCTACCCCTCTCTTGCATAAGCAAGCTTTTGTAAATCATTATATCAAATCTAAATGTATTGGTGTGTACTTTTAGTTTATCTATCACACCCATGGAGTGAGATCATTTGAAATGATAACAGTGTAAATTAACTTGTTTCAATTGTCTTTTTTAAGTTAATATTATGGTAATTGTAAAGTGTAATGTAGGCCATAGTTTTGTAGACTTGTATACATTTGTGAACACATCCCTGTTAGCCTGCATTAGGCGTGTGTGTAAGCCTACAGTATGTGTGTTTCCAGCCACATGTGGCTGCCCGCATGTGGCTGCACATGCCCCTGAGTGCTTCTCTCACATGTGCTTTGAAGCAGACAAACTTCACAGGTGACCTCCCAGTGGAAGACAATGAAACAGATGGGTGCAGGAGCGAGAGATGGTGGGGGCTTCCTACAAAGGGACTAATGAACAGGGTGGAGGAGTCGAGGGGTTGTTTTCAGGTCCACTGGGATGAAGAGTCTGGACACAAAGAGATGCTAAACACTCCCAACGCTTTGAGGACTTATCGTTGTGAGACCAGGAGGCATTGCCCTTGGCCAATTTGACCCTCTTTTGACATGTCATACGCAATGTAAAAGAAGCACAGAGGTGCTCACCGACTAATGAGAGACATAAATTAAAGTTTAAAACTATTTCAGCTTTAGTCTCTGTACATGTATAGGTATAGTATAGAGGTATAATCATTTTAAATGACTGCAAGTTCTAATATGGTTTATTAAACTGTTGTTCTTATTTTGTCACTTAGCAACAAAAGTGCAGTGTGACATTTTTTCACAATGTCAGAAAACAGAACTGTGGGCATCTGCACGGACAAAAAACAAGATGAAGAAAGGTTGGATCACTGTCAATTCTGCAATCAAATCTCCTGCTAACACCTCCAGTCTCTGCAAAGTTTCATCCCCAAGATTATCACTAAAAGCAGTGCCATCGTGAACAGGATTTATGTCAACTCTATAAATATGTTGGCATGTACATACTAGTGGATAAACAAGCTGTACATTAAGAGTTCTCTGAGAAAAACAGGAGTGGAAGAGAATGCCGTATCTCAAACGGTGACAGGCAGACACATCATTCCTGATAAATGTCCCTCTGCTGAGTGTCTGAGATGACACCAGAGTCAGTGCAAACAAACAAGGGCTCTTTTCCCATGCTCCCTGTCATGGGGTTACAGCCAACCACCATTTGAGTCGATTTCTGCATGTCAGGAAGTGCAAATGACTTTGTTTTCCAATCAAGACTTCCCTGCTCCTGTGTTGCTTTAAGTGTGACACGAGAGACCTGCAGAACAGATCTCAGCCCAGCTCAGGAAGTAATAAAGCAGTCATAAAACTCACATACACACCATCTCTTTCACACACAAACACACACGCCAACACACACACACACACACACACACACACCGGCTCCACATGATTCAGCTGTCTAGCTATGGCTTTATTGGGATCCTGGCAGAAGTAATAATAGGAATAGTACTGGTAGCACATTCCCAGCGGTGCTGAGTGGAGACTTTTACCACTCCAAGCACTTCACACCTCATTACCAAAACACTGTCTTCGCCGTTTAACAGTACCAGCCGTTGCAATAATTAGCTATAATAAGCCCTGGATGTTATTATGATAGCATGAGTGTTTTTATGACTTATATTGCCAGTGACTTTGAACTGAACCCCCACTCCACATCAGTTTAAAGACCCACCCTGGGCACTCCCTCTCTCTCCCGCTACAATACGTGAGTATGATTAAGAGTTGACATAACTAATAGCCTCTCCACTAACTCAGGTAGAGGAAGGCAGTTCAGAGTCTCATGAGGGCCAGTGGGTTTAAAAGTGCTTTCAGCTTTGCTAAATATGAGCTTGCTATCCCAACATCTTCACTGCTGAGTGTATGCTCAACACTGAAGCTACTTTGAGAGGTGTGATGCACAGTTGAAGTGGTTGTGGATCATTGTGGAGTTGAGAGTTGAGAGCTCAGTAGATCTATTGACATGTTTCAACAGCGTGTTATGGCTGTGACTGGACTCGACAGACTTTCGGTACCAGCCCCCCGCATTGTAGCCTTGGTGATCAGCTTTTTCACTGTACTGAAATTGCCATGTGAAAGGGAAACTTGCTGAACCCTTTAATTGACAATAAAACCGAAGAACCTGTCCATTTCCTCATTTGTAGGCCATGGTGTAAGCTCAGCTGGCTCCAAAAAAGCTTTAACAAAAGCAGTACAGGGGACAACTTGGGCCTCATTTACTGTACTGCACATTAAGGCTTCAATTGTTGTATCAACGTGATGACTTTTCCCAATATTCCAAGAACTTTAGGGGTAAGACAGAAAAGAGATGGATTGAGCTGATGTCAGATGGGTTCACCATCAGACAGAACCAATCAGCAGATGCACACTGCCAACGTTATCAACTGTGCAAGTCTTCAGATATCGAAGCCCTTAGATCACACAGCATCACCTGCTCACTGCTGAAGTGAGAGATTGAAGAGGTAGTTCAGTACCAGAGAGAGTTATAGAGAGAGGGCAGATGAGAATGATAAGTATCAGTGCCTCCTATCAGACTTAGCTGCATGTGCTTTCAAACCTAAACTTGGTAGTTTATCTATAATTGACAATCACTGCCTTTGGAAGTCACCCAAACCCATGGGAAAGCCCGGGAGGGAAAGGGCAGTCCACTTTTCATGCCTTAAATCTAAGATTAAGAGCTTTTTTTTTAAAGCCAAAGGAATACTCATGTACAATATCACAGACATTAATTATTGTACTTACAAGAACGAATGTCTTAATTGAGCAGCTTTGTGTATTTCAAATGTTTGGTGAGGCAGTCTTGCAAACTAACATGCAGGTACAATGTACAGTTATGTTGTGTGCTGTGATTGCGTCACTGTGCCTCTCCTCTCCTGTAGTGACTTTTATATGGCCTTGGCTGGCTCCTCAGTGGCAGACCACTAAGCCAAATTGATTAGATGAAGGCTCTCCTCTTCGAAGGTGTCCACACTCTCCCCCCCACAGGCAATCTCTCTAATGGCCCGCCAGCAACCCTGTCACCAAAGGCTTCAAGGACCAGCAGCGAATCAGGGACTGCAGGACCAGGTCAGTGGAGGAATGGACTACTCATCACTGTTTTATTTTGTTTGTTTTAGGTAAAGGTGAGCATCCCTGGGTATTTCAATGTGAAAGTAGTCATAGAGAAACTCTTTAAATAACAAGTTGTATGTAGATAGTCACGTTTGATTGGTTCATCAGCGGGGGGTCAATCATGTAAGTATCATTGCAATCACTCTGTTAAGGGTTATAAAGCCACTCCACATCAATGTCAGTGTGTTTTTAACCTCTGTCAATAGCACTTGAGCTTCTCCCATGTTCTGATTGTGTACACTGTGCAATTGCGATTGAGCGGATAAAAACCTAAAAATAACCCCCAACAGGGAAAGACTAATCAAATAAAAGTAGTCATCTATGAAAGTCAAGTTCAAAGAAGACACACCAATGCCAGAGTGAAGGCCAAAAACTGTGTTTCTGTGAACTGTTCTTTGGGAATATATTTGGGGTTTTCCACATGATGTCATCAAAAGCTCTACTTTTAGCTATACTTACTAAATCCAATCTACTTCACACCACAATTGCCATCTGCTTTAAGGTATTTCTGCACTTTGCATGAAAACAACCAAGTTCATCACTCTACTGTATCAGTCCGTCTGAAATGGTGCACTACTTATCCCCATTTTTCAAAAGTACCAAACAATGTGGCAAGGGTTAAGGTTAGGCAACTATCTTTGTGAGTTGTGACCCAGTACTCTGTACATTTCTTATATCAATTACCACATAAACGCCAGAGATCAGTTTCATTTGTTTCTCTCTGTTAGTCTCAATGTGGGAGACTTACTAGTGGACACTATTATGGACATCAAGTCATTTCAGCCGTAAATAGGTATTAAAACGTTTTGTTTCTGTCACCCACAGGCCTGTGTCCATATTTGAGAGACTTTAAGAAACACAATCTGAATGCCAGTAATACAAAGCCAAGGCTGGGTCAAATTGTAGGACCCCTATAAAACTATTTGAGCAACAAAGAGCAGTACTGTACATTCAATTTTAAAGCTGCAAACATCATTAAGAGCCATTGTTCATTTAAAGTTTCAGAACATTTCTCTGACTTGAAAGATTAGAATTTAGTTGTGAGTAGAGGCAGAGGCAGCTCAGGCGTCCGTATAATTACGGGGAAATTACATTCATTATAGTAATTTACATCTCATCTCCAATCCAATTATTAGCAGTTTGACCTGCACGGCACATGTTAGCATGGAAATCTAAAATGGGCTCCCAAGACGGAGGTAAAGGAGGGGTGGAGCACAGGAAGAAAGCGATAGGGTGAATTTGGGACTTTGGGAGTTGTAGGAGGGGAAAAAACAATCAATATGGCTCTAAAAGATGATGATTTTAAATAGGCATAATTATCTGCCTCAGAGCACAGCTGCCAAGGGCGCCGCTGCAACACTTTGATGTCTGATATGCAATATTGCTGCCAGTAATTTGCTCATCTGCATCTCTGGAGGGACTGTGGCCTGTCTGTCTTGTTCATCTGCCTGATAATGTGTTGCCAGTCAGTCTGTCGGTCTGTCCGGCTGTCTCTCCATCTTTAAAACTGTTATTCACTACACACGTATACATCTTCTCATGAACATTTTGAGAGGAGTGGAACTAGGAACTTTTAAGTGGGAAAGAGTTCTCCAAAGAACAAACATATCCAGTAAACAATGCAATCCCTCTTGTATCTTGTTCATAATACCGCACTTATGTAAACTACCACAAAACAAAACAGATTGTTGGCCCTACCTGCATGACTGCTTGATCAGCTGTAGGTCTGAGCTCTCTTTCCTAACAATCTTCTTCACTGTTATTTTCTCTGAAATTGCTATGGACATCACTGTGAGAGACGCAGTGCGTAGGAAGCAATCAGTTCTTCTGTTTTGCTGCAATCTCGTCATTATATTTCTTGAATGCAAGACCTACAATTTGCAGGGCATGTTAGGTAGAGGCTTGAATTGTGTGTTTGTGTGGGTGGGTAAGGCAGTGTTTTCATAAGCTCTCTATAAACGTATTTGCTTGAATAATGATGTGATCAATTACTAAAATAAAGATGTTGGCTTCGTCCCTTACATGCTACATAACCAAAAATAACCAAATGTAGTCATCTCTCCAGTTAATTATTTGTTGCCGTTTCTGTATAAATGAACTTTCTGCTAAGCCCTGCGGTTTCATTGCAAGTTGTGAACTTACATATCTACTCTAAATGGGTTCAATTGAACATATGCTGACTTTGTACAAGAAGCTGGCACAGTTAAGTCCCTTTGAAATATGTTCTGATTGATTTGGATTTTGGTGTTCTGACACATTTTAGGGTTGCACTGCATGTGTGAAAGGGACTTTAGAAATGATTCAGCTATGCTACATCTTTGTCTGTGTGAGCGATGAAAGACACTTGCATATCTCCCAGGAAACCAAGTCAATGCTTCAAATTTAGGTTTTTTTTGAAGCCAGTAGACAGCAGATCAGATAGCTTCAAACCAAACTGTCTCACACTGAGCTACTGGTTGACTTTCAGAGTGCCCCATTGTCATGAACAATTTCCATAAATCTCCACAGTCTAACAGGCAGGTTGAGAGAAGCACAGGGTGTGTGTTGAGGAGCTGTCATCCTCCATCAACACCTACAGTAAGCAAGTGTGTGTGTGTGTGTGTGTGTGTGTGTGTGTGTGTGTGTGTGTGTGTGTGTGTGTGTGTGTGTGTGTGTGTGTGTGTGTGTGTGTGTGTGTGTGTGTGTGTGTGTGTGAATTCCGTATGAGACTCCTGGTTTGAATGTCTTAGATGTCCTTTGAAGTTTAAGACAGCTCTGCATCAGCTCAATGGTTCCACTTCATGGGACGTGAGTATGTGGACATGAGCAACATCTGAGTCACTGACTTGTGTGCCATTTTGTGTGTTTGTGTGTGTGTGTGTGTGTGTGTGTGTATGTGTATGTGTATGTGTATGTGTATGTGTATGTGTATGTGTATGTGTATGTGTATGTGTATGTGTATGTGTATGTGTGTGTGTGTGTGTGTGTGTGTGTGTGTGTGTGTGTGTGTGTGCGTGTGCGTGTGCGTGTGCGTGTGCGCGTGAGTGAATGTCCACCTTGCTCTGGCATGTGTGCTTTTGCTCATGCATGACTGAGTACCCAAAGGTGTCTCAATTCCTTCCGTTGTGTCGGCCTCTACCTGTCTATCCAAATGAGTACACTGCCATTCCACGGACACACTGCCCAGTTTTGACAGACACTTGACTCCACACAATACCTGAAGCATGTCAAGTAAAAATGACGTTTGCCAGTGCTGTAAAGTTGACTTTGTTTTATTTTAGTGCTGCTCTCAGGTCCCCAAGTCCAATTACAAGCAAGGCAAAGCTCACAAACAAAAGTCCCATGACTCACATACATTGGTTTTGGTTACATGTAATCTCTCTGTCTCAATAATATAACTTTACCCAACTTTAATCAAATGTTATGTTTAGATTTAGCCTCTCCCAAGTTTCATAAACTTGTCACTTAACTTTTCAGCTTTCCATTTTGAATTCCTGCTGGTGGCATACATTACTTATTACCTCGCTCATTTTTGATTAATTTGGGTTTTTGATATTTACAATTGTACCAGCTTATAGAGCTAAGTTATTATTCTTGTGCTCTGTACCATTCACATGTACGTGATATTAATATTTTTATGGGACTTACTGGATCGCAGAGCGGACGGGGTGACCTCGATCTCACTAGTGGTTTGGTAGGGCTGAAAGGCAGACGCCGAACTCATGCCACTGACGAAGGGTTCGGGACTCTGCGTACCGGTGGAGCTGGCACTGGTACCATCCCCTCCATTGTGAGGATCCTGCTCTTCATATACTGCTACCAGCTGGACAAAGAGGAAAAAACATGTTTGTGAATATTTAAATAGAGACACAGAAATGTTATCAGTCTTCATTAGCAGTAAATATTACATGAGGTATGTGTCCATACATGAATGGGTGCACATGCACTGTACATGAGTGTTTGTAGGTTTTGCAGTTTTGCAATTTCACATTCAGGCAACCAGCCCCAGCCCAAATCACTCTATCATGTTGTAAGTCATGTAGCAACTCTCTCTTTCTCTAAAGTCTAATCTTGCAGCATCTGCAGTCATGTAGCACTGTGTGTTCCGGATTGCCAGGTTTGGCTCCCAAAGCGAGCAGCTGCTCCATTCCGACAAAGGTGATACGTTGCCACGTTTCACCGGGCCAGATATGGAGAACTCCCCACAGCATCCCGTAATTAACAGAGTCTAACACACACGGCTCATCCACACAGCCAACTCCCCCACTTAACAAGAGAGCAAGGGAGAGACGGCAGCTTGGATTAGGGTTGTGTGAGAAACAGTAGACTCTTTTTCAGTGGGATAAAGAAAATTAGATCGGACATTGCTGATTGACTACATGTGAGTCAAGGCTTATTCTTATGCTCCTCGACTGTGCCATACAGAGAGAAAGGGGGTGAGGGGGGGGGAGCAATGAAACCACAAAACCTAGAGTGCCAAGTGGTTTTCATTGCCAGCACAACCTGTTACTAAACCTCTCACAAGAAGATTAACCTCTTATTCCATGCAGACAGAGCGATCATTCAGCAGCAGCCTGTTACACAACATGCTACACAGAACAATAGTATGTATAATACAGACTTGAGATGGGTTCCTTTTTATGTCTTTGTGCTACCTGCAAATCTGTGTAATGAAAGGCCATGGATGTGGAGAGAGAAACCAACAAAGAAAGCATTAGTCGCCGCTGGGAGCAAACAGCTTTCGTATATCCCGCATCGTATTTGTCTGAAGATAAAAATAGCACAAGTGTTTTTCCATGTATTTGCTGTTTTTCATCACCCAGACGCAGGGAAATCTGCATACAAACAAGTTTAGAAGCCCCTGCTCCTCGATTTGATTTAATTTATATGCAGAGGATGATGCGTACAGTGTGTATGTGTTGGTGTAGAAGCGTCTGAATTTATGCCTTTCTGTGAGGATGCCCATGTGGTTTACTGATGCCGTAATTCACAGCAACATCTCTCATGCTGGCTTTGCACAATTAAAGCAAACATTTTTCTTAAGGATGTTTCCTGGGATCTTAGTGTCGTCTCCGAGAAGTACTTTATCAGTAAAGGCTTTCTTCCATTTCACTCTAATCCTGTTCCATTCCGAACTTGAAATGACATTCCTCAGGTTGTAAGGGTTTGTCGCAAATGTGCTCAGTGCACCAGAGAGGCAATCAGAGAGAAAAGAGATCTGGTGCTACAAAACGAGAAGGCCTTAATATTAGAAATCAGACAGTTGAGGAGGTTATTTGCTGAAGGTTTGCTTGTTGGCAAATGTATACATTCACATCTTAAGGCATTAAAGACACTTTGATGTATACTTATATTGGGTAATCTGTCTTATTACCATCTTATATTTTGATATCTAACAAGATGTTAAAACTAATTCCAGGAGGTGAAGAGTTTGTGTATGCGTTTGAAGGATGAAATAATGTTTTCGCTGGGAAATGTTGTGATAAGGATTAAAGGAACAGCTATTTGAAGATGAGGAGGCGGCTGTGAACACAGACGAGAGTGAAGGGTTGTCCCCAGAGGTATTTACGCTACCCGAATGCATGTGCCAGCCAATGAATCATTAGTGACAAAGTAATCAGGCCTCCCATTCATATGTTGCTGGGAGTATTTAGCAACCTGACAAGCCCCCTGCCTGCCAGCTGCCCATTTAGAGGAGTAGTGAATACTGTTGTTGGTGTCGCGGCGAAGTGTGATTCATTTTTAAATACATTCAAAATCCCTCTAATTAGGTCCACTTCGCTATGCCTTGGATCCTTTCACCAGACTCTCCAGAGTACTCTGTTGGTATCTGACATGTACAGCTAAACTCATTCACACACCCTCTATTTCATAATCAAAGGGGTCTGCATTTATCCCGCATCCAATATTTATGTGCTCTTGAAAGGGCTTGGTTGTCCCCTAAATCCAGGGAGAGAGATGAAAAAGTTCCCACTTTTCGAAAGCTGATTTCACCTTTTAGGTCGTACTGCATCATTTTGTGTCTGTTCTTGATCTGTTCGCCTAACGTTTACCTGACATGCGGGTTCAATGAATCCCTAATGAAAGCCTTCAACAAAATAGTATGGTAACATTTAATTTAAAAAGTTTTGCATGCTAATTTGAACTATTATCTAGAGAGATATGGGCAGCAGGCACCGTGTTGCCATAATCCAATCATTTTTAAATCAAATCTTTAGCACTGATGCATATCATATTAGTATGAGTCAACCATGAGTATAATTCGGCAACTATATTTTAAAAGTTTCTGCGTTTTTGGATTCCGAACAAGTTTCTGCTTATCTACCAAGTCCAGTTAGGACACTGATCTCCAGCACTGCTTGTAGCCGGTTATTTGTGTTGTGCCCAAAACATACAGACAGGGATGGAAGAGGAAGTTGGAAAGAACATAAACATTGTGTCTTACTTATGATCAATACACTTCTGCAGACTATCGACGGTACTTTATGGTCTGCCAGATTTTGAGAAGTATGCCATACAGCCTTCTTCATTCTCGTTCTATCGTCTTCATGTCCTCTTTACTGTGGAGAAGGGGGCTTGGCCGGAGAGAAAACTGATGCAATTGTTGCTGTTGACAGGACAGAGCTCAAGCTGCAATGCCACGAAAACCATTTCACAAACGCTTTCTGGGAATTGGTCACAGTCACTTTAGAACTGAGATGATTTTATGTTTAAACATTCTTATGCTCAGACTCTCTCCCCCCCCCCCCCCCCCGGGCTACTGTGCAGCGGGTGTCGGGTAGCATTCAGAAGTTTTGCAAAAAGAGGAAAAAGTTTTAGCAAAGTAAAAATGGGAACGGCATGTCTAATTGTCAAGTGGCGTAACGGCTGACGCTCAGGAGTCCAAGCAGAGGGAGAGGAGGGGAGTGAAGAGAATTTAAAAAAGAACCCCCAATAACACGATGCTACAACCTAGAAAAAAACACATCTTATCCAAAGGTAGGAAAAGAGGAATGAGAGAAAGTAAAAGACAAGATGTAAGACGAAGAAATGTTCCAGTTTGCAGTCTCCGGATAAACTCTGGAGCCATTTGAAAAACCTATTTAGCTTCTGCCTGCTTGAGTTGAGAGAAGCAAGAAAAAGAGGAAAAGTGACTGAGTCTTATTTCATGGGCCTTTTTCTCCTTCCAGCAGGGAGCTACAACATCGCTGCTGCCTTAAGCCCCTGGTGCAAGGCTGACACTCATCCACTCTCAGCCGGTTCCACTGACTGTCACAGCAGCTGCCAATCAACCGCTATCTACCTGAAGCCTGAGGGCTGCAGGAGCAGAGGATGGAGAGAGATGATGATGAAGGCCTGAGACGAGGTGGAGGAGAGGAAGAGAAGCAAAAGGAAAAGAGAAAGTCAGATGAGGTCGGGCATTCTCTGCAGCCTAGGTAAAGGCTGTATTTGGGATTCAGCATTTCCATATCTGTAACGGAGAGAGCAGGGAGACAGGGCACCGAAAAAGGGAATCTCAGGGATGCCTTTCATGTCGGCCTCCTTTGATCTCCTCCCGGCTTTTGGCAGCAAGAGTGGAGTAGAAAAGGAGACGGAGAGGAAGCAGCTGAGGAGGGGATGAGGAGCTGTTTTGACAACCTCTCCCGTCTCTTTCTGTCTCCTACAATCCCCCCCCCCCCTCCACCTCCAGAACCTCTGATCTGTCAGGAAGCGCGGGCATTAGGATTGGCACCCGTACAAACAGCCGTCCCAGGCGTACAGCGAGAAACGTTCAAAAGACACAAGACAACAGAGGATATTAGCAGTCACGGGGCAATGCTGGCAGTGCCACCAGAGACGTGTAATACCTGCCCCGCGATGCTCTGACGCTAATCCATATCTGCCAAAACAGCTTTTTCACAGCTGAGTGGAAGGGACGGCTGACATGAGTCAACCCGCGGGAAACCTGTCCGCTCAATCCACACCTTTAATTAAAAAGAGCACATCCAAAGGCGCGCCAGGCTACGTCCTGCTCTGAATATTTATGGCCGCACAAAAGTTATCCCTTTGAGGCAAGATTTGAATGTTCATTCAAAGTCACGCCTTTTTTCTTCTCCCTTTCAATCCAAAAACTAAAATTCGGTATACTTGTATTTGTGTGTGAGAAGGACTAAGGCTTTGTGCTGTTATATTTGTTTAAAAGAAGGAATGAATAATACTTTGTAGTTGTGTTAAGTAAAGCACTGCCTTGGGTAACTTTGGTATAGTCTCTGCTAGAACACACACATACCCTTACACACACACAAACAACGTATATTTCACCTCCCATCCCTACCATTTATCATCATTTTGTTGCAAGGGCACCAGGGGCGCACAGTTATTACAGGTACAGTAGTGTACTGTAAAAGCCACTCCACCAAATATTCCATGAACTCTAAACTTGTTGAGTAATAGCCATGAGCTACTATCCCTCATCCTCACACCACCCATCTGTCCATCCATCCATCCATTCATCCCCCCCTTCGATACTCACCATATATCATGTCATGGAACCTTTAAGCATCCGTCAAAGAGTGAGATTTTGGATCGCTTTGCAAACAGATCCACATTACAGCCTTGATATGATACATTCTTCACTGTAATGACAGTGCATTCTCTTTTCATTTCTCTCTAATAGAATGTGACCTTTACTTGTAACTCTTTTATGACCTTAGGCAACATCACAATGGAGAGAACTTCTCCCTAGAGTTATCACAGAGTTTTGAATATTTCATCCCTTCCTCCCGTCCATTATTTCTCACACACTCTGAGTCGAGCAAAGCAACAAAGTGCTTAGTCTTGTATTTTTCCTGCTCATTAAGACCATCAAATATTCAGAGAATAGGTCTTGAGCACTCTGGCCTGCCATAGCGTTCCAAATAACCCTCACATGGCACCCCGCAGCGCCTCAGAAACATATGCATATTTCAGGTGCTGTCACATGGGGTTGATGCAAGGGAAGAGCGCCCTGAAGGCGTGTGAATGCAAGACCTGGGATGATGACACACACTGCAAAGCAAATGTAATGCGTAAAGATGCTGCGACACATGGAACACATCCTCCCGTTTATAGCAGTGACGGTGTGCTAGCAGTAGGGCAGTGGGGGTAGTTGATACGCCGTAGAGCAGGAAGATGACAGGCTTAAAGAAGTATAATCCCCAAACAAGCAAACGCAAGTCCTGAGATTGGTTTACGCAGCTGTTCTCGCTAGAATATTAAGTCATCATTTCTTTCAATTTTTAGAAGCAAAGCAGCTCACAAGGTAGATTTACTGCTGAAAGAAGAGTAAAAAACAAGGTGGAAGAGGTGTTAAAAAAGAATGGGCGAAGAGACAGTGAGAAAATATACGGAGCAAGCAAAGTTAACCAGATTAGAGACTCATCCCTTTCAAATCCACTCGGCCAAGTTCTCGTCCCTGCCTTTGAAGTTTTCCTCCTGTGTTGGGGAAATGAATTCACACACATTAGGGCGCCCTGTGTGAGAGCTACCTACGCAGTGCTGACAGAAGGGGAAAAATCCTACTACGCCCGCGCAACGTTCTGCCTTGTATATTAATACCTTCTAACCCGTGGTCATATATTCGTGGTCAATTCATCTCTATTCAGCCCTGGGAAATAAATAAGACTTTCTAAAGGCACATAAAAGACCGTGGCTGTCTGCAACTTTAGAGTGAAAAGAGAGGGGGAGAGGATGGAGCAGGAGAGGGGAAAATGATGACATATTCATGAGAGCAATTAGGGTGGGTGTCCATAACAAAGCAAGAAACATGATGAGCATCTTATGACCTCGATGGGCTAAATTAGTATCAATCACCTGACACTAATTAACACCACGCAGACACGTAAAATAATGCTGACCTAATCTTGTTCCATCAACACGTCTACATTTTTATCAGTAATCATAATAATTAACCTATTCCATTAAAGGGCTGCAGAAATGTTTTCATTTCATTTCAGTTGTTCTACTTTGAACCCCAACTCACAATAATGTTGGTCAAATATGTGTCAGTTGTTTTGCTTTTTCGTTGCTTTGGAGGATGTTGTTCTTTGAGGTTGAAAGCATAGGCTGTATAGAAAATAGTTTGTGTAGTCTAGTCATTTGTTTACGATCTATTGATTTTCATGCAACGCTATATTCAGGTTGCTGGTCCAATGGATGCAATGAACCTACCTGCTCCCCCAGTATTCATTCTATTCACCCCCAACCAATCTAATAATGCCATTCCTCCCTGCCCTGATTCACATGCAAAACAACAGCCAGGCAGTCTCTGGGCCGCACTCGGAAACACATACACACACAGATATGACTATGTGAGCCCACGCACCCATCCATGCACTCTTAAACTGTATAGATACGCACAAAGGCACAAAAAGTCACAGTTTGTGTATTAGTATTCCTCTCCCAAAGCGATGGCATTAGAAAAACCCATATTCTAACAGTGCCTTTCAGAGGGAAATGCCCTTCAATCTTTCATTGGTTATGCACAAAGCCAGGAGAGAGTAATTAAAAACTCCACATCCAGGGACCTCGGCACAGAGAGAGAGAGGGCCGAATGAAAAAAGAGAAAGCTTCAAACATTTCAGGCCTCCCTGGTGGAAAGAGATGGAGGGAATGAGGAGCAGAAAGTGGAGCGGAGCAGACAGAGAGGGAGGGCCGTATCCTTGACAAGGCCATGTAGTCCGCGCAGATCAAAATTAGGTATTTTATACTTTAACAAGGCAATACTTTCATTTCCTTTTGCATGTTATGTTGCATTCCTGAAGAATCAGCATTGGAGGATTGAGATGAGTCTGCCAAACAACACTCTGCACTCGTATCTCCAATTCCAGCATACAATTCAACATTTAGACACAGTGTATATCAAAACACTGTGCAAATATGATACCAGGGATTAAGATATTCTTTCTGGCTTTGAGGTGCAGATATTGTTGCCAAATGACAAGGTGGTGGTCTCCCTCCAGGGTGGCCTTTACCCTATCACCCGTGATAGCCCCAGGTTAGCTGCATGATAGCCCGAGGCCATGGACAACAACAGAGGCTCGATGGCTGCACAGACTTCAAAACAAATACTTCAATGCACTGACTGAAAGGAATACCTGATTTATAATAATGTCTTGCTGTGCATTTCAATTGTAAAACAATAATGACATTTGAGGGAACACTTTGCAACTATTTTACCCTAAAATAAAAGCTTAAAATCATGTTGATGCTTCATTAAATGGGAGTTGTTTCATGTCTTTTGTGGCTCAGAATCAGCTTTTTCAAAGTCTGAGAAAATAGCCATGAGGATGTCTAGGAACTACAGGTTTAAAACAGAAATTCTGAATTTCAATGTGGGTGCTCAGAGTTAAAAGAATGTGGGCATCTACTTGTCATTATGGGAAATACTTCTCTGATGTGTCACTCAAATATATGCCTAACAATTTAACTCCAGGTACATTTCTAATAGTAAAGAAGAAAAGGGTGTAATGAACTAAAATAAATCTTTGTACTTAAGAAGTGTATATACCTACACCCAATCCAGCAGTAAATTACAAGCAGGCACAGACTGAGGTGAAAGGGGTGCTAGAACACCTGATGTCAATCAGCCAAAAAGCACATCAGCAAACCATGAGTAAGTTATCAAATTGCAATGTACTGAGTCAGTCAGTCAGGCAACTCAATATACAACCAATGAGTCTATGTATTAGCTAGTACATCAGCCACTGGATTAACACTCTGCCAATAAAATGCTCTGCCAGACAGCCAGTAAGCCAACCAGTGTCCAAGCCATACAGTCAGCCAACAAGAAGATGGCCAAGTGGAGCTAAACACCCCACTGTTGGCACTGAACTGACACACACACACACACACACACACACACACACACACCCACACACACACACACACACACACACACACACCACACACACACACACACACTACACACACACACACACACACACACACACACACACACACACACACACACACACACACACACACACACACACACACACACACACACCACACACACACACCACACACACACACACACACACACACACACCACACACACACACACACACACACACACACACACCACACACACACACACACAACACACACACACACACCCACACACACACACACACACACACACACACAACTAGCCAGTGGGGACAGCACTGTCATTATCTGCCATCTGCAGGCCTGAGTGGCCTTAGCCTGTAGGGAGAGGAAATGAAGAGGAGGGAAGAGAAGCAGGGAGAGAGGATGCTTGTCCTTGTGTGTATGTAGGTTTGGGGGGGGGGCAGCAACTATGTGAGAAGTGACACGCTCTCACTAACACACCAAAATGCTCAAGAAGACAACAAAGCAGTAGCTTTGTGCCCAAAAAGGATGAAAAAGGACATGTTTTTCTTTGTGAGAGAAAAGTGAAACCATTGTGTTAACAGTGTGCTCAAAAAGGACAACCTGACAGACGACATACAATTACAAGTGTGTGTCTGCGTGTAAAATGTGTGGATGCTTCCAAGCACATAACTCATTCCACAGATGTTGCTGTTAATCACGACCCTCTAACAGTTGCTATGTGTTGATATATTTACTAAAGCGGCCTATTTGAGGTGTGAGTGGTTCGTCTGTGTTAAAGAAAAGTCACGCCTCTGATCTGAGCATGTACTGTACAAGGGCGGATTGTTAGTCTGAAATTCAACAATGTAGTTTTAGACTTTATAACAAGGACACAAGCTACTGATATATTGAGTGTGTTTTCCTGCTGCTTCTTCCTCTCCATGCTGTTCATGAGGCTGCCATGGGTTGAAGCCAAGCACATCACTACACAGAGCTCTGCACCTACAGTATATGGCAGTCAAGTTTTTATTTTGTGTGTTGCAGTCGTTTTCATGTAGAGTAGGACTTTATTTTGAAGTCTAAAAGAAGTCAGTCATGACAAGCTGCAGTGATAGAGGGATGGTGAGTGTCGAGTTCCTGCAGTTGGCCTTTCTTTATATGAGTGTGTCATAGGTGACTACTTCTCAGTTTGACTCTTTTCAAAGTCAGAGACAAACAGGTCGGCACACTATTTGTAAAAAATAAACAAATACTGACAGCTTCTTGCTTTTACACAAACACGTCCAGGAGAAAACATTGACAGCCTAGAATAAAATCAACTCAAATGTCAATGTATCTGTGTTTGCTCCAAAAAAGCTGTGCACTGTGCAAGACACACTGACAGTACAGCTGTCTCATGAATGACAAAACTACTCCCCATAGCTTCACACATACCTTTGGAACACACATTACAAAGAGTAAATGGGTTTCAATGTGTTCCTCATCACAAAGGTGAAACATATATTTTAGTTAATCATTTCTCTCGGCTCTCTACCTTGACACCCTTTGGAACAGAGTTCCAACTCTCAGCTGTTCTTTCAAACTGGAGGTTGGTGTTTTAGAAAGGCAGCTTGTGCCCTCTAGTGCACGTCACACTCCAGGTACCTTGCAAGTAGATGTACTTTCTCCTGTTATTCTACCATTTCTACGTTTTCTGAAAACAGATAAAGCAACAGGATGCAAAGTCTGTTAAATGTTAATCAGGTTTTACGCATACAGGGCCATTTAGATTTCTCTCCAAGTGCAGTTTATTCCACATCCAGAGTGTGTTTCCTAGGAGAAGTAACAACAATATATCAAGACAGGCCAATAGTTTATGTTGATCTGTATTTTTAGCTCCACCAGATGAGCACTCTAATAATGCCATGACCAGATAATTACTAGTAAACTCTAAGACACCCAATGAAGGAGCGCTCTAATGTTAAAACGGTCACTAACTCAAACAAATGTATCTGTACACTCAGTGTGAGAGAAGGGGCACGAGGACACAGTGCGCCCCACCCTGTGCATAATGGGAGGTTACAAGACGATGTGGGGGTGTATGTCTGGGGAGTGCTGCTGAACTCCCGTAACCTCAATTATTCAGCATTAGGCCCTGCTATTGATTTCCTGTTGGATCGACTTACTGAGTCCCGAGCATTGGGACAGTGACATGCTATAGCCTTCCCTGGGAGGGATCTTTAAGAATGGATGGATAGATGGGAGTCTGTTAGGAAGGAGAGAGAAAAGAGATACAGATCCACGGGAGAGGAGAGTGTAATTAAAGATACCCCTTATCAAGGCTGTGATAGATGAAGATGTCACAGCCTCGTGGGCTAGTTTTCCTAGTTAGGCGAGGGGACTTGTTAGTTTGGCTAGACGACCTTGGGGAGGCGGGTGACGTTAAGGGCAGAGGGTTCCCATGACTGGGGATCCTACTGAGCGAGGAACAATATTTACGTTAGAAAGGAAAGCTCTGTGGCTGTCAGATATGCAGAGGATGACTAATAGGGTGAGGATATGGGGTATTATTACTGATGTTGAGGGTTCGCGGGATTGGGCAATTTTCTTAAACGTCCATGAGTGCCCGAGCCAACCTCATTGAAAAGAAATAACATGGCTATGCCAGGCAAAGTTAGCCTCAATATGTGTCGCACTTACAAGAGCCATTAGCTGTGAACACAAGTGATAACACTGCTGAGGAAACAAGAAAACAACACTAAACATTTGAATAACTCATTTCTGTTTCAACATCTATGTCCAAATCTGGTCATACTATGTATTTTCCTATACCTGGCTACATGGTCAGAGATAGGTCAGGTTCCAAATAAAACAGATGGCAGTCGCTGCCTTTCTGCAGTTTCTCCTTGGCCCAACCTTGAGAAGCTGTGCGGGGCAGAGCAGAGCACTGATCTGGGCAGAGCTGGTTTGGAGGTTGAAGACCGGAGGGGGCTGATCTGAGGCCTGTAGCCTGACAGAGCGCACACTAATTTGAGGAGGCGGATGTAGATATGGGGTTTTGAGGTGTTGCGGAAGGTGAGAGAATGCTGGAGTGAGGAACATAACAGTAGACTTCATCTTGTGTTGGATTCAAGTATTTCAAATTTGCACACAACTAACTGATTTAATAATGTTACTGAATCAGGAAAATTAAAAAAGTTCCCAATTTTAAAGATAGTTTGAGGTAATTTCTGTAATGTGTACAAAAGGTAAATCTGACTATTCATGTGTGTGTGTGCGTGCGTGCGTGCGTGCGTGCGTGCGTGCGTGCGTGCGTTTGTGTTTGTGTTTGTGTGTGATGAGGTGAGGTGAGGGTGGGTTAGGGGTGAACAGGGCAGGGTTGGGGTCTTGGCAGTGAGTAGTGAGCTGTTGACGATTAGGCTCCACCCCCTCATCAACACTTAATTGGCACTGGTGATGACAAGTCCGGGCCGTAGGGCAGACCACAGCCACTGTTTACTGCTGTCTCCTCTTTACTCTGCAAATGAAAGCAGTGCGCTAACCGTCTCTGCATTGAGATGTCTATGTATCAGAGTGTGTACATACAGGCCTAATTACCAACATCCTCTTTTAGTTAATGTGTTTGCTTAGTTTTCCCAACACAGGCCTTTCATAATGTATTGGTGCTTTACTGTACTTTTCAGTGAACACCACAGATTTGGCCTCAGTAAGGTCAACACAGATACTACCTAACAAGACTTGGCCCAGAGTTTGAAACTTATCAAATAGTTGTTATAGCCTGGAGGCAAAAGGTATGCTGATACACAACACATAAGTTAGGCAGAACTCGCTGCATTAAGATATTTTTTTTAAATCCAACAGTTCAAAGCTCGCCCAGAACGCAGAGGGTTATTCTGAACACCAAAGAGATTTTCCGACGTGAGATGACGAGGGAGATAAAGACAGCTAGATGGAGAGGTAAAATAAAGACCTGCACTTCACAAGATGGCAGAGAGCTTCGTGCCGGCGCGCACAAGGTGGCTTGAATGTAAATCAGCTGCTGGATCATGCTGTCAGCCGCAGTCAGGGGTAGGGGGGGGGGGGAGGAGCTCTGCACCTCTCTCCAGTCCAGCTATTTTACTGTCTGCTGAGTTGTACTGCCTAACATATATATATATCTGCATGTGTCTGTTTCTTCACAAAATCATCATATAAAAGATCAAACATAAAAACGCCCTCCACTTGCGCAAATCTCAGTTCTCTCCTACTCATCTTCACTCTTTTTCCTTATTCAAAACTCAACCTTCACTAAAGTCCCCATTCATATCCCAGTTCACTTATCATCTCAATATCTCTTTGCACAAATCATGTATATCAATTGGCCAATCTCAAGGGAGTTGACCTTTTTTTGTAGCTCCCAGTCCTGGCAAAGTTCATCATCTGAATATGGAGCTATAAATCAACTTTTGCAATGAAGCCGTGTAATGTAAATGAGGAAGGAGTGTGAGGAAGTGATTAGAAGTGTGAGATGGTGTCTGTCAGCGTCATTGCTTCAGATACTTCTAACCTTGACATATGAAGTGAGGGCTATGTTAGAGTTGTGAGACCCTTGAAATGTGAGATTCAGGAGGGTATGGGATAGGGACAAGTGAGAATTGAGCATTTGGGGCAAGTGTGAAAGTAACTTAAAAAACACATATGGAGAGATTACTTGATGCAGAAAGAGTGATTTTCATTCACAATCAATCCCTTCGCAAGACAGAGGCAAGTGTGTCTGGCCAGTGCAAAAGCAGCCTGCCCTGTACCACCACCATGCCAACACCAGCTGGAGATGTAGCTTCCCTTCTGCTGTACACAGCTGCAAAGCCCCTCATTCTCAAAGGCGCCTTTGGAAAGTAGGGCATACGACAGGAGCCAACATGTCAGCTCTTCTAGCAGGTGGACAGCTGATCTGCGTCGAAAAAAGGCCTTGGCAGACAGGAAACACAGTAGTGTCTTGAGGTGCCACAAAAAGCCTCCCTAGAGCGTAATCTCCCCGCTTCAGAAGACGTGTAAGCCGCAGCTTTCAAGGAAAAGAATCAGCAGATTTCTCAGCAGGAAAACAGCAGTTTCTGACACAGTGACACTTGTTAGGGGAGAGATTCCTGACACATTCTAAGTGCATGTGAAACCTGTCCATACAACACTGAAGCTGCAGAGCATCACTTCCGGGAAGGAATGATTTTTGAATGATGTTAAAGGAAAGCTACAGACACTTTGTTCTGTTTTTCGTGCTGGTATTTCAGACACTGAGCTCCTTGACAAGAGCACTACATTTTCTTTAGATGGATGTTTGTGGGAGTAGTTATTGAAGAGGAACCAATATAATGTCATGTTTGGACACCATGGTCTTTGTCAAAGGTTTTAGTTCAGCTTAAGCTGTGGATTTAACGCAGGTTCATCTAACAACATGCCCAAAATGTCACAGTCATCTCACGTTCACCTGGAGCAGGCTGTTTAAACTGAATTATTTCCGTGGCACTGTATCTTAAGAGGTCATTTGGTGTGAAAGAGAAGATCTGGACATCTTTCTTTGACCATAAGCAGATATAAGCAGATGTGGCCAAATGTGAGCATTCTATGAGCTGTGTGACCATATTTCCAACCCTAACTCATGTTTTATAGAAGACTTTATGAATGAATTGTGTGCCTAGGGAAGGAAGTGACTATGAAGGCCATGGGTGAGTGAGCCTTTGGCACAAGCACTGTTCGAAATGGGGGGGAGCCAGGGGGAGCTTGGCTCCCCCGAAGAGGGAGGGAGCTCCCCTGAAGGCCGACTTTGAGATAAATAGGGGGAGCCCAAAACAATCGTGCATATTTGTGTCACACAGATTAGAAATGTTGAGTTTCTGTAAATAACAGTTCTTGAAATAAATAATAGTCATTGTTCATTACAGTTTCTGAATATTTGTTTTATATTTGTGAATATTTCTGGGTGTTGCCATCTGTACGTGGCGGCGCTGCAAACTTTACTCTTTACGCTACTTACGTTGCTATGGTTACGGTGGCGATGCCGGCGCGGTATTTGAAATGTTCATATTGATATTTTTTTAACTCTGGCTTTGTAATAAAAAATATGGCAAAACGAAAACAGCCAGCTTTTGGATTCACAAGCAAAGAAGCGAAGGAGTCTAAAAATGACAACGTGAACGGAACAACTTTTAGTTGTCCGGCTGTAAGCGGCGTTTGGGTCGAGTTTGACAGCTCCACACCGAGGGAGAGGCCTGCCGATGCGGAGCCTGAAGAGGCTTCAACAACGGCCACAGCCGCCGGCGTAGTGACACCGTCTGTAGTAGTAGCAGAGTGATTTTATAGCAATTGATCGAATCCGCGCTGCTGCGCCAGTCAACAGAGCGTGCGTGTGAGTGTGACATATTTAGTAGCAGGATGTGCACTGAAAAATAGGGCTCCCCCGAAAGCAAATGGGTAATTCGAACACTGGGCACAAGGATGAAGTTTTCCTTTCCTAAGAGTGAGCTTTGTGTGGAAGATGAGTAAAGATGTGCAACTGTACACGTTTTCCTGGTAAAACAGGCGTATTAGGTCTAAGTTGATAATGAATGACAAAGTACTGACAAAGGACATTGACTTTTATTTTGACTTTAAAAGAAGATCAAGTAAAAAACCAAAACGTGTGTGTCTGTGTGATCCATGATGTATGTGCATGTGAATGTCTTTACTCCAGGGCCACCTAATGGAAGAACATAAGCCAGAACCCCTCTAAACAAGGCATGACAGCACCCAGGCTACACCGTGCTATTTATGGGCCACATGCACCGTCCTAATTCACCTTTCTCCTGTTTGTCTCCTGTTAGCAGTCCTTCAAACCAATTAACACCTAAAAAACCATTCAGGTCTGATTCCAAACGGCTGGAGGCAATTAGAAGAAGGAAACATGGCCACTTAAGGCAGGAAGGGGATTTAAGACACTGGGCTGGGAATTGAGGCTACTGTTGGTTAGCCTAATGATTGGAATAGCAGACAGTGGTTGCTGATAATGGTGAGTGGAAATCGAGGGTAAGGCAAATACAGAATTATTTCCTTCCCATATTTAAACTTGGTTAAATTGTTGGGTGTTAGGAATTATGAGGATAAAGTTACACAAAAATGAATAAAAGTGGAGGTTTAGTGGTCTTGCATGCTGTTTCGTGATTTTTTTCTTCACTTTAAGGGTCCCATGGGAACCATCAGGAAAGGCGGCACTGTACTCTGATCACCCGAGGCTCCGCCCAAACCAGATTATCGCTATGCGGGACTGGCGCCAGCGGTTTTGGTTTGGCTCAGGTTCCCAGCATTGCCCCCTTCAGCGAGGTAGTGTTAGGCGCAAGTCATTAGCACGAAACAAAGACAAACCGCTGCTGGTCTGAATCACGACCGCCGACCAAGATCTGAAAATGTGGCGTGGAAATATTTACAGTAGGCTGCGCAGCACGACTCTTTGTGGAGGGCTTTGAAGGCAAGGTGCATTTTCACATGTGCGGCAAAGGTCTTTACCTCAAACGCATTCCATTGTGAAACAAAAAGCTTTCGGGCCTTTTTCGTGCGATTTTTCCACACATAAACACAGTTGGTTCGGATTGATCCCACAAGAGGTGATAGCTTCCCCCTAGAAAATACAGGTCTTATAACCGCCACATAAACATGTCTTAAAGAAACTTTGCTAAAAGTCAAGTGAAGTTTAATATTTTAAAAATATATTGAGAAAATCCAATAACGCAAATCTGAACAGGGCTTAGTCCTCTATCCCTAAACCATTGGTTCATAAGAATAGTTTCATTTCAATTAAAGTTTCTAGCTTGGTTCTTATGTCAAAAGTCTCCTAGATTCCTCATGCTTATAGGATATGATATGATGGTCAGTATATAACATCAATATGTACAGCGCATAGAATTGCATGATAAATGTCAGTATTCTCGTTTTTTTTCTTCAAGATGACAACATGAGACGTGTGACAGCGCTAAACTGGGCCAGCCTTCCCATTCCCCTTTGTGGGCTGTAAATTATTTATTCCAACCAGAGGCCCATATATACAGCTTAACTATATGATGGACTAATGAGGGCTATTGATCAAATAATTGATTGCTTTATGCATGGCCTAACTGACTGCACACTCATCCATTTGGGCAGCTCATTACTTAATATACATTATTCAGAGCTAACCACTAACCAGTGGAGACTCCAGTATCATCTGAGGAGTGAATGTCAACAAGAATATAATAGCAGAGTCAGGGTCACATTAAAGCCTCAATGACTCTTTCAGTGCACTGAATAAACAACACACTGCTGACGAGTGGTACGGTAATAGCAAAACAACGACCATGAGGTTTGCTGACCAAGAAAAGTCTTATTTGCCCTGCTTTTACCCTGTATTCGAACGATGACCTTCTGTAACTTCTCTGATTCCCTAGACCACTTGTATTTATATGCTGTTTATCCACTTGCTTTACCCATCTCATACTATGTTGGCCTTTTAACCCAATAAAGATTGACATATCCAGGAATACAAACCTTTAGTCTACAGAACTCTGCCTTTCAAGTAAGTGACTACAGAATGTCTGGCTTGCATCCTAGAGAAGCATGGAATAATGTGCTCTTTGAGTTTTTCCCACAGATCGTGAGGTGAACCACAACACAACCGTCTCCCTTTATCCTTGTATGGTAACAGAACCCAAGAAAAATCCCTCCAGAGAGTGCTTAACAAGAAGTAAATTACTAAACGCCCACACACTGACTCCGACCTGTACTGGCTTTCTGGCTCAACTAGTAAGGCTTGGGTTGCAACCCAGCTGGCTGACCCACAATTAGAACTGTTGTGCTCACTAAGCATCCTTCCTATTCAAACTATGAGTGATGGTTCAAGAAACACCGGCAATAAACTGGGAATATTGCTCTTTGAGTGTAAATCTGTGATTACGTCAGACAACAAAGCCATCTACTGTATAATTGAATAAAAAGACAGGGTTAAAAGTCTGTTTTCCTATCCTTTTTCTATTTCTATTTTCTGTGTTGATATCAGACATGCTTTCATTCCAGTGTAAACCATGTGCACTGACCATTTGACAGAAATGACAGGAGTGGGATGCCCTCCTGCTTTCCTGTTCAATAAAACAGCACTTTGAGGTCTCTCTTTTTCTAAGAACCATAGCTAGACAGGATGAAGAGGGAGGATGAGTAGGAGGGAGACAAAGAGCAGGAGAAAACTGAAAATGCAACTGTGATGACATACTGTGAAGAATAGAGGAGTCTCCAGAGTATTCTGAAGCATCCAAATCGACTTCCTAGAAAAGCAACAGCAGTTGCGCCCACTTCATGTGGAATGGGTCAACAGGGGCTAACTAACCAGGGTCGTCTTTGGGTCAACGCAGTGTGGGCAGTGCCTTGGCCTTATTCTTCCATTAAGCTAACTTGACTTTAGTTCTGTCTCACACCATGACTCACTGTAGCTGACAGCCTTTTTGTTGTCTGTACAGTATGTCTTTGCAGAGAGTTCCAGTGTAAAGCTATAGCAAGAGAGTGATGCTACAACAGCTAATATATGGGAAGGAAATGCTGTTTGTGGACTAACTATTATTGCATGTAGGCAGATTAGGAACCACAAATCCCATGCAAAACTCAAAGCTATATTTGCTAATAAACTGGGGAATTGTGTACAGTGGTGCAAACAATGCTCTACTGCCAGGCTACCATTTATGCAGACAAACAGACACATGAAAACACAAATAGTGTAGAAATTAAATAAATTTAAGTGATCCGGACTCTCAGCGATTTGAGCATTTTTTAGTTTAGGGATAATTTAACTCTTTAGATCTCCTTCTTTTGTCTCCTTATCAGTGCATACAGAGGACATGTTGTGAGTGGTTAATTCTGAGTTAACTTCTCTGTTTTTGTAGGACCACCCCTCAGCCGCTGGCCAACTGGATCTCCTGCATCTGACAACCTCACATTTCTGGGGTCATGGGAATGTGTTTGCTTGACCTTTGGTTAAATCCACTGGGATGAGCTAAACTTCCAATGTCCACAATTTCTTAAAGATATGAAGAATGCATTACACAATGCATTCAACAGTACTAATTGGGCTCATATAAAAATGTGGTCTTTGATAATATAGAAAAGTTGTCCAACAAAAGGGCAGCACAAGAATAGCCAGAGCGAGTTGCTCCTGTCTCTTCCCCGTGGAGGTTGAATTGTAGTTTACTGCCAGTCCCTTAACATTTCAGGCGACAGACATGGAAACAGACACACAGGACACTCACAACAAGCACCTGGAACCATTTCCCTGTACCAGTGTCCTTTATGAGCCAAGTTATCCACAGCCCTCCAGAGTCAGCTTGCACGCCAGGTCAGGGTTTGTCACTAATGGGGCTCTGTGAGTGCCAGGGTACCAGAGCTGTGAATCCCCCAGAGAGGCATCAGTCTGAAGGGCCCAAGCCTCTAATTGGGGGAGCCCATGTACATAAATGACAGATTATGACCTATAAATGAGAATTTATGTGACCATTAGACGTGCCGGGTGATCCCGGTAGAGATGGAGAAGGCGCTCATTAGCTATGCATTCAGAATGCCTGGCTTTGCCTAATTAGCCTGATGATATGCAGGCAACAGACATTTTCTTGTTTTCCACCCTCAAACCTTTCAGGCTTGTTATTTTGGTGCTCTTTCAGGCGCCATTAGAAGGTGATCTGAATTGTTTGTGTTTTAACTGCATTTATGTGTGAGAAGAGCAAAAACAAGGCATTAAGTGCAGCGAGGAATCCATGCAAGGTGAGAAAACCGTTGCCAGTCATTATGGTGTGATAGCAAGCCACCTCCAAAGCTTCACGAGAAAACCCTCCCTTGTCACCCTGAGAGTGGATGAAGAGAATATTTACCCTATACTAAATAAGCTTTGATTAGATATATCCTAGGGGGTGGGATAGTTCTAGAAAAAATCTAAAAATCAATGCACTTGTCCAAGGTTCTATCGTTAAACGGTAATATGTGGGAGATTGATCGGTGTGATTAGGGATTTGACGGCAGACTCAAATATTTGCAGATGAAGTAGCAGTATTAGTGCTGTAATATTGAGTGGTGGTAGAGGTGGTGGAGGGAAGGGGCTGTCATGGGAGGAGGAGATGAGGACAGCCTGGACAATGAGGGTGATAAAGGCAGAGTGATAGGGGAGTCAATGTGATTGTTTATTACGTGTTTATCAAACCAAACAATTAATGGTCATTAAAGTATATACAGTAGATTGGTAATTGTATACTAGAGTGCTTGCCATTTCATCATAAATAATGTATGATGAATTCATTAATAAATGTTTGATTTAATGAATGACTGCTTTGGTCATATAGCAAAATACTGTGTGTACATGGTGATGTTTGAGCGAGTGTGAAAAAGAGGGGAGAGAGAGAAGACAGAGGAGAGAGTGTTTGATAACCCCTCTCTTTGCTCCCCACCTGCATCCCTTCATCTCTACTGCTTCTGCCTGTTTTGATCAAACAAAGCATCACACACACTTTACACGATTAAATGGTGGTGAGTGACAGACAAAAGGTGCAGCAAACAGTCTTTTGAAAAACGATGTTGTAGGGAAAAAAGCTTCCATCTCCTATTTAACTTTCTGTTTGAACTTTGACGTTGCTTCCTTTGTGGCATGCTAAGTGATCAAAAGTGTGACAATGCATTTTCGGTAAAATAACTCTCAAAGCACCAAAAGAGACACTCATCTAAATCAAGCAAGCCGCAATCTTGAACACTAACATACTGGTCAAACATGAGTGATCATCAATATATGGACAAGGTTCACTAATGGATGGGCACAATAAAAGAAAGCTCTGATTTCAATACACACCAAAGGAGTGTTTGAATGGCAGTTTTGAATGTAATCCAGCATATATACAGGAGCAAGGCAACAGTTATATGACCCTGTGTACAGGGGGTCTTTCTTCCTCTCCACTGCCCTTTCTTTGTCTCTGCCTCCTCGTGTTTCTGTCTTTCTTCAGCTAACAGTGCCAGAGTGTTATTTCTCTTTGAGGAGGCTGCTTGAGTTCCCATCGGGCGTGAGGGTGGCGGGGTGGAGATGGAAGCCGTGGCCGTGCGAGACAGCGACATTGGGCTGGGCGAGCCTATTAGCACACTTCACAGCTGGTCCTCTCCGTCTCTCTCTCCCTCACACATACACACTCTCTCTCACACACACACACACACACACACACACACAATGGTCTTCAAGAGACCCATTGAAGGCTGCTAGTTTGAAGGAGAAGAGGGAAAGAAAGATGGCGCTGTCCTCTGAGCTCCCATTAAAAGCGTCTTAAAAGCTGCCAGAGAGGCTGGATGAGGGGTGAGAGACGGCATCCATCAATTAGAGGAAAATGAGATGGAATTAGAGGGCTGGAGAACGAGACAGTGTGTATGTGTGTGTACTAGGAAATAGCAAAGTGAACCTAAGCTGTGTAACCCCAAACTGGTCATTCCTAATGAAATGGAAGGGACCAAATAATTAAAAAGATCTATTGTTACTGTAGCCATGTAGGAAATTAATTGTTACCAACAATTGGTTGCAGAAAATAATAAGAAAGGCAATATTTGAGTTCAAGTTAGACCTGAAAACCCAGAACTCATGTTAACAATTACAATAGAGAGAACTGCTTAAACAAAAAAAAAATTATTTTACATAGACCAAGGTGAAACAAAGACGATGTGCTTTTATCAAGTTGTAATAAACTACACTTCACCTTTCAGTTTTATTTTAGTCTCCAAGGTGCTGCTCTAATTTAGACAGAAATGTGCCACAGCTTTCACCCCGCTGGCAGGTACTTAAGGTGCCGATGACACTGAAATACTTTGAATATATTACAGTAGTGTTTTTTGTATTATTATTTGCACTTGTATTATCATACCTTTTACTTTTTTCTCCATATCATTACAGCACAGTAATGAGACCGTGGAGACTGTTTCGTATTATTTTATAAAAGCTTGAGGTTGTAAACCAAGATGTTTAAATTCAAAAACTGTATTTTTTCATGTATTACAGTTTGAAAAATACCACAAAGTTGAACAGTAATGCATATTTCCTATTGGAATGCTTGTAAGTGATGTAAAACAAAGTGTTATGTAAAGGAACATTCATTGATTGATTTCTTTTTATTTGACTATGTTGGCTGGATACATTTGATCATGTCTCTATTGATTGCATTTTCGTTTACCAATGTCATTTGTGATTGGTGTTTTATATTGGCATAATTCTTTTTTTTTCTTCCAATACAGCCTGAGTTTATATTTATTTTTAGACACAAAAGCAAATTACATAAAAAGTAAGTGATGTATAGAGCATATGCCATCATCATTGTTAAATTGAAAAAAAACACTTGCTGGGAGTTCATCACAAGGCTTTGTAGTGCCAGATGAAACCCACCAGACTTGTTCTGCTAGAAATATGTTCATTAATCACCCTGACTGGCAGAGTTCATCATTTAAAGGGGCTTTTATTTGGACAGTGTTGTGTGGGCAGTGGTGTTAATGATCTGATATTACTTGATTTTGATGCCTCTCAGCCCACCAAGCTGCTGCAAAATGTGATGCAGCTGCTAATGTGGCCATTAACTGCTGGCATACAAACGGAAACAAGTTGGAAGAAAGCCTGAAATGTTAAATAGATAGACATTCCTAATGAATGTGGCATAGCTAAAAACAATCATGTTAAAACGTCCTGCATGTCTGGATTATTAACTCAGACATTTAACTAGTGCATTTTACTTCTAGCAGTTTGGCTTTAAATCATAAATCACTGTGTTGTGAACCAACATGTGGAATATGATTTTTTTAAAGAAGATCAGGTTATTATCGTAGAGCAGGGGTGCCCAACTAGTCGATCGCGAGATGTGTATAAAAATAGAACAACAATATTCTGTTTTATCGTTAATGTCCTATAACATAATCTTCCTGTGCCAGAATAATGCACTTGAACGCATCAAAGCTTTGTGATTGGCCGGCGTGACCCCATGTGTCGGGGCGTGGCTGGTGGGCAGTGGGCACTAGTTCGCTGACGTTGTCCGTGGCAACAGGAGTGACAGTCCGCACACACACAAGACCACAATTATGGCAGAAGCAAAAAAGCCCAAAATATATAATTTTCACTCCGAGTGAGAGGATGATTATTTTTGTATCTATTCCAATTCAAAGTCCATCTGTCTCATCTGCAATGCGAGCGTGGCTTTATCGAAGAAGGGTAATTTAGGAGCGGCATTACAAAACAGTGCACAAACGCTACGAGATGGGATTCCCTCCTCTGCCCTACGCTCCCAAAAGGTGAGGGACCTGAAAGGACAGCTAAATGCACAGCAGTCCATTTTCACCAGGACCAACACCAAGAGCAAGGCTGTGCTACCATAGCAGCTTATCGTGTCAGTCACGTTCTTGCGAAACACATGAAGTCTTTCAAAGACGGCAAAGTTGTGAAAGAAGCATTCCTGGAGGCTGCCGACGCGCTTTTTGGGGACAGTAAAAATAACAGTAGCATTTCAACAGGTTTTTGATATAATAAAAACTCAAGTTAGATACCGTTATTAATCAGCTGTAAGTTTTAGTTTGTTTCAACTTATTCATTATAATTATTGTACAAAATGGTTAAGATTAAGATCTGTTCTGTTTAAATTGATTATAGTCTATTATCAATTCAGGTTAAGAAACTAGTGTTGCTTGCATCCTATTTTAAAGGCATTTCTTTTTATACTCTACTAAAATGCAACAAAAAAAAAGGGTTTGATTCTATTAATTTGGTCTTTTTTATTGCACTTTGGCAGCAGATTCCTGTGTAGCTTCAGATCTGAGTTGTCTTATTAGTAAGCCTAATTTATACTTTTGTAGCAACACTATTTTTATATAATGGCAAAGAAAGGGTTCAGAGTCTTTTCTTTTTTTCCTGTGTCATATGTGGCAGCACTGTTCAATGTTTCTTGAAAACATTACCCACTGTAGTTTGTGACGTGTGAATAAACTCCAACTCTGTATCAACAACACTGTTGTGTAACTTCAGTTAAATACTTGTATGTGTGTAGATTAGAAAGAGGTAAGATAGGTAGGATCTGCAGTATTTTATGAAGTATTAATCGTACAGAGGTCAGTGTTATACAAGTAGAAGTGTGTATTTACCTGGTAGTAGGCTGTCAGTAATGGCTACGCCTCTCTATTTGGACTGGTAGATCTTGGCAGACTGGCAACTTTAAAAGTAGCTCTCGGTTCAAAAAAGGTTGGGCACCACTGTCGTAGAGCAATTATTACAGAAATACAATTTTTTGATTAAACAATAAACCAACACCAAGATAATACAGTTGATCAATAAATACTGTAGACACAGCTGTGAACCAACTTCTTCTGAACACATTGTCTCCTGTAAAACATTATTAAAATAAGAGCCATTTTTGATACTTGTTCTGATATTTGCAAAATCCACTGTTTTTAAGACCGAGTGAAACAATAATTTACTTTCACTATTTTAATCTTGCTACCTGAAACCAAACTCAGTATCTTGGCATATCACATTATTTTAGCACAACATTTGGATTGATGCCATATTTATATGGCGTGTGTGATTATTTCACTCACCAGTCTTTATTGTACGTATTGAGCGTGTGTGTGCTACTTAGCATATGTACATACATAGTGTACAGCAAACATCTGTATGCATGTACATGCCTGTGTATTGGCTCAACACACATGATGCATGAATGCAATTATGCATAGACTGTATATGAATATCATACATATATGTATGAATATGTATGTGGCACCTGTCACCTGCCGCTCATCTTAGCCTTTTTAACACACTACTCCCCCCCCCCCCCCCCTCCCTCTACATCGCTCGGCCGATTGCGGCCTCTCCCCTCGTCACCCCTCTGGGATCTCTGTCTTCATGGAATCCTATTAGACAAGCCCTGCTTCCATCTGGATCTAGCACTGACAGCCCATTCATCAACCCTGTTGTCTCACGCCAAGCACACAGGAGCACACACAGGGCCCTTCATTGTGGAAACGGGACAAACAAACATCCTATAATAATCACACAGGCAGTGCCATGAAGAAGGGATGAAATGATATATCCACAACAAGAGCCAGAGAGGATGCAAGGAGAAGATGGTGGAGAAAAGAGAAGAATTTGATCAAGGGGATGGAGTGTGTGTTGCCTGCCCTCTCTATGTTCATGGCCATCGGGCTCATGGTTTGAACATTCTGATGAAAGAGTCTTCTGAGAGAAAGGAGCATGAAATAACTTACCTGGTGGATCAGAGACACACACACAGCAGGCAGCAGCAGCAGCAGCAGCAGCAGCAGCAGCAACAGCAAGGCACCGGGAAGAAAGACAAAGAGAGAAAGTAGAGTTAATATCAATACACAACCCATGTGAGGTTTGAGTTTGTCAGGCAAACCAAATTCAGCTGAATAAAGATCAAGGTTATGTGTGAAAAGGATTCATTGAACGGCGGGGAAGAGGTAAATAAAAAGGTGGATAAACTCAACAACTCAAACTAATCCAATCACATCAGACTAAACCAAATGTATTTTGTTCCCTCTTTGGATACACTCCATGTGATGTTACTTAGCTGTAAACCATATGAGTGTTGTGTTACAGTATTACAGTTTGTGTGAGCCAAGAAAGTTTGATTCAGTTTACCCTATAATGTATCCCAGGATGCACCGTGTGTATGGACCAAGCCTAGACATACTGCATCACAAATCAATTTTCAATCTTGACTGACTCTTGATCTTCAATATTTCATACAAGAGAGAGCAGAAAAGAGCAAAACCAGGAGTATTTATCACACACACACACAAGCACGCGCATACACACACACACACACACACAAATCATCAGAAATACTATTGGCAGCAAAGCCATGAGAGGCTGATGGAGTGGTTGTCTTGGAAACAGAGACTGGCACGGGTTATTATGAAGGAAGAAAAGAAGGGTGAGTGGAGGGTGAAGGCCACAATGCAAAGTGTGTGTGTGTGTGTGTGCGTGTGTGTGTGTGTGTGTGCGTGCGTGTCATTATGGAAGGAGATAATAGAGGTTCACCTGTACAGTTTCTCACTACCTCCATTTATCAATAATTCACAAAAGACAACTGAATCAATAATCTAAGAAAGAATGCAGACCTAAACCTGAGGCTGTGAGGGCTTTTTGTTAAAAAAACGAGCTGATAAAAAGAGAAATTACTAAATAAAGTGGAATTGTAACAATGACAGATGGTAACAGAAAAACAGCTGCCATGAACCCCTCTGTTTACTCTCACACCCTTTTTTCTTCCATCTGTAAGGCCTTCGGTGGAGATTGTTGTTGTTGACCTCCTTCTTCCCTTTTTCCCCAAGCCTTCCCCACTTTTACAGAAAGGAGAAAACAACAGCAATGTTTGCGAGAGAGGAAAGAAGAGGAGAACAAGAGGGAAGAAAACGCTTTGGTATTGAATGAAGAATACAGAGGAGATCCAGAGTAAGAGACCTGAATGAGTGAAAGATAGCCGATGAGATGTCCTGTACTCTACTGAGGATATCGGTTAAAAAAAAATTGAAAAATAAGTAATGCATGATTTGTTAAAAATCACTGATACATTCAAAAAGGTTGAGGTCATTCAAAGAAAGGAAATCAGCAAAATCACTTCAATATTGTCAAACTGGTACTTTTAAATAATTATTATAGCAGTTTTGGTGCATTGATTAAAGATGATTTATGCTGCGTTTATGTCAGTGTGAACTTCTACACTTTGAATTGTTTGTAGAGTGTTTTTGAATAAATTGCCACATGATAGATTCAATTAATATCTCTCTGCAATAAAGATAATTGTATGAGAATAATTTGTTTCATGAGTATATTCCATGCTCTACCCAAAGAGTTTGTGCAGCACCTCACTGCAGAGAACAGTCTCTTTCTCTCTGTTTACTTAATAAGCATATCTGAAGATGTTCAACTGGCAGTAAATATGTAAAATATATATTAAAATATAAAGTAGAAAAAAGACATGGCAAATTGGAAATTATGTTAATTTCCATGTGTCTTGAGGCATTATTGGTGTGTTTGCATGAGGGCAAGCTGCACGACAGATAAGGTTCCGGAAAAGAGGGTTTTCCTCGGCTCTCCAAACCCCTCAAGACACACAGAGAGATGGAAGAAGGGGAGGGGGGGGGGGGCATAAAAACGGTGTTATTGTGTGATTGTTTACTTTCAACTGCCTTTCTTTAGTCAGCCAAGAAATTAAACTTTCATGTATTCTTTTTCAGTCACATTGGTGAAAGTACAGATCCCTGCATCCTAAATAAAGTGTTCTAATTAGGTGCAGCCCTTCCTTGGATATAAACATAATAGTTCAGAAAGTAAGAAACAGTGCATGTAAACAACAACTTTCAGCCTGCTGATAATTCAATTTAAATATCCTTTTTGCAGGGGGTTGCATGCCAACACACACAAACACACACCCACTTGTGCGTGCCCTTATGACAGCATGGATGATATTTGATAGGGAAACCTACAGAAGGACATGTGAAACCACTATGAAATGGGACGAATGGGGTTCTGTGGGATATTGGTTTAGCACGTGTTACGGAGAAAGAGGAACATTCATTGGACCTGTTTCACACCTGGATCTTTAGGGATGACACCTTGCTCTAAACAATACTTTGACTTGGCGAGACCGTTGTTTTTAGCAGAGTTTGACAAAATGACACAAATCAACTGCATGTCCGGATTCGGTCTGCAATCACAGTGAGCAATCAGTGGAGAGGCGCATTAGAGCCCTGTGGGGAGCAATCTGGGCCATTTTCAAGCAGCATCTCCCACAGCTGAGGGGAGAACGAAAAATGCTTTCCGCAGAGGAGCTGAGCTCATTTTGAACACATAATTGTCCTCCTCTTTCCTTACATCCTCATTACAGTACAAATTACAGGGTGGAAAACAAAGGAAGATGATGGAGAATACCGTCCATGAGGTGCTGGATGCAGGTCTGTTTGTATCTCTGCCAACTTCAGGCCTGACCCTCCCTTTCCCTGCTGAAAGTGGGTTTGACTTTAAGTGAGCCGGGAAAAGTACAACTCTATAAAACACTGTTTGTGTTCATTCCAGGTGAAATTGCATGTCACATCCGTTTGGTTTCACAATGTAAAAGCATAAATTCTCATTGCTGGTGTCAGAGAAGTGTTGAGAACCTCACAGGGCCTAACGCGGCTGTGACTGAAGTCAGCCCATTTTCTGTGTATGACAGCGGCAGAATGAGACGGTTTCGGCTCAGTTACCACGCCAACAATCGGGTCCCCTGCTCCCAATGAGCAGATTTCATTGGCCTCTATTACAGGGTCAGGGTGCATGTGGTGGTGGCTGTGTGTGTTTGACTAGGCAATAAGCCCAGTGTCACTGTCACTTTCATCAGAAGAAACTCTCTCTCTTTCTCTCACACCCTTTCACTTGTCTTAGCTTTGTCTCACTTCTCACTCTCAAGGGCAGCCTGGGAACAAACAACCCTCAAGGAGGGAGGTAGGAACCAGACTGCACCAATAACAGAACAGAACAGAGGGCAAAACCAACTTGGGAGTTTCTCTTTTCAATGGAAAGGTCTTTCAAATATGAAAAACCAGAGTTTGTGTAAAGCTTGAATACAATTCCACTTACATTAAAATGAACAAAATGCTTTAACAGCTCATTTATGAAGGTGTTGAAGTTGTGTGTAAAACATCACATAGCATGAACAATTCATTTGACTATGTTTTATTTCTAGCAGTTTGCGAAAGGTATGTTTAAAGATAAAGATTATGATAAACCGGATTTTACAAATGATCATTGGTACAACACAAAGACCTAACTATATATTATTCAGTTTGAACCAGCCGATCATTCAATCCTAAATCGAAATTCAGAAGCCCTAAGTTCAAATAGAGAGCCAGGTATGGTAGGTCGACCAGACTGCCAGACAAATGAGCCCACAGAACAACGTTCACATTCTGTTTAACCTCTGCTGGTATGCATTGGCCAAATAAAGACATTCTCCTCCAGATGCTCTGCACTGAAGCCCTGGTCAAATAGACTCCACTTATCAATAAACAAACCTTCTGAAAGTATCTTTAAGCAACCCCTTGGAGTCTAGAATGTATTTCTTAAGATATCTAGCTCTGTCTGAGCTGTGTGAGAGTAAAATCAAATATCCTCCAGGGGATCCACATGTTGGGCTGATAGTACACAAGTTAAACTTACAGCATAAGGGAGTGTGCAAGACCTTGTGTGATCTTGAGAGAAAAGGTAAAGAGTGATTAAGAGGCTTGTGCTGCAAGTGTATGTGCACCCATATGGCTGTGTGTAATGTATGTGCATACATGAACGTCTATGAGCAGACAAGTGCAGTGCATCTAGAGTGTGTGCACATCAGGGATTTGAGTTGAATGAGTGGAGCCGTGCAGAAGTACTATGCAATTCCCACAGCTCTCGGTCACTGGAATAAATATAATACACAGATAGAAAATACACAGATGTGTACACACACACACAGACTCGTATTTACACACGGCACCTATCACCCAGTCGAGACACCCTGAAAAGAGTTGCTTATCCAGCCAGTAAAGGGAGAAGGAGTTCTGGTCTTAGTGCCTCACTCATCAACATAGATCTCATTACTCTCACCTTACAGGAAACCTGAGTAATACAATCCAACCGTTTTTACAGTCTCATTGTCATTTGGGTTTTAATATGCAAAACTGTCAAGTGCAGCCTTATCATTTATTTTAGGGTGTCACCAAAGTGCCATCAGCAATAAGAATGCATCCAGGCAGACTGTCAGTCTAATAACCCCAGTTATTGCTTCCCTGCTCTCTAAATATGACAAACAGAGCTGAGGAGCTCAGCCTTTTCATTGTGCAAAATGTGCCACTTAAATAAACGAGCTGCAGTAATATTTCAAGCGCTTTCCTTATTCCATTCTATCCCCTCTGATCATCAGTCCTTGTCCAGCTCCATTAGAGCTGTTTCATATCGGAGAATAACAATATCTCAGTCGCTGTGCGGCTCACCGCGCTGCCGTAGAGCTAATCAATCCACAGCTCGTCACTTCATAGGTGGACTGATCGGCTGGCATTATTCTCCAGTCAATTACTTCCAGTGAGAGAGGCAGAGGGAACAATGACAATGGGCGCTGATGAATGCCACTCAGGGCTCAATTTAGCCGGCCGGGGCGCCGTCCCTAAGCTGGCGGTAAGACAATTGGGTCGTCTAATAGGTATTTATATGAGCTCCCCTCCAGCCACCAGCTATTTGTTACAAAGAGAGGTTACTGCTGGATGGGCTGTTTACCTATGATGTGGTAGTTTGCATAATGACATAGTGAAAGGCCACAGTGTGCACAATGGATGCTTGTGCCTGTGCATGCATATGTGTTGAAGCACATTAGTATTCCTAATCATTTCAAGTTATGTATTCATCTGTTGCCTTAAAGCAATACCAAGAGTCTACAGTAGCAATCAAATGACTGTAAATAGCTATGGCTTGAATCTGAACCGCCTCATTGAAACTCTCAGTGCACACAAGCAGGTAGTAATGGTTAAACAGCTGGTGGAGGTATTTAACACATCATTATGCCCTGTGCACGTGTGCTAGAGTGAAAAAGCAGCCCAAAACGGGAGTTGGCACAACAAATGATTATGTAGGGAATTGCAGGCTGCAGACACGCTCCACTGTCCTGCAGGATGATGACAAGAACATTGCAGCATCTTATACAAGGTCAAGTCAAAAGTCAGCAAAGGATAATGAAAGAGGCAAAAGAAAAGTTCACATAGTACAGCAAGGAAGTGAGGCTTTTGGAAAATATAAACTGATGTCCAGAATGTCTGTGACTTTTTGATCATATGTTTTGCAATACATTACTGCCTTCTTTGTTTCATTGCAGTTTGATAAGTTAGGATAAACTGGTTTGGGGTTTAGAGCGGGACAATCTTGATGGTAGTATAGATGGTCGCAGGTCTCCCTTGAAAAAGAGATCGTTGATCTCAATGGGATTTTTTAACCTGGTTAAATAAAGGCTACAAACAAACATAACTGACTCCAGATCAGAAGGTTGCTTCCCCAATTCATGTCAGGTGCCAACCTGTGCTGAAAAAAAACAGCAAATAGAGTGGTTTCTCTACACAGCTTCTACAAACAGCTAGGTCATACTGAAACATGTTAAGTAAAGAATACAGTCAAAAACTGAAAAAATGTTTCCACTCAAGCAATCTGAGGAGCTTTAATGTATCTTTCAGAGTTTAAAACCATCTGTCAACATTTGCGTCAATCACTCTTGAGTAAAAAAATCCAAAAGCACCATGCCACACTGAAAAAAGAACAAATGTCTGCATTTTTCTCTAGACGTCTCCTCTGTCTGTAACACAAGACTCTTTTGCGTGTCTTAACGCGCTAATCATTTCCACAGTCGTACCTAGCTGGCACTAAGGTGTCTACTATCCTGTAACCCTAATAACAGATGGCCACAACTGTCCAGAGCAAGCCAATTCCATCCTACAAATGACTGCTTTAGGGAAATATTCTAGACGGGTTATTCTGTTACAAAATGAACATTTTTAAGGAGGCTTTAAAAGGCGAGTTTCACGGCCATAAGCAGTGTTCAGTTACTGTAATTGAGCCTGACGAGATGTACGTGCCTTCGGACCGGACATTTTTTCTTTCAATTATAGCTAGCGGCTACTTGTATTTGTCATCTCTTTATTTCCAATGAAGCACAAATTGTATAGGGTAACACATCTCTGTGCACTAATACACACAGAACCAGGATGAATGAAACGTAAGAATTGTCCTCTTAGTACTTCCTCCTTTGTCCCCTGTTACTCTTACATGTCCTTTCCCCCTCTCCAGCACCTACCCCTTAGAAAAGCCCCCAACCCGCGGGCCTAGGGTGATCACATACAGGATGTTAACCAATTGACCCCCTGAACCATTTAAGCACTTCCTGTGGTCCACTGCGGGGAAATTTGGTTAAAACGTGGAAAGAAATACGAGGAAGTTAGCTGAATAGTGTTTAGTCTTCTCATTGTGTGTGTGTGTGTGTGTATCTGTATGTGTGTGTCCTATGTGTGTGTCCAGCAGTGAAAAAGCATTACTGGAGTGTGGATAGAGCTCATTCACACACCCCGTTCAGCGCTGGCCTGCCAAACACCCGTGGAGTGCCCTGAACAGAGCGGCATCATGGGAAGTCTAAATGAAGCACAGGGCTGTGACACGGTCAGGGCACGCTGTCGAACACTTGATGAGTTTGGACGAGTGAGTGAGAGGCAGAGAGAACACGCCAATGAGGTAAGTGTGCTCTGCAAACATAATACGACCAAATTAAAACAGGAGCTGAGTGAATAAAAACATCAGGAGCGCAGTAATTAAACTTACTTAAATCATTTAACTCCTGCAACACTGGCCTTAAATTGACTTGTGCATGAAACACTAACACTGCTTTCAGCTGTTACGAGAGGCACTGATGCTGGTGAGTGTGTAAACGCAGAGGGAGGCCATTATAAAACCATAATATAATGCAAGGAAATGAAATTAATACCTCGTCCACTGTGATACTACACAGCCATGCCCAAATGTGTTTTTCCAGCACGTTTCACTCTTGAAATTAATTCAATAAATCACTGAAAACTAATGAGAGAGGAAGAAAAGCATATTTCATGACATGTCCAAATAGTTCTGAGTCTGTGGAATAACAGGAGAGAGGGGAGGAAAGCCGTTCCCAGAACTGAAGACTCCCCGATTCTGGAATACGGGGCGTTGATATTTTCTTAAGTAGGCCTCGGGGATGGCTTTTGAAACCATGCTTGATGTCGGATTTTATTTGGCTTGGAATAAAAGCCCTCCCCAGGGTGCTCCTCCTCATATAGGCTGGTTAACCCTGACTAACACGCACACACACTTAAACACGCACACACACAAAACGTTAAGTAGGTTATGATTCATTTTCTTTGTCATCGTCTGCCCATAAAACAAAGTCAATTGGAGCGAATGGGGGGTTCCCTCCACTCCTTTTAGGCTGAACACTAAATCATTCATGGCTATTAAACATAACATGTGTGTATTTAAAATGTAACGCTCAAATGTGAACGCACACACAGACATTTAGACCCACACGGGCTGTTCACGGTATGCCATTCACAGTATAACCTGACATTTCCTCTGTATTGTTGCTTCTTAAATGGACCTGTAAATATCTGGGAGCATAATGAGGGGACGGCAGTCGGACGGTTAATGAATTCAATTAGTCAACGTCGGGCGATTAAGAGGTTCTGAAAAGAAGCATTGTCACATTGGAGATAGGAGAGGAGTGTGTGTGTGTGTGTGAGCCTGAATCAATGGTTCTATCAGTCAGCCAGGCCAGGCCTTGCACTCTGGGCTTCTCGCTCCATTCATCAACGAGGACTAACAGAAGGCCAACCAGGGAATATGTGTGTGTGTGTGCGGTGTGTATTTTGTATATTAGTGTATGTTCTTTGGCACTGTGTGTGTTTGCATACCATCCGCTAATTATAACTCTTTGTACCAACACACTGCAGATCTCAAAGCCGGTAACATCGCCTCTTATCTCAACAGCAGGCTGAGCGCTTTGAAACTGTCAAAGGCCTCATAGATGCTTTCTCAATTAGGAGTAACCTTTATGCTGAAGGATTCACACCCCACAAAAGCGTCTCGTCTGCTCTTACACTATGTACGACAATAGCAATTGGAGGTGTGATACTTGTATCTGTCAGATGTTGAGTTCAAACAGTGCGGTTGTTTTTTCACAGTGGGCCCAATAGGGAACGGACCTTTTCACTGAGACGTCTGACTAAACAAAAAAGCAAACAAAACGAAATGCCAAGCAAAACTCACAGTATTCACAAAGCGACCGCCTGACGAGATGGTGCCAAAAGAAGGCAAACAAAAGAGCTCCTCATAAAGCCTGCTATAGCTGACGTTGCCTCTTCGCGAGGGGTTGCTAAAAACTAATGTGTGTGGGGAAATGGTGCTAAGCATGCAGGGAATATTATTTTAGTACGGAATGATATTTGCTGATGGGACTTTACTTAACACACATGTTGGGAAATGGAGAGAGCTTTACGAGCTTAGCTCAGATATGAATACAGAGGAAAGTTTGCATGAATGTATTAGTGTGACTTGTGCAGAATTGAAAAGACTCCTCTAACACCTTGCGAGGGAAGAAGGATTCTGTGTTAAAGATTCAGAGCTAATAAGGCTTTGTTATACATTTTCTGAGGGATGTGAAGCTGTCATGAGACTACCTGTTTATTATATATATAACACGTGTGAAAACATTTCAACAGATGACATTTGTCAGGGTTTATTTCAATCGAGACAACAGACGTTTGTTCCATGTCCTAATATAGAATAGATAGGAAGGATGTTTTTCTTTTGGTGCACCTGTATAGTGTAACCCACAAGTAACACTTTGTTATGTCTGGAACATAGGAACATGGCCAATTAGTCTGCTGAATATTTATCAATGAATAGTTTCATCTACAAAATGTAAGAAAATAGTCCAAATGTTCAGGGCCCCAAGTTAACGTCTTCAAATGACATGTGTGTTACTTTAGTCCTCCAACCAAAGTTATTCAATCACTATTATTAAGAGCTAGAAAACAGCAAATATTCCAACTTGAGAAATCTAAATCCGTGAATCTTACTGATATTGCATTTTAAAATGTTATAAATGATTAACTAATTATAAAAAAGTTGCAGAATATTTTTCTGTGTATCAATCATTCAACCAATCAAGTCAATCTGATGCTGCATAACCATGAGTTTTAACATTGTTGTAAAACATATTGTGTTTTGTAAAGCACAGAGGCTTGGAATTGAAATGAGATGTGTGGAAGACCTCTCACAAAGGCTGTAACAGTGGTCTTCTCTGGCTTCAGCACTAAAGGGGTTACAGAGAGCCTGTCAATTGGGACTTGAGAGCATCCATTGAAGGTTTCCTGAGAGGATGTTTGTGCTTTCATCTGCTGTCCATCCGCTCCGGTGACAGACGCTGCAGTTTGAACTGACGCTCAGAGATGCTCCTATTGACGGGTCAGCTTGCACGGGAGAGATGAATCAATTCTCTGTGAGTGGACACAGACATCAGACAGGAAGTGTGCACTTGCTCCAGCCTGAGGGCCCATCTGATGCTACACTATGTTTATCTCTATGATAGGCTTCTCCTTTCACCCCCACCTTACACACACATACAAACACACAGACACACACACACAGGTTCGCCCAGGTCCCAACCCAATCCCTGATTGGATCTGGCTTGTCATCGTCAGTGTCCAGCTCGGCTACTCCGGGGCCCCTGCTGCCCTGATGGAGTAAAATAGGCCGTCCTCCATATACCCCGCCCCCCCCACGCCCCACTATTCGCCCCTCTCAGGACAAATTTAATTTGGAGGTGCAGAGGACTGATAAAACCAGGAGACAGCATAAGAGGCAGAGGGGGAGGGAGGTAATTTGATACCTCATCATGCCCCCTTTCACCTCTGACACACACACACACACACACACACACACACACACACACACACACACACACACCACAACACACCACACACACACACACACACACACACACACACACACACACACACACACACACACACACACACACACACACACACACACACACACACACACACACACACACACACACACACACACACACACACACACACACCACACACACACAAACACACACACACACACACACACACACACACACACACACACACACACACACACACACACACACACACACACACACACACACACACACACACACACACACCTCTCCTTTTATTCCACCCTGCAGCCCCACCCCCTTCACTCCCATGCTCCCCAGACAAAGACATTCTTTTTTTGCTATCTGCCATTTTTTTCTGTTATCAGACAGATGACAGGAGAAAAACGGAAGAGAGGAGGATGAGCAACAACACCATGCTTCTGATCTCAGATACATTACCTGTGGATATCTGTATCTCTGCTGAAGGAAAGCATGGCACAAACACTGGCTTTAATATTGCAGCCTTCCTGACTTTTGAATATTCCCTATATAAATCAAACATTTTAAACATATATAAAGGCCTTAAGAGGCCCATATTTTTTTGACAAATGTTGCACTTTTATTCAGTTGGAGAAAATGTTAAGCTAGTGAGTAATGTTGAAACAATGAATAACACCCCATTACTATGATTGCAATTTGCTACATATTTGAAGTCATTATCAAGCCAAATTGTACACATTTGCTGGTCATAGTTTCTCAAAAATGTGGGTTTGCTACCTTTCTGTGTTATGTCCTTATTTATAGAATATCGTTGGGTTTTGGACTGTTGGTTGGAGAACATTCTGAGTGAACACAGTGAAGATAACATACTGTAGCACCGCTGCCCAGTTAATGACTGCTTTTTCTTGCCTAAAACACAAGTGAAGCGGTAACTGACGTAAACTGTGGCCCTGAGGGCTCCGAGTGGGGCCAATAGGACGTGTGAGCGCCCACCAGATGTTGGCTACAGTCTATCTGAAAGAGCTTTATTGAATTAGCCCAGAGTGAACAGTCTGGAGCAGGAGGTTTTCACAGGTCAGTGCTCCCCTCAAGCCCTGCAGCCATAGGGCCTCTGAGCCACCTGCAGCTGGGAGACACGGGCTGATCCTCAACCTGTCTGTCTGTCTGTCTGTCTGTCTGTATAATTATCATGGGTATCTTTTGCACACAAAGCTTAAGGGTTTTGAGGCACACATCTCCACACACAGAAACACACACACACACTTTACAAAGTCCCCAGTCCCACTGTGAAACCATAGTGCCCTTTTACCCCTAACTTCTGTCAGATCATGTTACCATGCCAGCCCTACTCAGCGAGCTGGTGAGCGGGCGCCAGCCCTACTCAGCGAGCTGGTGAGCGGGCACCAGCCCCCTGCGCACCGTACTCCCAGTGCCCCACTCATCTATTATTGAAGCTGACATAATTGCAATGGGGCATAATCCACCAATATCAAGACTCCCAATATAACAGGCCTTTCAATAATTCAGGAAAGAGATGCCCACCTCGCTCTGGGGGAAGTGGGGGATTTCTCACATGATGAGATCATGGTCCCTGAGACGCAGGAGGGCGTGGGGGCTTGTCAGTGTGTTCACATGTGTGTGTACGTAAATGTGTGTTCATAACCATGTGTCAAATGGAGTCGTAAAAATGTAAGAAGTCAACCCAGTTCATTATGGGATGTGTCGCCGGGGGAAGTGACAGAGAGGTCACCTCCCGCACAATTCACCCCCACTTTCTTAAACCACCTTCATTAATCAAGTGTGTGTGTGTTCGTGTGTGAGTGCATTTGTATATAAAACTAGGATAAAAAGTGAGGGGAGGGGCTCATTTGTATTCAAGTAAACTTCAAGCATCAGCGTATACTGTGATTATTGGTTAGGCAAATTGCTTAGCGTGATTGATTGTGTCTCATTGTTGAGATAATGTGTGATCTGTGACCGATTGATTATGTCTCGCCGCACTGAATGGCTCATTTGAATATTAACGAGCCACTACTTGTGTTGCTGTGAAGTGTCATCAAATTGTTCCTAATTTTGAGATGCAAATTATACACAAGAAGTAGTTTAAGCCTCATCAGTGCCACATAATGAGTGAGACGACACCAACATTTATATATCTCAAGTAATAGTTTTACCATACCAAAAGAGCCATTTTGCATTTAGATAAACATTTATGTTGTTGCTTAAAGTCTCCCCCCTTCTGATGGTGGATTAAGATTGTACATTCATCTATTTGTAGATGTTTTCCCCAACTAAATGGTAACAATTTTTACGGAACAAAAGTCATTAGCTTTTAGTTTTCAAGACATAATGTGACAGGCATTATAATGATTCATATTGTTACCATTTTATAATTTCTTAATTATAATTTATGTTTCTACATTCAACACTTAAAGGGGCCCTCTTTCATTTCTATAAAAAAACGCAGAACAAATGAATTTCCACATTCTGTATAAAAGGAGCTCTTGAGGGTAGCACATTCATTCTAACAGCTTTGGAGATGGCAGATGTGCAGTTCTGAATGATTGTGAGCTTTTTGTGTGTGCAGTATTTGTGAGAGCAAGGATAAACACAGACAGCACGACAATCTATTTTGGTCCAGAGCAGACTAAACACAAGAGTCGGAAATTTGACAGCTCCAGTCCGCACATTTTTAGCATTGATGGAGATATCAGGGCTCATTTTCCACCCTTCAGAGGAAGCAATTCACTGCCATTCATTCCTGCGCTGTATGATAAACAACGTTCACAGTGCAAGACAATCCATCACAACAACTATCCAGCCTGCATTTGCTCTGTTTCGTTGTTATCTCAGTGTGCTCAGTTGAGTATTTTTATATCATTTTGCACATTACATTAAGGTTGGTTTGTCGATCACTTGACTTGACAGGGGACGGATGGTACCATACGTACTTACCTATCATATTCATTCATTCATTTCTACGCTACACTTACTTTACCAGGGCAGGAGTCCATTTCCTAGCAATTAACACTGCCTTAAACATCACATTCATTTCAAAACTGCTTTGGGATATCAGATGAAAATACAAATAAATACAGTAGGATTCACATTTAAATAAAACCTGTATTATCTAGATCGCTGTAAGCCTTCTTCAGCATTCATTGGGTAAAAGGAAAGTAATCACCCTAAAAGTACCCAACTTCAGTTTATATGAGCTGCTCATATGTTTACTATATTACAAATTAGAATTATTAATTGCCTCAAGGCCAAAAGATTTCGTATTTCTTCCAACACGCGTTGTTGGTTCTTTATAGTCCAGCGAATCAACATTTTGTCAAAATGTCCCTGTAAATATTGCTGTGTGCTTGCTCGTAAATGTCCAGTGTAATTGTTAACACGGAAGCTGCCATGAGATCATTAACCAGTAGGGTTTCCTTTTGTAGCAGTATGACAAAATAGGATGCATCACTGCTCACTAGTGTTTACATGACAATAACACCATAGCAATATCACACAAACTATCAAACACAGACAGAGGTGTAAAGTCAGCTGCATGTCCAAACAGCCAAACTTTAGCAGGCTCCTACAGGGCCCATCAGGGGAAATCAGCATCCCTTAGCTAATAAACAGTAATGACCTGCTTCCCGACACGTCTCGGAGCCTCCCTTCGTGTCGGCGTGGTGATGAGGACAAAACAGCGAAGCAAGCAGAAAGACGCTGCGCCTGGGGTGGCCCGGTAATTACTGTTAATTGGTTTAACATGGGGATGGATGGAAAGAGGGATGAGAGAGAGGGGTGGAAGGAAGGATGGAGTTCTCCCTCCAAGCCTTGTCTAGTGCTCGCTTGATGTGAGAGGGCGTGTTATCGCAGCTCTCTATCTGCAGCATGAGCTAATGTAGAAGAGTGGGGAGGAGAGGTTGGATATGCAGGGCAGCGAGTACATAAGTAGTGTAGTAAACAGGCGTCGGCTCGTACCTGCACACACTTACATGCATGCAAAAACATATGACTTAAGCAGACAAACAGCACACATGCCATTGGTGCATACGTTCAATGAGAACTGGAGTATAATGAAGAGAAAATGAAGCTATGGAAAGGATACTAAACTAAAACTAAATATTGTACACACCACTGTAAAACACACACACACTCAGATTACACAGAGCCTGAGGGGAGCCGCTCACCCAGATAAGACTGAGAGCCATTTACCGCCAGTTGATGCATATGTGTCTCCTATCAGAGGCTGTGTGGGCTGAGAAATGAGGTGTGGAGTATTCCCTATTCAGCTCTGTGCTAATACCCTGACCATAACCTCATCAACAACCTCTGGACATCTACACAGTGCTGCACTGTAATCCTCCTAAGCGGAGAGAGACAAAGCACAACAGATTTTAGGGGAAGATGAAAGAGACACTTTGTGCCAAAGGTTCTAGCGTGGGTTTGTAGATAAAAAAACAAGAGAGTGAATGAATACATGAGGAAGGACTGTGACCTATAAGTTACCCACAAGGCTTTCTTCTGAATTGTGCTATATAATGTACACAGTTGTAACTCAAACTGAGATCTGCATTGAAAATGAAAGGAATGAACAATATGGCAAATGATTGTTTTTTTTTTCACTATTTGTCTATTTTCTTATATAACAAATACTCTCATCTTTTGTTAATGTATTTGCAGTGAGAGTTCATGTTTTGTGTTAGACAAAACAAGTTGAACTCCCAGTGTGAGCACAGCAGAGGGTTGTGAAAGCTTCGACCCTGATGTGATTTGAGCATTTGTTGTTGTACCGTGTCACAACATCATCACAGCCAACTCTAGCTTGTGAGAACACAAAAAGGTGTAATCTGCTGTGTCTTTGCAACACCATAATCATAACATCATATTCTTCCCCTTCTCTCTTGTGCTCTGCTGCACATTTCAGTGTGGGGCCAGTATAGGGGAGAAAACGTAAAGATACCTTGTAGAGTTAGCTTGTAAACAAACACAGTTATGACCTTTCACCAAACTAAATGGTGTATCATTGAGGTGTTGCATTTCCTTCCTTCTGAAACCTTCATTATTTACATGCAGGTTTTAAGATGATTTCTTTATGTTCTCTGCTTTGGGTGCTTTTGTTAATGAGTATAATGGCATGAATTCCATAGTCCAGTTTTGAAGTAAATGCCAGTTTAATTTACCACAGTGGGCAATTTGATATGCAGACTTAGCTAGCAACTGATAAGATGTTTCCTGATGAGGTCATATACTATATACAGTCCAGTTAAAAGAGATTACCTGTACAGTTTGAATACAATAAAATAAAAATAGCACCAGGAAGTGTGCATTTTTTTCAAGTCAATCACTAGGTGTGATTCAGTCTTTCCAATGTTTTAATATTCACCTACTGGTAGTTACTTTGTACTTCATACATCTATGTGGGGGCTGTAAACATAAATGCATGTTAATATTCTCCTACATAAACTAGTGTATGGGCTCTTACACATGATAGACAGCAGTTAGAATATTTGTGGTTGTGGTTACACACAATTTCCCAAAGCCACTGTGCAATGGGAATGAGACCAACCCACAAGGCTATCTATTCATTCAACAAGTGCTGTTATGATGCACAACAGAAGATGAATGATATAACCAGCCCTTTGTGATGCATACTGCATTGTCAGAAGAGAGAGAAAACAAATTGACATGGATCTGAGCTACCATCTCACACCAGGTTAAAAAGAGTTATGACTGCTGTTCATCAGTGCACTCACACACCAGAGCCCTTTTTCTGAGGGACACGGGTTGTAAGCATGGCCACCACTGACACCATAAAGACAAGTCTCCTCTACTTAGTTTTTACGACGACTCCAATACACGCAATCAGCCGTAAAATTCACCCCAACACAAAAAGTGCCCTTCTATAAGCTTCTTGTGGAGGCCAATAAAAAGCCTGGCGCCCCGGGCAGAAAACAACTGCTTCTCCTCAAGTCGATTTATGTCCCAGCCTCTCTGGTTGTGTGATGGGGGGGGGGAAAAAACAGCAACGCAATGTTTCTTTTTGGGGACATCCAAGTCATCTAGGGAATTGAGGGCCGTCGCAATGAGTAGCGGTGAAATCAGCTGCTGTAAAACATGATGGCAGGCTCATCGGTAAATAGGCCTGCCTGTCAACTGCACATTTAAAGGCATGGCCATAAAACAGCAGATAGCAGACACTTTGCTGGGTGCTGTCACAGGTATGACAATACTTGGCACAAAAACATATAAATATACATATTCAACATAACAGCTTCCCACTGTCATTTTTAAAAGAAAGCTGCCTATTTTACAGCTCCTGTTTTTTTTTTTTATTGGACTAAAATACAACACATACACTAGATACGAAACTTAGTACAGGCCATCAAATGTAAGAGCCACTAGCACTGAGGTACGGTTTCATATACAGCAGAGCTAAGAGGTTAACACATTGATAGCCAAGGTCATTACATCACCAACACCGTACCAAGCCCCATTGAGTTTAACAGTCCCAGGTAAGTCACAAAGAATATATCCCTTTTGCCAATATAGCAGCAAGTGCAATGTGAACTTTATGGTTTAGCAGCTCTCAGGCTGTATATGAGCATAAAGTAAATCTCTGTACGACCGGAGATCATGAAGCTGTATCTTGTGTGAAGTTGGATTTATATGACTGCCCTTAATCGGGACAGCTTTAAGAAGTCTCACTCTCAAGTCAACAGAAATGATCTCCAGTTCTACGTCTTGTTGCCACTCACTGACTGATGCTAGATGCTAAGGTGCAGTCAACTGAGTGTCGGTCGGGGTTTTCGTGACTGTAAGTAACCCTGAGTGACACTGTGTAGGTGAATACATTATAATCCTGCTGTGAATTTTTTTTAATCTGCTTGATACTGTCAATGCACATGTGTCTCTCAAGTTCAGTTTTTAGCTTCGACTTAGATGCCTATTAACAGGTTTTTCCCAAGTCCTCCACCCAGCTTCCCTCCCTCCCTCCGCCCCCTATCTATTGACAATCCTCACTCTCCTCATCTCTAAACCACACCAGCACAATGCAGGTTTTAGTCAGGATGAGAGACAGTAGTGATGGCTGCTTGAGTTCACCAACAAGGGTATAAGTCTGAAAGTTAACCAGGGCTGCTGGGCCTTTAGGCTTTCCGTGCGTAAGCTCTCAGAGCTGCCAATGAGCGATGCTTCAAAGATGTGCACGCTGGGAGTCGTGAGGCAGAAGGCTTAGGGCTTTATAGTAAAGTGGGGAAGTTTTATAAAGTACGTTGAGTCAAGATTCCTCGCAGAGGGAGGGAGACAGTCTTACAGGAGAAGAGATGAGTTGAAGGACTAATGTGTAAACCGTCTGCGGGACTGATAAAAGTGATTTGTGCTCACATCCATGTCTTCCAAAAGTCTATGAACAGGATTCGCTCGTAGAAAAAGAGCAGTCCGCTGGGGCGCTTTTGATCAGTCAGGGAGGAACTGAAAACGTTTTGAGTGTCAGAAATGTGACATTGCAATTCCTCTAATATCCAGTTGCACAATTCCTGACTGAGAATGGGGATTAATGTGAACATTAATGTGCACACTCAGTTGAGGTGATCTCTGTGGGTATGTATTCGGTCCCCCTGCTGTTAGATATATCACAGTGTGGTTGCTACAGAGTAGGGTGAATCAGATACTGTACAGCCTGTATGCTCCCATAGAGACCAACCTTAATGTAAAGCATAACAGCAGCACTGCCAATAGACAAAGGGAATCCATTTGGAGCCATTTCACGCATGGTCTAAGCCAACTAGCTAAGGAAGAGGAGAAGGAGGACACTGGATAATAAATGGGAAATTCTCCCTCACTGTCCGCCTCTGGAGAAACAGTCTTCCCACTCTTTCCGCAGGTGACGACAGTCGAGAGGGAGCAAAGTATGCTATTAATCTTAATGTCTGTTATTCTATTTTTGATAATAGCATGCTTATAACTTTAGCACTTTAAAGGCTTTCTGAGAAAATGTCACATTCCCTGCAAGTTTTTTTAACATTGCAAATTCAGTCCCTTGCATGTCCGTGTGAAACCAGAGCCAGTCTGAAGAAGAGATGGAGGAGTTTTCAGTAACTCCTGCTGTGATGAGAAGTCCCTCAACTTGGCTTCTAAAGGAATCTCTGATCATCTTCAAAGCATAAAGATCTCCTGATATGGACTGGTGCTGAATACAACATGTCTTCAACGTGCTGCTGAATACACAGGCCTGCTTCAACAGCAGCGTAATGTGATATTCCCAAAATGTGGAGAAGCAAAGGACAGCGTTTTGATCCATGCAACAAATGATTATCTGAAGAGTTCTTGCTTAACAGAAACCTTCTTACCTAACGTAGGTTAACAGAATCACCTAAAAACGGTGGAAACGTTTTCTAGGATCTAAAAATGTCCTTGGCCAAATGGATACAATCCGTGATATAACCATAAGGTGCAGATGATTTAAAGTTAATTCTGTGAGTGACTTGGTAATGCGTTGTACAATATTTCTGGCTCAGAGGAATTTGACCCTGTTCCCCCAGACTACACAGCCCCCAACAGTGACACCACAGTGCCCCCTGCTGCAGCTGGATGAAAGGACAATCTGAGGGGAGCAGTAAGTCATCAATGCACCACAAGCTCCTATTTCAGCCAGTGGATCATTCTGACACCCAGGAGAGGTGATACACTTCTTCTGATGTATGCCATCATTGACATGCTCCTGCCTCAGTGGACTGAGTCACTGTGGAATAAAGAGATGTTTGGTATAGATCATGAATTCCCTGATGTCCTTTCAATGTAATGTGTAAATTCACTGTAAATGCATTGGTAGGTAGTACACATTGTTACATTCAGAATCACAAAGTATGCCTACCATCATCCACAAATAAACTGACTAGAATACACACAAAGAAACTGTGCCCCTACACACGTAAACAAACCCAATCCAATAACAATGGAGAGGCATACACACACATCAGAAAAGACCACCTATCAGTGTGTGTAGAGCGCCATAGGCAGCATCGTCTGCTCGTGGTAAGAAAACACGTTTTGATATTCATATCAGCTCTATACACTCCAATCAAATACATCTGACTTGTCTTTTTTTACCTCCCTCCCAGACATAATAATGAAAAAAGTGGAGTGTATAAATCTAGCAGTGCAGGGGAGGTGTTTGATCTAGAGCAAACACAGTAGAATTTTTGAAAATGTGCAAACTGCAAAACATGGAAGAGGGTAAAAAACACACTGAACAAATTGACAGAAAGTTGGAGAAAGTTGTAACGCAGAGGACATGGAATGGCATGGAATGAGACACACAGTTTTAAAGTAATGCACCAATGAACACAATAGGGATGGGGGTGGAGACCGAAAGGGCACTTGGCCAAATAATGGGAGGGGGCCCGATGCCCCCGCAGCCGATAACAATCCCCCACCTTAACCATGATCAACAACTCAAACAGAAAGAAGGACTCAAGTCATTAAATGAAGGGGGGAAAATACATGAAATAGGCAGAGCATCAGCATACAAATACATGACTTATAGCTACATTTCTAGCATATGCTTAAGGTAACTCTACATGTCTTTGGAATAAACTCAAGATCTTCCTTCAAAAAACATCCCTAACAACGTGAGAATGTATTGAAAAGGCAACACAGCAACCCTCAAAAAAGCTGATTTGCATAGAAGGTGGGCTTGTCAAGTCAGAGTAAATCTAGATGTATGTTTTGGCCAGCCACTACCCTCCCTGCTCTGCCTCAGCCTTGTTTAACATAGATGTAGCGTTCACAGAGCTAACTGGTGATATTGCACTTTATTTCTCTGTGTGGGGAAAAAGTGTCATTGCTTTACGGCCCTCTCCTTATATGAAACACTGCTGCCAAGGTAAATGCAATTTATTCTGCCGCCCAAGTAATTTGTGGCTGAAATTTTACTCTGTACTTCCTCACTGCAGCAAAACTCATTTTCACAGCCACATGACAAAATATTACCATAGGCTTCAGAATGAAATGTCACAATGAGTTCTTTGTCAAACTAAAGCAGGGGCGAGTTCTCCTGATGCAGGGTGAGGAGATGCTGCATCAGGGGGAAACTCCTTGGTCTCAGGTGATACACCTGTGCTAATTGGACTTCTAATTGGAGCGTGGCACTATGAGAGCACATACACTCAGAAAACACACACACATGCAGATAAAGCCAAGCACACACCAAGAAGTATGCTTCACTAAAGTTTTAGGAGACTTTGTGAGGAAACATTTCTCAACAAAAATATTTTTGAGAATATTTAACATTAACATATGAATCATAAAATATGAATGGAACCAGGAAATGTTGGGTCTTTTGATTTGACAGAAGTGCCAAAGCTTGGTGGCCTTTTAATACATTCTCTTTTTCTCTTTTCTTTATTTAACCTTGTTCTCTTTAATAAGCATGAGGCAACATGTTGAATAAAATATCAGCGCGTGTTGTTGGCGCAGCAACCTGGTTTTGGATCTACAAGTATGTACGTGTGTGTGTCAACACAACCAGGAACATTCACTTAACAATCTGTCACCATATAGTATTTCACCATGTGTCATGATCAGAAACACAAACTAGAAAATGCTATGAACATTACACAATTCTGTAAATCTCATACTACATATCATGTCCTCAACCTTTGTCCTGCTAACATCTTGATCTTAAACACACACAAACATACTTTCTACTGCCTTTCCATTTCACATGGAAAACATGTTGTTGCTAAAAAACCTGCCTCCCATGTGCACTCCCACAGAAGAAGAAAGAAGCGAGGTGCATGACAATACAACAGAAAAAAGGGTTCCTTTTGGTTGTCGGAGATGGGGATGTGTTCCACATTTGTTGTTCAAAGAGCCTTGTTTGAATTTGAGTAGGTGGCACATCTGTCGGCTATTTTTTTCTGTCATGAATTATTAACATCCTGTCATTGCTGGCAGCAACAGTCATCATTATTTCACATATGAATAGAAATAATGACAAAACTATGTCCACAGTTGTGCTCACGCAGGGTTTGTGGTGTTGAAACTTTTTTTATAACAAATGTAAAAACAAAATGATCAGCAGAAGCTATGTAATGTGTTGTAGTTACAGTGTGCATATCATAGTGAATTCCTATAGCAACATATAATAAGTGATCAAAATATATAGTGTATTTATCCTGAGCGTTCCCTTCCACACATTGCTCAATAATAGTGTATTGGCCTTATTGATGCCTGAACCAGGTCTTGTGCTTAAAATGAGACAGTCAGATCATTATAGAAATAACAAGAGGCTATTCAAAAATTCACTGCATTTCAATTAAAAAAAACAGACAAATGAGTCTGCATGGCTAATGTGGGGCTTAGACTCACTCCACCTTACCACTTACCACTCTCCACATACTAACAGGCTGTATTTAGGCAGACAAGTTTCCTTAAATATGACCTCTGGTGTAAATGAGTGTGTGTATTTGTATGTGTGGGTGTTGCAGTGATCAATAGAGTCAGTTGGTGAGTCCATGTGCAGTTCATTCACTGCCTGATGATCAATATGGGATTAGAGAGGAAAGCAAGGGCTGTCTCTCGTCTTCTCTTTCATCTCACAGACTGTTTAAGGGCCCTTGAGGACGAGGTAGGGAGAGGAGAAGAAACAGCAGAATGAAGAGCGTAAAGAGAAGTGAATGATTCCGTTAGGGCTTCAGACGAGGCTTGGGAGGAATACTGCACAGATACTTGTTCTCATTCTTCGAACATTGCGAGGAGAAAGTTTAAGGTCATTAGAGGACACATGTATGCAGATGGAAAGATAAAAAAAAGTTAGTATATATATACTATAAAGCATATTATTGAGCTGTAATCAGGGCAGTATATTCTGTAAAGTTGCATTTATTCCCTTAAATGATAAACATATGGCTATGTTTTCAAGCATTTGGGTGCCCAGATGGCAGCGTCCGGTAACTTCCATTACCTTAAGTACAGAAACGTGTAACATTATGTTAGGTAACTGCACACAGCTTGCCCAGTTTGTTGGTACTTTAAAGCCACAAAATAGGAGGAAAAAGCCTGTTTTGGGCACTATTTTTGATGTGTCTGTCCCTGCATGCTGTCAAGCCCCACCAGTGAACAGAGTGTTTTCTTAGTCAGGTCAAGTCCATTATGATATCTAAAGTTAACCTTCATATTGACAAGCCTTACTGCAACCTCACCCAAATGTATCTTCATCTAGTTGTCAACAAAACATCCACACAGGTTATTTTAAACTCTTACAGGAGACAGGACACACGCAGCTCGTAGTGGAGTACCATGAGCAGGTGAGGCCTCACACAGTGTCAGTGGGTGAATCAGGGCTTTATAGTGTAATGGCCTTTCAACAAGGAAGCCAGAGAGAGTTAGTGACAGGGGACAAGGCAGCAAGTCACATGAGTTCTCCTTCTTCTGTGTAAAAACAGACATTTACACTAATGCATGTATACAGGACAGTGCTTCTGGCACAACAGAGCAATAATATCACAAACCATTGTACGTGTGTGCATGTGTGTGTGCACCAGAGTTCCCGTTAGCCGGTAATTACCGGACTATGACCGGTAAAATATGCTGAAGACCGGCAAATCTAAATCTCTCCGGTCAAAATGTCCGGTCAAAATTATTTCCCATTAGCGCAATACCGCATCAGTTGCGCCACTTATGTGACAGACAAGAATAGTATGTGACAGACAAAAGAGTACGTGACAGACAAGAATAGTCAATTATAATGTCTACACTTAATATGGAGAAAGAGATGTCCTGTATGGGTTGATTGTGCGTTGATCTGTTGGTAATGCCTCGGGGTTCCGTTGGGCATGTAAACAAATGCATAATGCTGCGCTATACTTTGTGGCCTCACCCCGTTGCAGAGCGAAGCTTATTGTTTAGGTGTCTTTTAATAAGCAGGTAGTCATATCATTAGCTACAGTAGAACTAGCTAGATCTGATCGATATGGAGATAAACGCGAGTGAAGTCTAATCTGACGGGAGAGAGATCAGCTGCTGCTGACGAGTCGACACCCAGCTCTGCATGATCACCTGCAGCGGTGAGCGGAACAAACCACACACTTCAGGTTAGAATATCACACGTAGCTATTTTAATTACCTCTCAAACTACCTAAACTAGTTATAGATATGTTTAGTTTTACTGTCGGGTCACTCATTATTGGATCCGCGAGCTGCATGATACTGGCGGGCTGTCAGGAGAGGGGGAGAGCGCTCCGTTTATTATTCCCGTGTTATTGTAAATTACTGTACACGTTTGAATAGTTAATTAATCTACTATAATTAGTTTGTTTAATATCGAATCATATCAATTTGTTTCAAAGCTCAATAAATAACATAGAAGACCTTTTGACCGGCACTTTTCTAATTTTGTCCGGAAGATTTAAACTGTAACGGACAATAATTAGTCTAACGGGAACTCTGGTGTGCACGCTGATGGATGAGTGTCTTCAGAGATAAATGGGTGCCTATTATTTGTGCCTTTTATAGGCAAACTCCCTGCTGACTTCCGAATGGGAATAGCATGCAGTCTTCTCACACACGCGCGCATGCACACACACACACACGTATACACACACACGTTCCCATAACGAGCTACAACTGAGGGGCCCTAGGCTCTGGCACATCTGTTGTAGAGGAGACATAAGGCATTCATGCAGGGTCTCTCAAGATTCTCCATGTAATGCCACATACACACACTGTGTACACGCGCACACACACACTGCATGTGATGAATGAGCACAAAGGAAGAAGGAAGGCATAGTGGTGGAGGGGTCTTATGATAGTTTTTGCTAAAAAATCCCTTCTGGATAAAAACCATGGCTGCACACAAAGACACACTGAGACACATTCTCTTAAATTGGCCCACTGACCTTCAGATACCCTCTATAATACATGCAGCTTTTAGTATTCTTGACTTCTAGTGCAGAGGACAAAAGGATGGAGACAGAGTCATTTTGCATATTAAGGACAGAGAAAACCTTTTATATACACAGCTATGAGTCATTGGGGTCTACTTCTGATGTGATTTGATTTTTAGAAAATCAAAACTTTAAGCTGAAGTATTTACTGGATATATATTGTTTATTCATGATGTCATTTATAATCTGCATTCAGTCTAGGGTAGCAGGATAGAGGAAATCATTTACTTGTTATTTTAATGATATAAGAACAAATGTGGTGCACTTTTTTGTGATTTGAGTCAGGAACATTGCCGACATTGTCCCTGACCCCTAGCACTGAGAGCAGTTGCACAATCATACATACATCTGAAGATTCTTTTCTGGATTCATTGTTAAATAATTTGGTCTACAAAATGCTCTAAAACAGTCAAACATAATGCCCCTCACCATCCAAGGTGGCATGATGTGTTTAAGTTCCTTGCTTTATAAAAGCCAAAGATAATATCAAATGTGCAAAACAAAAGTAGAAAATCATTCAATTGAATCAGCATAGATGGCTTTAAAAAGGACATGGTGAAAGGATCTCAAAAGAGTTGCCATCTAATTGGATCAAGGTACAGTATGTGTGTTGCTATATATATATACATATATTTGATATACTATTTGACTCAGCCAAGACACAATCACACTGACTTGCAGTTGTACAAAGGAAGAAGCATACAGCCTTTCAGCATGTGTGTAAGCCTCCAGTGTTTTAGCAGAGCATGGACATAAAGTGAAGAGGTCTTTAGCCGTCTCCCCTGAGAGGAGAGGCACTGAGAGCACACAGCCGTGGTGTTACAGGGGATCCAGTCCTCTGTCTGCTACAATATGCTGCCTAAAGCTCTCCAAACCAGGCTTAGCTTCCCGGCCTGGCACCACCTCCCTGCCTCCCTGTGCCAGAGTCAACTTCAGCTCAGTTCAGCGCCAGCAGCCAACGCCAGACTCAGCTTCGGTTGTAATGCCTGCTCTCCACTCAGGCTGTTTCCTCTCTCCTCGCCACATTGCTTCCTTTTCCTTTTTGGTTGGATGTTTATTTTATTGTTGTCTCTTCTTGTGTTTATTGTTCTTCTCCTTTTCACTTTCTCAGGTTGTCTGCTCATGTGTTGCAGAGGTGCATGACACCATACTCATCATAGCTATACTAATACCTACATTATTCAAAATGACAAAATGCTCAAAATCCCAACAAGCTGGTTTATATCACATTACCTTTAATAAACCAACCCAGTCTAAAACAGAGCTTTCTCTTTCAAAGTCTATTTAAGAGGCAGTTTTTTAGACATAACCTTGGAGTGACTTCTGTTCTGTGAGGATGATTATATATGGTTGTGAGAGAAGTAGTCAAGTGTTGAAAACGGCCGCTCGTGGTCTGGGGACTCTTGAGACAAAAGCTACAGAGGGTTACTTGTCATGCAGAGGAGACACTCGCTTGGTTTAACGAGGAGCTGAGAGGCAGTGGGGTGAGAGAGAAATAGGTCTATATTCAAAAGAATAAGCAATTGATGGAAGATTGGAGTTTTTTGTTTAAGATTGCAGTTTCTGTTAAACTGGCTCTGACTTTGTATAAGTAATTTCTTCTGAGGACAATTGTACTGTAGGGCGGCATGGAGAATGCGCTGTTGCCCCCATGAGGCGAGGTGAAAAAGACCCAAATACGGAGAAGATGACTTCCTCTGAAATGGGCCAACCTAACTGTAGCCACATAATGAGACACTAAGGATAAATAACACATATATCTTATCCAATTCAAAAGCTAGAAACCAGGACATGTTATCTTTGCCTGGATCCCTGTTTGATGCCAGTGGGCCATGTGGGTCCTTTGTTATCTTAGTGCTCCTAGGTACACCCTCCGGGGGTCTTTGAGAGGACGTTAGGATCGCAGTAGGGGGGCTGTATCTGTCACCTCAGTTTAGGGCCTGTCTCATGGCGGCTGACCCAAATCAGCTCCCTGGGGCCATGCCGAGCCCCTCCTTAGGACTTCACCGCTGCAGATAATAGGCTCGTATGGCAAGTATCCAGACACTGGAACCAAAGCAGCCCTGACAGCTGTCAACCAGGACAAACAGCCTCTTGCCTGACACGCGCGCACTATGAAAGCATGCTAGTGTGTGTTGCTATGTGTGTGTTTGGTCGAGACATGCACGATTGGTTTTCTACATGTGTGTATTTTATTGTCTGTGTGAGTCCCTCCACTTTTTTTTTACCGTTTTGGCACTGCCTATCCATAGCTCTGGTAAACACCCTGGCGTTTCCAGACAGCATTCAGGCGAGCCGACGCCATGTCAGAAGCAATTTGGCGCATCGGCAGAAATCTCTTCCTGTAGGGGAGCTGTCATGGAAGGGAAATCAAAGACACCTACGTGACTAGCTGGGTTGCCTGCAAGCTGAAAAGAAAGCTTGGCAACATGACCTGATTTCGCCCATTTTACAGAAAACCATAGAAGAAGATGGGAGTAGTTGCCTGCTGCTCTGCAATATGGAGTAATATCATTCTCACCCCAGGCACAGGGGTCGTGTATGTCATACTGCATATGCTATACAGCTGAAGCAGTAGTTTTGTCAACAAGAATAAACCAATGTTATCTATGCTGGTGGCTTGGTAAGTCCCTATCAGCAGGTTCAGCAGGCTGTCAGTAATGCTTAAGGTTCAAGACCGATCTACACACACAGCACTCAAACGCACATGCTCACATTTAACATATATGGTTACAAAAATAAAGTTTGCCAATTGCCATTTTGGCTAATGCTCGTGCCAAAAACAGGTGATCCTGATTTCAAGAGACTATCCTGGTAAATAGAACAAAGTCTAAAGGCAGAGTTCAAAGATGGGTGTGTTCTGAGCAATGGGGGTAGAAAGTGGGTAAGGGAACATTGGCTCCCCCCACTCGATGCCCCTGGCCCTATTTTCAGTGATTTGGAGTGACACCAATATGGTCTCTAGTTGTTATTCGTCATTAGAATATTGGCACTGCCACTACACTTTGTTTATCACATTGCACAAAAGAAAGTTCAACTGCAGTGAATAAAGACTACATGTTAGACAATATCTATGGTGAGGCCTGTGGTTCAGCTCCCAGTGGATGGGAAAATAACAAAGGTATCTCCCCTCTGTGAGGGATTATAACTGCATAAGTGGAAAACAGGGAGTTGCTAAAAAAAGAACATTGCTCAACAAATCTAAGTGAAGTTCAAAAACTAAGGACCTAATAAACAAGCAACAACAGACAATAAATCCAAATCCCCAGAGGGAAATGAAATGAAAAACTGCTTTCTTCCACCCACGAGCCTCTGAGCAGAGCAGCGCAGATGAGGATAAATTCCGCTACCACACTGGGTCTATCAGAGCTGACTCTGGTCCTTACAGGCTAATTACAGCCGACCACAGGAGGCTGTACGTATGTGTGACTCTGTCAGAGTGTGGGCCTATTTCAGTATCGTGTTCTTCTGTGAAGTGTGATGTCTCATTTGTCTTAGTGTTCTTTCTTTGTGTCACCGTGATGACATTTACATTCTCTGGCCAGGAGAAGTCCAAGTCTGATACCGTCATACATTACTGCATGCTTTTTTTCCCCATCCATTTTCTTGCATCCTGCTATCGGATTAACTTTCAAGACAATTGATTCAGTTGTATTTGTTGCAAATTAAAGATTTGTTTTGCTAATATCACCATGTCCGTTGTTAGCTGTATTGACAGGAATGGAGGCAGCTATTCAAAATGTTCTTTCCAAGAGCTTTCAGATCTCTAATGCCATTGATGTGTACATTTAATAACCTGACTTAAAAAGGTGGGGCTCAGGCATGGGTATTCAACATCAGTCAAGGTCCTTATAATTATAAAGCTACATCAATATGCACTCTAGACCAGCGGTTCCCAACCTTTTTCAACTCAGGGCCCACTTAAGAATGAAAAAAATGTTTCGCGGCCCACATTCAACCATAAACAATACGGAGGCTAAATAAAGTTCTGATTGGTCAATTCAGAACATGTGACACGTTGTAAATCCAGTAGAACAGACCACTGTCAAGGACTGTAATGGCCGTTGCTAAGGAGGATCTTAATAATGAAAATGTTTCCACACAAATCATAATGTTTTGCAAATTATTTGGCGGCAAATATTGAATTTACATTTACACCCTTTAATATTTTATTTGGGCTTTTAGATGAAGACCGCACACAGTTAATAAATACAACTATTCTTCTGACTAAAATACATATTTTTAAAACTCAATCAAGGAGTAATCTTAATTTAAGGTGTTAAGTAGATTAAAAATACAATTTATTTTGGAAAAAAATATAAAAATCAAAGGCTCATCACGCCATGAAATGGGAAATAATTAGCTCTAACGAAGAGTGGGATTAAAGGAACAATAAACATGTTGTGTTCTTGGTGGGTTTTGGTTGTCAACCTATTTCTGTTGGTGAAATGTTGAACTTATCCTAGTGACTGTATCTTTATTTCTTCTGTTTTTGTTTTGTTGTTGTCTGAGATGGGAATGTATGTTATTGTTATGTCCATGTTTGTGTCTTTAGCCTCTACAAAGAAAAAAATAATAATTGAAAAGGAAAAAAAAGGAAATTATTTGGCGGCCCACTTGCAATGCCTTCGCGGACCACTAGGGTGCCGCGGGCCACAGGTTGGGAACCGCTGCTCTAGACCTCCACTGACCATACTGGTTTTCCACCAGAGGGCAGCACCTGAGTTATAACCATAGACTGTATGGTTATAAAACATTAATGACAGCATAGCTTGTGGAAATGAGACTAGCCTAAGATTAATGTTTGTACTCTCTTTTTTAGTGTTTCTCCACCTTGATAAAACAGAACCTCATCATACTGTTCTGCAAAAAATGGGGTCCCCTGGATACACTTATATGTATCATACTAAGATGGAAAGATAAGTAGTAAATACTGTATAGCTAGAATAAATACTGCTACTTTTCAATGTCTGAGGTGAATGTATTACACTGTCTGGGAGATATTAGTGAGAGACAGCCAACCAGACACAATAGTCTTCAATCTGTGCCAAAAGAGGCTACAGTCACTCCCAAACACACAAACAAGCACAGACACACACTAGCATACACACACCAGAGACAACCAGAGTAATTAGTCTTTGATTTCCCCCGGCAGTGTTCTGGTACCAGGGGGCAGCTGCTGGGACCCTGCTTTAGCCTTGGCTAATTTCACTCACGGCTTGATCTCGACCCAGCACAGGTGCCCACTTGGCACCCAACCGCCGTTGCCATGGCAATGCCAACTTCAGGGGCCAAGAAAACACCAATTGTCCAAAGAGTTAAACCACAGGAGCCATGGATGTGGTTCTCATTATAAACAGGCGGCATTAGCACAAAAAGAGGTACAGTCAAATATGGACAGTTTAGTTTTATTAAGCTTTCTCTTTATTTACTTCCTATTTGGTTTTGACTTTTTTATTTTTCTCCAAAGAGAAGCATTTGTTAATCATTTATTCATTTTATGTTCATAAACAATAGATATGTACTCAGATTCTGTTCAGCAGAAGGTTTACACACAATACCGTAAACTGTTTTTACATGACTGCTTTTACTTGGGCTTGAGTGCCCCTTAGTGGTCTACAATTGTAACTACAATGTCCATCAGGCAGCAGGTCCACGCCTGCATGCACCTGCTGTCAAATGTATTAAACTGAACCGCTGATTCAGGTTGTGCTCTAACAAGTGTTTACAGTAAATTGCCCATGATGATTCACCCCTCGCCCCTGCACTCATTAAGCCCACGGGACAGGCTTGCTTTGACTCATCTCCGTTTATAGGTCGATCCAGACAACACACACTAAAGGGACCCACTCCTCAAAACATGTTATCAAGTACTTTTTAGATTAAATATCTAGATGGCAACTTGCACACTAAGCAATCTAACCATTTGGATGAGGCTCAGTCTAGTATAAAGGGTTTAACATGTTGGGAGATAGGAACAAAAACAGTGCACTAAAAAAGAGTCACAACTCATCACACTTATCATCACTTCTATTGGATGTGCCATCATTAAAAGCAGACATCCTCAATCTTTGTGAGTAATATAGGTTGGTATTTAAAAAAATGTGTGTTACCCTTACTCTAAATGTAATCCTGTATTTACCTTATGAAAGAGGGCTGTATGTTGCACAGGAAAAATATGACCAAAATTGCAGGAAGTAGAAAAGTATTCACATTTGTTTCAGACAATGAGTTTGTCTTGCACAACAATAACAGTTTTGAAGTTTTATATACCGTTTTAAATGCTAATGCAAGAGCCCAATTTCCCTGCAATGACCATTAAAGTTGGATCTAATTTGATCTAATTGGCACTATCAGACCCATTTCATTCCTTTATAAGCTCATTTCAGCAGACCCATATTGTGAATATCTTACCTCAGGCCATCTCCTAACCAGGAGTCATTTTAATTGCCACGTTGCCATCTGGTGTATGGATGAAGTGTCTGTATCAAAGCCATTCCCACCACACTAAATGTATTTCACAAGTCTTACCTAAGGCTCTTGGGCTAGAATAAAGTTTACAGTTCCTTTCCTCTTTTGACTGACTGTATGAGGTTGAGTTTTTGGCTAGAGGCTTATTCAGGCCTGCTGATAGTCTAATTTAAAATGAGCATGTGTGTATCTAAAGCTGTCTGTATGAAACTAGACAGGAAGTGCATTCTCTAGTGTTCTGTAAAATACTTCATTTATTACATTTTATTCATGTGGCTTTGTTAGGAAAAAAACATTAAGGTCCAAAACTTGACATGGCATCTTGGTGTACTTATTATGAAAATCCAAAACCTTTATTCAAAGCATCATTGTGTTGCTATTCAAGTAACACCCTATAGTCTATAATATCTCTTCTATCAGTGAAATAATCATAGTACATAGCTAGTGTGTTTGTATTGTTATCCCTGACCCTGACAATGACATGCTATTTCACACAGTGCCACTACCTGCGAGACACCAATATGGACGACATTAAGAACTGATTTTTAAACCCAATCATTTGTCTTCTCAGGAAAACATTTGATCCTGATGTAATTCGAAGACATATCCATCAGATCACCAAGGTCCCTATAAAGCTCTGTTTAGCATTAGCATGTGTATAGCAAAGAGAAAAGGTCACAGAAAAGTATTTGAAATTGGAGTATAATATAATGTACATTGGCTCTCATAACCGATTTAACAATGTAACCCGTGGATTAAGGCTTAAATAGTCAAGCAGAATATGTTTCTATACAATCAACTGGTCTAGCTTAGAAATATGTATTTGTTCTTAGTTTTACTTCACTGTTTAGTCCAAAGGGTGGCAGTAGCAAGCCAAAAAGCCAGGGTGGCAAGGTAATATCAGGACATTATACTCAATCTATCTAAATAAGGCAGCTCAGAGAAACAACTGCATCTCCAAGACTTTTGTGATCTGAGCCTATATGTGAGCAGCATTCATCAATATCTATACAAGGAAATAAATGTAGGCTGTATACATATAGCTCACTTTTACAATAACAAACATTATAACGGCAGAAAGCAACATTTCTGCAACACAAAACAAAAACTAGCCTGCTGTACAAACACACCCGTATAATATTCCACAAGCATGTGAAATCACAATGACATCTTCAATGTGAAGATCTGTGGAGCAGAGACAGACAGGCTGCAGCATGCCGCTCTATGACTGCATATGAATCACAGCATGATAATCAAACTGCTGAACCTGAGCCAGACATTTCACATACCTTATGCACAGACATTCACCCACACACACACACAAACACGGACACGCACAAACGCATGCTTGGCTTTGGTGCTCCCAACGGTAGATTGACTGAAATGTGCAAAGTGACAACAGCAGTTTTTACATTAACTCCACTCTGCTCGTTTTTCTCATATGTGTACTCTATTAAATTCACACATGGGGAAAATAATAGTTTATTTGATTGAAAAATAAACTTTTCATCAATTGAATGGTCGAAATGGCAGTTTACCAGCACAAACCTACAACTCAGTTGAAATTATATTATTTGAAATGGTTGCAAGTGTAAATAATATTAAAGGAACTTCTGACCAACCTATGGTAGGTTTTGTTTGCCTGAAAGCTGACAAAAACAACTACTGTATGTCCGTGCTGCTCATCTGTAGCTGCAAGGCCCACATTGACAATAGAAACAGAACTGTAGGCGGACAGTAAGAGGACCGGAAGGAAACTGCAACAAGCAATAGTTCTGTACACCAGCAATGTCAACTCAGGTCAGAGACTAAGGTCAAAGCTAGGGTAGGCCAAGGTCAGATGCAGGACCTCGTGGCGCAACGGTAGCGCGTCTGACTCCAGATCAGAAGGTTGCGTGTTCAAATCACGTCGAGGTCAACCCATTTTAAGGACTGCATATATTCCACTGAGTGTGTGCTATTATCTGTTAGAAGAAATTACACAAAAGTTTAAGAAAAGAACTGTTCAGCTCTGCTATCAAAATACAGAAAGCAGGATACGCAAGTGATTATGAATTACTTGGAAAAAGATTGCATAGCTTGAGTACACAAAATGCAATGCATAAATTGCCAATGTCAATTTGAAATGACTATACTTATAGTTGACAGCTCTAACTTTGGCATGTTATGGCTAAATGGATTCTTTGTTTTATGATCATTGTAAACTCTTATAACATTGAGGGTAAAGTGTTATCACCAGGCTCAAGTCAGGCAACAAAATGTGGATCAAAAATATCAAAAACACAAATGTTCATAGATTTCCAAAAGCAGCAGACCAACAACAATCTTGTCGCAGCACACCCCAGGAAGCATGTGAAAGTACTACATCCATAATAAAAACAACAGTTTTGTCATGAAGGGGTTAAAATTGACATCCTAACTGTGTTCCTGCTTGCAGTAGAGTTTGACTGGGCAAGAGAAAATAGCTCATGGAAAGAACTGGACGGACTGGATTTACTACTAACAACTAGACATACACACACATACAAAGAAGCAAACACCCACACACACTGAGATAACATCATACGTGTACACACACACACAGGCAGACGGTGATTCCACTAGTGTAAAGTTAGTTGTCTCGGGCCTCGGCACAGATCCAGCTGAGCTAACCACTCTGTGTCATTGAAGTGAACTACAAACTGTGTTAGTATGTCATGATGACTGTACTGTATAATCACTATGATTTAAGGCTGTCTGATATTGGCAAGTGTTTGACACTATAATACAGATAGAGCTGTAAGATAACCTTTATAGTATCACTGTAAAACAATTCTCATGAGAGTCATTTACAAGTATTAACAAATCAGCTGTTATTGTAATTGTTTGGTTAGGCTAATATTTCAGCATCCAATGGTATCAGTGGGATGTAAAGACGCCAGACAACCACCAGGGGGAGCAAATATGTACAGTATCAGACTATTGGAAGATAGTGATAGGGAGAAAAACATATTTATATGGTAGGTGGTTTTCAACATAATTCCTAAAATGTCTTTCTGTGTTTCTTTCTTTCTTTCTTTCTTTCTACTTGGAGTTGGATGAGGACAGGAGAGTTCAAAATAGGAGAAGGAAGAAAAGGGGTGTTTTAGACAGCAGGTGCAAAACAGCTGCTCCCACCAATGATCCCATCTGATGTGTAACCATGGCACCTACCACATATTCATTATAAGCACATGCACTATACTCTTCTTTTCTCTCATACACATCATTTTTTATTCATGCACAAATGGACACAAACAGCCAACCAAAGAGCACCTGCATATCAAACAGATCCAACTATTCTGAAAAATTCACAGCACACTGAACTTTAAAACGTAGACATCAAATATGGGAAATCTAATGCACAACATGAAACGGCATGATTTAATGTATTTTCAGATTTCACAAGATTTTTCAAGACATAAGTCACCCTGAGAAAAGTGATCGGAATCAAAGATAAGACTTTCAATAGAAACTCACATGTTTCATCACTTTTCGAGAAATACATCTTAATGGCCCGGTTGGGCTTCATCTTTGAAGTGATGAAGGACTCAGATAACTCCTACTACACCGGGTTACTTTGTGTTAATAGTAGACTACTATCCTTATGTGACACATGTGATATGTATCATTAACTCATTTCCCACTCACAAAGACACACAAAGGGGTTACAGCTCACTAACTGGCCTAACATCAAAGCTAAAGGCTAGTGACTCAGGTGTAGTCAGCACTGTTCTCATGGGAAGGATGCAGTGGGATTGTGGGTAATCATTTGCAGTTGGTCTAGTGGGTGGGGTGGGTAGTGTGATATCATGCTGCTTTTGACATAGATTTGGCCCACACACTCTCATACTTGAAAATATAGTAATACACACACTCACACACACACACATCAAAGTGGAGCCTTGATGCAACACAGAAGAAAACGCTGTATCATTCAACCCTCCATGTATGAAAACAAAGGAGGGCTTTCAGGAGGTGGGAATGATTAAACAGAGAAAAATGGTGGTTTGCAGTAGTTAAGTGTTCTGTAATGTCATGATGAGAGCATAAAAGCATACAGGTGCAATCATAAGCACATGTTAGAGAAACTATCTGTAGTACTGCCAAAGCTTTATGCAAGTATTCAGCTTTCAGATGTAACCAAAGCTAGTTGTGCATAAGAAAGAGGAGATGGACATGTGAAGAGGTGGCAAAAAGGACAGTTTGGGGAGATATACAAATAAATGAAATATGCAAACACACTCTCTCAATTCCAATGCACCTACTCCATTGACTCACCCTATCTTTGTCATCCACCACATCACAGAGCATGTCATCCAGGTCCAAAATGCCTCCATCTCCATGTTCCAACCTGTGTACCTGGATCCAGTAGCTGGGGTCCTGGAAGACAACAAAAGAAACTATTAGCTCTGTCATAAGATCAACCTTATTTGCACAATACAGACTTAGGATGTGAAGCCTTATGTAAGTAAAGCCATACAACATGTTGTATGCCAGGCCAAAGAAATAAGAAGCTTGCGTCTCCTTGGGAATCAGCTGATCCGATCACCACAGGGTTCGTATAATGATCCAGTTAGCTGGCACACAGAGGCTCTGACGTTGATATGGATTGACATCATCAAAGCAGTTATAAAATAGGAAATATTTTAATCCCCTGCTGGATTGCCTGCAAAGTAAGCATATGGCTTATACATTGTGGGAGTATAAAAGCAACATTTGATAAAAGGGACAACAGGAGAAGTTACATTTATCAGTTCTTATACATTCCAATGTAGGCTATACAAGGTGACACGCCTCCACCCTCCTCTGCTCACTTCAAAAACTGTCCGTCTCTTTTTTGCATCAGCATATGAATATCGTTCATGCAAACTTGATGCATTCAGGTACAGCATGTAGTGTAAGTAGAGTACTAAATCAACTCAGTGAGTGAAGTCTAATATGTTGCTGAGCTAGTTATGCTAGTTTGAACTCAATTTTGAACAATTATGCAGAGTTGCCTTAATAGAGAAGTATAGTTTTGAATGGAACAGTTACATAAGCAATGTGTCATTTGGATTTTAGATATTAAGAAATAAAAAGTTGACTCATTTTCCTTTGCCATGTGAAGAACGTAACTCCCCACTCGTTTGTCTGTATTGAGTTTTCACTCTATATTCCTCCTTTCTCTTTTCCTCCAAGCTGAGCCGTCTTGGGGTTTGTGGTTACATGCCTTCATGCATGGCTCTGTTGTAGTGAACTGCAATGTGGTTCACCAGGCAAAATGGTCTTAATCATGAGGGGATTCACGGTTTGGTATTTCCTTCCTCCTGAGCTTATTAGGAATTAAAAGATGGCAAGTTTATCTGGGACGTTTTGAAGACAAGCCATTTGGAAGCAGAAAGAACAATTACCTATTCCCCATGTTAGTAAATAAGAAAAAATGACACCACAATTTATATGTGATTTACTACCGCAAACTGACCCTCAGCATTAAACAGGGGAACAAATCTTTAAATGTACAAATGTTAACACGCCCCATGTAGATTTGGCTTGGTCCCCATCCCGACTTGTTCCTCGAATGGATTATGAGGAACAAATATGAGTCTGAGAGAGGCTAAGCCCCATAACTTAATCCCAGAATTTCACTGGGGATGGAAGGAAAGTTCGACATTGAATGTTTAGATTTGCCTTGGTTAAAATGTTGTTGTTTTTGGCCTCCAGCGAGCCAAGAATGATCAGTTCAAGGACTCTTCATTATGAGAGTATCAGCGAAGAATTCTGGGATTGGGTTGCAGTAGGGCTGAATGCTTTTGTGTATACTGTAAATACCAAGGTCTTAACTTGCATACAAATATTAAGAATTGTTCATCCCCTCATTTGACCCCCACCCTATTAAACCTAGAATTTATTTAGAAAGATATCCAACTATTTATAGTGGAATTTTTGTAAAATAAAGAATAATCTGAAGCACATTTTTGCTAAAATGGAAAATCTTTGAGTTTTTTAGCAGGTAAAGAGGACCAAAAAGTGAAAAGAACTTTCATCAAATGTATCAGCTTACATTTGAACACATATGGGCTTAATCAAATGTTGAACATGCAGTATGGAAGCCAGTACAAATTGACTGAAAAGAAAAAGACAGCGCTGATCCTCAGGACAAAGAGTGCATTGTGACATTCAAACATTTATAATACTGTAGCGTACAGAAACAGCGGGTAGGGAGGACAGCTGTGGAGTTGATCAAGTGTTAGCTCAGCACTCTACTAGATCATTGCGTTGCGTAAGATTGGCTCTTGAACAGTAACCTATGTAGCTTTTTAGCTTTGAAATCTGTATTTCTCTATAACTACAGAAATATAATATATTTGAATACATTGTTCTTTGCACAAAACCCACATCAGATCTACAAACAGCTTCCATAGGGTTGATAATCTCAAGTGCAACCACGTGTCATCTGAGAGAAAGGGCTTTACCGACCCTGACCACATTAACACCCCATCACTATTCAAGTCCTGGAAGTAACCCCTTTCATGCAAGCACTGCAACCCTGAAATGATATAGACACTGCCCGTAACAGCTGTATGTGAAAACACAAATGTCTGAATATTTCTGATGTAATAAGCTGCAAGCTCCCTAGTACAAAGCATGTGTTATACTGGGGCTCATTTGTGAATAAGTCCGCTAATTGGTGGGAACATTTACTGTGCGTTTCTGATATTTCTATCACAGCTGGAATTCAACCGTAAGAATACAAACATCTGAGGAACGTCAGTCTTTTAGGGCTGAAGACGAAATGACGAACCTGCTTTGTGACCATCTGCATCAGACACTACCACCTGGACGCTTTACACAGGCGTCGCCTCTCGCCTGAACCAAAATAAGGATTCCCAGAGGGGGGGGGGGGGGGGGGGGGGGGGGGGATGCATTTGACACAAACAGGCTCCTGTTATATCCAGACCTGATTTTCTTGTAATTGCCTTGAGTTGATAAAACGGCTTTAAGATGTTTAATGAAAAGCTAAGAGGATATGAGGCAGCACTGAATGATTTGATTAATAAATGTACAGCTTTGATAGACAATCTGAGCCACCTATAGGGGTGGGACAAAAAGCTGAGGGGAGATGTAAAAACAGAACTAAAATACATACAAAAGACTTTGTATGAATATATGTAGGGTGTGCCAGTGTGTATTGTCTTCCAGTCAGCTTTACTCATTCATTCATGAATTGTGGAACGCCACCCTTGTCTGATCAGGTATCAACTTATCTGATCTACTGTGGAAGGTGAGGGATAACAGAGAGGTTGTTCTCTGTGTCACAGACATACACACACACTTGTGACATAAGCCCAGACAATAGCTTACCCTATTATCTGTGTCTCTGTACCACAGTGGTTTACCTGTTCCTGTCAAAGACCACACAAAGACGTTTGCCCTCGAGGAAACTGGGGGGAGAGTGTGAGAAAGTGTGTGTGTGAGAAAGAGAGAACATGTGCCTGTGTGTTTTATGATTGCTTTCAGCTCCTACGAGTGCTACAATTTCCACAGGGGGAATATGATTGGCGAGATTCTGTTCTCAAATGTCAGCTTTCAGCAGGACCTCGTGGCGCAACGGTAGCGCGTCTGACTCCAGATCAGAAGGTTGCGTGTTCAAATCACGTCGGGGTCAGGACCTTTTAAAGGCTGACAAATCATGCTGCATATATGCAGTCGGGACACTAAACACGCCTGGAAAGTGGAATCAGAATCAATGAAGAGAGATGCCAGGCAACATGGATTCATCTAATCGATTAAAGACGGCATCAAAAACCTCTGCTCTGTAAATGGAGAAAGAGGGAGAAGTGGGATGTGATATGTGGGAAGTATGCAAGCATCCAACAAACAACAAGAGACACACCAAAGAACAATATTGTGTTCATCATCTTATCACTGTTTTAAAGGCAAGTGCAGTTTTAATCAATCTAGTAGATTACACACCTTGAAATGTAAATGTTTTTTAGATATGGAATCATTTGTAATATCGGTTAATGGCAATTTCACATCTGACGTCTATTTAATCTTAGATTGATTGATTTCAAAAAAGAATAAAACATTGTAACATTTGGTCAGTTGTCTGTTCAATTCATCAAATGCAATATTTCACACAAAATAACAAGTTATGATATGAAGAACTTGTTTCAGATGAGGGTTTTTTGTAACATATTGACCTTAAAATGGAAAGGCCCACTGGCTACTAAGAATACTTTGCACTTGAACATGCTTGCTGTGTGCTAACTTCAGGAGAAAGATGCGTCACTGTAAATTAGAGCATACATATTGCAAATGAGCTATCTCAATAATGTCATAATCGCCTTTCTATAGACATACATCGAACCCCCTTAAAACATGTTTCGACTGGAGGATTGCATGATCAGTTTAATTTAAAGACTGTGCACAAATAGTTTATTACTATAATGCATAACCTAATTTCACCTTGTCAAACAACCAAAATAATGATCTCATTAAGTAGAGAGGACTGCCCCATCTCCAGACTTTCACTGTCTGATCAAAGAGCTTACGCACAACTATTAGGATTTCACCTCTGACCTCCGGAGTACAGACCTCGCTGTGATTCACTAGTTCAAATCAGCAGTTCAACCTCTCAACCTCCTACTTTAAAAGTGTGCACTCAGCAGCACAATAACGCCTGTGATTTATGGAGTGTATGCTCACCCCGTGAGTCACAAACACTAGTGTCACAAGCGTTCTGCCTCTCTTGTTCCCTCTCTCACACACGGATAGACACACACCCTAACTCCTCGCCAAATACATTCACTGTGGAGTGAAAGTAAAATAAATGCAAAATAGAGGGCAGAAGAAAGAATCAGCATAGTGCTGCTACTACTACAAGGCCACATGTAGTGCAGCTTACGTTTTTCTATGTATGTTTTAGGAAGATTAAAAAAACATCCGCAAACACTTCATATGAAATCTCACCAAGAAAAAATGCTGTCATAAATGTATATACACTAATTTGATTTCAACATTTGCAAAGGTTTGAATTCATCCGGCTATTTCCTGTGCTTGAAAATTCACAAAAAACAGGCTTCACAAAAACACACACACACACACACACACACACACACACACACACACACACACACACACACTATATATGCTGTTGAAATATACTCTGATACAAACAATGACTCACTCCTATGACCAAACTAAAATGTCTGTTGAGCAAAAAATGTACATTTTAATCTCGTCAGTTAGATAAAATAGTTGATTATAGTAGTTTGGGATTAGTTTACAATGTTGACTGTAGTTCTCTTTTAAAGACAGGACAATGGCAGTCCCAAACGGTGGTCTAAAGCCAGCCTGTCTGAGTAGGCCCATAGTAATGAGCTAGTGTAGTGAATGAAGCCTTACACTGATATTCCTCGGAGACAAAGTCACCTCTAGGGTCTCTGCATTATTGATGCTCTGCCTGCCCAAAGGGACCTGCAGACTACAACACTAAAAGATATAGGACACCTCACTGCACATGCACTGAGTACCACTGGGGTACTGCTGCATGTTATCATCCATAGAAGCACGTCTATAATTCACAGCATGATGCATAGAAACAGTACAAATCAATTACTGAAATACTTTCACAGATTGTAAGGAGGTTCAAATACTAATATTGGACATGCATGAAACGTTATAACTTTGTTTCTGAGGAAAATGCATCTCCCATCCTGACAGAGGGAGGACTTTAAATGAAAAAGCATATCAGTTGAGTTTTAAAAATACAAGGTGAGCATTCAGGACAGCCTACATTGCCAAATGTCTACAACATTTGCTCGCCTCATTTAATTGGCCAGCTTCAAATGTAAAAAGTCTCAAACTTCCCTGCTCATTTGCTCATTGGTCCAATAAACATAATACTTCATGATAATTCATTTAGCACATTCAACAGTTGAATAAACAATATATGGGTCAGTGGCCCAGTTACATTAAACAATATGTTATATTTAGAAAAAGAAAAAATTGCTCACAAAGCTGAAAAGAACCAAGTCTGTTAGTAAATCATTCTTCCTCCATACTTCTTTTTTTTTAATGGAAACAAGTTCAAGTTTCCCAACCAACTGGCAGAAATGTTCACTTGTCTAAAGAAACGTACATTTAAAAAAGGATTAATGTTAATTGTTTGCAAGACGGATATGATTGTAGCATATTAAAGGCTAAAAAATAAATATGTATATTTGTTTTGGCAAAGGGTTAACATCCCCCTACTCATTGGACTAAATGAGTGGCAGTATTAGTGCCAGATAGCTTAGAAAAGGATCAAGCTGTAATACAGGCCAGCCTACCAAACACAGAGCCAAATCCTGCAGCCTCTCAACTCAGAGACCCTCCAAATATCTGCCACACCCTGCTGTGTGGTTTGCCTGAGTCAGGGATTTGTAGTTCCTAAATCTTGTTTCTCTGGGACTACAACTGCACCTCACCCCTGATGGTGATAAGCACAACGTGGAAAGCTGAGCATCTGGTCTGGATAAAAAAAACAGGTCTGACTGCTCTCTCTCTCTGTGTGTGTGTGCGTGTGTGTGTGTGTGTGTGTGTGTGTGTGTGTGTGTGTGTGTGTGTGTGTGTGTGTGTGTGTGTGTGTGTGTGTGTGTGTGTGTGTGTGTGTGTGTGTGTGTGTGTACAGGCCAGACATGCTGCCTCATGGCTCAGCATGAGCTGGAGCTGCTGCTGCGATGAAGGTTTCACTAACAAATCGCATTGAGTACTTTCATTATGATACATCATTAAGCCAATTAAAGAGTGAACCTTCAGACAGGATGTGCCAATGATTAAGAGGCATGACAGTCTTTTTTTCTTTTGTTAAAAGAATAACCAGCTTAGTCAACATATGGCCACAATATTGGGCAGAAGCTATCAACATGTATAACTTAATAAATGGCAAAAAATGTGTGCTCGGAATTGACATAAAAATGTACCTTTTAATTAGTCAGGAACAAATATGTATAAATGAGGACTGGACCATGACATTTGGACAGCTCAGAGTCTGTGCTTTAGTGCAGATAGCATGTTGGCTTTCATCCCAAAGTCACTTTTTATGAGCATGTTTATTAGCAACGTGTCTGGAGGGCCAGGACAGGTAGCCTGTTAGGCCGCTCGCCAGTTTCATCCCATCTGAGACAAGTGGTCATTAGCAACAGCGGGAGGGATTTAAACACACATGCATGCACACACAGCTTACACACATTTACTGTCTTGGGCATCAAAGACTTCCGAGAACATGAGGAATGCATAAGTAACATGCTGGGTGCACTTTAGAGAGATTTACGTCTAATTCTACGTTCAATTATAAACATGAATGTGTTTGCTACCACAAATGTAAAAAAGAACATGAAGGGCATGGTATACACATAGTTATAATATCAATTCAGTTAAAATAATATGGCTAAATGGCTAACTAATGCCTTATGGCTTGATGAACAGGTAAGCTACACAAGGCAATGGGGCAGTAGAAGCGCCATTATTCTGTCTTAGCTGCCCTACTGAAGTGTCCTTAGCAAAACACAGATTCTTAGGCTAACAGCAGGACACCGTTATCTATGTGACCCTGATCTCTGACCTCCGTGTGAATGGGAAGAAGCAAAAGAACAATGTCCTTAAGGGGTCGATAAAGATTCTGTCAGTTTCAAATGCTTATCAGCAATTAACCAACAGAAGCAGAGGGTGAGGGTCTCATGTTACTAAGAGGACATTTTATTCTCAGACCCTAAGGGAGAAGTCCCATCCAGGCCATCTGCTCAGCTTTGGACTAAAAAGAGGAACAGTCAGATTTTGTGCAGACCTATCTGCATGTTACGGTTTTGTGGATAATGTAAAGTACAATGAAAAAATGTCATTTTTATTCTCATATATATGAAAATGACAAATATATATATTTATATAGGTTTGAACATTTGCAAAAATATAGGTTATATACAACAAGATCGAGACAATAAAAAGAGAACATTCTCATTGGAGCATATGAACATTTGATTTGTATAAGCGCCATACCAATATTCACAATAGCTGAAATTAATACTAAATCTCTGTCATTTTAAACTCGCAAAGACAACTCAACACTGTCTAATATTGACTGCAAGATTATGCTAATGGTCTGGGAATTGATGCAGTGCCTATAAGTTGAGTAAAACTAGTTGAGCACTGCACAACTCTCCGTCTACTCATAGAAGCAGCAGTCAGCACAATGTCAGCACACTTTTGTTTATTATTTCATAAGCACAGAGGTTATGCTTGCCAGATGGGACCTGCGAATGAGCCAAAAGAAACACAGACCACAGAGTGAATCACCAAGAACAGACAACCCACAGTGGGGAGATGTCACGACACACAGCTCTTTCGCAGGCTGCAGATGTGGAACACAGAGAGAGGTCACAGGAGGTTTTAGGATTTGTGTTTGTGTGTGTGCAGGAGGAGGAGCCTGGGCTCTTAATGTGAAACAAACATCATTAGGTAGACTACTTCTTGTTCTGTTCGAGTAGAAACATAATGCAAAGGGGTCATCTTCAAAATTGGTCAAACTGCAACTGAAATCCAATTAGCAGCTATGGAAAACAATGAACTCTGGAGATGTAGCAGCTCTTCCTGTCATCCTATCTGTGGATGGGGAGAATGCAGGATCAAGTGCTCAATGTCACATTTTTTAATGTAAAATATGAGACGAGGCTATTCATCTGCTTTTTGCCATGTAGGGAAAATACAAATCCAACGTCATTGTGTCGATATAGTTTAATACCGACATATATCTTGGCCATGGATGACCTAAAGTCATATCTTAATATTACTAAATGTCCATAGTGGCAATATTAGAGATTCATATTAACGTCACTTTAATGTGATCTCACAGAACATGGCCAGTCCAAAAACCCTGACGTGTACAAAGGAGTGTGCTGGTCGTGGTTTGTGAAGAATCAACTGTCCGTGATCATAAAACCCTCTCACACACACCTCACACTTTTGTGGGTGCGTGTGTTTAAACTGGTAAATGTACTACTCAATTGGTGATATAGAAATAGTAGTAATTGTTCTCTCTGAAGCATCTGTATTAAGGCAGTTTCCTCACCAGTTAAAAACTCCTTGTCATATCATTAAAATAGTGTTTTTGTTGCTTACCCTAATGGCAACAAACTTTGCAATTATTGGCAACTTTGGAGATCAATCTAAATATCAACACATTCTACTGTGTATTTACTTCAGAGTTTATGATATTTATACTGAACAGAGTATGCTGTAAATAATTAGTTAGGTCAGCTCTGTTTCAACTTGTGCAGCTCAGTCACACTATGCATGTCCGTCAAGGAAGAAAAAATTGTTTACAGCTCCTCTGTGGAAACATAAACACAGATATCAGAGCAGCCGGTGTAAATGGCAACATGAATGACCATGACACTAACCACTGACCCTCATTATCTCCTTTACCGGACTAACACCTTTTTTTGTTTTTTTGTTGAACTCCTAGGCCTCTGAACACTAAAGGCCTTGAAAACAACTGACCCTGACGTGATTTGAACACGCAACCTTCTGATCTGGAGTCAGACGCGCTACCGTTGCGCCACAAGGTCTAGATATCCATGGCAACAACTTTCATTTGGACAAGTCAATGAAGTCATAAAGTGGAGGCAAGGAGAAAAAGATGAAAGCTCCTTTATAAAGGATCACTAGCAAAAAAACATTGACGTCTGAAACTCACAGTGAAGTGATGGAGTCAAAAATACATGAGATGTAAACAATGGGAAAGAAAGCTGTCTAAAGAGAAAGACTAGACAGTCCAGATGTGTGTCTGTGAGGAGTGTGTGTTGCTGTGTACCCTGAGGCTATATCTTTCCTATTCTCAAGCAGAGCTCTGTTCACCAAAAACATCCAATAGCTGGTGATAATAAGTGATTGCTTTGACAAGAACTGACAAAGTGGAAGTGGAAGCATTGTGCCATAAGGGCTATCATATTTCAATTCGAGCCTAGATGTAACAGCTCTCTTGACAGTAATAAGTCTCTGGAGGATCTGGGTCTTTTGTGTATGTTCTCATGACTGCTGGACAAAAAAGAATGAAGCGCACTTAGTAAAGGTACATTTTACTAAACATACTATCCACAACTAATCATCTTCAAGGCATGCATGCTTTTCCCACATTGTTCTTATCATAACTGGAAAACTGTCTGATCATAGTTGCACACAAGATGAAATGATTCTAAGGACATTTTAAGGAAAAAGATTGTTTGATGATAATTGATAGCATCAGTACACTGTGTTACATAGCTAATGGTGTACACAATAGTACTTTACAGCAGTGGCCCTCTTCAGTCCCATGTTTTCAATGTATTTTTCCGCCGAGGAGCCTGCATTATGTAATTTGAGAAGCTTTCTACATTAGGTGAGCCCAGTGCTTCACACAACAGAGAACTGTCATTATAAGCACAATGACCTCTGACTCAGGCATTTAAAAACAGCTTAACCGATCTAGTCAATGAAGAAAAGCAAGCCAGAGAATCATAGACCGAGCTGGAGAATCCCTTCAGGTGAGAAAGTAAGTTCTCCTTTTTTAAAGAGTTATATAATTGAGATGGATGGAGAAAAAAAGCAAGAAAGGAAAACATAGTAAGTCCATCACCTTGCAGCCATATGCGGTCATATCTGATTTTACATCTGTGAGTTGTATTCAAACAAAGTAAGGGAAATTCAATCGTCTCAAACAGATCCAGATGAAGAGTTTAACAAATAAAAACAGTATCACTATCCTGTATGCACTACATGCACAGAATGTAATAACAGGAAATTGACGAGACTTGGTCGAAAAATACACTCTGCAGCACTCAGTCCCAAACCATAAAACACATATTTGTCTATAGCTTGACTTTTGGGTTTGATTTCTTTTTTGTCAAGAAGATTTCAGAGCTTCTTTCCTGGACATGAAGACGCTGAGCTAAAACCCCCAGAAATGTAAACATGCCAGATCAGATTGAACATGAATCTATATTCTATGTATATCACTCTGTATCAGCCAAACGATGTGTCTCTATTAAACATACACTATTATATTTAAACATAGTTCAAACTGATAGGGTTTACAATTTCAGGAGAGTGCTGTGATGCAGCAGTTGCATATGCGACTCATTTCAAAGGGCTGTATGTTCAAATAATGTTCAGGTGAGTGAGCTGCAGCAAAGCCTTAAAAGATCAAAGCTATAAACCTAAACAACCTTCTCATCTGATACTTATAAGCATAGCCTATTTCTTCTTCCCCTCTATGATTTTGTAATTTGAAGTTGTGTAATGACTGTGTTGATGGAATATTATCAGAACCCATACTGACAAGCAGCCAAGAGCTGTTGAGTTTACTTTCTGTTTGTTCTACAATTTAGAAGACAGCCAAATGATGTGTCATGCAAACACAGATAAAAGCATGACGTTATCTAGATCAATAACTTGAAATCCAGGTCAGGATTATCACCACATAATGGCGTGTCTCCCTTGGTTTTTTATCCTGGGTTAATGTGCTACCTAATGTGTCAATACTACATGTTATTGTGCGTTTAATCTGCTTGAGCATTTATCATGTTAAGTATCAAAGTATTCTCCTATAGTGCTGTCTACTGTCATATGATAATGAATATGCTTACATTTACTATGCAAACATTGCATAGGATTTGTATCCATCATTAATCCAGACAAAGGTTTGCTGAGCATGTCACTTCTTCCTTCTGAAAATGATTCACAGGTGGCTGAGCATATTGCATTTGTATTATCCAAGCCCAATTTCTCATGATTATGATTTCATTATGTTAGAATTCTGACATACGAATCTCAATAAATCTGGGTAGAGATGAGGGCCAACATGACACAGCAACTTCATTCAATCCAGTTTCACTTCAGGCTTGGTTTGAGATGTCAGGAAATCAAACAGATTGAATGTGATCATTAAGAATTATGGGATAATTATCTTTGAGTCATGACCATTTTTCCCAAAATCATGAGAAAATAAGTCACTACTTTTTAGTAACAGGCAGTTATTATTTTATTTCAAATGAATGCAATCTGCTTCTGCAACTTAGTGTGTCAACTCTAAGAGCAGCGTCAGGAAGAAACACACATGGCCACTTAGCCACTTGGCTGTTTTTCTGTTCACTGTATTGAAGCTTGGCAGCAACAGCATTCAAAGCCAAGAGCTGTCAGAAACGCAAGGCTCACACACACCGTCAGCAGCCTGCTAGTGCATGTGTGCAGGCGCGTTTCTTTGCATAGGGTCATGGAAAAAGACTTCCTGCATTATTGTCACTTGTTTGGATTAATTGTATAGTTGTGTAGAAATGCTGGAATACAGCATTATTGAAGCTAGGTCATGACCTACTAAGTCTATACAGGCAGAAAACTGGAGACATGATTTGTCTCCAGAACGAAAGAACAGCCGCACACTTTTGCTGCAAACACAAAGGGACAATCCGTAAATCGCGGTCACAGAGTCTATATATCATCCAACAAAACACCTTGTCTTCATAATATTCAAAATCGGATTACCCAATGTTGTCAACTGAGTATTCCAAACAGAATTAAAAAGTGTAACTTTCAGTCTACCCACACACAGCAGAAATACTGTGCTCCTGTTGGTTTCATCACTTCTCCACAGGAGCGCCAGCAGGAACATATGAAGTTGACAATATTGAGTATGTCATCTCTTCACACTGTGAATACTCTAACACTTACTACTAAAACACTGCTTTCTCCTGTCTGCCAATAGACTAACCTTTGAAAACCTCAGAATGTTTGCACCACATCATTTTCATGCCTTAACAGATCCATCATGTTATTTGCATGTATCTCAAATGATCTACCAAATAAGAAAAAGAAGAAGAGGAAGAAGAAAACAAAAGGATAAAAGCAGGGGAAGAGAGGAGAAAACTAATTACAGGAAACAAGAGGGAGAGTCTAAAAAAAGAGATGAAGAGAAGGAGGGGAGACAGCAAAGGAAGGTGAAGAGAGGAAAAGTAGTTTAAGAGAGAATAAAAAAGCTGTTGAAAGAAAGCACCGGAGGCTGTGCTGCAAGGTTAAATGTAATGAGCTCAGTGTTTATCGACGAGTGAATTAGGGACACAATTACACCAGGGAGAGAGGACATTTTCTCACACAACACACACACATGGTAATTTCAGAACTTGCTGATACCTGAAACAAGACTGTAACGCAATGCAACCTCAATACATCTCATTCTCTCTGCTGTGCATGAAGAAAAGGTGCCACTAAGATGACAATAACCAGGAGGGTCGATTCAAACAAGCTTAGAGCTTCAAGTGTGAAGAATGTGGAGACATTTTTCAATCACAGCACTTTTCTTCATGGTGTTGTTCCTGCACTATTTTTTATTCCATATTTTTATTTTGGTGTTTTCTCCTCTCTATGATGTGTCATCATGACATGAGGCAGCAAAAAGAAACAAATGGCAATAAATGAATATTCACTATCCTATCAGTTTTCCGACATCACTGTGGTTCAGTCTTAGATGCAAGGTGATGTAAAGTGGCATTGTATCTCTTTGACTGCCCCTCCTTTCCCTCTGTCCAATACCGTTACTGAGGCTGTTCTCATTAAAGTCAGAGAGTGATGGAGTAGAGCCCATCAATCTTACTTTAGGACCACCACAGTTGAAGGCTTGTGGTACGAGTGAAAAGGAGGGGGGCTAGGGTGCAGCATGTGGTCTGTAAGTGAGGATGAAGGGGTGCAGACCCTAGTAGTGTCTGGTTTTCAAATCACCCCAAGGTTAGGAGATTTCAATCAACACGTCATTACTTAAAATTTTACGCGGGTTTGGGAAAGTAAGCTGATGACAGCACAGGATTGCTGTAGGATTGCCAAAGCCTATTCTGAAACGATTTGTTATACAATCTGACGGACATAAAGTTGAATATGCAGGCTTTTATGCTCTTTGACTCATACGATCAGCATAAGAAGGCAGATTTGGACAAACAATAAATAACTAAGGAATAATTAGAATGTTGCACTAGATCAACTCTGACCAATCAGGTAGGATAATTTCAAGGGTAAACCGGGGAAACAGACTGAAACGAGGTGATGAAAGTTTAAGTGCCTAGGGCATTGGCAAAGAGGAAGGTTCCTGGGAAATCTGTTAGGATGACAGACACTGAGAGTAAGGAACCGGCTCAACCAGATCATTCACCTAAACCTGCACATACACGGAAACATAGGTACACTTACACACCCACACTCTCTGCAGCACGCCATTAACACGTTACAGAACAACATGAATTTGTAAAAAGGTTACCATGTATGACGGCTGTAAAATGAGGATGTTTACATAGCCTTGGCCTGTGAAAGTATTCAAATTCATTAGTATACACAAACCTCTCAGAGGTCTTGCTCTATCAGAGGTACAACAGCCAGCAGACTCTATGGTGTAATGTGATCTAAGATACCCAACACCCACTGCAAGACAGCCTGCAAAGAAAATCTACTGAGTTCTGACAATACCAGTCACTTTCTTTCTTTGATAACAGGAATTTAAAACCAAAACCCATTGCAATCTCCAGTAAATCTCTGTACAGATGCTTACAGTAAACTGTGAACTATTTCAAGAGTTATGCCAGGTAGGCCTAGACAACAGCAAATACATAAAAGCGGGATGCACAATAATCAAAGACATTCTCCTCAGAGAAAGGTAAGCATTTAGAAATAGCACTCTTCTATAATGCCAGTAGAAAAAAAACATGTCCAATAAACATAATTCTAATTAAATGCAGTCAAATGCATTTCCATTCATTCATCTTAATCATATCTGGCACATGCTTTGGAGAAGTGAGGATCTGCTTGCAGGAAGCATATGCTATTTGCAGTCTCCTAGCCTCAGGCATAACTGATCCCTAATCATAGGTTGTGAGATGGCTGGCCTTTCAGTAGTAAGTCACCATCTTCACAGAAAACAAAGAAGGAGCAGAATTCCATCTGTTATCAATGTACTGTAACTCATACCATAGCAAGAGGAGAAGGAACCTAGGGATGTCCCGATCACCTTTTTTTGCTCCCGATCCGATTCCGATCATTTGATTTTGACAATCTGCCGATACCGATTTTTCCCGATCCGATCTTTATGCAATGCATTAAGAGAAAAAAAAGGTAACAGATAACGGCTGGTCATCCAACGCGATGAATTCAGCTATCTTGGCTGTTCTTTTTTTGGCCTTTTCACTGTTCTGGGGCAGCTTCTCTTTCCTTTTAAAAGTCTCTGAAAGTGTCGGTTGTTTCAGTGCCGTTACCTGAATGGCCGCTGTGTACTCGTTGTGTTGTTGTTGGTGTTTGTTTCTCAGGTGGCGTATTAGATTGGTCGTGTTGAACGTAGCTCTGTTCTTTCCACCACGCGGAACCTCCGCCTTGCAAACATTGCATCTGGCTGTTACACTGCCTTCGCTTTCAATTTTATAATACTTCCAAACTCCTGACATTTTCTCTGTCCCGACTCCCGAGTCACCAGCTGAACGTAGCCTCTTGTTAGCTTACTGCTACTATTAGACACTGCGCCCTGCCCACTCTGTTGCCAGATTTGAGAGAAATAAGCAACCAGGTCTATAAAAACAAGCCCAAAAGAAGCAACACATACATGATGTTGTGTAATTTTAAACCAAAACTAAGGCCTCAGGATGACTTTAAGACGTGAACATGGTCATTTTAGTTTTGTAACATTAAATAAAATAATAAAAATATTTTATAAAAAAAAAAAAAAAAATCCCGATCCCCGATTTTTTTCTCCCGATTCCGATCTTTTGAAAATCACGTGATCGGCTCCGATCCCCGATCACGTGATCGGATCGGGACATCTCTAGAACCCATGATTACCCATGATAACTTCATGTCAGCCTGACGTTTCTCTCGTTTGTTTTGGGGGAGAGGAAATAGTACTTGGCTTCTCATTGTAAACATTTGAATAAGACATATGTCTGAGTCAATATCCCGAAGAAACTTGCTTAGGAATACAAGAGGCAGTTTTTTTATATACCGTAATGACTGGTCTGCAGTGCATCTATTAATTATTTTTTAAAGAAATATATATAAAGAACTGTGACCAGTGACCACACAGTAAGGTCAGAACAAACACATGAATGCACTGTGACTGACCCCAATAACATTTAAATAGTTCCCATGTCATGTCATCATTAGTCTGGACTGAATGACCCCATTTCAGGGTCCAAGCAACTACTAATCATACCGCAACATGTTCTGAGACAAGAACATGGCAGTCTAGGACTTCTGTGCAAAGATAAATCAGTAACTTTACATATTCATCAGTAAAATCTCCATGTTGTCAACAGAACCAGATGAGCTGAGTTTACAAGTCATTTGCAGGCAGCGAATTACACAGTGTCAAACTAAGAAAATGAAAATGTGTATAGTGTGCTCCAAGCTTAGTGATTTGGGATAACATTGTGGTGCATCTATTTAAACACCAACCTGCACATTTCTGAACATCATTGATTATATCAGTCTATTCAAATTAATATACAAAGGCAGGGAATGCCAGTTTATATGTACAGTATAAAAAGGAAACATTTTAATTTTCAAATGAAATGTGCCAAAAAGAAGAAAGAGCATGTACCTGCTGCCATGACATGTTTGTACTTTTGCATGCTTTCATCTTGCAAACATAAAAGTATAAAATCAACAGACCATAACATCATCAAACAACTTGAAATCACTAGTATTATAAATCTTTCAGAGCACCAAGATTGCAGTCAGATATCAGCCTTTCCAGAGGGGCCATCCATGCAGCAAAGCAGTGTCAGGAGGCTGTTTCTTTGAGTTTGATGTGGCTCTACTTAGGTGTCCATGAGACAAACAACAAACCATTCATCATGCTATTGCTCCTCTGGGTGCTTGTCAAATCAAATCAAAGGCATCTCCATCAGCATGACAAAAAGACTGAGTCATCTCGGAATTATTTTTGATGAAAAACTCTGTAGCCTTGGGCTGCAATCAGTTCACTGTCCTTTTTGAAGAGCAATAAAGGACTAGTTCACTTACTCAATAAGCCATGCACAATGAAGATACAGCCAAGGTTGAATAGCAGTACATAAAGTTAGAGCAAAACAAAAAAGATAAATGGCATCAGCAAACTGAAACTAGATGTCCGTGCATGTTTAGAAAATGAGCAGAGAAAGAGTGGTTTAGCAATTGTCAGCTAGTTTTCCAAAGTGAGAAGTGAACATTTTCAATCACCAATATTCATAATTGATAGGTATGCTGAATTGGAACACCGGCAACAACCAATTTCAGGCCTCAACTGGTTCAATATTTCGATGCTGAAATATAATTACTTTGGGTTAAACCACACTAACTCCTGACTACACTCGTACACTTCCACTAACGCACATTTGAAACAGTGCCCTGAGAACTATTAAGAGAGAATTCACAGAAAGGGAAGTCCTAGCTTTGATTTTGAATACTTTAAGCTCCAGATCACAAAATCTGTCGAAACCTTTCCGTTGGGTTCATCAACTTCACAAAGACAGGAATCCACTTCAGCAAAGCAAACTTTTTTATCACTTTTATCACTTTGTAGTTAAGTAATTACTAAGACACATAAGGCAAAAATGGAAATTAAAGGAAGATTATCTATCACAGGGAGGAGAGATTACGCGGTTATTTAGCAAAGGAAATGAAAAATTGCCCTCAGCTTGACAGAAGAACAACAATTTAAGTTGACAACATAATAGATTCCAGACCGGTAGGGAATGGTTCAATAGGGTAATTATAGAAGATCCAGACATGTGTGCTTTAAAGGACAATAGCCACGTCTTTTTGACACAATGCTATTTTTGAGTATTGGTAAATTAATCAGGATGAATTATATTTCCGGGAACTGCTGTTTCTACCAGCATGAAATAATTGAGCTCTACTGATAATGAATACTGAATAAAAAATGAATGTTGTAATGTCCTAAAGTCAAACCTAGTTTAGAGTTAAAATCATGGTTGAAAAATATCTTGGAATAAGATATTTTCCTTCCCTTACTTTAGTTTGTGAGTCTCAACACACATAATAGAAAATGCATTAGGTCCTGATGTAGCCTGGATCATTGATATGGTCAGATCACTAGTTAGTATTTTAGTGTACTGCAAGTATACTTGTATATTGGAGATTAGGACCAAATGACCATGATGCTACACAGACACTGAATTAGTAAAGGCTCTTTAAATGTAGTCCATCCTTCAAGCTCATCTAATGAAATCAAAATGTAGGTTGAACAGTGTTTGATAAAAGCTTAGTGGAGCTACAGACTATACACAACCATGCTTATTTACTTTATCCATTGAAAGAAAATACTTTGTGTGTTCATGTGCTAGAGGGTTCAATGACCCAGAGTGCATTAGTAGGATCAAAAGCCAATGACAGACAAAGCCGCAGGACCATTTTGATATTGTATATGCTTTTTCAACTCTTACATTGCACAATCAAGTCATTATAATCCTTCCAAAAAAAGAATAGAACCCCACATAAATCATTTAACAACTAATTATCGTTTGTATTATCCTACCTAGTGTGTGGTAGTAGCACTGTACTTCTTCTCAAGCTCTGTTTTTCCAAACATTTGACCCACTTAAGTATTTTCCTAGCAAGACACTCAATTCATAAAGGGCTACTACTTTTTATGAAGCAGCCCACATCCACATTTGTCAGGCTTTTCATGTTTAGACGATATAATGTATATGCATAAGCTAGCCAACAGATAATTGGGAATATACACAGAATCATTATGCTTTGTTGTGAGCCCCTCACAGTCAAAGACAATTCATTTTGACTTACATAAAACTGTTAATGGGGTTAAAAACCACAATAGATTTAAGAGGATTCAGAAAGACAAATTTAACATAAATGGAAAGACTCACTTTTTGACCTTTTCTACAGAGGAGAAGGTTGTCATGCAGACACAAATTATATTATGAAAAAGAAGATAAAAGACAAAACAGAAAAGAGAAAATGTGTTGTCCAAGTGGCTAGATAGACCTGCAGCAACAGTGTGTGAAGTAGCCTTAGAAGTGAAACAGTCTCTGTAACAAAGGCTTAGCTAATACAGAAAGTGTTTTGTTGTTCAAATGTTATAAATAAATAAAAAGTTATTATGTGGAGTGTGTAAGAGGTGGTTTACAGTGTAAAACGCACGAAAAGTTATCCCCGAACTAAGACTCAGAGTAGCATTAGCTTTTTAGCTCATTAACAGGCAGCTAGTTTACAGCTAAAACGTTAGCATTTAGGTTAGCTAGCTATGGAAGAAAGTCAACACTTAGCAAAGAGTCAGATAGCCTGCAGATAAAACTGTATCTATATCTAAGAAAAGTAAATGATAGACTTACATTTGTCTGCTGGCCAGTAACACAAAAAAATATATATATATATATTCCTTTTTGCAGCAAGAAACATGATGTCGAGGCAGGTCCCATGCATGGTTCTCTGTCATGGTCCCCTGAAAGAGCTAAATGGTATGGGCCCATCGTTAAAGTTATTAGTTCCACCTGTGCCATTCTTGCCATGAAAGAAAAAGATAATTTAAAAATAATTTAATTTTAATGTCTAATTTTAAAAAGGAATAAAAACAATATATGTGGAGTAATAAGCTTTTCGAATGAATTTTTATTTTTATTTTTCCTCATTAAATCACTTAATGTTCCCCATTCACAATGTCTCTTACAAAACGGCAATATTTAATATAGGCCCTTTATACCTACACACAAGTAGGCCTACTATGAACTGTGCTTATATCTGACCAGCTAACGGAAGATCCAATAATTATTAGCGATTTATTACCATACATTCACATTTTGTAATGTGTCACTTTTCTTTGTACAGACACAGCCATTAACAATAATTGAAGGTGTAATAATAGAGTATAGCAGCAACAAATACATATTTTGTGCTAAAAACCACATAGCTACTCATCATAACACATCATAACAGGAAAGGGTCTTTGCAGAACATCTCCCCATTCATGCATGATGGGAAAAAAAGCCTACATAAGACATTTATCAGGTGATTCCTCTGAAAGACAATCTTTTAAAGGTCTTATCTTAATCTTTGACAAGCACCCCATGCTTGTGCTTCAGTAATGAGTTCACTTTGACTGCAATCTTCGTGGCCACCGAAATAAGCTGTTGACAAAACAGCGGATCACACCCAAGAGAGCCTGGCGTGGCCTGCATGTCGAAACACCGCAAACCACATAGTTGGCCTTTGCTACAACTTGCTCACAGTTGGATATAGCTGGAGGCAGGAATTGTCATTTCACTGAGAGGTGGGATGAGAAAAACAAGATGAGCAACCCAAGGCTCTTCAGAAGGCTACTGTACTCAAAACAAACAAACTCTGATTAAGTCTTATACAAATTACTGAATTAAATAAATCCACATATTGTCGTTGTCAATTACCCAACTATGTTATTATTTGGAACAATACTTATTAATGGATAAGTGAAACACATGTGTACAACACTCAACACCATACAGAAAGAAGCATTTGGGTTGTTAATGGAAACCCAACCACTTCCTTGACACAGTGATCAATCAAGCATGTCATATGAACCATCAAACCATTGTCCTACAGCTCTTAAAACAAGGGTAAGTTGGAGTGTGTTTTTTCTTCAAACAGGCATACTGCTTTGAGAGCAGAAATATTCTTGGTTGTTGAGTTAGATGTTGATGAAGAAAGAGTGTTATTTATTTTCTGGCAGAGAATAATTAAAGCCAAACTGACCAGTTACCCTAACTGACCCTATACAAAAATATTCTTATTTTCCCATACCATTTAAGTTTGCCAGACAACAAAGCTGTGTTTCCTTGGCTGCCTTCTCCTATTGAAGTTGAAGTAAACCGATTGGATTAATTCTGCCTCCAGAGCAGCTCTGCCTCTGAGAAAAGATTGTATAATTCTAACTTTAATCTATAAAAGCTTGGGAAAAGCTTCTCCGATTCACAAAGCAAAGTTTGGGAAGCTTGTCCTGAGAAAAAGTGGAGTTACAGCAGCCTACTGTATACCATAATTGAATGGGCAAGTAATTTCTGTGTGTATTTTAAGAGCAGAAACAGGGCGGCCCCATGTTAAGACGTGCAAAGTGTAGACAGTGGAAGCTGTCAGGACAGCTTTTAAGAACGTGTTCGGGTAGTTGAAAGTGCTTTTCCATCTTAGCAGCATTAGCAAGTATAATATTGGCCCTTTCTGCTTGAAATACATTTCTTTTAACAGCTTGTCACCTTGCTCATACTTTCCATTTGACTATATTTACAAAAACAATATAGGTTATGTAGTCCATCTTCCAACTAAATCCAATGATAACAGAAGCTAAACAATGTGTAAATGTTTCTTTATGAAGGTATATTGCCAATGCAAACACATCAGAATGTAGAGAGGGTGGTTCGACAGTACTGAGAGAAGTGGATTTATATTTTCTCAGCTCTCCATTAACAGTCCTGCAGCAACTTGCCCGACAAAATATTTAAAAAACAAAATTATCTTTTCAAATGCAGCAATGCAATAGAAATATGGCCAAAGAAACAACGCCTCTGATGAGCAGCTTCTCTAAAACCATAAACTGCAGGAGGGTTTCGTGTAACAAAAGATTACCACCCTTTCTGCCATGTTCAACTGTGTCTCATTGGCTGTGGTGAAACTAATTCCTCCCAAATGTGACCCATCAGCTACCAGCCAGGTCACCAGAATTACATGAAAGGAGCTTAATGCTAACCTTTCCCAAAGCAAACCCATTATCTTCTGATGACTAATCTGTGATAACAAACAGAAGCGTTAGAGCTACGACTGCGACCATGTGGCACAATGTGTGAGTGTGCGTGTGCGTGTGAGTGTGCGTGTGCGTGTGCGTGCGCGTGCGCGTGCGTGTGCGTGTGCGTGTGCGTGTGCGTGTGCGTGCCTTCAGATCAGAAGTTTGGGGGTTGAAATCATGTTGGGCTCAAACAGACTTTTCTTATGACAATGTAGGCAGCTGCAACAATCATTGGCACACCAACAGTTATTGAATACACATATTAAAAAGCAAGGGCATTTTGGAACCTCTCAATAACATCTCTAAGTCTAACATTCCTGAATCTATAAAGACAAGCCTTACACGACAAAAGCAGGGCTAAGTCATGCGACATCAAGTGCAGTAAGTTGCTGCCATTGTTTTGCTTCTAACCGTTCAGGCTAATGATTAGCCGGATTATCTTAACCAGTGGGTTAAGATAACAAAAAGGACCATTACAAGGCTGTGGCTGGGATAGAAGAAACACAAACTAGAAGCTATCTGGACCTTGTGTTTGATATGTCAGCATGGTCAAACCAACAAGAACTATGTCTGAAGGGAGCCACGTTATCTCTGAAAGAAAAAACAATCAATCATATGCCTAAATAGCCTAAATACACACTAATTAACCATGAACTTATTGCCCCACGGTGTATTATCCCTGCTTAATATGTAGATGTTTTGACAACAAGAGGAATTTCTATTATTTAGCTCCAAGGGCAGTGGATAAACACAGCATACCAAAAAATCAACTACACAAACCACATCAGCAGTGACAACAGAAACTGACCCTGAATGACCCAACACTGCTATATGTTGCTGGGAAACCGATCACGCAATGGCTTGGCATGGCTATGACATATTCAGACTTTGGCAGTTACCATAATGACATGTGGCCGGCTTGCAATGCTGTGTTTAGCCAGCAAAGACACGCACTCAAGTTCAGCATCCAGAGTATAGCGGATGTTTTGATCTCTGTAGTCACAAGTCCTTGTATGCAAACATACCATATATCAGCACCTGAGATGAAAGCTAGCCAGCAGGGAAGCCCTAAAGTCATCTGTTTGAGAAAGATAAGAACCTCAGTGTGGTGTCATTGTCCTTGGGGCTGTCCATGTGAGTAGGAAAGCTCGCCAGACAGTCGTTCAGCCAGACAGGTTGTACAGAAATTCTTTCAAATCCACCTCTACATTGACCCAAAGCAAAACCATTCATGTGTGTCGACCTAAGTCTGAAGAACCTGGAAGAACCAAACCAAGCCACTTTCAGCTATAATTCAGGCATTTATTTGTCTCAATAAGTAAGTAAGTTACATGGGACGGGCGTTACATGTAAACAATTTTGGTAAATGTTGGCCAAAATTCAAATTAATGAAACACACTTTAAAACAATGTCATATTTGGTTACAAGTCCTTTGCAGAGACAACCCACAGATATCAGACACTTGATATATTGCTCTGTCGGGCAGCCAGAAACTACTTCTTGCTTATTTAGAGGTCAAGTGGCTTACTTCAACAGTCAAGAATATCTCAATATCTGGCCATTTAACACATCCCCTTTATGCTTATGATCATTGTGCTTCACTGTCCAACAGCCCTTCTCTTTTTATCCAACATGAATGAAAATACTGTCATCCAAAAACCAGTCAGGCCACTTCCACCTCATAGTCTCTGTATATTTGCTTCGTCGAGCATAAAAATAACAAAAAGATACACGTCACTGTTCGGCTACTTATAGACTGCGCTGCATATTTTTCTCCAATGTTGAACTATACTTATTTTGAATTAGAACTTCAAGATCTCTTTTAGACCAGTATTTAACTACCAGTCTGCTCCTCTATTTACTGTCACCACTGTACTACAATAAACAGGCTGTTAGCAGCCTCTATGTGAAATTACAGGCTATTTGCATTGTGTAATCTCTATCATGCGAACAGTACAGTACATGTTGCTGCAGATTTTTGACATTGCATAAAGCACATACATTTGGATTTCGAACATGCTAGTTTTAAAGAACATGCTAAAGGTTGAGTAAACCACTGTCTTTGATCTCAGTAGACAAACTGAAGGGGGTACCGTGCAGGCCAGGAGTACTAAATACATTTCCGGCTGCTTGGGCAAACTTCAACTCGTGATATTGGAGCAGTGGGTGTGAGATGTTTAAGTCATAGACTGGCTGGCAACAATTCCCCTGGAAGGAGTTAGCACGAAACAAGGACACTGCCCAGTCGGCTGGAAGAAGAAAGGAAGAAAGAAAGATGAATATACAAGAGGCGGAAAAAAACAAAGGATAGGAAACTGAAGGAAAGCCAGTGGAGATCACAACTAGAGAGGTTATTGAGTCCACATTATTCTTTCCCTACTTTGTTCCCGGCTGTGGTAGAGATGAGCTCTTAAAAAATCTCTGCTGCTTGACCACAGATGAACCGACCTACTCCTGCTCAGTTAACATCAATCACAATACATCCCATCATCCTACAGAAGATATACAGCTCCGCCTTGTACTCTCCACTCACATGATAATACCCCAATTACCTTCAACTATTGTAATAATCCTGCTCATATACAGCAGCTCCTCTCCATTACATAAGCACTGAGCCACTGAGTGTAGTGAGCTAATGAGCAGTGACAACCCTTTCATTGCCACTTCCCTCTTTCTCTCAGTGCATCAAAGATGGCTGTTACCTGAGCATAGATGAAGATTCAAAACTATAGTTTTAGTGCAGGCAGAGGAGAGAAGTGGTGTTTTATTTGGAAGCAATTCACTATTTTGGACAGTTAAAACTGTCTACATGGCAACATTATTCCTTTTGTGAAAATGCCCGGACAAAAACAAATATATGTTGGAGGGTGTCCTATTTTTCACTCAATCAACAACACTTTGGTGCTTGTGTCCCACACAAATGCTGAGTTGTATAATGTTGCCCTGCAGCAGAAGAGCGTATATCCTGAGTTCTCAAACATTGCTAAAGGGTCTGACTTTCCAACACTGTGTTTGTTTCTCATCAGCAGAACTAAAAGTAACTCAACAGCCAATTTGCTTTGATCTGACAAGGAGCCTTGGGAAATGGGTCAGCAACAGACAGCCTGCTAGGTGTCAAGTCAGTGTGTTCATGTTGTCCTTCCAAGAAGCCGTACAAAAACATGTACTGATTATTTATTGGTCAACACCCCTCAGCCAATAAATCAATTCCTGTTGTGTATGATGCTGCCATCTGGTTCTCATAAGGGCTCAAAACATTTGACAGTAACACTCTCTATGGCACCCATGACTATAATGCATGATTAACATACTTAAATTGCATTTTAATCTGCTTAAAGCTCTGTATAAGTCTAGTCATACTCACTTGTAAATAGATAATGCCTCATAACAATCATCATAAGATATTATAAGAACATATTCATCAACCCATTTCTACATGGAATCCCAGTGGATGTTTGATCAATACATTTATTCATGGTAAATCAAATAATACCTACTTTATTTGAACAGTTATTGCCAATATTTCACAGTTATTGCCAAAAAGTCACTTTAGGTCAACCACTAGCCTTTCACCATGTTTTCCTTGATGTCACATGCATCTGTTTGTGCTATAAAGATAAAAACATCATTACATCAGAGACTTCAATCAATCAATCAATGTTTATTTATATAGCCCAATATCACAAATGTTACATTTGTCTCAGTGGACTTCACAGTTTGTACAGAATATCAGTATGACAATACGACACCCTCTGTCCTTGGACCCTCGCATCGTACAAGGAAAAACTTCCAATGAAACCCCACAGTTCAACGGGGAAAAATGGGAGAAACCTCAGGGAGAGCAACAGAGGAGGGATCCCTCTCCCAGGACGGACAGACGTGCAATAGATGCCGTGTGTAAATTGAAAAGATAATACATTTACAACATAGGTAGTCCAAATGTTTGGAAATGCATGTGTCTATAATAAGAAGATGAATCCACGAGGATATCAGACTTGTCTTGTACGTCCTTGAACCACAGGACACATGCTCATCATATGCTGCAGTTAGCCTATATGAAGCATATCATTAAAAAGGAGCAGTATAGAAATATGGGACTTTGTGTTTGTTTAGCCATCTCCCCTAAGGATATTCTGCAACTGTTTATTTTAACAACTTGACTTTGCTGTGACATGTCTGCAATCCTGAATTTGTGGAATTTTTTGAGGAAAAAAAGCTAATTATGTGCTTTAAGGCCTAAGCCTCCATTTAGGTGGAGTAACTGTGGGAAAGTATAGGAGACAAATAAGATCTAGAGATGCAGCTCTTCAAAGAGCCACAAATTATGGATCCAGAGACAGAATGTTTGAGTATTCTTTAGTTTTATGTCTCCGACGGTGTGCCAGATGTGAAACCAGACAGTTAGAGGATCAGTTAAGATCTGAACCTCCCTGTCTCATCCATGTATGCCAAAGGGAAAGCACACAAAATAACATCCTCATATTGGTTTAGCTTACATGGCTGAAAATGTGGTAAACACTTGACTGGCAATGTGCTGAAAACAACAGTCTTGGGAGAAGCACATCAGGATGAGAAGCTTGAAAAGCAATTTAGCATTAATCCTTCATGACTGTGCACACTGTAGACCAGATTGACTCTGGAGTTAATGGTGCTTGAGTGGATAATTGATGTGTGCTTCCTGGCCCCACTCAGACTGTGACAAAAGGCCTCAGCGTCCCCAGAGGAGATCAGGTACACCGGCACAGCTTGTGATAACACAGCTGATTCAGAGCAGACAATACTTCTAATGTCACAGATCACTGATATTACAGCCAACTAAGTATCACATAATTGCCACAGCAATACATGTGACATATATCTTTGCAACCTGAGATGATTCATACTTAATGAAGGGGTAGATAAGGACATAAGCACCAGGCAGAATGTACTCAGAGGCGAGTATAGAGTGCCACAGTGACGCGTCCTAAAACACGGAAGTAAGCTGCGCATGGGTTCCTTCGACAAAAAAGCAATGCAATTTCTCCATAGGATTTTGGAAAATAGCTCGAAATAAGGTCTGTGGTTGACACACATTTAAGAGATGGATCACGTTTTGTTCAGTCGGATAATCTCCACATGTCTACCCTACTTTTATAATTTTCGAATCATAAATCTAATCGATAGATTTATGATCGATAGGTTTATGATTAGAAAATTATAAAAGTAGGGTAGACATGTGGAGAGGACGCGTCACTGTGGCACTCTATATAGGAGAAAGGTAAAGAAGAGGCGGACATGAAGTATTTTTTGAAGAGGTAATGTAAAGCAGGAAGTGTGGGAAGTGTTTCTCTAATCAGTTTTTCTCCAGATAAATCAAGACATAATTGCGATGTTATGACAGCAACAAAAGAATTTCATCCTGATTTCCTCTCCAATTGCTTTTACAGCTAACCTGTTTGATGCGGTTCAACTGAACTGTGGTGGACTTTGGTTAGGTTTAATGTAACTTAGGTGCAGACCTATTTCAAGACACAAAATCTACATTTATAAAATGTCATGGTCCTTCCCTTATTAAAACAATCTAAGAACATATTGCTGCATTCAACAAGGCCTTCAGATCTCCATAGCAATTCTATCCTGCCACCAATTTCCCACACATGCACCAGTACTGCCTACACTTCTGTGTGCCACTTGTTCTGAAGCACTCTTCAGTTGCAGAATGGGCTTTTGCAATCAAAGGCTTCTGAAAATGTGACAGATGCCTCTTTCTCTTTTCATGTGTTCCTCTGTCCTTCATGCTAAAGCTGAATCAACCAACCTTACTGCTGTCTTGGATGAATTATGCATGTTTTATGTTCTGTTTTTATGGCAAAAGTACACAACGCTTGTGATTTTTGTTGCATTGAAAAAGCAGCCATAGTTAAGTGTTAAAGCAATGCTGTGTTGCTGTCAGCTGCAGGAAGATTATACAACTGAAGTGACCTATGTGCGATTGCATCTTCATGTAGTCCAAAGGTCTCGGCTGGTCTGTGTTACGTTTTATTGTTGACCCAGCGCCAAGTGTTCTCCAGAGGGGAAGACTACACATCTACATTTACAGTGCCACTGCATGGATCAATGGGCCAGTCGCCTCCATTCTGCTGAACCAAGGGAAATCATCAAGCACTGGTAAACAGAGGAGCAAATGTGTGTGTGTGGGAATGCGATTCCTAGTGTGTATAGGAGGAAGTGCTCTTTAAGAATGGGTGTTGATGTTGACCAACTTCGTCACTGTTTGCCATCAGTTGTGAAATCTACTACCGAGGCCATCCAGGAAGTTGAAAGTATTTCATCTGTCACTATGGAGCTGAGTGTACAGGTGTGACGTGAGCGTATACCAGAGGGAAGAACGTGTATATTGCTCATTACACAAGCAAGTTCCATCTAAATAGTCTATTATTTAAGGTTTTACAAAGTTAAAACAGCATTAACATGACTCCAATGGTTATACCACTGACTGGCAAAGAGGAAAATGCTGTCACTAACCTTGGGACCAGTAGCCTACCAAGCTTTAATTCATTCATTAGTCATTGAATGGGCAGCCACTAAAATCCCACAAAGGGAAAGTAATCATGGGTCCTAGCCGGGTGATTCAAATGTGGCACAGGGGTTTCACACGTCATTTAAGAGATGAAACTTGAATGAACTTTTTTGTAATTGCAAAGAGTAATGAGTGCAAAGCCATGTTACACTATCAATACACATGGTGGTTACTCCATTGGCCTATTACCATGTTTTACATAAAAGTGATTAACTGTGTTGGTAGAGAGACACAAATGCACACATGTGAGTGTAGTGTCTAACAGTGGAACTACACTATAGTAAATTGCAATCTAATAGTCCTTGGATAATGTGTGTAGTAGACAGTTAAGACTATGTGTTAAAACATATAGTATTTATTTTTGTCTGGTTGCACACACGCCTTTACTGTGCCATTCTAAAAAGCAGTAGTACTGCTTTCACTTTGGCACAGTTACACACAAACCGCGGGTTATTTTGGTTCCATTCCATCCTCATTGCTCCACTGTATGAACTCACATCCCTGCCAACACAACTAAAAGGGAACATTTCCAGTGTTTCCTGAACGTTTTGGATGGCCAACCAAACAGACACACAAGAGACCAGAAAGAGAGCTCTTTAGCTTCACAACTTTTTGATTCCTTGTGGAGGAAACAGTGAACTACCACGAATAAAGTAATCACGATTTGTCATCTCCTTTGTGATAACAATGACAAGCTTCCCACTTTGTTTCCACAAGGGCCCCCCTGGGGGTCCCAACTGGCTCCGATTCTAAAGGGACAGCCGCTGGCTCTCCTCTGCCCACCTCCTGTCTCTTCCTTAGCCCGTGGAAAGCGCCATGTTGAGGCTCCGGTGTTGATACAGCGTGCTACAACAGCACACCGGGGCAGGGCTGTGTGGGAAAGGAGCTTACCTTTGCGATCGCCTTCTTATACCTCATAGCCGCTTGTTCGATAAGGCTTTCGACTTTTATATTCCCATCTCCACACGGAACGACCACCCGGGTCCTCCCGAAACACACCGTCACTTTCATTTTCCGCTGCGTTAATTCCAATGAGGAAAAAGCAGCGTAAAGACGACAATAAACATCCCCGGTGCGCGAAAACTAGATCCACAGTTGTCGAGAAGAAGTCGAAAAGTAGTTGTCTTTGTGTCCTCCTCCGAGAAGCCCAGCAGTAGATCCAGCGGCGGGGCTGGGTGGCGTCCTCCCTGTGTGCCGTGTTGACTCACTTGCACAAAGTTCCCAACAATCCAGCCAGAGCGCACCACTGCACTGACACTGCGAGCGCGCGCCCACATGTCAGAGCAGGCTCTAAGAATGTTTCCAGCAGCAGCCAACACAATGCAGGTTGGAGGCAAACCCATCGAAAGTCCAATTACTTGCTTTTTTATCATAAAAGGTTGCGTAACACTTGGATTTGCAAAAAAAAATTCCACTGGTATAATATGGAAATCGTATACAATAGAGAGATTAGGAACCTATTGTTGTTGATTTCATGATTAATAGCCACTTTGACTGCATTAAACCACCTTTTTATGTTTAGTTGTGTTGGTGACTTTAATTCAAATGTGAGAGCCAGAGAATTATGGGGTCCTTAAAATTAATGTGGCTAGGGCTGGATTAACCTGCAAAAGGGTCCCCTAACACACATTTCTCCAACCCATTTTGTGCCAAAAAGACAACCATTAAGCTTTTTTTAGTAGTGTTCCTTATATTACAGTGAGTTTGAAATCATGTTCTCGAAAAAATGTGCAACCTGGGGTCATTGGGATCTGTAAGGGACTGGGGCCCGGCAAGTTGCATGCTTAGTTGGTATAGCCTACTATCAAAGCACATGACACTATAAAAGACAGATCAGTCCTGATGCTTATATCTACCTTTTATAAGCATTTCATTTGGGATTCCTGTGATGTCAAACACTATCTTATCAGATGCAGATCTGTGAGTTTATGGTTAGGTAAATATGGGAAACCCTTTGGGCTCCAACTCAGAGCAATTACTGCAGATCTATTGCAACAAGTATTACGCTTGTTATCACACTTCGTTTTGATCTATCTGTGTTGCCTGGGTGTTGGACATACACACTGATGTTGAGTTTGAATGAATGAGACAAATGAGCTTAACTCTCTAGCAGAATAAGTTATAGGAGTCATATTCTCAGATGAAGCTGCTGAGACCTGCACTTATGCCACTGATAGCAAAGCATATATTAATGTTATGACTAAATTATTGAACTGCAGTGCAAAAGGAGAGATAAGCCTAAGGCTGGATCTACAATATGACCCAATTCACTGATAAAAGCTGCAACCTTTCTGCGCTTCACTCATTCCCTGCAGCTCTTACTCTTTATGTTCTCATGTAGTCCAATTGAGTGAACATGAACACCAGTGCAATAGGGACAACCTCTTTTCAAAACTATATTATCACTGCTCAAAATCTGTCTGCATTAATACCCTCGCTTCTTGCTCTCAAGCTAACACATATAACCTAATGATGTGTCTTCAATTTGCTTTTTTATCCCAGGAGTCACTGCTGGATACAAAAATGCGATGCAAAATGCCACTTCCTCCATCATCCTGACTCTGTGGCGCAACGGTAGCGCGTCTGACTCCAGATCAGAAGGTTGCGTGTTCAAATCACGTCAGGGTCAAACGGTAGGAACTTATTGGTGTATTGCCTTATAGTGAAATATGATATTACTGGTAAGCCTCAAAAAGAAGAACTCTTTCAACCTGATATACTCGTGTCACTCGATGTTGACAACCTCTCTCTTCCCTTGCACATGTGTATCATACTCCCTCTACTGACAAAAATAAGAAAAACACTCACCAAAAAGAGCAACAAAGGAGAGTTTGATGACCTAAATGGATATTTTGTTAAAACCAACACACAAACCCTCAGTGTTTTTTATGTTAACTCAAATAAATGGTAAGATACCAGTTGCTGAATGAATCTGATATATTTGAGAGTTTCTTATATAGGACAATAATAAGTTTCCTAAATTAACAATTCAGTTATTTATCCGAAACTGCTATGGTTAAATGATTCCCGGGCCTGCATTGTAGTTTGTCCACTGCACATCAGGAATGCATGGAGGAGGAGACTATGGTGGAAATGAAGAGTTTCACTGGGGCCCAGGACCCGCTGTGAAGGTTGTTTTGAATTTAAATATGTAATTTATAGTACTGGATGAAAGAGAGGTAAAAGAAGAGCCTGTGATTTTCTCTGCAGTTGTTAGGATATTATAAGCAGACCTGAAAATAAGTGAAGTATGTCATGGCAAATATGTGAGCCTGTTTACTGGTTGAAGGAATTACAGAAATGTAACAAGGAAAGTAACTTACATTCCTAGTAACATTTTGATCTAAAAATAAATTGCACCATGCCATGGCAGCAGTGTGAGCCTTGTTATTGGCTCAAAAAATTACTTACTTTATAACACTAGGTGGAAATTGTTTTCTTATATTATCTTAGTATTGAGCGGTGCCTAACTTCATCTTCTCCACATTTACAGAATTGTCCTATGCAGAGAGGCAAGCATCAGCACATAAAGTAAACAATGCGTTTCTGTGTGTGCGTGTGTGTGTGTGTGTGTGTGTGTGTGTGTGTGTGTGTGTGTGTGTGTGTGTGTGTGTGTGTGTGTGTGTGTGTGTGTGTGTGTGTGTGTGTGTGTGTGTGTGTGTGTGTGTGTGTGTGTGTGTGTGTGTGTGTGTGTGTGTGTGTGTGTGTGTGTGCGTGTGTGTGTGTGTTTGTGTGCTGTATTTGTCAGCTGACAGTGAGGGTGTGACTTCCACAGCATACGTGCTCCAACATGATCCTGAGAGTGATGGAGGACATTCCTGACACATCACTCCATCATCAGAGTTGTACCTCACCACCAAAAAATCACAATGTACACATTCATAGAGGTGTAATTTACTACATCCTTCCTCTACCTCTATCAGGGCCTTCTAACTCCACCTTCCACCTTTTATTGATGAATGTAAAATGAGTGAATGTGGGGACTTGGCCATAAACTGAGAGGAAGATATTCTTTATAAGGACAGTCACATTTATTGTGTATCATGGCTCCTCCCCATTACCTGCTACATGTGATGCAATAACCTGCATGTCAAGGACATTAACAAGAGAGAACATCAAGTACAAATAAGAAAAAGAGTAGACAAATTGTAGTTGTAGTTACACAGAACTTTGGCTAATAATAGAGATATCATCTAAGTCATCATCACAGCCTGAAATCAGAATTACTGTTCACTTTAATTATCCCTTTTAAGGCCAGGTTTTATCATCAAATACATTAACGGTACTTTGTCTTTGAAGGAAAAGCAGGTTGATTTTGGTTTTCAGTAGCATGATACTGTGTTAAATTAACATTACATTGCAAAATAAATCTACAGATTAACACAAACTACTCAATCCCACTGTATCCATTGTATTTTTTCCCAACTTTCAACTAATTTTAGGCTGACATTTACACATTTCTGAGTGTTTTAATGTTGTGTTCCCACTTTGCAAAATAGCCATGCCTGTCAAATCATGATTTGATGCTTCTGAGAAGGCTAAAGCCAGTGTTTTGTTTTCTATCTCCTCACCATTATTGCATCAGTCATTGTTTAATTGTTGCACAACTCCTCAGCAGACGGCTCCATGTGAGTCTGCACATGAAGATGCAGTTATTAGTTTATGTTGGCTTCAGTTCATGCCAATTGACTTGAAAGACACTACAGATGTGTGATAAAACTCACAGTAAACAGTGTCTAACATTACTTAAATCACATCTCTGCCATCATTGCAGTCTGATGCAAGCTAAGGCATGTATTTTCCCCTGAAAAGTTTCCCTGATAACACACATTAGCAACTACTACCAAAGCACCTTCAATTGTTATTACATTGCTTATAGCTCAAAGCAATATAACCCTATGTTATGCAAAACATTTTACTAAGACCTTAAGCTACTAACCCTCAAAATAAACATCAGGGTCTTTTAAAGTAGTTTCACTGCTGAACCGTACGGTAATTGTGCCCCCTCTGCAGGCTCTTCAAAGTAATACACCTTGTCTTCTCTCCAGGAATCTTCTTTGTTTGGATTAAGTGTAAAGCCTGTAATTGCAGTGTTTATGGGGATTGGGCCTAGAGTACACTGTGAACACACAGAATGGTGTTAGCTCTCTGATTTCCTGGATTTGCAAACTCTGCCTGCTGCTGTTTTGCATACACTTTCTGTATTGCAACTCTTTTGATCACCCATGTAGCCCAACAACAAGTATGATTAACATGAAAACTTCTAGGTTTGCATTTGATACGTATTATATAAATAATCCCAACTGAAATCTATGACTCTATATATAACTATGCGTTTTGCAGAAGTGTTTCTATGCGTATAGCCTGATGAAAATGCAAAATGTTGGATACTGTGAGTTGACATCTGATTATTTAAAGAAATCTACATATTTCAACTTTTGCTTTAAGTACTGCTGTTAGTCATAGCTGGTTCCTACTCTTTCTTTTAAGGCTGATTTTAGTGGCAATAATCTGACATTTTACTAAATATTCACAAACAGGCAAATATAAAACCTTGGGCCTTGTAGTGGATACATCCTTCCGTACATGAATGCAGATTTTTGCTCTAAAGTAAACTAACAACTGTGAGTTTCACACGAGACCAAAAAATTAGCTTTGTATGACCTTGTGGCGCAACGGTAGCGCGTCTGACTCCAGATCAGAAGGCTGCGTGTTCAAATCACGTCAGGGTCAATGGAAATAACCTTTAGTTTGTGAGATGTGACAATGACAGTCTGGTCCCTTCCAATACCTGTAGATCTGACAGGTTATGTGCTTTGTTGGATGCATTGGAAAAAAACACGTAGTAAATCCTACGCTTCATGTTGTATCATGCAACCTAAATATTAAGAAATCAATCAAAAGTTTTGAATGGTGAGAACATCCACCTACCTCCCGGATGAGCGGTAGTGTTGGGCCTTCATGATTCTCACTATAGCTGCTTGTAAATACATGTTGTGCTCCTCATCTGCTCCATCTCCTAATGATCAGACAGATAGTTAGATTTATTAGGAAAGGATAACCATAATGCATCAAAAACACATTCCCAAATACAAAAACTGGGCCATAGTGGATACATCCTGCCATACCTGTATGCTGTTTGCCTTTTGCTTTTTTTATCTCATCATTCTTCACACTCACACTCATGTCACAGAGTCAGAGTGTGGATTGTGCAGTGCTCTAACTTTAACAACTGTGACTTTCCCAGGACACCAAATATACAACTTTGTATGACCTTGTGGCGCAACGGTAGCGCGTCTGACTCCAGATCAGAAGGCTGCGTGTTCAAATCACGTCAGGGTCAGAGGAACTGTCCTTTATTCATAAAAACTGAGACATGACAATCACATTCACTGGCATGTTCAGTTTCTGTACATCTATAGATCAGATCCTGTGCTTTGTTAGATGCATTGTTAATGTCAACACGTAATGTGGTATGCAACCTAATTCAAATGACATTATGACAGTCTAAAAAATAAGTAAGCTATAAAGTTAAATTAAAAACCCTTTGAGAATGTACATCATACATACGATGTTTTGATATGCTTTTATGTTACTGCGAGTATACAAGTTCTTGTTGCACTGCCCTTAAACACAAACAGGATGGTCCTTACATTCAGGATACTGTGGATGAAAAGGACTGACCTCGACGTGATTTGAACACGCAACCTTCTGATCTGGAGTCAGACGCGCTACCGTTGCGCCACGAGGTCCTGCCGCCCATTACAGCCATATTAAAACAATATAAATTAAGACAAACATAGACAAGGATGCATTTTTACTGCTAGCATACATTTCCATATTTGAATTGACAAAATACTAATATATTTCATATAGCAAATATGCAACACATATAAGCCATTTATAAAGCTACCTTCCAGTACTGTGGATAACAAAACAATGGTATGTGTTATTAATTATTGTTTATTATTCTTTCCTGATAAAAAGCTTTACTCACTGCCTTTCGGCTGCGTCAGCACCATGGACAGCCGTCAGCTCAACAGCTGGCGTACTCTGCGCGTGCTGACGTAGTCGTGACGCACTTTTATTTAGCAGTCATTTACTCGAATACGTTGGACGCTAATTAGCTGAGCATCTTCAAATGACAGTACTGTACTATGCACATTGAAGAGATGAATGCTGGGAAAAGTGGCTGCAGTTAAAAAAGCCTCTTTTCTGGGACACAAACAACTGTGCTGGGTTCGGTTGCAGTTTAGTAGTTCCTTGTAAACTGATTTTATTGCTGGATGTTCTTGAGCAAACTGCTGTTTTCATATGAAAAGCATTCCACTGCTTGGTATTCTCAAAGCAAATGCATAACATCTCCATTGTTGTTAGGAGTTTCAATGAGCTCCTTTGTTTTCACCAAACAGACTGGAGCCACAGTGACTTCTCATCTCCTTCCCTAGTCAGGACTGCAGGAAAGTCAATTATTTTCTTACATTTGATTAATCAAATGGAACATCACTCCCTGAAGCAGCTTCACAGGAAAAGCGTGGCGCTGCTAAAATGCCAGTATCACATTCACAGCACACATTGACAAACACCACCAGAAATGAATGACATATGGATACACTTGACAAATGTTTACATAAAACCTTTCAATGTTTTTATTCATTTATTTGACAAGCAGCAAGATCATGTTTGTCACCTCATTTTTTCTTTACATTTGAAAGTAGATACAATAGTCAGTATACCAGTTTTATTACAATATGTTTTCCTAACTTCAGTACATTTAACAAAGAAAAAAATAAAATAAACACACAACTGCAAACGTGAGAAAAGAAAGCATGTTTTTTTTAATGTGTAGCCAACAAAGTCTCATTGATGTCACAACTCTTCCCCCGGGTTTCTTTTTTTCCTTTATTTTCGGTCGTCTAGTATGTTGATCATCTCTTTCCTCTCAAACAGCGATAGGCATTTTCTTTTTGTCGTTTGACGCACAGGTGCGTGGCACTGGTGATGTTGTAAACAGCTTAAAATCAGAAGGTGGGCGGGGTTTGGAGGAGGGTCTTGAGGGTGGTTGTGTTAGCTGGCTGTCCGAACGTGACTCGATGACCTTTTCTTGTGTTCAAAGATGGAGGCACCAGTCCTGCTTTTTAGTCACCGCACATAATCACAGCAGACAGCTACAGTCCAAAACCTAAATGGATGAATGAGTCTGTTTTGTTATTAATTTCGCGTTTTAAACCTGCATCTGCCGGTCAGTCACACAGGCAAGTGTTTGTGTGGAAGCGCTCCCTCTACGCCACATAGCTGTACTCGTCTGCCGAGGTCTGGCTTCGCTCGATGTACTGCTTGTCGATGAGCACCTCGATGCACTTCTTGATCATGCTGATACTTGGGTTGAACCTGGCTTTGGACTGATTGATGACCTGCGCACAGAGACATTTAGAAAAACGTGATTGGACAGTTTTTGTAATGTTAAAAACAGGGTTGCAACATACTGCTATAGATTCATGATTTTGAAATGTGTTATGTAAATGTTTTTCTAAATGATATCTATATTATGATCTCTTTGTGTGTGCATGTGTATGTACTGTAAGTATATATAATATGTTGGACTACAATACTGTATTTGTTTAGTGAATCTGTGAATATGTGCAGGCTTAGTGTAACTTGTTTAATAACCAAAAGCTAAAAGAAAGATACTGTAAACACAAATATTAGGATTTTGTATGAAGAGAACTTCCACCCACCTCCTGGATGAGGGCGTTGTGTCGGAGCACCTTTCGAGCTTTCATGATTCTGACTATAGCAGCTTGTAAATACATTTTGCGGTCCTCGTCTACAGCGCTCCTCGTTTGCTCCATCTCCTAAAGATCAGACAGATATAATGTTGTTAGAATGATCAACATAAGACAGGATAACAGAAAAGCATATTTAGAATGAAGGATAACCATTTGTCTGACCTGTGGTGTGTCTTTCTGCATTGATGTTGTGATCTTGAACTTTGTCCTTTTACTGGTGAAGCTCATATTTAATGAAAACGTGGACTCGGTTTCAATCTCCTCCTGTAAGCAGAGAGGAAATGATTTATTTATTCAAATCTATAAGGACTTCACACAAAATGTGGTACCATCGGTAATGACAAACACCATCCCAGGTTATGGGATGTGCATCAAATTGCACTCGGACCTTTTGTGAGTCGTGGTTGAGCATCTTGACGTCCAGCAGGGACCTGATGGTCTTTTGGAGCTCCTTCTCGTTCATCTGGGTGCCGTCCTGCAGCTCCTTGTAGGTCACCGTCAGGCTGTTGTTGAAGGCCAGGAGCACAGCCATCTGGTAAGTGGTCACCATGGCAACGTAGGGCTTGGACAGGTAGTTCATCTTCACCTCACCTGAGATGAGCCAATGCGGATGAAACATACGATCGAAACAACTACATTACTATTGAAACTGTTTTTCAAGAATAGAATTATCCCATTCAAATGCAGGGATCTTCAGATATTTGCTCATATATATGCACTTTTATATTAAAATCTAGCAAAAGTTAGCTTTAAATGGTGTATGTGTGCGTTACCTGTGCAGAGATAGTGCAGCCAGGTCAGCTTCCTCCCACTGAAGTGCTGATTATAGAACAACTCAAACTGTAAAAGAAGATAAAGACCGAATGTATTATTTCAGCTGCTCCTGTATTCAATTGGAACTAAAAACTGACAATAAATCTGAGCTTCAAACTCACCATCTGCACACTCTTCTCTAGTTCTTGAGGGATGGCGAATGTGGAGGAGGGGACGTGTGTGAGAGGCCATGCTCCAGCCTGAAATCAGATAGCATTTACCACAACATTACACATTTTGAAGTCTTAATTATATATCTAACCATGCCAATGATTCTCTTAGATGTTAATCCCATGATTGTGAGTACGAGTGAGTCCTCCTCACCTGTAATACATAGATCTGGAAGCTGATGCCCAGGTCCACCACCGTCTCCTGTGTCTTGATGAAATTGTTGAACTTGTTGTTGAGGTCGGCGCTCACGCTCATGTCGGTGTACATTCTGTGCAGTTTGCTCGTGAACTCGTAGCCACAGGCTTGCTGTAGGAATAAAGAGGAGAGAGGGTGTGTGTGAGCGGAGGACAGTCAGACAAAAAACAAGTCTTAATATTTCGTTTTTGCATTTACCTTTAGTTTGTTGATCATGGCTTCTTCAGAGTCCATTGACAATGATAAACCGTGTATTAACCGTTTCGCTAGCATTCTGGCGTAAAACTGTGGAAAACGAAGAAAATCTTTAAATCAGAGCGCTGTAGTTCATCTGAATGTCACAAGGTGTTCGAAGAAAAATAATGTGCTTTTCTTATTTTCCACTATAAGAATTGTGCTCACCTTTTGAAAGATGTCCTTGTCGTCTATGTACTTGAACACTGTGATGAAGCTCGTCAGCTTGTCCTCCACCTCGTTCTCCGTCATTCCCTTCGCAGACTTCTTCAGGAGGTTGTCGCAGTATTTCGCCAGCTGCACAGAGACACCGGGAGGGGACATGACCTGGTCAAGGCAGTGTGTATAATACAGTGTGTACGCTTGTGTGTGTATGTGTGTGTGCACCCACCAGTTCAGGGGCTTTACAGATGGACTTGGGCTCTCTGAAGTTCACCACAGACGTCAAAGCCTGAGGACGAGAAATCCAATAAACACGTTCAATACAATAGTTGATCATGGATGAAGCTTTTAAAGGGGACCCTGGGCTTCAGAAACTCAATGCATTCTGGGAAATGTAGGCACTTTCGACAGGAGAACTTTCTCCAGCAATATAGCATACACTGAGGAATGTATTGCTTGAAATTGACTTAATTTACCATGGTGACACAAAGTGACACATGTTCCCTTTAAAAATGCAACTAATTTTACATAGAATTAACACATAATTGCTGTTTGCCGTTAAAAAAAAAGAGTAACTCAGTTTTGATATCTAGCAACTGCAATAAATATGTTTAATAAGGCGGATGCTATTCTGGGAGTTTAGAGTCTGGGGTTTATTACCTTATCGAGTGCACTCATGAAGTGCTGATCTCCATTTAGAACTGTGTTTATGAGCTGAACGAATTTACTGTGGACCTCCAGCACTGACTCCACAAACAGGGTTGGCATCTAGAGAGGTCAGAAAAGAGAGAGAACAAAAAAGAAAAGTTGTATCAAAAAGACAAATCTTCAAGTTTACATACAAAAATTACATTTTTAGAGCAGATGAAATAATCGATCTCAGTCGGTCTATTTTACCATACTGGGACCACACGGACGAAAAAGCATTTTTTCCAGGTCTCTATGCTATAAATTAAATGGTTATATCGATATTACTTCAAAAACAAACTATTCTATCCACAAAACTGAACAAATAAAAAGCCATAATTGAACTTGTAAAGTTTTTTCATAAAATATGATTTTCTTTTTTAAAGCTTCCACAGTTATTTTCCAAAAAATAACAGCATCTTGAAAACCCACTATTCTGCATTTGCAGGTATGTGGTACTAACGTTTTCCTGAGAGAGGTTACTGGTGCCTCGGATGCCCTCGTTGTGGATGTGGACCTGCAGCTCCTGGATCATGTGGGGCAGCCCGCTGGCCACGGCCCGCAGCAGGGTGTACATGTTGGCCATGTCTACACAAAACAACACACAAAGTTTAATTCCAATGCTGCAACTCAATGTGTGACTGTAATTTTCCAAACCCGGACTGACCTTCTCTCTTCTCCTGCCGGATGATGCTCTGGCACTCCCCGTGCAGGAACTGCAGGTGATCGGCCACCATCCTCTGCTGGCATTCATGGATGACTTTGGCATAGGAGCTGGGGTGCAGGTACTTCCGACATCTCATCTCTTCGTCTTTCAACCGGCCCAAAACCTTGAGGAAAAATAGATAGAAAGGAGAAAGAGAATAGGTTCAGTTTCTCAAATCCAACAAATTCAATGTTCATATCAATGTGTCTTGAAATTTGGCAAAAATATCCAATTATTAATATAGACAGAAGGTTTAACATGATAACATCGGACAACTTTTAAATGATATAATAAAAACAGTCTTAAAATGAAATTGTCTGCACTGTAGTGTAATACAGTGCTGCTCATTACAGGAGTATCACATAATGCGCTAATGCCTGGATAAGCTTTAATGATGATCCTGTTTACAGGCTTGAGGGATAAATCTGATTATTGCGGGAATAAATGAACAAGCGTTAGAGAGGAGAGCGATGGAGAGGTCATGACAGCTGAATTTGCCCAAGGGTGGTGAGTTAATGGTAGAGATAATACTCAGATTTAAACTCTTATGTCACCAGACGGACATGACCTGACAGTTCAAACACACACAGGCCCGGGTTGAGTATAAATGGATGTGATGGATGCTGGTGAACACAAGATGCAGGGTTAGTCATCCTCAAATCAAGCTACGTCTTTGAGTTTATACAGAACACCATCAGCTTTATAATAAGGGTATAACTGTGATACAGCAGCTCAGAGGCTCAGATGGCAGCTTGAAGATACGTAGTGTTGTAGAGACTATCATTTAGCTGCTGAAACGAAATGATTAACAAGTGCAGGTGATTTGAATGACCCCGGGACAGACACATCTCCAAACATCCCACGCCCACAATAAACAAAGTGACAACCCAACCGCATTCCTTGCCCCTCCACCCAGCATCCACATACTTGCATTATCTTTCCATCAATCCTACCTTCTCCATGTACTGTGAGCAGTTGGATTCTTGCAGTAGATTGGAGGCTTCTTGTTTGTAGTACTCTCCCGTTTTTGACAGAAATGGCCCCTCGAAGATTTCCTGATAAAACTGTGAATACAGTAGGAGAATGTGGCGCGCATAGAATTTACTGTACATGTATACAAAACATGGTCTTACATGAGAGTCTGCTGTACATAACAACACACACAAATATATAAAAAAGAGATTTAGCAGCACAACAAAACTGTTTTTGATAGACATCTACGTATCAATTATTTGATATAAAAATGCAGAATTTTTTAATACTGTTTATCATTATTAGTGGTCTTACCTTTAGTGGAAACTTCTTCTTGTACTGTTCAACATGAACAAAGGAGTTGATGACCCCGTGGATTACCTTCTGGTTGGGGTTCTCACCACAACGATCACTGTAAAATGAGAATAGAATTAGAGCTAAATTCGATGTTTGCTTTGTTGTTTTATTGTGATCACTGAAATTATTAGAAGTGTTGGAAAACCTGTTGGGTGTAGGTTAAAGACGGCTACACATCCAGTCATAAACAGTGAGAAAGAATGGAAATCTGGCATTGTAAAAATATGAATTCCCAACATCTAGAGTACCATGACTTAATAGGCTATCCCTGTTTTCTCCAACATTGCTGAAAGCCTGAAACATTCATCTTAGACAACAAAAAGCACTCTTGTGGCTCAGTTAGTGTGAAAAACATACTTTTTGATTTCATTCAGCAACATCCGGATCAGGACAGCCTCAAGAGGCTCGATCATTAGCTTCCTCCACATATCTAGCGCCAACTGCAACGACAAATGAAAAGACAGCAGTTAACAAAAGTGTAAACACGAGTAGGTCATCGAATGAAAGTTAAAATCTTGACATGAGCACTGGACTCATAGAAGTTGAATCACACTAATCTCTCGATAAAGTGGATTTTTTTGTATACCAGTACAAGAATCAGTCAGTACCTCTCCAATCTCCATGAGCGGCTCGTTCATGTCCACCCCCCCGTAGCCGTACTGTAGGTCTGCTTCTGTTAGTTTGTTCTTCTTGATGAACTGAGTGTTGAGATACCTGAACAGAGTGGGGGAGGAGGTCAACATGTTAAATTATCAGATGTTTGAGAGTCATTTCAGGAGAAACTTATACCACCTCACTACTGCTGCTGACACTCATGAAGTGACACATAAAAGCATTTTTGGGAAATATTACATTTGTGAATATCAAATGGGAAATACCAGTTTTTCCAGGGTTCCTACAATTTAAAGGTCCCATGTCATGCTTTTCCGGTTATTACCCGTCCCCATGTGTGTTATGAAGGTTGTTATGCATGTAAACGGTCTGCAGAGTCACAAACCCTCAAAGTACACCCTGTAGCGAGTAAAACTCTAACACAGAAAAGACCTGTCTATGCTGCCCCAGAACGCCTCAGTGGAGATTTCTCTTTTTCCATTGTTTACTTCCTGGGTACAGTGACGTGCCCATACCCAAATGGACTAATCCGTGGAGCTCCTCACACACACACACTCTCTCAGCAGCGAAACTGTGACGCGCTGGGGGGAGGGGGGGGGTGCTAGTGGAGCCTCGCAGCGGCGAAACTGTGGCGCGCTTACACTGTAGGTGCGCCACGGGGTGGAGGAGCCCCCCCCCTTCCCGCATGCATTCGCGATGTCTCGCAGACCCCACGCAGCAAGCAAGAAATAAACCCAGCTCACACTGTCCGCTCCTCGCAGCAGCGAGCCGCGCAACGTCCCGCCAACACGCCACCCAGACCCCACGCAGCATTCTCATCTGTTTGTCCTTACTGGTGTCATTTTCTGGTTGCTAACGCCATTGTAACACATAATCACTGATGTTCCGCTGTAACGGTGGTAGACTCATCAGAACAGGGAGGGCGAGCGGACCAATCAGAGCACAGTGGGCTCACAGGGAGGGCAAGCTGACCAATCAGAGCACAGTGGGCTCACAGGGAGGGCGGGGGCAGGAGCTCCAACAAGCCGTTTAGGACAGAGAGTGAATACACATACTACACAGAGATGCTGTATGAGAAACCAATGTGAGTTTGGAAAATTGCACAATATAAATCTATTCTAGTAGACCTCAACAATGGAATTATGATCAGTAGAAATGGCCATGACATGGGCCCTTTAATGCAAGTTATAGTTAAGGCTTTTTAACATAACACCAAGACCAGTTGTAAGGGAGTTTTTCTCATTATCCGGATCAACATAAGTGAAACCTTTGGTAAATTATTCAAATTTAAACAATATATATAATTTGCAATGTCAGAAAAAAATATGAATAAAACCAATAAGACCTTGACTTTTGTTTAAGAAAATGCAATGCCTTTAAGCCTTTAAGACAGTTAAAAGGGCCGCTACTTTTAGGGGCAATGTTCTGTACAGAGTATAAGTGGTTTCATTTTGTGTAACAAGCAATAAACCAATCCACTGCAGTTTATGGATGTAGCATTCCTTTCAGCCAACTTCATGGTTTCAGTGACACATAATCCCTATAGTCATAGATAAACTGTGTAACAGCGGGGTTGAATTCTTGTTTTTAACCTGGGTCCATTAACTAGCCAGAACATAGGTTATACATTGATATGTTAGTGAAAGAAAACAGCTTGATATTATTCAGATAATTTTACCAGGAATCAATAGGTTTGACATATTAACTATGAAGCATATTACAATTGTCTTATGTGAAAGGATCGAAGTACTAAAATAAACCAAGTCTGCAGCTCTACAGAGTATTTTAACACATTGTTTGGGTTTTACAGCCCACACATTTATGGTTGTGTCTCGCTCCTCTCATTAACCCTCTGTAGGCAGCACTTTGTGGCAAAAAGCTGTGATAATATCAGGGTGCACTACCTGCCCAGCACAAAACAGCAGACTTACATAAAAGTCATTGTTGGTCAGACACTTTGACTTACAGGAGGAAAAGCTCAGGTGTAGGTGTTAATTACACTAACAATGGCTCATAAGTTACACCTGTGTGAAGAGTCAAAAAGTCTTCTGTGACAACGGAGTAAAAGTTGGGTTTCCGTCTGCACATGGTAGTAGGAAATGAGGAAGATTCATTTCATTCTGGTGTCACTAATCACAGATACTATGATGTTGAAATACATACACCAGTATTGTTTCAACATTTCATAAAGGACGCAAGTTAGCAGCAGGAAGGCTACCACACAGGCTGACACAGTTTTTGATAGCTTTCATAACGCAGATCCATGATGTCTGATTCAGTCCACCTTAAATGATGTGAAGTTTTCACAGCTGTGCCTCAGTCAGCAGCCCAGCAATCACCCTTAGCCTGATTTTCTTTCAACAGTCAAGCATAAAACACCAGCATCAAGGGTTATACGACTGCTAATACAACTGCTAGAGTTGAGTAATACTAACCATCAAACCTAAAAAGCAGAATTATAATTTAAGGTGTTTGTTTTGATTCAGTTGGCACTTTAATCTAACCTCGATTACTGGATAATTTGAGTTTGAAAGCAGGCTTGTATGTTTCCCAGACTTCAGGTGAGGATATTAGGCGACCCTCTTCTATATTAAGAACTGAACACTATTATGTCACCACTAAAGCCAAGAGCCTCTCTCTCTCTCACTCACTCACAGGGACAAAATAAATTACAAAGGCATATGTATGCACAGACGGTCTGGTGGGAAGTTTATAAAAATAGATCTGAGAGCTCTCCAAGGGAGTATTGATTTAGAATGGATAAGGACTAGGGCTGTCAGTCGATTAAAATATTTAATCGCGATTAATCATGATTGTCCATAGTTAATCGCGATTAATCGCAAATTAATCGCACATTTTGTATCTGTTCTAAATGTACCTTAGAGGGATATTTTTCAAGTTTTTAATACTCTTATCAACATATGAGTGGACAAATATGCTTTATATGTTTGTTTATTATCATTTGAACAATGACAAATATTCTCATGAATATTAAACACAACAACCTCTGAACATTACAAATATTCGCCTCAATTCAACCTGGAACCTCTCTCATACAATAATACAATACAAAGTGTGATCGTTGGAGCTACAGTATGTGCAGCTCAAGGCATATATGCTCGAACGGGAGCTGCAATCATGTTGCGCGTACTATCCGTGCTGAGTGTGCTGACTTTTCGTACAATGTCCCACTGTCTGGCTGCAGACTGCATAAAGTCAAGTGCTCGGCGCAGTTGTCGGCGAAATGTCATTGAAACAGCTCCTTATATCCGTTAGCGCAGCTAGCTAGCACCAGATGCTAACAACAACAACACGTAAGGTGTGCCTCGCTCGCGCGAGTCGCCCCACACATACACACCCTCCCGGTCCTCCCGATGGCAGTCCTGGCCTGCCGGTGAGCGTGGAAGTGTGGTCTGCCACAAGCGGGCGGCAGGAGCGGGGCTGTCAGCATCAGCTTGGAGATGGTATTTTAAACTCGATGCGCTCTGAAACTACGGGGCGGCCGAGGACAAAAAATACACATGCATTAATCGCGTTAAAATAATTAGTGGCGTTAATTTTTTTTTGCGTTAACGCGTTATTAACGCGTTAACTTGACAGCCCTAATAAGGACACATCAAATGCACAATGGCACTTCGAACTTGAGGTAATATTTAAAGTGTACAAAAACGTTATGCTAGCTTGTGATTGAATGAGTACACTCTGCATCGAAGGACATTGACACAAAAAAATGTCCTTAATCTCTAATTGGAAAACCTTGAAGATACAACAAATTATAATAAAGATGGAGAAGAAGAAAGGACATCTCTTAACGGTGTGTTAGCATAGTGACTCGATGATATGAAATACAGTCAATTATAAACAAAGAAAATGAAAGGCAGCAATGTTACCTGTACAAGCAGTCCATGTAGTCAGCTCCTTTGCTGTACTCGTCCCAGTATCTGTGGTACATCACTAACACCTTCTCCTCTGATTCCAGAACTTTCTAAAATGCACAGACAAAATGTACATGTGTTATATAAAGATGCGCAATACAGAAATAAAATGCTAGCAGAAGGGTTTTCTTTGCCAGCTGTTAAAAAGCTCTTGAGAGTGCTTACCTTGTACAACTGCCGAACATGATTCTCAAGAAACACCTTGGTCTCTGTGTATAATCTCTCACCCAAAGGCTCTGGGTATGCAACGCACAAGGCATAAATGTCACTGGTCCCCGAATGAAGGATAATAACTTAGTTTCGATATCATGGTTTCATTATGAATAGATGCAAATATACAGTTAACAAAGATGTACCAGATATAGATTTTGCTATAATAAATTAATAGTTGCTTCGCCTCTGTCTAAAGAAACAGCTTGTTTAACACTTACAGCATACAGTATCAACTATAAACTATTACAGATTTTATAAAAAAGAAAATTGGCTAATTTATAAAAACGAAATTAACCAAATCTTCTGTTTAAAGTTTGACTTCATGTCCATAAACACTATTCTAAAACTTTGCAGAAATCTTTGTAATCTTGTACTAACATAAATATGGAGCGAGTTTGCATAGGATACGAGAATCGATCATTCCACGTGGTTCTCTCCACATAGTCGAGCATCACCACAGCCTTGATTGTCGTCAGTAGCTTGTTCCATGTCTCGTCAAAATCCACCACCCGCGGCTTTAAGGACATTGTAACGCTTCTCTTTGACCCCTGATAGAAAAAAAAGAGAAACAAGAATACAGAAGTCAGTAAAGAAATTCAAACACATACATTTGTAGACTCTTCCAGTTTTACAATGTTAATGTAATGTTATCTTTCCCTTCACGCAGTTTATTATAGTATATTAATGTTCTCTAAATTAATAGATTTTTACTTTCGGAATAAACCAGGCAGCAACTGAAAGTAAAACAAATGTATCCTTAGCAACGTGACAAAATGAACATAATGCTGGGCACACTTTTCAATTCATTTTATTAAGCTCATTACACTAACTATTTGAATATTTAATAATTAATTGTAATTTCTAAAGATAACAGGTCATAAAAATGTAAAAATTGATTTAATCAAGAGTAATTACATAACACAGATGATAGAATATAGGGCAAATTGAACATGCATGTCAACAGAAATGAGTCTAATGATAGTCTGCTACAAAACAGCTACTTCTATGATAGCAACAGATGAGATAAACATTGTGTTCCAAGTTCATGGAAGTAATACTAACGTTCATCAATAGTGAAAGCAAACACAACATTTTAGTAGCTTCGTAACTTACCAGGCGATACTTCTGCATGTATAATATATAAACTACTGTTTGTGCCAAAGACAAATCAAAGATAACCTGGAAGTAGGGGAAACTAGGCCCTGTGTTGTTTCTCGTCATTCATACCAGTTGATTTCACGTCAGTGAAAACATTGCAACATCATCATAGTTTTTCTTGCTATCCAATTCACGTAAGCTGATATCCGTCTATCAAAAGATAGTTATAATGTTACTAAATAAACAGCCATCTTGCAGTCATGATAAAGGCAGCCAAGTAAAGGTTACTAGCTAGCGGAATGCCAATCCCAAAATAGGATAGCTAGCTAAAAGGCTAGCTAGCTTCTAGCTCGCATGCTACTTCTTCCTGCTCAAGTCCCAGCAGTTCTGATGGATCGGCTAGCAGCTAGCTGTTAGTCAGCTAGCAGAAAGCTAGCAACAGCTAGCTCAGCTATCGCTAGCAAATGGTCATCTTCTCTGCAATTAACCCACATTTGTACTGACAGCTCAGGAAAACATGTTGCTGTTGTGAAACGAAACAGCTGAAAGAGGTCAAGCGTTGACTTCTGAATAATACGTACCTCTGTTTAGTATCTATTTGTTATAAAACTCAAGTTTCTCCGCTGTCACAGGCTTGATTTGTCTCACTTACAGGTCTTCCCTACCTCTGAGATTATACCATTGTATTCGACGGGGGTGTATTATGAACAAGCGTAATTGTTCGTTACGATTTTTTGCTTTTTACCATGGTAACTTGTCTTTGAGATTTTTTATATTTTAAAGAACAAATAATATATCTTTACACACTGATACGAATAACATCAAACACAAATGGATCAAATCCATAAGAACACCTATCGTCATGGTATCGCCTAAAACTACGGAATCCTCTTAGGAATTGAGTATTAAAAGTATAACCACAGGGATTCTTTAAGTTATAATGTATTGTATCTCTATTGTTATAAGAAAGGGTAACGTTAAGTGTGTTTGCCTCAGCGTACGTTATAAACTTCGCATATATCTCATTAACTACGTTACAGCTGTTTTCCAGGCAGCTGTTGAAGTTTTCCATGCACACTGATATTAACTGTAAAATAATTCTCCCACTTAAATGTATTCAAACATGACACTTGGAAGAGAAATATCACAAACAACATTTGCAAATAATGGTCTGTGGAGTATTGTAAGCATGTTGAAGCATAGACTGTATATATTGAAAGCCATTTTTAACCATATGAGCTGAACAATCTCTGTGAATGCATGGTATCAGTGTCATAGTAATAATAGAAGGAAAACCCACCAATCAGAAACGTCAAAAAAACTGCCTAACGTTCCTTGAAGTTAGCTAACATTTCAAATAATGCTAAGTTTCACTCCACATAACTTTGTTCAGCTATATATAAGTGTTTTATAGATAAAGCTTCGTTTTGTTGTGATCGTGGTTCAAGCTCATCAGGTTACATACAACAGGTTCACCGTCATATAATGTAAGTACTGTATGCCGATAAAGAAAGTCAACTTTTTATCAACTACTTATTACATGCTAGTTAGCTCACGTTAGATATGACAGTATTAAGAATTAAAACAGCAGCTGGCTAAATTAAAGAGGAAAATAGCTAAAATATCCGTTTTAGATTGTGTGAACAATTTCATCCATTATGTATGTGATTTTTGTATTCATTATTTTATAGCAACATTTACATCAATTAATAATGGATGCCGTTGCAATATGAACCTTTAATGTTATTAACCTTCTCATAAACAAGAAAGACAATATTTATTAGCCAGTTACTTGACTGAACCAGCAGAGAGAGCCATTCAAAGCTAGTGCACTTTCCTCAAACAGGAAATGACAAATTCAATGTTAACAGCCCCATAACAAATTGAATGTAATACATGATGTTATATTTTCTAACTGAGAAATTCCACAGTATGGCATCAGTAATGGCTGATTGCAAACTAAATCCCCCTTTCATCCTTTTTAACTATTTAAGACAGAGAAAATACTGACTCACAATGGAATAGTGATCCACAACATTATGTGTAAACAATCAAACTACTATTTGACTAACATAAAATAGAAGGATAGACCTCTTAGACATGATGATTACGATGTGGCATAGCAGATAGACAGCCCAGAAGCAACATTTATTGATTTGTCTTACTGTACACATGAAAACCCTGTCTCTGACCTTCTCTAATCCCCAAGGTATCACAGTGAACACCCTGATCAGCAGCGCCAGTCATTACCTGTCAGAATGAACCAAGTGAAAAATGAAGGGACATATCAGCCAGGTGCAACTATGCCTTTTCGTCCTACACCCAAATACCAGAACACCAACTACAACCAGCTCTGTAAGCATAACTGAAAACAGGTTTTTATGTTATGTATTTAGCAAAATGTACCATATTGCTAAGCTCTATACTGCTACAAAAACTGCTACAATTATGACGTAAAAAATATTTAAACAGATCTGTACGCTTTAATGTCTGAAAAGTACATTTGACCCGACTCAGCTAAAGTTGTTAAGCAGTTTTTGCAATGGTGATGTAGTCCTCACACCTTTCATTTGTTCATCATTTGTTTATTTAGGCTTGTGTATTTGATACACATTCATTTATTGTTACATTAAGAAAGTAGGTTTGATTTAATCACAGAGTTAATGTACATTTTGTAATCTATAATTATTTACTAAGCATTTGCACAATGTTTGCCCTCCCAGCTGGATATTACCAAGGAACTCCCATCAATTTCTATCAAGAGACGACACAGGACCGGCTGTTTGTGGCCATGCCCAGCGCACAAATACCACACACTCAATCCAGTACCTTCCAATACTACCGGGAGCCGCTGAATTGCAAGAGAGATTACGGTTTTTCCTCACTACCATTTAACTCTTGTTAACCATGTGTATTCTAGTGTTTGTATAATATAAATCATAAGTGAGGAGAAAGGTTATTGTTGCCATTATCCCATTTTTGTTGTGTCAAAAAGAAAGCCTGATCCATTATTAGATAATTGATAACTTTACTTTTTGTGTCTTCCCAGTTGGATTTTCTCAAGGAGATCAAGTCACATGTCCGCTTCATGGGATGGAGAGCCTGCCATCTGCGGCCAAGAGCAACACAAACACACCAAGGATGCTTGAGTACTCCAAGAACACATTTTATGGCCAGCAGGAAAATATTAAGGAGGAGGAGTTTGTGTACAAATTGTCAGGTAACTCAAGATTTCCAGACTGCTGCTACTCAAAAAAGAGGATGGGTAGCAAACAAATGATCATCATCCCTGTAAATGTCAAAGGGAATTGTTACAACAGACCAAAATAAACAAGCGCTAAGCACTTTTACTTTTTAAGTCCATTTGAGCCCTAATACTTAACTTTACTTGTCAAAGTGGAACTGTTTCTAGTATTTAAAAGTGTGGTATTGCAGCTAATACTTAAGTTAAGTCTCTTAAAAGGTCTTCAATCACTGTTTCACATTCTCCTTAAATGGTATCTCGGAAAATTCCAAAAAAAACATTATTCCAAAACATAGGATGTTGTCATATTTCCTTAAAATATTTTGGGTCCTCTATTTCCCTCTGTAATGCCTGCAGAGGGAGCCAGCCCCCTTAGCTATGAAATGAATCATCTGAGCGATTATGTGACTACATATCATTAACATATAGGTTTATGAGCAACCTGGCTTCATAGTAAAACCCCTTTTTGCAACAACATTTTTTTAGATAGTCTATTGTGATAACAGCAAAAAGAATACATGTTATTTCCTGCTCACACTATAAGTTCATGTTCAACAAGCTGCAGTGCTCAGTGTTGTGCTTTAGTCTGACTGAAGAAAATTCCTGCCAAAGACAAACAGCAGAGTGCCTGACTCATAGCGCTGTGTGGGGGGGGCAAACCATACTGTTGACATCAGGAGGCCAGTGATGTCATGGTGATGTCAATGCCTCTAATTGTAAATTGCACACATAGCCTCGCAGTTGGCTGTGGTAACATTTCAGTCAGAGGGAACACTGAGAAGGAGGCAGTTTGTCTGCAGGAAGATATACATGATGGCTGTAACTGGGGATGAGACAGAAACAGGTAGGCTTGCTTTGTCTTTTACTGGCAAATCTAAATCATAGGGCTTTTTTTACACTGCTTTTTAGTCAAGATACTCATTGAGGAATATCTCAAAATATAGCAAGTTGTTAGTAATGTCAACAGGCAGAATTCACAGATAATGTGTCAGTTTTGGAATTGAACAAAAAAGTCCAGGTTATGGTTATTGTGATATTGCAATGGGGCATTTGTTTATATATTTTAGCGTTTTTTTCTTCAACCCACTATTAGAAAGTTCAATATTTTTTTACATAGCACTTTAAATAGGCTCCTCTTAAACAGTAGAAAAGGAATGTTTAAATAAAAGTCTGATTTTCCCAAGTCAGCAACAAAACAAGCTCCCCCGATAAGAAATATTTTCACAGGGCTTGCTTCTCTCCACAGTCATGCTCTCTCTCCCTGTTTCTCTCTCCCCCTTTCTCTCTCCCTGTTTCTCTCCCTCTCTCTGTGAAATGCTCTGCCCACTCAGAGCACATAGCAGCAGTAACTGACGTCACTGCTTTTCCTGGAACAGGCCCCCAGCAGCGATATGTAAATGCGAACCAGCGTTCGAGATATACTTGACGTCAGTCACCAGCCACGCTGTGATTATATGCAGTTTCTTTTGTCATTCCAACATTTCAAAGAATTCATTATTAGTGTTTTACGCGATAAGGGGTGCAGGGAATTCTACAGGCACTGAGCGTACAATGAACAGAAGAAGATAAGAATGGTGTGTTTCTTTTTCAGCGACAAACTCCCATTTTTTATGAATTGTGGAATTCAGTCACTTATAATCTCTTATTATATCCATTTATCACATATTCAACAGACTTGACATTTAACAGCACACAATAAATGAGCATGTGATAAATACAACTTTTGAAATCACGAAAATGCTGAAGAGGTTCTAGTTTGGAAAAAGAAAATGAGCGTGAACATTTTTGATTTGTTGGAGGATCTGTTTTAAATGGGACTAAACTGAAAATAATAGACATACATCAGATATGTCTTACCGAGTACATTTAAACTTAACATAGAGATTCATTGTTTCCTTTAATTTATTATCGGGTTGCAACTAACGATTGTATTGATTAATCTGTTGATTGTTTTATTGATCGATTGATTCAGTTTTAGATCTATAGAATGTCAGCAAATGTTGAAAAAAGTCAATCAGTGTGTTAAAAAGCCCAGGATGAAGTCCTCAAATGTTTGAATTTAATGAGTTTACTGTCATAGAGTGAAGAAACAAGAACATTGGAGAAGCTGAAATCAGAGAATTTACCACTTTGTTCTTTAGGAATTACTCAAACCGATTGATCGATAATCATAATTGGTTATTGATCTATTTTGCAGTTCTGTAACAGCTCGTTATTCTAAAAAGACCTCCCTGTTATATATTGAATTGCACCATTGGAAATTATTGTTTTATTAAGAAACCAATTACATAAGTTGTTTCAAGCTAAGACATTTCTCAGGTTTTTTTTGGTTGCACCAAGTTAAATAAATCAATCTTTGAAACATAGTTATTTGGGAAGGATATTTCCACCCAAGCCATGAAATGGATATACGAATAACTGGTGCAACCCAATCCTATTGACTGACATGTTGTTTTTCTGTCTCCACAGGCACCTCAGGTGACTTGACTGCCTGCCAGTTGCAGAACACCGGCTCCAGCCTCCCACAGGGGGGAGCCGAGACCAGCACTCAAGGGTTCGTGAAATCTGCGAACCCCTCACAAAAGAGAGAGCACCGCTTGATGAAGAACAGGTAGCTAGCACCATTCACACTCATCATCCTCCACATTTGACATGTAGCCATGGCGATATTAACAGCCAAAATGAACTGTATAATATAAGTGAGTGGCTATATCGTAACTCATGATTAAGATGAAACTACTGTAGACTTAGAGAGATTCCAGCACTTGTTGAAGCCAATAAAAGCTACATTTTTATGTTTTAATCAAATTCTAGTAAGGTTTGACCCTGGAGCGATTTGATTGGGCAGTTGTTAACGCAGTAATCGTACTCTGGTGTCGACCAAATCTACCAGTCCATAACATAAAGCAAACAAAAGGCAGGAAGTGAACCAAAACGTAATGGTTAGTGGCTGCTTGCTTGGACATTTGTGATGGACAGATATAAATGGCAGGTTAACATGAGTAGAGAGGACTGATTTGGACTCCTGCAGAAATCTGATGTTTACTTGACATCTGGGCCCAAGAGAACATACACAACATGCTCAATATAGTCCCATTTTAAACTGGAGGAGAAGGGATTTGCCCTTCCATGTTAAGGTTTTTGTTAACGCTTCTTCATCACAACCCATTTATTGGGTCTACCTTCATTTGTGCACTGTGAAGCCAAACTACGCCAAGTAAAAAACATACCAAACAAACCAATAGCATACATTTTGCTGATTTGGTAAAGCCAAAGAGACTATGCCTTGTGAAAGCGCTCATAGATGTATGTCAATGCAATTGGCAAACATTTTGGGGAATGCACGCATCAACTTTCACGCGCAGAGTGAGAGGAAGAAAAATGTATGCCCCTTCCTTTATAGTACACTGCATATGAAGCTACAGCCAACAGCTGATAATCTTAGTTTAGCAAAGATACTGAAACAGGGGTAATGCACCAACTGTGCCAGCACCTCCAAAGCTCCAGATTTCCAACAGAGAGTACTGACAACAAGATGGATTTCTGTATTGCAAAATGTATTTCAAAATACTATCAAATGTGAATATTGATATTGGCCTTAAACACATCACTTTGACCCCATTCACTCATTCTGCTGTGCCTACCATGTAATACACAAACACCTAGCAAATACAAAATGACAACGTAGGACAATGACTGCATGTAATCATACCATCCACAAGCCTGTCATCATTCCACCGCATGATTCTCGTCCATCCTGGGTGTTTAGCTGCTAACTCTTAAGTTGTCTGACTCCCCATTATCTGCACTGTTACGCATGTTTGGAGTAAACAGAAAGTTGGATGACCGACTTGTGTTTGTAAGTGGGTCAGTTATTCTTGTTTGCTGGTACGCAAAATGTATTACCTCGTGTTTTAACATGCTTTTTGCTCGCTGTCTGTAGAACCTTGAGCTTATTGTGTGTTTTCTGTAAACAGCCTTGTGTCACCATTGGCAAAGACTCACACCTTCCTTGTTTGCATGTTCCCTGCCATCCGATAATCCGTCATTAGTAAATCTTCTTGGATGCTTTTTTTATTGTTTTTGTTGTGACATTCTCCTCTTTTGATTGGTTCTCGTACTATCCCGAAGGCATCCCATACATGGTCATAGTTATTGTTGACCAAACTTTCTGTACCCTCTTGAAGAAACCTTTTGTAACTTTTCGAATGTTTTCTCCTTGGTGTAAACTGATTCCTGGCTAGAATGACGTCTCTGTTGTATCTTGGAGGGAAGCCAAGATGTCATGGCTTCTTTTTTCACGTTTACCGTTGTTGTTGCTTCCAGGGAAGCCGCCCGGGAGTGTCGGCGAAAGAAGAAGGAATATGTCAAATGCCTTGAAAATCGCGTGGCCGTGCTTGAAAATCAAAACAAGACTCTGATCGAGGAGCTTAGATCCTTAAAAGATATTTACCGACACAAAGTCGAGTGATATATCTGATCGTGTTTGTCTGCTTCTTTGTGGTGTCTTGAGGACTGTGGTTTTGCTTATACAGACACAGATGCACACTCAAACAAAACGCTCCTTGTCCTTGCTGTAAAATGTGTTTACACGATGATGTCAATGTTTTCTGGCTCTGAATTATTCAATGTGCCACCACCAGCAAAAACAAGAACATTCAGGGTTTTCAGTGAGTATTATGAGGAGCCTATGTCCCTTTGAACAGGGATGCTGCCAAAAGATACAGGGGAAGAAAGAAGGACTATGTTGAAATACTGCTGGATCGCATTGACTTTCTAGAGGAGAAGAATAAGAAGCAGAGTGCCGAGCTGCAGCGCCTGAAGAACGACACTGCATTTAACATTCCTCTATGATGACTTTTTTTTACCAATTTGCTCTATTAAAATACTATAGTAATCGCTAGTCTTTGTGATGGTCTGTTTTGCTATTGCGGTTTGTTCAGGAAATGCTGCCATCAAATCTAATGTTCAAAGGGATCGGGTTATCAGGGCTTCACGTCACAATTTGTGTCTTATTCCACTTTAGAAATCCAGATGCAAGCAGGATTTTACATCCACTATACCCATCTTCTTTGTTAGAAACCTCCCAGGATCTGTTGTGCATCTCTATGCTTCTGCTTACATGTGGCGTTAATATTTATTTGTGCAGATGTACCCTGTTGTTATAGTTTGAAATACCGGTGCATTGTTGTACCAAAAAACATTAAATCTTTAAATGAATGAACTGAATATTTGGTTTAGAAATACATCAATCTGGAATTGTGTAAATTAGCTGTTTAAACTTAAATGTTTTTGTTGCTTAATCTAAGTATACATGGCTGCATTTTAAGGTTATTTATGTAACCATCTTTTAAATGTTTTGATCACAAAGGTCTTACAGACATGTTTAATGTATTTGCTTTAATAAAGTTCTTGCTCTGTATCTCTGTGTTTTTCCACACATATTAAATATAAGACATCCTTAAAGGACACAGTACAATTTCTAAGGCTTTTATTGCCATGTGAGTCTCAACCTTGGGCTTCTGCTCAGAACATGACATACTGTCCTTTTTCGCGTTGACTCAACTTGATTTCAACTATCGACGAGAAGCAAAGCAATTTTCCCTCTTTTACATCTTCTGTTGCCTTTTGAAGCATGTACACATGCCAAACAGTGTATTCTTAATGAAGGATTGAGTACTTCTCAACATATTCCATTAATCCCCTTCAGAGGAATGTGGGAATGCTAACTGAAAGGCGAGATTATCCCTGTTTTAAGTAATGCCATTCTCTGCATTAGTGGATACAATACCCAAGAATTTGTTGCCGTTAAAGAAAAACTGTAGCTTTTACAGGCAGATAATGGCCAACTTATAATAAAACAAATCCTAATATGACAGGAATAGAATGGTTAAGAATATCAGGAAGAATAGTTGCTATAATGGGAATGGAATTTCATTTTACCTACATTGAAGATGTATACATTATTTTTCTTTTGTGCTACATCTTAACTGTCTTATGTCCGCTTGCAGTGATTGTGTTTCCTGTTCTGTAACTTCTCATGTGTCAATATATTGGAGAGGAATTAGTATTATCACTGCACCTGGGCCCATTGTGAAACCTTATTCCTGTCCAGTCTATAACACAACAACTTGGAATGCAAAGGTAAGGAAAAGGAAATACCAGCTGATTGCCATGGACTTAATGCATTACTAAAAGCATAGGGAATGCAACAGCAGCAACAATTGTTATCTCGTGACATCAATGATTATCACACTAATGTAAAATGCTGGACACTCAGCACATGTTTCAGTCTGCGATCCGGCTCGAACAGTAGCCTGGATTTGAAGACTGCTCTCCTGTTAGTGGTGCAAAAACATATTTTAAATCCTGAAGCAGTAACCTGTATTGTGGGTGTATTCTCTCACTAAATGCAATGCAGTTGCCATGCCAGCAGGCTGCACTACAGCACCGGGCCTGATCAGGTCAACCAATGTAATCCTGCAAAAAGTGCATCAATCCTCCATTCTTCAGTCCCCAGCATCATCAGTGATTGTCTGAGGCATCAATGTGTTAAATATTGTCTCACATGTCTTATAAAACATCTTAAAGGATTAGGCTATTCCTCAATACCTCACTTTGTTTACTCACCTCAACTAATATCACTTAATCCTGCAGAGAGGTTGAGTATAAGAAATAATTTCACTGTCATAGGCAAAGCACTCATGGATTTGTCAGTCATTAGTCAGATCAAAACATTTACTAGAACTCATAATATGTTGGATCCTTAACATGTCATAACCCAGGGATACAGCTAAAGCTTTATGTTGCTATGTATTCTTAGTTTACTGTCTGTTATAGTAACTGTAAAGAAATATTGGTGGATTGGAACCAGTCATTGGTGGACTTAAGGAACACACATGAACACAACAGATTGTCTTATTCTATTCCCAAGATACATTATTGTCCAGACACCGACTTGAACCGGAACCCTTCACATCACAGCCACAGTACGTTTTAAAGATATATTTACGTGCTGCCGGAAATATCGTAGGTTCTACCTACATGTGGCCTCCGGACCTTCTCCCGCTATTTGGTGAGGGAAATAATAAATACGAAAAGCAGGAATAAAGACTAACAAATGGTGAAAGTAATGAACATTGCAACTGCACGTTTTGATTGCAAAGTGTTTCCAAACTTGAACAACGCACATATTTTAAACATTAGCACATGATCTATAAGTATTACTTCCAATAATGTAATGTGTCTCCTTTTATCGTTATCAATACTGTTTTCTTCAGGTTTTAATGGGTTAAAAAACACCATGTGGGATGCATTTGAAAGTGCGAAGGGCTATGCCATTTCTTAACCTAATTGTCAAAAATCCGCCTTTATGAAGAGCACCTGAAAGCCACTAGGCAGCGGATGTAGCAGCAGCAGCAGTAGTCTACAGTACAGAGGCAACCATGTAGCGCTGAGAGCAGAAATATTTTCATCTGACTGACTTAATAATATGTCCTCATGCATTCTTGTTTTATAAACTAGCAGCGTATCAATATGTCTTGGTGAAAAAAACCGGACGCTCAGACGGAAATACAAGGCGAGGGAGTCGAGTGTGAAACCGAAGCCTGTTACACAGAGCACTCGCTTGGACGTTTGGAAGCTGCGTTGGGCTACTCTTCTGCTTTTTTTTATCCAACATAGGCGTTTTATCAGCCTTTTAAATGATTGCACTTATCGGGCTACGCATACTGTATACTCGGGGGAAGGGCGTGTAACGCTAACGGATACCGGGGTTTGTAGTTCGCACAGGGGTCTGTCTATCCGCGTTACCGCCCCGTTTTTCTCCCCTGTAGGGCCAGGATAAGGCTGAAAACGCCGTTTTAGGTTTGGACTATTCACAAAAAGCTGCTTGCACCATGGGGAATACAACCTCCTGCTGCGTGTCGTCGAGCCCTAAACACCGGAGGAACAACCACTCCAGGCTCGAGCCCTACCGGCCTGAGCCGGAGCTGAGCAGGGAGGACACGAGCTGCAACCTCCAGCACATCAGCGACAGAGAGAATCTAGACGGTAAGATGCTATGCTGCTACCCCCCTTCATTTACGTATCTGAACCACATTTATATACTATATAAAAAAGCAAACTCATTATTATTAGTGCTAGGGACAGTAGTCTTGTTTATTGCCCTGCAAACACCCACACCGTTAACAGATTATGAGAGCTTGCAACATCTGTGCTAAGGACCCACCCACCCGTTACACCGATAACTAGCCTACAGTACGGCAAGCTTCCCTTTCATTGGACTTCCAATATGTTGTGAATCAGCCATATGCCTTCCAAACTAAGATGCAAGAGTACCAAGTTTCCTTTGACCACCAGTCTCAGGGACAGTTTTATCCCACAGGCAATGCGATGGTTAAATTCCTAAGCTCTGTGAAGTGTCATCACATTCATCTGTTTATAGAACATACATCAGTATACAATCTGCCTATTGATATATTATTACAATAAGCAGTACTTAATGCAGGTATCTTACTCTATTATGCCTGGTTTACTTGCTTTTTACATGCATCATTGTGTCATTTACACAATTTTCATGCATGCCTATAATATATAGTGTGCTCCCTTATTGGAAGAGCCTGGTACTTAAGATATCATTACCAACAACTTCTATGTAGATATTGTGCTTATACAACAACAAAGCCTTTGAATATTTTGTTGGGGGAAGTAAATGTCTACTAGTTTCACTTTTTTCTTGAACACACTGATTTAAAATGGATCCAGTTTGGTGCCTGGTTTAGTTGTTGGTCTGAGCCCTGAGTTTGCATCATCATCACCATGTGTCTGTGTGTGAAAGGGTGTGTAATGCTGGGACAGCGTGTTGAAGGGCGGGTGTGAATTTGTGTTCCAGTGGGAAGTGATGTGATTATGATGGACAGTGTTTACGGCGGGGTGTCCATCCACTTCCTGCAGTGAGCTGAATAGGCAATGACGCAGCCACACATCTCAACGCTCATTAAAACCAGCATAGTCACTCTCTACTGTACATTTCAGATATAATGGCTGCAGAGACTATCGGGAGGTCTTTGTGTATCATACACACCCAAAAACAGGTCAAAAATGTGACTATGACTTGTGTATTTTTCAATTTCTCTGGCATGGCAGGTTTCTTCCCAAAGCTTTGTTGCTTAGTCATGTGCTGTGAAAAAGGTCAGTCAACCTCACTGTACTCCTCCCTGTGAGTAGTGGGCTCCCTGGAGTGTGTAGTCAGCGAAGCCTTAAGCTCAGATGTGCCCTTTTCAGCATCTTTGTAACTTAAGAAACCCAAAGCATTCCTAGGCTATCCTATGAGCTATACACTTCTGAGTCAAATGCCTGCAAGGTGACATCTTCAAATGCATTGTGCTTTCTGACCAAAAATCCAAACCCTCCAGATACTCCGTTTACGATCATATAAAACGGAGAAAAGCAGTAAATCCCAACATTTGAAAAGCTGGTACCACATGTGTTTAGCATTTGAGATCGGAAAAATAAAAAAGGACAAGAAGAATAGTTGATAGAATAGCCTAGTTATCGTCAGTTGATAGACTCATCGATTAAACCACAGATTTTTTTTAGCTCTAATTTGACTTCACTTTAATAATAATTAGTTGCAAGTACATTGGTTGGAAGCTACTTATGCCAGGGTGAGGCTGGGGTCGTCTGAATCACTGCTGTCATTTTAAACAGTCATTGGACATGAGGAAATGACCAACAAATCAAAATCCAAAGCTTTGCATTGTGCCTCCTAAAGTAAACGTGATGATGGAAGGAAGGGGAGAAAAATAACTGGTTTCAAACTGGTTTTGGGTGTTTGTCCTGTTTACACAAGTCTTAGTTAATGACCCTTTGACCTGGACCTCCAACGGCATTCCACTGCCAGAGGAATCCTGTACTTATCCTGGGGAGGAATACTTCTTGGGTCCAGCAAATGAATACATTGGATAGTCACATAGGGGCCAAAACCTGATTTTATATAAAATCTGTATCATAAAAAAATTAGGAAATAGTTGTTTTAGTGCAAGGCAGTTTGATATTAATCTTTGTTATATTTGATTTGGTTGTCCCTAAACAAATACTTGATTTTGTTTGCATAGTTCATCTGTTTCTTGTATGATCTCGACTTCATCATCATGTGATCATAAAAAAAGTCAGCCATGTGAACTGCTGACAGTGGTGACGACACACACACACACACAAACAAAACACACACAGTGCTCATTGAACAGTCGCGTCACAAGTATGAAATGGTCTTTAAAGTGGCCCCTTCCACAATTACACTGTGTAATCTAATTTGCCTGAGCAATGGCTCCCTCTCTATAGCCTCCACAGCAGTCAGAGAAAGAGGCTGGAGGTTCATGCTTCCCCAGATTATTCATCTCTATTTATGACTATGTGTTCAGTCTGTCATGCTTTATGGTTGTACTTCATAAATCTGCTTCTTGGGACAATAACATGGAGCAGGTCTCTCATTGCCAAGCCCATTACTTGTCTAGACTGTGATAAGAACATGTTGACAACCACAGACATAAAGGGATGTTAAGTTTTATGGTTGCTATCAAAACAAAGGCTAAATAATTGATTCCCATGGGGAATACATCCATTGGGAATATCCCTCATTTTTTCGAGTTGTGTGAGCATTCTAGTATTAAATATATAAAATGCATAGGTAATGAGGATGTTTGTAAATGGCTATTTGGAAACTGGCTGTTGTTTTCTGGTAGCAGTGATGTTGATTGTAAGGCTTTAAAAGAAATCGGAATAATAGTTTCTTAAATTCTTCGATTCGGTTTGCTATATTATGCCTTTAGAAAAGTGAATCCAGAACCGCTTGTTTGCTTTAAATAGTTTTTTTCCAGGTATTTGAAGAGGAAGATTACCCCTGAAAAGAAAAAATGGAGGACAGAATGATCAGACATTACAGATGATCTACATGTAGTGCATGCACCTCAACAGAAATAGGTTCACCATGATTCCTGTGCTAAAAGGAGAGAGGAGCATTCTTTGCAATTTCCAGACCCTCCAAACCAACAGTGGTGCTATTTTTAGTCTACTTGGATCACAGAACGCTGTATGCTGTAGCACTAAGCAAAGGTAAACCGAGGCCACTTATGATGTCTCAGAAATAAGAGAGAACGGAAAGCGAGATGAAAGATGAAACAGATGGAATTCTCACCCTGTTTGGGTTTTTACTTAACATAGACAACTGTAAATGAGCAATAGCTCCAGGCCCAGCATCCGTCTCTGTCTCATCAGTGTTAAAGTTGGTTATTTCTGGAACACACACACACACACACACACACACACACACACACATATTGATGAGTCTTGCTTGCAGGCTAATTGAAATCTGGACATGGATTATTCATGCCTGGTTGATGAGCCTGGGGAGTCTCCTAGCTGTGAATTCCAGACGAGTTGACCTACATGTACGGTGTATGATATGGTTTTGTTTGAATTCTTGCTGGTGAAGGATGATGGAGATCCCATGTAAAATACACACGTTTCTATTAACTTAGACAATTTTCCTTTTCCCCATATGAATCAAAGCCAGTGCAGTGAAAACATAACAAAAATGTTTAAGGTCAATATGATCATAAACATTATTAGACTATTTATAGGTTTCAGTCATTACCTTCCAACACATTTTTGACTAAAACAATGATAGTGTGTTTAATTTGTATTCATCAAAATTGAAGAACTAATTGGTTCTTTCTTGTCCATGTCCATCTTTGTGAGGTATGAAGGAATTATCTTAATTTAAATTATTGCATACATATGTTTTCATGAGTTTCAACAGCATGCCCTGTTAGCTAGGACAACTATATTATTTTCTTTATCGAATCTGTTAAATTCTCAATTTACTGACAGTTTTTAAGAGTTTTAGGATGAAGAAATCTTGTATTAAGTGGCAGACTAATTGTGGATTAAATGGATTTATACAAATTAATTGGTATATAATAATTTGGCCCATCAGAACTGGTTGTGGATACCCAAGCAACATTTTGGGCATGTTCCCCATTTGCAGGTTTTAAGAGCCAAATGAACACAAAGCTGTCTTTTCACCCCTGACTACACTGATGAGCTAGAACAAATTGCAGCAAATGTCACATTTTGGTGTCAGCCTCTCAGAGTTAAAATTCTTTATACATGCAGAGTTTTACCCAGGGATTCAATATTAATCCGGGACAAATCTATCATTAAAAAGAGGTAGCAGGAACTGTTTGTGTTTGATGGGGTGGGATTCCCACTCATTTTGTCAAACTTGCTCTTTTTAACACAGTGTCACCAATGCTGTCACTAACTCATGCTCATGGATACCCTCAATTGGTTGGTCACAGGCATTTTGAATAATAGAAATGGAATGTTGGTCAGATAAAACTTTTATTTCAAAAATATTACATGTGTCTCTTGGAAATTATAGATTATTGTGTTTTTCAAGTTATCATTTTTTTTACCTCTTATTCAAATTTTACAGATCAAAGACTAATGGAATAATTAAGAAAATAAAAAGCAGATTCATCAACAATGGAAATATGTTAGTTGTACCCTTAATCAGTCAGTCAGAGGGAGCTAGGATTTCATTATATAAACAGTTTGTTGAAATACAGTATGTCTGCCACTCACCACTCACAGTCATTGCTAAAACAACTCGTACCTGACCACTTTTTTATTTTTGCTCACGAAAGCCTGCAATTTCCTACGAGGAACAGATCGTTTCATAGAGAATGGTTTCCATTTCAAAAACAAATTAACCGATTCACAGAGTGTTAATGAAAACTCAATTGCCTGTGACAGTCTCATTCCCGTGTCTCGTTTGGCTCGACTCGGCCCACGCGAGGGAAGATGCATCTATACTGCCCACAAATTACCTATTCGAGGGTTCTCTCATAGTGCCGCTGTCTCCGGAGAAATTTAACATTGTAATGGTCTTCTGCCTATTCTGAAAAAAGAGACAGCCCTCTGGATCACTGATCAGGAACACATTAAATAAGAAAAAGGGTCTGACAGAAATGCATTGTTTTCCAATGTTATTGAGTTGTAACGCCATCACACTTTTATTAACGGACTTGGTTTTACAATGGGCTCATCAGAATCACTTTAGATTACTTTATTTATCCCATCAAGAAATGTGGTTTCGTTTTCCATTTCAGATTAAATAAATGATAAAAATTGCAAATAAAAAGACTGAAATGTATTGATATATATACATAAACATAGGGAAGTTAGTAGGAATTGCAATAAGATAACATTAATTAAAGATTTTTATAGAAACATGTCCAATAAAATATTATAATTAAATTGTTAAAATTAAAGTAGAAAGTTGAACATTGTACTACAATTTATAACATGTATATGACAATTTGTACAGTGCTGTATTTATTAATTATGCTAAATTCCACAGTTTAAAAGGATACTCTCATATCTATTTACTAGAAATAGGATGTAAAACACATTTTTATCAAGTTGTAAAGGTGAATTAACCTGTGGCTAAAAATGTCCTCCTTAGCTAACGTACAAAGATGACACTGTAGAAATGAAATGGTAAGATTTATAGGGCAGAAGACCTGGTTAATAGTCAAAGTCCAGCCATGCCCACGCAGAGCTATTAATAGCTGTGTTTGAAGGAATCCCTGATTTTCCCCTGAGACTAAAGGGGGCTTGAAAAAGGGGTTCCCCTCATGTTCTTGCTCTGAATCTTTTCCCCTCTGATGGCCAGAGCAGGTTAAAACTTCTAAACAGATAGAGAAAAAGGATTTGTGCAATAACCTCTGTTTGTTTTGGAAGTACTGTCAAAAAGTGTTAAGCTCAGGCGTTGCGAGACAGCTGTGTAGTGAAGCGTGGGAAGCCAATAGCCTTCAGCCCTCATCATTTTGAGTGTTCTTCCCAAATCCAACTTGTCAAGGAGAGTGTGTGAAGTGGTGCATTCAACTACATGCACACTTAGGTACTCGGCAATTAGATGTGGTGTTTGGGAACTCAAGAGATCATTTGGGCACAGCTGTCAACAGCTCATTTATGGTGAAAAATAAGAGTTTGTCCTGCACAGAGCCTAGTGGACAGTCACAGGGCATACACATTTCTAAAGACAGATATAGTTTTCTGGTGCTTTGCTACCACGTCTTACCTTATTGAGCTTAAAAATAGGGTTAAAATAAAGTATTCTCTTACACTCTACCTGCCTGTTTGTGTTTGAAAAAGACAGCCAAACACTACTTCACAGATAAGACAATAGTTGTATTGGGCTTAGTATTATTAAAGCAGTGGTTTACAGAAAAACAAGTGAAAGTTCTAATTGCAATGATGGTGACGTTTAAAAAAAAAAAAAAAAATCAATTGTATGATATCCCTTAATCTTTTGTAATTAGTCGCTTTCACACCAAGTACTTTGCCGTACTTAGTTCCCAGTACTTAGTCCCGCCGAACTCTTTAGTCCCGGAACTGTCCTAGTAGATCGCGTTCACACCGGAATACTGTAAGTCCCTGAGGGAGGATTACGCAAATGAAGCCGCTGACGTCGCTTCTTCTTCTTCTGCTTTGGGTTTACTGGCAGGCCGCAAACAACTTCACGGCGTATACTGCCACCCGAAGTCCCGGAGTCCCCCGGAGTTGGGGACTGGCTTCAGTAGAAGCTGCTGGGAGTCTTCCCAGCAGCTTCTTATGGGGCGTGGTTTGTAATTCGCCCAGCCAATCAGAAATTGGAACCTTTTCCTCCCCAGGAAAGTACCACTTCCTATAGATAGGAGAGTCTGATTTACATCATTTCAAAACATATTGTGTGTGCATTGGAGAAATTCCAAATGAAACTACTATTTAAACTTCAGAAATAAAAATAAACTTCGTTTTTTTACTTTCTTCTGATTTACGGTGCTGTGCTGACGGATTTGCACAAATTCAAACATCCATTCTTATAACATTGCATCAGCCCTAGAGCCGCTGCTGTTGGATTTGATGCATACTCTGCTACGATGTGGATTTAGCAAGCATCATATATTTTTTTCCCTAGAAAGATTGATATTCTATCAATATAAAGGCAAAAGCAGCAATAGCAGCACTGTCTGCCGTCTGTAATGCATTCGGGCAAATTAATGCATTGCTTAATATTGAACACATCTACATATTTCTACCAGCATGTGCTTTGAATCCATATGTGACTTCACTGTAAGGGACATTGCTGTAGCACCACATGATGCTCGTTACTATAGAAAAAGTCATGTTTGAATAGATCACATCTGCTGTTTGTGCATATTGTAGTGGAGCCATGGCTGAATCAGACACATACTTGAGCATACAGCCATCCGATGGGACCACTGGAGTTGCTGCAGTTTGGTGAGCAGGTGTGGAGGTAATTACCTGCTTCTGATTGGCTGTTGGAAGTCCACCTAGTCTGCCAGCATGGCAACACCTGACAAGCCCTGCAGTGATTTCTTCAGTCTGATTATGGTGCAATGTGCCATCTGTTCATTTTCAGCACAAAGAACAATGTTTATTCCAAGTATCATATATTGTAAGTTACCAAACTTCAGACAGGTTGATACGCATCCAAAGACCATCGATTTTTGCATTTGTCTGATATCAAATTTATACCAGATTTCAGATACAATTTTAATCTGTGTCTTTACCTCGGAGTCTAGCACAAAACACATTGTGTTGCCAATCTGTCAGCTACTTAACTATCAACAGTACGTGTGCGCAACACTAAACAAACACCAAGTTTATTGTGGTGTGTTTGCTTTAGTTTAATGTTGATTTATGCCTTTTTGCTCATGCCTGTATTGGGTCATTTGTGCATACCAACATCTCTGTATGCACGTGTGGAAAATGTCAACAAGGACAGTATGACAGAGTTTGGCACAGATGGCCTTCCTGTCATCGTTGCCTCCTTCCACAGCTGATACTGGATGAAAGTCAGAGATAGAGGCAGTGGTTTGGATTGAATGCATCAGAACTGAACAGCCTTCATCGACTAACAAACACATTTTCTGACCTTTGGTGCATAACACAGACTTTTTACATTCCGAATAGGAGGATGTGTGTGCTTTGCTGTTCTGTATAGCTGCTGGATTGTTTGTATCCTGGTTAAATTCCTACATTGCGAATTGCATTGAAATAATTGCTTCTGGTGCCAGAATATTTGCAGACTTTTTTTTTCAACCAAATGTACGTAGTTGTTAGGTTGTAGATCCCTGCTTATGGTGCATGGATCATGTTCTCCAGGGACATATGGTCATGGAAGGAGAGGAACTTGAGCGGTCACTTTGTCCTGCGAATCATTACGTGTTGGTTATTTAGAAACATCTGTTTTTACATCTCAGTTTCCTACCTGGAGCATGATCTACTAATAACTTCTAAAATAGGATTGTAATATAGTAGCCAATGTGTTATGCACATGTCATAAAGCCCAAAGGAGCAACTTTACTCATTTAAATTATTTTCGGAATGTTCTAATTGGCCATCTCTTTTCCATGTGTCAGCACACGTAGCACCCTTGTGCTGTCCACCCAGCTGCCCCTTTGTAGCCTACCATAATGGCTGTCACCCAATCTGTATAATGATTGATGACATGGCAGTGCTTTGCCACAGTCCCACCTCTGTTTCACAGGCTTAATGTCTGAAATGTCAATGATTTTAAAAGGACAACCAAGCGAGCAAATCCACCTTTTATCACACAACTGGACCAGGCAGACACAACAATGTTTATCCTTGCAACCAGAAAGGGATCATTCCTTCACGGTTTGTTATTTCCCTGTTATCCTAGGAGCACGCTCTTCTTTAGGCCCAAAGTAAATACATCTAGACACAGAGCAACTTGCAAGTATACTCTGGGTCAGATAATACCAGCATAAAAAACAACTGACAAACAAACATCGCTCTCTTTAATAAAAAGCCAAAGTCATGCAAATAACTTTTTTTGTCTGTAAAGCTATGCCTAATGTGTTAACCTTGTTTCTCAAATTCAACACTCGCACACAATAGTTTACTATCAGACCTTTAAAACGGCTTCTTCTTTTTGAAATGTGCAAAACATTTAGAAAACATTGAATTTATCGCCATTCTGAAACAGTTTTGAGATGTTTGGTTTGTAACCATTGTTGTTGGAAAGGACGACTTCCTGTCTCTGTTTGTCAGACTGTGATAAAAAGTGTGCAATGGATTCTGAAGTGTTCTGTGTTGTATCATAACACAATACAACTCATCTCCAATTAGTACTGTGTATCTTACGAGCAGGTGGGAGCGATAGAGCAATAGAGGAAGAAATACACAGTGAGGGAGACTGTCTGTCTGTCTCTTCCTTTGATGGGCCTGCCTCCACCTTCTGAATCGTTTCAAGCCGGCGTTGCCTAGTTACAGCGAGCAGAGGATGCAGGGATGGGAGGGGAGAGAGATAGAGGGGTGGTGGGTTTATGGCTCTCAGTTGGGTGCAGTGTAAATGAGTCCTCTACTGCCCTTGGACTCTTCAACACCTAACAGTACCTGCTTCTGCTCAATCTCTCTTTATAAATGCATATACACATACAAATAACAATACCATTTCCCTATTTCTTCTACTTTGGAAGATGGTTAAATTAGAAGAAGTCTTCACAAAAATAAACCAGATGAAAGCCTGATGGTGTAACAATTCATTTACATTCAATAAAACAATTTGTCAATTTTAAAGTTACAGCTAAATCTGCACCAATTAACGTTTTTATCAAAGCGACATGTGACTAGCACCTTCATAATTATGCATTGTTGTGAAAGAGGGGTACTTTTTTGTCATGCACTTCGCAGAAAGGACTTGTTAATTATACAGTGTTTCTACCACTGTGGTATCTTTTGCATTAGCAGTTCTGATGGTGTTTTTTTGTCTTTGCTCTGATTTCATTTGTCTCTTCACCCATTGTGCCTATCTCTGCTCTTACTAACTTAACATAACTTTTTTACAAAGAGGGTAGATTCAAAAGGAGAAAATATCTGAATCATTATTGAAGCTAGACAACTTTTAGTCTCACTGTCATCGATGTTAGCCTCAACAAGCAGATGGAAGGTATAATAGCTGATGTTGCAATGCCATTATATTTAACTACACTGATAAGTGCCTGTACAACATATGAGCTTAATATCGATAACAAGTAGCCACTCTCCCTTGCCCCTTCCAACATCTCCATCTTTCATTTACTGCTGCCTCCTTTGTCACATTGGGATACCAACGTGAACATCATGTGTAATGTATGCTATTTTCTTTCTTTGGGAAAACGTTTTCTTTGCTTTTCTACTCTTACCTTTACCTAATTACAGCCATCAGTCAAGTGTAAAAGTAAACTGGTCCACTACAAACACATCAGTATACATCGCCCCAGCCAGGCAACGCCACATAGCACATCACTGTGATGGATTGTAAGAGTTTTTAGGCCGGTTGGATGCTTTAATGTAGTCCTGTCAACACAGAGCTGTAAGGCTTAATATTGATAAAATGATTAATACAAAAATCCCACAACTTTTGGAACATTTTTTGTTTTTTTAGCAAGCCATTTCAACAACTTTTGGATGGATGCTAAATTGTTTTTTTTCACCAATCCTTTTACACAGCAACACTTCCTACTCTTGTTGTCAGGCCACTGTTGTAATTGTATACACATATGTCTCATCTTAAGACATATTGAAGTGTTTGGAACAAATCAACTCCTGCTTTCTACCAACTGAATTGATCGAAACTTAAGTTTTATGACAATGTTTTTGGATATGATGCTCAAAATCAGCAAAGCACATACCAAGCGATTTTATGACAACCAGTTGTGCTGCAGTCATCAGAAAGAATGTTTTTTGGTAGAAATTCACCCTACACATTCCCCTCCATCCTCATGTCCCTGTTGGCTTTCCTTTGATAAAAGCTCAGCTCTTTTCCTCTGAAGAAGAGTGTGTAACAACGCGCTGAGTTTGGCAGCCGTTGTCGATCGATGATGGGAGCTCTGGGGTGGTTTAAGCTGTTAGGAAGAGCTGCTGCTGGCGGTTTGTTTGATTGTTGTGTGTGTGTTTTCATGTCCGTGTGTGTAGATGAAAGCTAAAAGGAGGATGAGTCATTAGGCATTAGCCTTTCATTCACTTGTTTTCACATATCCTCCCTTTACCCTGCCTTCACTCTCTCTCAAGTTTTAGAGTCCAGAAATTAAGTGATGGCAAATGCATCAATCAGAATAAATGTGTGGCAATGATTAAGGTGAACAAAAGGGCAGTTTGTTGAATTATCTTTTCCTCCATACAGATAAGATTTCCTGACTATAACCACTAAAAGCAGATGGAGTATTGCTATTAAGGCTTAACAATAAAAACCTTATCAGTGCAACTATAACTCTGGCCCGTTCCTTCTTATCGCACACACTGTTCAAATGAAAACACAGCAGCTGTATTAAGCGATACAGAAGTGAATTCCATAACAAAGATAACATGCTTTTACAAGGGTCCATAACTCAAGTGGTTTGTTATCCAAGGTGAAAAGCTACTTAACAGTCCAGATCTGCCCTCTGTCGCACATTCACAGCCCTGTACCCTATTCACCAACTCTCACTTTCTTTCGCACATTACACACACACTACAGAGGCGTGTTATCAGGCCCAAGTCACAGTGGTGCAGTCATAAAGTTTGTGCTGCGATAAGTATTGGATGGTGCGTGCTTACTGCATTCTAGAGGCTGTTTCTCACAAGAAAGCAGAGGGATGGAATTCAAAATGAAACAGAACTCAAACAAACCATTTTTGTAATATTTCAAATAGCTAAATTGGAGTTGTCAAAAATAGTATTCGGTGTCTATGCCACTGTTTCTATTTTCAAACAGATACATCTTGTGCTCTTGTATCAAAGGCTCTATTACAAGATTTGCTTACGAGCTTAACCTTGTGGGCGTATTGTTTGATAGCGTGCCATTGAAAGGCCGGGTGGTGCCGTGCCGTGCTGTGCCATCTGGATCCCCTCTGGCTGGCGGCTCAGTAGGTCAGCCAAAAACCAGAGAAGGGTCTTCCTCTCTGGGCTGATGATGCACCCCCATGCCCCCCCCCCCCCCCCTCCAGGGCAGGCAGGCAGAGTGGCAACAGCTCACCCCAGATACATAAATATTCCTGTAACTTGGTGGTATATAGACATCAGTTTCCTTTTGTTCTGCAGGTGGTTGCAGCTGCTTTTTTCAAAATAAGGGTTAGAGTTAAGTTGGCAACTGTGATTTTTTTTTGATGGGAAAAAACTAGGTTTACCATTGTACAATCTTATAGTTTATTCTATAAGATTCACACGTTATGTATAAATTGCTGTCTTAATGTTATTGTCAGAACGCACTTTGCTTATAGAGCAGGAAAGATTGATCTCTCTGATGTTAGCAAGAGTGGGCTATAAATTAGTTCAAGTGTTTATTTTGTTTGGGAAATCAACCAAGACGCTGTTCATGGATATTGGCTAGAGGGAAAACAAACAAATTAAAGTACTTCATCACATTGATGAAATACTGGAACAGGCCTCTAGTGTGCATAGGGAAGCATGCATGAGTGATTTATTTTTTGAGGAGAAAAATAAGAAAAACGGCAATGGAAATGCTAAAGTGTCCATCAAATATGTCTTGCTTAAATCCACTCACTGACCTATTCTTTGTTCAGTCTACCTCCCTAACAATGTGTAACCGTCACCCCTTACTTCATTTCCTCTCCACTTCCTGAAACGCAGGAAGTCGGGTGATTTCGTCTACCTCAGGTTGTAGAAAAGTTGGGAGGGAGGAACCACGCCAAAGGGCACTGACACCAGACATGTAGAGGGGCACTCCCTGGGTCTCTCAGCTTCCTGTGTTAAAAAGTGACATCACCACAAGTTAAAGGGCCAGGGTGCAGTATCAAGGGGCACCATTAACAGAATTATAATTTGATATATATTGATGTTTTCCTTAGTGTTTAATTATGATGAGCAATTCATATCACAGAGCCTTCTATGTTGCATTGCCATGTTTCTTTTACAGTAGCTCAGAAAGGGCTTCTCGCACCCATGCCAAATCCTACACACTGTCCCTTTAAGAAAAACAGCCTTGCTCTCTAAAATGAGAACTTTACTTGTGATTTAAAGTTTTTTGTGACTGATGTGTTTCAAAGGCATATGTGAGTGCGCTATGCGTGCACTGCATACATCACTAGCAGTTAAGCAGTGTGTGTGTGTGTGTGTGCGCGCAGCATAATTTATCCACATTCAGCTCTCCTGCACTGCTCTTTGCTTCTTCCCACACACCCATCTTTAATTCAGCACCGTGTGTCACTTCCTCCTACAACATAGCAGTGTGTATGTGTGTGTGAGTGTCCTTTGAGGCCCTTCAAGTGTCCTTCAAACACAAAAAGACAGTAGTTCAAAAGAGTTTGGACACAATAGCAGTGGCTCACTAATGCGGCTTTCACACCAGCGCTTTTCCCTTTCTAGCTCCTAGCGAGAGCTTTTCTGGTTCAGCTCCGGTTTCCCTTTTCAGCTCCCGCTCTGTTCACACCGCCCAGAGCTGCCGAGAGATTTTCTCCCACAACAACAACGGGCCGGGGACTGCGTCGGGTCGACGATCGTGTTGCTTTTAATCATACGAAGCCAGATTAAATTAAATAACGGCTTCTCCAACCTTATACTTTTCTCCAGAGTGCCGTGGTTCATTGTTTATTAATGTGTTTCAGCGGCATTTACCGACCGCTGCAGTGCTGGCTGCTCTTCAACGGGAGTTTATTCTCCCGTTAGCGGCTCTAAAGTATTCACTGTCTGACTGTCACACAAGCAGCTGATACATATCCCCAGTTGTGTGTCAGTCTGAATTGACGCTGTTTGGCATCACAACGCTGTTATGAAAGTTTCTCTGGTATAACATGGGTGATGTTAGCATAGCAACCGAAGCTAAACTGACTACTTGCTAAGCCGTTTTCTCCAGGCACATTTTACCGGCGTATTTTTCATTATGATTCTACTTGTGATAGTCGGACATGACAACCTGTGCAGCCCATGTATTAATTCCATCCGATAGCTGCTATAATAACAAACAAAACGTCTGCCTGCTCTCCACAATGATCAATAACAGCGAACGGATGGTCAAAGTAAGGTTTCCTGCACGCCTCGACGTAAGCGACGCCGCGTCATAGCTCCGAAGCTCTTGCCTCTGGACCGACAACTTTTTGGAGCTGGAAGTGAACCGCATTCCGGAGCTATGACGCGCCGCCACTGCGGTGTGAACAGGAAAAACCGGCGCTTTTCAGGCTCTAGCTCCCAGCAGGAGCTGGAAAAGCGCCGGTGTGAAAGGGGCATGACAGACGCTGTATGCTGATGCCCTGTAGTCATCATTATGTGTTTTTAAAGGCTGATCTATAGTTTGACATCATCCATGCTCATTTCCACAAGCTTGTTGACCTTTTTTTTACTTCCTCCTCTTTCTACTCAACTTTTTCGCTCAGTTCTATTTCTCTCTCTCTCTGTCATTTTTTCTATCATTATCTCGCCTTGCAGCCCCTGCTGTCTTCTCTCTCCTCCTGTCAATCAAATTCCAAATCTGTCACTCTCACACTTCATTTTCAGCTCTCTTGCCCTTTTTGCCCTCATTACCAGTTTGTCACTCTCCTTCTGTCCCCCATCTCTTGGCTTCTGCTGTCCTTTCTCTCCATTAGTCCTTCTGGGTGTTGGTCCCTTTCTGACCCTTCCTGTTTTACTGACATCATCCAAGAAACCAGGAAGCTGCTGATTGGGACACCCCCCCACAAACACACCCTTGTTGTGTGTGTGTGTCTTAATTGAGTTTAATTTCCTGGATTGAAATAGAGTTACCGTTTTTAGTTCATGATTAACCTAGACCGAATAATGATCATAACCATATGTCAACAAATGTTTCATCTAAGGTTTTTCAGGATATGAAATCCCTTCTCCAGTCTTCCATCAAATTCAAGCAACTGTGGAGATATAATACCAATCTACTGTTCAAACAACAGTGGTTCTTTGTTTTAAACTAGGCAGCCATAGCTGTAAACACCAGGCTGCAGGCTTACATCATAGTCCATGAATACTTCAAATACCAACTCTTTTATGTACATTTCTTGTTTATATTTGAACAATAAAAACTCTTGTTTCTGCCTGTGGGATTTAGGATTTTGGGCTTTGGAACTAGGACACAAAATTGATTCGAATATATTCAGTGGTTTTAAATAGCACCAATCTGCCAGGCAACTGTTCCTATAACTGCATCTGGTTTAGCACATGCACATCAGACAAGGGGAACATGACATGTGTAACAAAAATGTAAAAACCTCTGAGAAATTGGACACTTTTATACTGTAAAAAGTATCTGTTAAACAATGTTGTCCCCCCCATCATCTTCCAAAAGTCAATGTTCTTAAAATAGTAATAAATGCGAGTTTATGCAGAATTTCAGTTATAAATGTGGTTTTAAATGTCCTATTTTCTTGTTTTTATTTACTTATTTGTACATTTTCCTAAAGACATATCTCAGACCCCTAATGACAGCGAGCCCCTGGTGACTGTATCTGCAGGATAGACGCTGTCAGAGTACACCAGCTTATCAAATGCGCAAAGATTTTTATCTTGTCATTTATTGCCAGCTACTGTCTAATCTGGGTGTGTGTGTGTGTGTGTGTGTGTGTGTGTGTGTGTGTGTGTGTGTGTGTGTGTGTGTGTGTGTGTGTGTGTGTGTGTGTGTGTGTGTGTGTGTGTGTGTGTGTGTGTGTGTGTGTGTGTGTGTGTGTGTGTGTGTGTGTGTGTGTGTGTGTGTGTGTGTGTGTGTGTGTGTGTGTGTGTGTGTGTGTGTGTGTGTGTGTGTGTGTGTGTGTGTGTGTGTGTGTGTGTGTGTGTGTGTGTGTGTGTGTGTGTGTGTGTGTGTGTGTGTGTGTGTGTGTGTGTGTGTGTGTGTGTGTGTGTGTGTGTGTGTGTGTGTGTGTGTGTGTGTGTGTGTGTGTGTGTGTGTGTGTGTGTGTGTGTGTGTGTGTGTGTGTGTGTGTGTGTGTGTGTGTGTGTGTGTGTGTGTGTGTGTGTGTGTGTGTGTGTGTGTGTGTGTGTGTGTGTGTGTGTGTGTGTGTGCTTAGCACATCGATTTACAAACGGCCGTTTACACAGCGCTGCTGCAGCAAACTGACAGATTGTTTTTCCATTTAGTTCAGTCTATTGGTTAACCCCTAAAGCCAATCCCACACATCTATCCTCAGAATGAATGGTTTTACTCATCATAGCCTTACGTTAATTGCCTGCTATTCTTAATAATGACTGTATTTGTGAATGAATATCATTTCGTCACAAGAAATCTTAAGGATTAGTTCAGCTACTCACCAAACAGTATGCAATCTCTAAGGAAAGTTTGTTTTGGGCAAGCAGTGAATCTTTCTTTTTTTAAAACTGAATTTAAATCACTGGTCTAATTTTTATTGTTGCCTGTAACACTTATGTTTTGTTTCCTTTGTTCTTTCAGATTTGCCCATGGAGTACAATCCCTCAGATCATCCTCGGGCCAGCACCATCTTCCTCAGCAAGTCTCAGACTGACGGTGAGCTTTTTCTTCCACCTTTCATTTCTCCCAAACCTACCTTTGTAACTTGGCTTTTAAAGTAGGCCCAGAAAATGTCTTGGGAGGGTTGGTGAGTGTGTCTGGGGGATACTAACGGCCAGTGTTAAATATGTCTGAGGCTGTAATTGTATCAGGCACACACAGGACCTGCTAAGATGAGGTAGATGGAGTGTAAGATGTCGTTATTGTGAGTTCTTTCTTTACTCAGAAACATAGTGCAAGACTGAAAGTGTGTACTAATCACTAATTTAATGGGTGATTCTTTCAAGAAGACTCATCCAAAAACTGTTCTTGCTCTATTTGCATTCTATTAAAAGACTGTCGCTTGAAGAATGTCTCTTGGAATGTTAAAGCACTGTGAAATGATTCATGCCTCCTCTAGTACCTTGATATAATCCCATGCAACATGCACCAGTCCATTACAAAAATAGGAAAGCACATCATACTGCTTGTATACAATTCCACCCAGCTTTAAGTTTGAATCATAAAACCTATAGCATACATTTACATCAATAGAATGCATCTTTTCTTACACGTCTTTCCCTATCATCCCTTAAGACCACTCTTCGACCATTCATGTTGTTCTGAAAGTTCTTAGAAGTCTCTTAAAAAAAAAAACAGGGTTGCCATATATGTGGCAGATTGCACATGAAGCGAGGATGCATCCCGGTTAAAAAGTATTCATGAAAGTCAGACAATGGCTTATGCCACCCGCTGTTGCATTGATGCAGGGATTTTCAAATGTAGAGCTATACAGAAGCACTGTTCTTTCATCTACCAAAAAGGCTCCAGGCAGGCTCCCGTGGAAACGTTATACCAGCTGCCATTGCGTCTGATTTTAAGGCACACTTGGGTGTCTTGATCATCTCTACGAGACAGAGACTGATCCTGGACCCTTCAGAGCCTTCAGAGCCTTCAGAGTGAAAGTAACGCATTTTAATCAACTGAAATGAGATGAAGTCGGTCTCTGAGATTCACTTCAGCTATAATCTCTTTACTTTGATGATAAGAGGCTTGATATTGTTCCATTTTGCACACACTGGAGAAAAGAGTGTGTAGCCCGAAGGCGGACATATTGATCTGATATCTGGTCCTGATGCTCTTTTATTTTACTAGCCCTTGTGTGTTATCTCAACATATTGTATAAAGCAAGACATAGCGACAACATGGACTTTGTATTTTTTCAGTTGGTGTGCCAAGCAAGAGAGGTAAGCACTTATATGACGGGTAGTATTACTGTGTGTGGGCTTTACTGTATTCTCGTACTTGATCTGTCTCGTTTGCGGGTGACGTGCCTTCTCTGCTAACCGCTGATTTCATATTACGTGTGTGTGTGTTTGTGCCCATGTGTATGTTGGTCTTGATGCAACAGTATGAAAAGGCCTGCACTGGGATGCAAAGAATATGCATTTTAATTTCTAAAATGACATATTTTCCTCACCAGCAGTGCGGAGGAAGTTTTGACTTGTGAATAAAATAAAAGTTGGGATTAAACTGCTCTATGAAATTGTGCTTTAACATGAGCGTCATCATGTGTAGAAACCATGGTAGGCTTTTCTTTCTTATTATTATCTCAGAAATTAATTCAGAAATCACTGCAGTAAGGATGTTATTATTTAAATAAAAGAATACAGGCCTAATCATAACGCAAGTGGCTTGTTGCTAGAAAGCAGTGCTCACAGTCACATATGCCTAGAGGAGAAAAAACATTTGCATTAGAGCGTGTGTTTGTGTGTGTGTTTGTGTGTGTGTGTGTCGAAGAGGCTCTCTCGGTCCCTGTATGTGTGTTGCTGCGCTCTGCATCTGTTCTAGTTTGCTTTTCTGGCGATCTCTTTTTTTCTTCCCTTGTGTGTGCTCCTACATCAGAGCCATCCTACTAACATATACACACACATGGATGCACAAACAGACACAACCACATAAGCGCTGTGTGTGTGCGTGTGTTGTGTTGTGGTTATAGTGCTGCCGTGCACTCAGTGAAGTGAGCTCTTTAAAACTAACAAACGCTCACGTCCATTAAGCAGATTTAGCATTTGTATGAACATAAATAAATAAAAAGTAGCTCCGTGGCAATCCACTCTTGAATAAAGCAGCCACTATGCTTAATTTTATATGGACTCATCAAATAATTTATTCATATTCAATTTAGCACGTTAAATGTTTGTTTTTCATATTAAAAAGGTGGTCACTAAACTGCCATGCTTCGTTTAATATAGTAGGTATAACTAGAGAACAAATCATTTTTTAAATCTATGATAGGGAATTTAACCCTGGATTAACCCTAGATAAATGCTGCTCCCTGTCTGTGAGGGTTGTGTACTGCACTTGTTGAGCTCTAAGTGTGTGTTGCTGTTCATACTGTTGACACTTCTCTCTCATCTTCCTTTCCAGTTCGAGAAAAGCGGAAGAGCCTTTACATCAACCATGTAAGTACGATAAAGGAAATTGTGTGTGATAAATCAAAAAGGAAGTAGTGGAAGTTGCACTAAGGCTTAAGAACAAGATGTTATCATTTGACAGTACATTTCTTGGTAGTGTAATACTATTGTGAATGTTATAATGGTGCAATTGGTGATTTTATGTCTTGTATTTTTTGCAAGTTCACACACATTTCGGAGAACAAGGTAAAGTCCTCAAAATGACCCTTAAAATGATCGTACCCTTGTTAGTGTTCCCTCCCTTTCAAACCCCTAAGATTGCATTTCTATTTGTAGTTACTGTAGATGTGTGTTATGAGCTTAAATATGTAGTTAAATGTCATCATGTAGACACAACACATCACATCACATTATGGTGGAGTTCATCTTTTCATAATTCTTACCGTCCCAAGTTCAGCAATTGTTAAAATACATGTGAACCCAATTCACATGATAAAGCTCTGGTTCAGTATGTGCCAGGAGCAAATGAGTTCAAATAAAAATGTGTTGAAAGTTCATCAGTAATTGGATGTTTGGGGCTTTCTTGAAGGTGAACTCCGCCATAAATTCCATTCCCGCATGACAGAATGACAGGTGCTCTACTTTCAATGTCTGTTCGCAAACTTTTTGGCTGGTCTGAGAACTAGAGTTTGACTATCATGTGTGTATCTGTCTTTTTGTATGTATGTGGGTGAACTCCAGCATAATCCAGGCCTGGTGAGACGGAAGTACAGCTCATGTTCCACCATATTCCTCGATGACAGCACTGTCAGTCAGCCCAACCTCAAATACACCATCAAATGGTAACTGCATAAAATAACTCATCTATTCAATCTCCGTCCACACAAATATGTTACCAAGTCGTCTATAGTTTTTTAATTAATTGTTCTTTTTATTCTCTTTTGTTTCTTAACAGTGTCGCCCTCGCAATATACTACCACATAAAAAACAGGTATGAGTGTTTTCATTCCTTAAATGAGTATTTGCCTCTTGATCTGTAGTCCATTTCTCAATTCTACATCATATATCAGCAGCAAAGGTTAGCAGACAAAGATAAACCTTGGCAGAAAACCATGGCGCCTTTTCAAAGCTTATGTTGAAAGTGTGATTAAATTGGTTTCCTTCGGTGATAAAATATAGCGGGTGTAGAGATATTGTGTTCTTTGTCTCTATTCACTATAATTGGTAGGAATCCCGAGTAGTGCAGCTGTTAGAAGAGCACATAAATGCCCTCGAATGGCTATTTGACAGGCAATAAGACATCCTTGTGGGTGGAATTCATATTTTAAATGAAATGAGCCTCAAGCCATCTGCTCTTAATTCCTATCCTATCTGATGTTCCCTCTATCTGTTTCTCATTCCAGAGAAGTAGACGGAAGAATGGTGATAGACATCTTCGATGAGAAACTGCACCCGCTCACGGTAAGGCCTTAACAACACATATGTTTCCATTATGTGAAGGCTGTAGGGCCGTCAGGACAAAACACACAAGCTGATGAAGAATAAATACCCACATGGGGAAGGCTGTCTCCTCCATTTTGGTAAACAATAACATCAGATGCTGTGAATCATTCATTTTCATTTTGTCTGTTTTCTTGTGCTGTAGAAGTCTGAAATTCCTCCTGATTATGAAAAACACGACCCTGAGCAGAAGCAGATCTACCGTTTTGTCAGGACGCTGTTCAGCGCCGCACAGCTCACAGCCGAGTGTGCCATTGTCACGTTGGTAAGTGTGTGTGTGTGTGTGTGTGTGGGTGTATTTTAGTTCTGACACCAGGAGGGAGTGTTGCTTTCTGATTCTCTTTTTTCCTCCCTAGTGTCAAAAGTCCTGTCTTCCTTTTCCTTGCACTCTTTTCTCTCATTTATTTGTTCCTGAATCCGTTAAAGTGCTTTATAAATCCCTCCAGAGATTGTGTCCCCAAAAAAAAGTTGAAAACTCCTCTAATCCTCACAGGTGAGACGAGGAAATTGGAAGGTTACACAAGAGTTGTTACAGAATGGTTTGATCTGTGCAATTTCCTTTTGGAATTACTAAGGTGTGAAGAAAGTCTGTGCCTGTAGCAAGAATATAATTGGCGCTTTATTGTACAGCAGGTTCTCTCCCCAAGACTTGTGTCCTGTTTTAAAAACACGAAAAAAGGACAGCTTTACTCCCGCTTGTATTTAATGATTTCCTTAACTTAAAGGTGGGGTAGGTAATTTTGGAGAAACCAATCTGCAGTTTTCTCTATACTTCTGTTGTATTGCTTTCCCAAATGTTGGCAGCAACATTAAGTTGGAAATGAATTCTCTCTGCCTCCCCGCTCATCTGCCCAGACATATCTCTTTCCACACTTTGTCACTATGGCCAACACGTGTGTCCCCAGAGGCCTGGAGAGTGCGGGGTTAATATGGCTGGCCTGGTGGCCTCGTATTAAGTCGCTCTACTTCCTGACAGATGCGCAACGGATGACAGAGGCACAAAACAGCGAGGCGTAGTGTCTCTTCATTTTGTCTGTAACAAAGATGTGACAGACTTAACTAAAACACACACACACACTCTGGCATGTGGCCTGCTTCTGCCAGTCCCCCAGAGTACAGACTGGCAGGTCATCAGTAATTGAATAGAGCTGTTGGCTGGCGGTTATTGGGTTAGCTTAGCTGATAGAGCTAACTAAAGAAAGGAGTCTTCATTTGCAGTCCTCACATCATAGGGTAGCAAAGGAAAGGCTTCTCCAGCAGATGGAGATGACAGAGATCAGGAAAATCACCGCAAAGGAAACACGTTGCACTTAGTAACATGTGAAGCTACAGCTCCACAGCTCAAAGCTATTTTCAAGCTTATTTATTTGTGTCTCAGATAAACTATTGGTATGAAAAACGTGAATTATTGTAGCACACTTAAAGACGTTTAATAGCAGACTGATGTGTTTAAATGGATAATCCTGCTCTTATTATCGAAAGATCCCAGCTTCTTAAAGTCAGAGGCGATGCATTGTGGTTAAACAGGGTTACAGTTTGCCAACCACACTGCCTCTGGGTTGTTTGTTGTGCTTGTTATTATGGTTTTACTCCCTGTGCAGTTGCATTCATATCACTCAGCGTGTGGCCTGGCTCTTATTTCATGCGGGCTTTCTTCAATGGCTGCTGCCAGTAGGTGTATATGTGGTGTCTGTTGGCAGGCCACATCGCCACAATAGGTTAGCATAGCTGGCGGGCACAAAGCCAAACCCAGCATGACGTGTCCAATTAGCCACCGGAGCTGTCTAGTAGGCGATTTAAACCAGGCTGCAAAATATAATTAACGTATATTTTCTTGCATCTTTCACAACCTTTCCTTTCTCTTTTCAGTCCAAACCACAAGGTACTAATTACACGTCCAACAATAGGACAGAAATAGGCACGCTCTCACAAATGATCGTCCCCCGAACAACAGTCTTTTAGGATTCTGTTTAGATTATAAATGACATAACACCAACAGTTCTGCCACATTGCAGCTCTGACAGGACTATAATAAATTGAATGCACAGTATATTCTACTCTGCTATAAAAAATACAGCATTGCCACAGAAAATACTTTTCTGTCAGACTTGTCATATGGGATGACAGATTTCAAAGCTGCGACTGGTTTAAATTCAGTTGAGCCTGCAGCACATTTTATTTTTAGAAAATAAGAAATGTAGTTCCTAGTGAGCCAGGGAAAAAAATGCTGTTTCAAGAATTTGATTTATTGTTTGTATTATGAATGAAAACTTTATTACAGATTCAGGGTCCAGATAAAAGACAAGACATTATATAGATAAAAGACAAGGCATTACATATAATAAATTACATACACATATATTATGTTATCGCTGTTAGCAAATTACATGTTCAAAGTATCGGTAGTATGCTGAAGTTACATATTTTTTTTAATTACTGAATAGTACCAAATCCACATTGAACATTTGAAGATAATATACATTTAAATAACAGAGGAAAAATATCAAAACACTTTAAATACTATTAGATGACAAGGATATGTTTGCACACTTATTACATAGAGGCATATTATTTTGAAGTGTATAATGAGAGATGCATGAGCTTAAAAAAGAAACCTGTAAGCTATTCTGAAGCTTCCATTATCACTGCAGCTCTCATGCTCGACAACGACTTTCTAACAAAATGATGATCAGTGGATCAGAGGAATCAGTTCTTGTACATGTATTCCTTCTGGTAAGGAACAGGTGCCCGCAGGCTCCGTGTGCTTTGTGATCTGCAGACTGTGGGAACGCTGACTACTGAACAAGAGAGAGAAATGGAAATGGGGAGAGAGCCAGTGTTTCGATCCACATGGATATGTTTTAATGAGCGAGCTCCAGGGGAAAGCTGGATTTGAATCATTTTTTGACATCTTGTTATTGTGGTTTTTACCTGGAGTAGGAAGGAGACTGAAAAACAGACTAGCAGCAAACTAACTCTGAAAGTGATCATAGACAGGGAGAGCAGAGGCTCAATGCAATGTAATGTAATGTAATTAATCACAGAAAAATCACAGAAAATTCTATACATAGGTAATTAGTATGTAGAGAATGCATTTATACAAGTTTCTGGCACAAAAGTCAGCATTTACAGGGAGGTATGTGAAAGATTTTGTCTATTCGTAGAGTAGAAAAGTCTGTATTAATGAGATGTTAACATGTGACATGTCTTCGTCCAAGGTGTATTTGGAGAGGCTCCTGACCTATGCTGAAATCGACATCTGCCCTGTCAACTGGAAGCGCATCGTGCTAGGAGCCATCCTCCTGGCATCCAAAGTGTGGGACGACCAGGCGGTGTGGAACGTCGACTACTGCCAGATCCTCAAGGATATCACAGTGGAGGACATGTGAGTTGCTCCACACACCCAAAATATTGCGTTTTAGAGATATGGGGGGGAGTCAAAAGTGCAAATACAATGCACACACACAACAGAAAGGCCTTTAGACTGGGGTTGGTTATTGCAGCTAAATGATAGCAGCTGCTATCAGTGTTCTCTTTTGTTTAGTGTATGAAATGTAAAAAATGGTAGAGGATAATGACCCTCAGAAGATTTTTACATCTGTTAAGTAAAAATGCTGTGATTAATACGTTTTCTAGTTGTTAACTCTCCTTTAAAGCGTGCTGTTGATCTGACTTTGTATACAGCAGTTGTTATTCACCATTCCTCTTAACAACTGTGCCTGTCTTCACCAACATTTAGTCACCATTCAGGGTCTTCCTTTGCTCATAATAGTCTGTCTTTGGGGGGGGGTCAGCCTGGGGTCAAAAGGTCACCTCATGTATGGTGTTTTGTCATAGTTTAGGGCAGTTGTTGAGCTTGGATTACTCAAACAGCGATACAATAAGTTGGCTCCTTTATTTAAAAATCAGCCTTATGATAACATTGTAATCTACCTTTTTGTCAGAGCAAGATTAATGTATATAGGCTTGTAAAAACGTTGCACTGATAGAACTAGGGCACATTTAGTTATTTGTGCACCTTTCCCAATGAATACATATTATAAACCCACATGCTATCATGTCACCAAGCTTGGAAACAGGATAGGTTTATTAGCTTCTAACAAGCTGACAATAAGACACACATGGCTTTTACTGACGAAGCATCTTGAGCATGGTGACCCACCCTGTGCACCACATCCCTCTTAAATCCACAGGAATCTGGAAGCTGGATTATTTTGAGAGGTAACACGATGCTGCAGACGTGTTGCCACCGCTATGACCCCGAACTCTGATGCATTCACGCTCGTCTCCGCCTGTATATTCTCGTCCTTGGGCTCCGATTTTACAGAGCAATGACTGCCATCCACCTGTTTGGACTCTTTCCAGTGAGAGTGCCCATATGGCAATTAACCGACAGCGACTCAGTACTCAGTCAGTTTTAGCCTTTTCAAATCCATGCTCGGGAACATATCCAGCTGAATTCCCCTTTCCACCTCCAGCAAACACACGCTTGACTGTGAAAGAACTGCAGGGGAGTCTGAACTGAGGAACACACAAAGAAATAGATGAAAATAGCTGCCACAGCCAGATAAAAAGGAAGCAGCATTATTAGGCAGAGTTTGGCTACAGTGGAGTCTAAATTTAGCCCGTCTGTTGCCGCATGCCTGTGATCACGCATGGGTGGGAAAGAAAAGGCGAGGAAGAAGAAGAGGAGGGTACTGCTTCTTATTAAGGTTACAATGAAAAATGAATAAGCCATGACTGAAGATAAGCACATGAAAGCGAAGGGATCACAGAGCTGTGCCGCATGAGGCAATGCACGACAATAGCATTTTCAAGATGGGGGATTCATATTATTTTTTACACATAATGCTCAGAGCGCTTTGCTTAGAGATCACTCCTTTCAGTTTGAGGAAAGGCTTATGTTCTGGGGATTTACTTGGTGTGTATGTGTGTGTGTGTTGGTGCTGCACATGTGAAAAAAACACCACCTGTCTTTTTAAGATTATGGACTCATGACCACTAACACTATATACTCTCTACAGACTGTATTTGTCATTTTAAAGATCTAATGGCGCATTTCCACTACACGGCCTCGCTCGGCCCCGCTCGGTATGGCTAGGCCTCGTTAGGACTGGCTCACTTTATGGCGCATTTCCATTACAGTTTAGGAACTGGGGCAGTATCTATAGTAACGCAGTGTAGGCGGAGCCGTGACGTCATCTTCAATGAGAACCCCAGAAAAACAACACAGCCGTTAGCTGTTAGCACTCAGAGCTCACAGCTCCTCATATCTGTTCAGAAACTAGACAAAAGTTAAACAAGTACAAACCACAGACTGCCTGTGTCATGGCGAATACAGTCGCTGCTTTATTTATGTCTGGCTGGCTCTGAGCCCCATTTCTTTTCCTCACTGACGGCAAAAAAACTCAGACATTATACAATTTCAAATAAAAGGGATAGGGTTAGGCTTAGGGTAAGATATTGAGTAAGAACATGTTTTTATGAACCACACAGCTTCTGGTCTTCCAAGACCCGACCGGACAAAAAGACGTGTTGCAGGCACGAAACATACTACCAATAGAAATACATTGCATTTGCGTTCTGTGTGACACGAAAAAAAGGTGAAAATCGTGTTGGTGAACACGAATCAATAGATTAAATTAATTTCGTGACTAATAACACGAAATGCCGTGAGACTGGGTTGCTAGTTTAGCATACTCAGCCCGACTCAGCCTCGTTGTCTCTGGCCCTAGAACCACGATTTTATGAGGCCAGAAAAACTGTGAATTAGGACCCGCCGGCCGGTACTAGGCCAAGTGGAAACGCAACCAAAAACGGGCCGCTGACGTCACAGCCCTCTTAAACCGTGCTCCGCGCTGTAGTGGAAACGCGCCATTACTTACCTTATTTCAATTTCACCTAGCCATGGTTGCTAGCTTAATATCTGATTATTTTTAGCTCACACATCCTCTCTTTCTCTCTCGAAAGGAATGAGCTGGAGCGTCAGTTTCTGGAGCTGCTGCAGTTCAACATCAACGTGCCATCCAGCGTCTACGCCAAGTATTACTTTGACCTGCGCTCCATGGCAGAGGCCAACAACCTCAGCTTCCCCCTGGAGCCCCTCAACAGAGAGAAGGCCCAGAAACTGGAGGTGAGTAGATGACATCTTAAATCCAAACCCAATTTATTGTGGCCTGAGGATGTGGTAAACAATGCACTAAGGCTATCCTGCCAATTAAGCCTCTGCTTAACACACATGCTCACAAAACAAAGACTATAGATCATCTGGGTGAAGGACAGGTTGGAGGACTGTGTTGCTGTGTAATTAGCTCCACTGCCTCCACATCTGTCTCTACCTCCTCTGCTTTACTGCAGTGAGCATTTAAAACAACAGCCATAATAATAATAATAATAATAATAATAATAATAATAATAATAATAATAATAATAATAATAATAATAATAATGGGTTCCATTTATAAAGCACTTCATATTTGATTTCAAATCCCGAAGTGCTAGCCATGATGTTAATGCTGGCAGATGCATCTATGCTTTTTTCCTCTGTCCAAAAGACTCTATTTTACCAAAATAGACCTAAGAGAAATACATCGACTTTCTCACATTTTAAAAGACTGTTACCTTTTTATTTTATGTTTTATGTTTTAAAGTTACAATAATAGTGGAATGAAAATAGCAATGCTCTTCACAATAAAATAGAAAGAATAAATAAAAAACTATAACTGTATATAATAATATATATAAGAGTGAGAGAGAGTGATCTGTCCCTATGAAAAAATATATTAAGATCAATTAATTAATTAAATAGAAATAGGGATGTAGAGACATGATTATTTTCTGTTTAAAAGTAGAATTTCATTGGGCTGTGACCATGCTTCTTAACTATTATTTTTGATAGTAATGAGAAACTGACCACTATTTCTCTTAAATAACAGACTTTTAAATACCAGTAAAAAAAACATCTTAATACTTTGAGCCATTCATCTCAAAAGTTAGGAGAAACCTGATTGTCATCTCTCATATTGTACACACACTGATGTTTTGTGTTGTCTTTCAGGCCATCTCTCGGTTGTGTGATGACGTATACAAGGACTTGAGGAAAAAAGCAAAGAAGCGGTCAGTGAGCGCAGACAACCTGTCGGTGGTGCGGTGGTGTCCGGCCATCATTTCCTAACACTGGGATAGTCCTGTCACACATACTGTACTTCTGCCTGGTGAACCAGGTGGGCAGCAGTCCTGTGGATCAGTACACACACATACACACAATATGGCACTTTTTTTTACAAATGTGATGGCACCCTCTCTGGCTGTTGTACATAAAAGAAGTTCCACTGGCTGCCTGCACTGAACCAAACAGAGCTGAGCTGAACCAAACTGAGGTGTGTGAGTGATTGGGAGGAGGACCTCGAGTGCCGAAGAGGAGGCCAAACATAAATACAAATGGCAATATATGAGAGACTACCTGATAGTGAAAATAGGATCAAGCGTAAGGCAAGAAACAACAGGCGACAACAGCGTTCCATAAATTCCCTCTGAGGCTCCATGGGCTTGTGATTGAGGAAGACCCTGTACATTCCTTTCTTTTTAAATCTGGTTCAGTCACTTCCTTCCTTACATGAAGACTTTTTGACAGCTTACAGGCACATTGAAACGGTTAATTCCTCTTTTTTTTGTTGTCGTATATCCTTTCTTTTTGTATTCCCCATCTTGCAGAAACTCCTTTGAGCAGAACATACACAAAGGAAAGACATGTACATTCCACTGTTACCTTGTCGATAAATGTGACTGGACTACATATTGTATTCATTTACATAGTAGCCATGTATTAAAGTTCTCATAAGGTTCTGGGAATTCAACTACCACAGTTACAGTAAGGCCATATTTTAGATAAAGCTATAACTAAGAGCAATATCCATGCATTGCTTTGTTATTGTGATTAAACGAGATTAAGCATGCATACTTTGGAAACGACTGATTGGAAGACAGCGGTCCACCACTGTCAGTCAGACGTGAGACATACTGTAGAGCTTATGTTATTCACTGCCATTGTCCTGACCTGTGGTGCCTGTAATAAGCTAGTAATCCCCTTTCTACTGCAGGAATAGAACAAATAACTGAAGTATTTTTTTTGTTAACGTTTTGTACCGTTCTTCCAGCTAACAAAGAAACAGCACAAGTGAAATATTGACATTTAGGAGCCACAAAATGCATGACTTTTCAGGGTGGTTCTGGTGAGTACCCAAATGAATGAAAAACATTATTCAAACACTGCTTACAAAAAGATAGATTGTATACATTTTGCTATATCGTCTCTGTACAGTGTAAATACAGCGCCGGTGTGCATAATCTGTAGACTGAGGTTGTACTGTAAAACAAAAAACAGAATGATGTTGGAATATGTATATTGGATCAGTTTTACTGTACATGAGGGGGATAGTAAATATGTTTGATTCCTTGTTCATATGAAAAAAATCAATTAAAAACTAAAGTGAAGTATTCAGATATAAATGGGAGATACCACTTGAGGCTTTTGGTCTGTTTTATTGTTACAATGCAGAAAATGCCATGATTTCATATGTTGTATGATGCATACGAGTCAATTCAGTCTTATTTCATTATTTCTTCAAAATGTGTTTTAACCCAAGTCTGTGGAAACATTGCCATATTTATTTTCTTTAGCGATGATGCTCGTTTGTTATTGACACAATGAATTAAAAGGTTATCACTTTAGTCAAAATACAGTATGACTAAATACATTAAGTGCAAATTTAAAGCTGAATAATATTAGTATTAATGTATTCAGTAATATCTTTGACTTTGCTGATAACCTTTTATAATTTATCGTCAGTTTTGGACTCCAGTTTCTTTTCTTCTTTTCCTGGAAATAAGTGAAACTGTCAATCTTAATTTTTTTCATGAACTGGTTTTCTTGACCTTTTCTTAAAATCTGAAATTTGAAAATGTACAGGCATCTAATGAAGATTAAAACCTTAAGATAGTTCATTTTAATTCTAGTTTGGACACTTCAATGGGTCAAAAGTGTGAAGTAATGCTTCTATTATATAAACTTCATTACAATTACATTATGACCAATGGACTCCAATTTTCCTGAGAAGATAGTAAACTGACTGGAAAGGTGTGAAAACGGCTCAAAAAGCTTTTTTAAAGAATGATATGGTCAGATGAAGTTCCACATTCATTTGTGACATCAGCACATAGCTTCCTAAACATCTCTAGCTTATTGTGTGCATTTCATCTGCAATTTTCACATCTGATACAAGTTATATTGTGTGTCAAGCTACTAAAGATTCAGTCAGGCTGCCAGGTCAGCGACATTTCCTACCCTAGACAGCAGGTGTGAGAAAAACCGTACCAAAGTCGCGGAGAAATGAAGGACGATCCTGTTGGACGTCTTGCTCTGACCCGGCCCACTTGGAATACATAAAAAGGGGTTGGGTCCTGGAAAGAGAACTGTTGTTTTGCATGGTGCTTTGAACGAGTGCAAAATGTGTCTTTAGGAAAGTAAGGTAATCGGAGTTGCTGTTGTGAGTTCAAACTGTTAGAGGTATTCAAAGATTGTATATCCTATTTATTGTATGTGTTTGCATACAGCCCAGTCTGGTGTTTTGTAGACCCAGAAGTGAGTCCTGAAGTGAAAAATGTACTCCGACAGTAAGACCCTGTCGGCTGGTTAATAGGTGTGTGTCATAGCCTTGTGCACTGAACTCTACCTCTGCATAGTTTTACTTTTCTCTCCATTTGTATTCCTCTCCTCAATGACAACTCTAGGATTCCACAGATTCAGCTTTGATCATGAGTTGATCAGTTAGCTGTGACTTCTTTTTTTTTTTTTTCATTGATATTTTCCACATCTTGTGTTTTTATCGTAAGTGTAATTTTTTTTTTTCCATGGCCATTCTGTTCCTGTTTTCAATTTGCCAACTTCTCTCTTTTTCTCTCTGTTTTCAACTATGATTTAAAGAACTGCTCCCAATTCTTCTCTTCTCAAGCAATGTTTAGTAAAACCTGTGCAAGGAATAAACTTTAAAACCTTGCAATAAACCCAGTGTATGTCTCTTTATTAATCTAAAAACACTTATGACTCCAGTTGAATACTAATTTCTTACCAAGGTATCACAAGTGCTTTCCGGGTAGCTGTCACAATTTCGATCACTGTATTGTACTCAGCAGGGTTTCAGCTGTCAGAAAACATGATTTGAAAGGCTTAGAGCGAATGGTAATCCAGAGATTACACTCTGCTACTTTGTCACTGAGGGACACATTTAATCCTCCCTGTTAGCGTTGATTTGCATTTCAATTGCTGCTCTGGTAATTGCTCTACAAGTCGATTCAAAGAGATGAGGAGGTTCTGTGAGATTTAGTGGGAACGATTGCCAAACATCTCTTATGAACATGAACATGTGCATTCAAAAATATTGTCGGCGGACCCATCCTTGGAACCACATATCTTGGGTTAAAGAACAAATACAGCTCTTGTTTAGTTTGACTAAACTAAATGACTTTTGGGTTCCGAAAGCATGGTTAAAGAAGAGCCATGGTAGCCATCTCTAGACTGCCATTCTTCAATACACTAAATAATTAATGTAAGAGTTTGATCTCTAGCCAAAGTCATTCCTTTAGTGATGGTAAATATGCAATAGGGTTGGTTAAAGTTTGTGTCAAGCCAATTTTTTACACATCCAAATGACCTAGAGAAACATTTGCATTCATTTTTGAGCTTTTTGGCAACAGTAGGCTAAGCCCTGTTTTTGTACCTTAGTGCAAAAAGCTCCACAAAGATCAACATATCATTGCTAACTTGTTTCTCTCCTGTTTGGTGTTGTGCATGTAATGTACAGATAAACGTATTCCTGCTGTTGTTGCTAACACGGTTAATGAGAGCGATGAGATTAAACCTAAAAGGTGAAATTGTGAGCCAAAAACGTAAAACAATATGCGTAAAGACGCTTAAATGCACTGTTGAGCTAAAGGGTGCTGCTATGTCGAGTATTGGAACATGCATGTTTTAGGAATCCGAATGACTCCTAACACAAGCATGGTCATTTTTCATCCAGTGTTTATCCAATGATAAAACCTGAGGCCTGTACTACGAAGCTGGTTCAACCTAACCTGGATATGTTTGAGTTAGCCGGTTGGCCCAATCCAAAACAAACGCGCTCTGGCTAAACTGTACTACGACGCTGGTTATCAAGTGGATCGCTCAAGCCAGCCGTGTCCTATCTAGTTAGGTGCGCGTTCACATGAAAGGGGTGGTATTTGGAGCATTCGACCAATCTCAAACACGGCTGACGCTACTGACAGCGTAGCGTCATACTTCCTGAATGAAAAGTGAACTTTAATATTAGTCAAATATGAAGAAGTTAAACTTTAAACATCCATGACTTAAACACTTTATCCAGGATAAAAGCCACATAGCTGCACCTGCAAGGTGAATACAGCTGGTAAAAGAAAAAGGGTTTGAATGCGTACATTAACAGTTTATGAAATCACTGCCCCGTCCAAGACACGAGTGGATCTGACTTTAATTACATTTGACTCGAGTGTTTCGTCAACTTAATGTGTTGCTTAAAATAATACTTCTGCATACAGTATGTGACACTGTGAGTGTTGCACGGCCAGATACGGCTCAAGAAGCTGACTCAAATAAGGAAATATATGATACATTATGATGTGATATGATATGAATGATAATGGAACACAGTGCAGTAGGCTACAGTGCCGCGGACTGTACTTAATGTTACTCTGATCCGGTTACTTATGTCGTGGCAGATATTTAAGTAAGCTTTCTTAACGCTAATATTATAATAGTCAGATTGCTCTGAAGATGGGAGGGGATATTCTATTAATTTTCACGTTCACACAGTCAGTTGATTTTGGCCGGCCGTCTTTCCTGCAACGGCAGTTTTTCTGTATTTCCTCTATCCTGTAATATGAATTGATAGCTTTAAACTCCGCACACGGAGCTCTGATTGGTCAGCAGGCAGTGCTTTCACTGAGTTGATCTCTTAGCCTGCCACCTAACCTGCTCCGGAGCAGGTTTGCCGCTCAGCATAAGTTACCATGGAAATCTAGCCTGCTAAAAAGAGAACCAGCGTCGTAGGACCGGAAAGCCCGAGATTTCCCTGAAGTTAGCCGGCTAAGCGAAAATCCAGCTTCGTAGTACAGGCCTCTGGTCAGATCCAGACTATATATTTTTTTGTTTTGTTTTTGTTTTGTTGTTGTTTTATTGCCTGTCCTTGTCTGTCTACCCATCCCCAAATGTAAAGCGTCTTTGGGTTTGAGAAAAGCGCTATAAAAATAAAATGTATTATTATTATTATTATAGCATTACAGTGTTCAATGTTGTTTGTGGGCTTTTGAAAGCCTTTCGAAATTCTGAGGGGATGTTTGAGTCACCCTATGTGCCTTGATAATGCATAGGCTGTTCAGGCACAACAGAGAAATACCCCGCCCCACCATCTCCCTCACTGCTAATGGGCAAATGTGCACCAGCTGCGGGATCAGGTGGATGATCAGGTAATGACCCGAAGAGCAGCTGCTGGACTGGATAGTTAGTATGCATGGAAGGGACACAAATTGATCAAGTTCTTATATTGCCAATATGGCGTCAAAGACTTGAAGGGCATTTTTTTTATTTATTTTTTTTATTTAACCTTTATTTAACCAGATAAAAACATTGAGATAAAATCTCATTTTCAATGCTGACCTGGCCAAGAAGGCAGCAACGTTACACATAACACATAACACAAACATATAAAATACAGAGAACATAACAAAGAAAACAAAAGACGAAAAAGCAGTCACTACATTGTGCACAATAGGACAATAAAAAAAGTACACTACTTGTTACTGCAAGAGCAGCTGGTGGTGAGGACTTCAGACAACTTCAATTTAAAACATGAAATAGAGACAAGTGCCCTCAGTTTAAGGCGTGATTGAAGGTCATTCCAAGACCAAGGACCATAATAAGAAAGACTCCTTTTTCCAGCCTCAGTCCGTACAGTAGGAACCTGGAACCGTATCCAGGCACTGGATCTGAGGTTGTAAGAGTCACAAACTGGGGCAAATCTGACACATATGTAGAGTGGAAGCTTACCTAAAATGGCTTTATACATTAATAAAAATCAGTGCTGCATCCTACGCATAGTAAGTGAGGACCATCCAGTTAGGCTATACAGTGTGCAATGATGAGTCCTATAGGGTGCATTTGATATATAACGCAGTGCAGCATGGTAAAGTGGGTCAAGTTTGGCCAAAACAGTGGGACAGGCAAATTCACGCTCTAGAACAAAAGACAAAATAATACATGAGCAGAATAACCCAAGGCATGGGTGCTCTATTATTAGTGTGAATGCTGTGCAACAGCAATACTGTGGTTATGATTTACTTCATCATAATATTGTTTCAATCTAATAAATGTCTAGTGAATCACAATAGAAAATGTGTGTTCTATAGTTAGCTGAGGGCATCTATTAATACATCGGGAAAACAAACATGTTTACAAAGAGCTGATTCAGTTAAAAATAAATACACCATCTATCTTCATCATTACAAACACAATAGCTTAACAAAAGCTCAACATATTACTGGGGGAATATAAAATGTGTTGCTGCAGGTCATCTGCTCAATCAGTGAAAGTGAAAACAGGTGTGCCTAATTATCCATAAGAAGCAGTAACTGGGCAATTCCAAGTAGTGGAGGAAAGGGGGAAACCTTTTCAGTTGTTGACAGTTTATCAACGTTTGTGCACTTGTGTGTGAGCTTTTGTATGCCAATTGACACCTCAACATGTTGATATTGACTAAATATATTGAAGTAATTTCTTTCTTATTGAGTCATTTATTTTTAGATTTTGACCTCTTCAGCTCACCCTATGCTTACCTGAGCAGATGGTATGTTCCAGTTTAAATAAGGAGGTCGGAGTCGATCTCCTCTGTATGTGTGCATGTGGGAACGAGAGTGTGCTGTGGATTTGTTTTGGTGGTTTTTACTTTGCTTTTACTTGCATTTCTTGGGTTTTAGAGACGAATCCCCCTCCCCTCTTTCCCAATGTTCACACATCGACGTCTCTGTATATGCAAAGTCAGCCCCACAGACTGAAGTCAGTTTAAAGGTCACCTATTATGCAAAATCCACTTTTTCATGTCTTTTATACATAAACATGTGTCCCCTCTGTGTAAAGAGATTCGCTCACTTTTTGTCCTGATCCATTTATATAAAAACCTGTCTGAAAATGAGCTGATCAGATTTTGGCCACTTTATGATGTCATAACGATTTTTTGGCTTGTGTAACCATTAGCCAATAACCAACCAACCCCCCCACCTTATCACCTGAATCTCCTCCTAGAGCACCATTGTGTTCTTTTTAACCAAATATCTCTCAGAGGGGCGTGGGGAGTGGCTCCTTATTTTCATCTAAAGTAACAGACAGAAAATCAGCACTTTTGAAACAGGTCTGAAACAGAGGGGATTATGGGATGCTACAATGCATGATCTGTTTGATATTTGGAGCCAAACACTTTGTATATATCTGAGACCTATAATATATTGATGAAAAACAGTATAATAGGGGACCTTTAAATGAATTGCAGGTTACAGTTATTTATCTGTTTTCAAGTTTAAAGCTCAATATCACAAACTTTATTTTCAACAGAATCTCGTATATATCCCCAATATTAGTCTTTCCACCTGGTCAAAATGAGCTGTGTGGGATTCTTACTGTGAGCAAGAATGGAGGGGCTAATGACCGTTGATCTGTAGTGATTATGAGTCAAGCCATGTGTCCCACCAGAGACCTTGTCTATGAGCAAAGTGGATGAAGCGAAATAAACTAATGCCCAGTGTAAAACCATTTTATGAGGGAGAAATGCCTGATGAGCATGTCATGGCATTTATTTTAAATTTGGAAATAATCTCAGAGAAAAGATAATAGTTTAAATCTGGTTCCTTGATCATAAACTCCTTTTGTAATAATTAAAGCTTGGTTTACTTCATACAAATGTGAAAAAACCATTAACAACCTACTTGCATTTTAATAAATCCACAGTCTGCATATCTAAATGATACCTTGACTTGTCATTGGAAGACACAGCAGTTAGTGTTTTTATTTGTTTAAGCTGACAGAACATGCTTGCCATTGTGCTTGAGAACTTAATACAGCAATTTGGAGTGAGTAAGCCTGGAGGCTTGTTACTCTCCTGTAAGGACGACCAGCGGCACCAAAATATCTCTGCAATGCCAGGACGGCAACGTGCCTTTGCAAGTGTGTTAAGAATAGACCCACAATAGGGCTCACTCCCGTCTTCTGTTGTCTGAGGACAGACAGTGGTCTGCAGGGGACAGAGGTAGATGTGAGACAGAATATTTACATGGGTCTTTAAGAGGATTTGGTGACTCAAATGGATCACATAGTCCTACCAGAGAGGGAGTGTGTCATACTTCTGAGTCACCGTGGAGGTTAATGTGCTACTGGAAGCCACTTTGGTGAAAGGTTAGGGAAGATAGGAAGTGAGGTGCTGACTCAAGGCTTTACCCTTACGCCTGGAACTGGAAAATAGAGTGGATTTTGGAGGGCCTTAAGCGCGGCAAGCATGACAGGATCAAGTGCCTCTGAGGTCATCTTCATCTCTGTCAATCACAACCTCACCTTGATGGGTGAGTTGACTTCCCTGACACGTTTCTGCATTATGTTTGTCGGAAGTGAAAAAGTATAGCTCATTTTTTATCCAAATGTGCTTACTTTTCAGGGAAGGTGTGGTTCATTGTGATGATCTTCCTCCGTGTCCTGATCCTCCTCTTCGCTGGTTATCCTCTCTACCAGGATGAGCAGGAGCGATTTGTGTGCAACACCCTTCAGCCCGGCTGTGCCAACGTGTGTTATGATCTGTTTTCTCCCGTCTCTCTCTTCCGCTTCTGGCTGGTGCAGCTCATCACCTTGTGTGTGCCCTACTTCATTTTTATCATCTACGTAGTCCATAAGGTCTCGAATGGCCTCACTGTGGACCGGATCTCCTCGGGTCACATCAAAGCTTTGCCGTTGTTCAAGAACCACCAGGAGTCGTTCAGCAAGACATCTGTAAACATGATGGCTGAGCAAGCGTGGGCCATGCGCTTCACAGGAGCATATATCCTCCAACTGTTGTTCAGAACATTGCTGGAAGCAGGGTTTGGGGCAGCTCACTACTACCTGTTTGGTTTCTACATCCCCAGGAGGTTCCTGTGCCAACAATCACCGTGCACCACCCAGGTGGACTGCTACATCTCCAGGCCCACTGAGAAGACCGTGATGCTCAACTTCATGCTCGGTGTGGCTGCTCTTTCCCTTTTCCTAAACGTGCTGGATTTCATCTGCGCCATCAAACGCTCCGTGCGGCAGAAGATCAAGAGAAAGATTATTGTGGAGAAGATTTATGAAGAAGAGCAGTGTTTCCTTTCAGGCAGTGGAGCCACCAGAGTTATAGACCCAAACGCCTCCCTGGCTCAGCAGGATCAAGAGACTGAGGCTGGTCCCACAGGGAGTTTCCGAAAGAGGGGAGGCAGCAAGGGATCCTGCGCAGGGGGAGTGCTTGCTTTAGGTCAGGAACCCGCCTGCCTGGAGCGTGCCTCTCTTTCACACTACCCAGGCTGCAACACCAACGGAAACAACGGCTACTTTGTTACCCAGGAGGAGGCTCTGGAAAGGAACGGCAGTGAGGTGGCTCTATGCCCCCCAGAGCCACTGGGGACACCTAGATCCATTCGTGTTAGCAAACGCAACCGATTAAAACCGCCACCTCCACCAAGAAGGGATTTGGGGTCTTCCTCCAGGGAGGCAGCAAGGCCCTTTGGGGACGTTTCCACAGCAACAGCAATTTGTACCAGAAGGATGGGTCAGTACACGCTGGTTGAGCTGGCTAGCGGCACAGAGCTACAGACCAATGATGATGGGCAAGAGAAAAGATCAGAGTGGGTGTGAGGGTTGGATTGCTTTATTTCCAGGTTATTTTGGAACATAAGGATGGGCCAAATACATCTGTGAGAAACAGACAGAGATAGTCCACGGCTCACACAATGGTAACAACTGTTGGATCTGCCATCCTGCCATGCTCTCTACCTCTTTTCAAAATGCAGACTGCACTACCTACACTTGAGGACAATCCAAACCGGCTATGCATCCATCTTAGACTCACAAGGTATAAGGATATTTGCGTCTGTTGTATCAAACAATCAGATCACATTTCCTTTGAGGAGCGCTAGCTGACTGATGACCAGAATTCAAGTCGGGAATAGGACCCTCTTAACAAAACAAGTCAAGAATAACAGGACACCCTAGCCTTAAGCGTCATTGAACAAACCCCAACCTTGAGAAAATCTAAAAGAGTGCGGCCCACCTGTTTCTTCCCTTGTTGGCTTTCACCCCCACCTCCCTGGACACAATGTCCATAAACAAAGACATGCCTTGACCTGTCCTACAACCCCACCTCCAACCACAGACTATATGATACCACCATCTCCTTTGTGTTTGGGTCACTTAGGTCAAAGGACAAGGGTAGCCTTGTGCTTGGGGGTTTGGATGACCTTTTGGAATAAAATGGTCAGGCCAAATATAAGGCAATAATCCGATAAAGATGGTGTTTCTTGAGTTTATAGAATTCTTCCTTCAGAAGTGAAGGACACTATGAAGGCAGACATGGGCTCACAAAGCAATTATGTTACCCCATAGGGGCTCTGTATTTATGGAGACGGCTTGTCACTCTATTTCAGGGCCTCGCGGAGCTTAGGAGGAATACAAGCCTTAGCATACACTGTCACTCAAAATAGAGCACAGCGGAGCGCTGTAATGGAGCGGTGTTGCCTGTTGCCCTTCAGGATAAACGCTCTCTGTCGTCGTGGCTTTGGTTTCACCTTGATCAAAGCTCAGATTCATTTTGGTATGACAGCAGCTCCCACATCTACCTTAGACAGTATACCGTATACAGTGGAGCTGCTGTGCATTTAATTAACTTGTTGCTTTTAGCAGCCATTTCCAGTTGAAATCCCTGGACTACCTTACACAGGTGATTGTAAGGAGACTCCCACAGTTAATCATCATAGTTGCACCTGCCTCTCTAGCCGAGGGGCCGGTCTCTGTGTAAACAGATAGCTTTTGATGTTCCTCCTCTTGTGGTCTCTTTGTAGGTGACAACAAAAGCTCCCCTCCCTCACATCTAACCTATCTTTTGAGGGCTGCACCCTGAGTGTCATGAGAGTGACCACAGGGGATGTTCATGAGACTCAGCGGGTCTGAAGATGCCGCACCTCCTTCATACACTCATTGTTTAGTGTAAAGGTGTAAACAAAATATTTTAAAGCCTGTTTGATCTCTTATCTTTCTATGTTTCATTGATTCTTGAATATTACAATGATGATGATGATGTAACTTTTCAAAGCACTTTATTTTTGTTTGATCCAGTACATTGTGCTGCAGTTGCTTCACCAATACTGTGGTGAAATGATGCTGCCCTCCAGTGACGTACAATGTGAAATGCTGCTTTATATTTTATCCAACACTTGAAATCATATGGGGGCAGTGGGTAATATGGCTAATAAATTGGTTCCTTTAATATTGTGTACAACAATATTCTCTAAAATCCTCATATACAGGATACTGCTACGATATATTATATTCAGCTAATCCAAATAATAGCCTGTAGTAAGGCTCAAACACATGTTATTATCAGATAAATAACACTATCTGAGTGTTACCTGCATTATTGTTGGTAAGTAAGCACATATAATTACTATGACAAACTAAATAACTAATGATAGTATATACCCTCTGGCATTGTGATGACACATTAGTACATGTGAATATTTGTTCATAAATCTTTTGGTTGTGAAACTTTTCTTCAATAAATCATGTAGAAAAAAAGAGAAATTCTTTAAATACCTGTGTTTTTTCTAAACAGTTATTCACGTTGCCATTACTGACAAGAAGAAATGCAATGTCACTATTTGTTCTATAAAGCTTATAAATCTTTTTTTGTGGAATTCAAGGGCCTGTGTTTTCTTCTTAATTCTCGGTCTCAAATATCAGAGACCCAAGAATTTTCACGTAGCGCTGGTTAAGAAACGTGTTTTTGACTCACGACGAGCTGCGTCTATACTGTCAGTTAGTACCTCAAGCTTAACGAAGACTTTTGAAGTTCTGTCACGTGCTGTGTGTGTAGGGGTGTAGCTAGCAGGATGTATTGCAGGATTTATATTGGTGCATAGACTGTTTGTCATCGTTTAAGCTCACAGCGACAGTATTTAGGACATCCAGACATACTAGTTTGCCCTTTTGTGTAATTAACTTTGTGTGTACAACGCTGAACCATTAGTAACCAGCATTTCAAATATGTAACGGTATAGCTTATTAGCCCGGCATTCCTGAATTGTGTCTTTCTTCATCCCAGTAATCTATTACATATTACTGTTATTTGTTACATGGAACTTCATTAGCACCTGTGGCTCCTGTGCTTCATTGTTGGTCAGTAGGTGCATACAATTGCTGTTTTAAACAAAATAACGTCTTCTGTGCTGTTTAATATTACCCTATGGCATTGAAATAACATTTTTTTTACATGTGAACATTTATATCTTTATGAAACTTTTGGTTTTGAAACTTTTCTTCAATGTCACTTCACTTACTTTATCAAGCCACATCTTTGTTTTTGTAATATTCAAGGGTGCTTAAGCTGTTTTTCAAAATACACACATACAGGTTGGACTGGCAAGCAGGTTAGGACAGTAGATGTTTTTTTAATTCCAAAGCCTCTCAGAACTTGCGTTGTTGTGTATTTCCTTGTGGCTTAACGGCTTGTGGCTGATTTACATATACACAGTTATAAGAAGCAGGGCTTGAAATTCGAGCAACAGTTTTGAACAAAGTCAGTCATACAGCTCGCCTTATTAAAAAGCTCAATCCATTCCACTATGTTTGTTTATTTCATCCTACTATGGGTCTGTGTTTTCTTCTTCATTCTCTGTCTCAAATGTCAAAGAATTTTCTTTGAGGGCAAACTCCATTAACGAGGTAAAACGGCATGTTGTGTATGTGGTGCAAACATCTAAGGTAATTCCAAAGAAACTTAAGCTGGTTAAGAAAGTTGTTGTCTCTCGTGCTGCATCTCTACTTTCATTTAGACCCTCAAGCTCAACTTCTGAAGTTCGGTCACCTGCTGTGTGCATAGGGGTGTAGCTAGCAGGATGTATGAGCAGGATGCATATTTGTGCATAGACTGTTTGTTTATTTGCATATAACTAAGTGTGTCTGCATTACCTTAATTTAAGCACACAGCAACAGTATTTAGGACATCCACATATACTAGTTTGCACTTTTTGTAATTAACGTTGTGTTTTTAATTTGTTCATGTAAATTCATGTAATGTGTTGTGTTTGCATAAGCTGTTACATATTAGTCTTAATATTATTGTTTGTTACGTCAAAATTGATTGGCAGCTGCCACCTTCAGGGGGCTGGGTTATTTAGTTTATTTCTTCAATAAACTAAATAATGTCTTCTGGGGTGTATACAACAAGTATGATGGTTGCCAAAACCTGTTTTCAAAATGCACACAAACAGGTTAAGGCACCTCTGCAGAAATGTGTATAAACAAACTCCCTTTGGTGTCCTGGTCTTAGCATTTTCAATATTAAACTCCAATCTTTGACTTATCTTAACTAAGTCATTGTGTCCCTAAACCATCATTTATTATACAGTTCTTTATTAGCACCAGCAAGTCTTATTGGAGATATTCTGGCACGTGGGGCAGCAGTTTGCAGGCCTCTTTCAGTGGTCAGTCCTTTGCAATCATAATACAATTCTACAAACATAAGACATTTGTTTCAGGTCCATGTAAAATGTAAAGCAGAGAAATCTGGCATACCTGTTTTTGTTGCTGTGTCACATGCTGTTAAATATGCAGGCTGAAAGTAACAGAGCTTCAGCTGGGAGGGCTTAGGGCGTCAATATAAAATCCAGAACTTGCTCTGTCTTGTCTTTGTTTGTGTCTTAACTGAGTAGTCTGTTGTTGTCGTTTTATATTTGAGCATCCAGAAGAAGCAGGGCTTGAAATTCGGGCCAAAGCCACCCATACAGCCTACTTTTTTTAAACTACTTATTCCATTCCACTGTGTTTGCTTATTTCATCCTACCATGGATCTGTGTTTTCTTCTTTATTCTCTGTCTCAAATTTCGGAGACCCAAGAATTTTCCTCCAGGTCCTACTCCATTACCCATACTGGGGAACCTTTTGAACCTCAGCGTGCACAACCCCATGAGAGACTTGGAGAGGGTAAGACGAACAAGTAGTAGTCACTTTTTATGGGTGTGAATTAAAAGCATACATTTTTTAGAGCTTTCAACTGTGCTTTACCCTATAGGAAGTCCTATGGAAATGTCTACAGTCTCTTCATCGGACCCAAACCCATTGTAGTCATCAATGGGGTGCAGGCCCTGAAGGAGGCTATGTTGACCAAAGGTGCTGATTTTGCTGGACGGCCCCAAGACATTTTTGCCACTCACCTCACTGAGAACGGTAAGACGGATATGAAGTGTCACAACAGTTACTGTTCCAATGTATCATTGGTGCTCGAGTTGATGGCCTGAACTAGCTTGAACTCCCCCCCCCCCCCCCCCCATTTGTTAATCATAGAAAGTTGGACCTGCGGCATATTACCATTCCCAGGTGTTCGCCTATCAGATTTAAATACGATAATAATACAGTGTGTCTTTGATCTACAAAGAGCCCAAATATGATAGTTATACGCTGAGCTCGCAGCCCAAATTGACATGCAGTTTGTGAAAAGTTGTAGTTTTTAAAGAAGCGCTGTTTGTTGTGAGTAAAAAGTGAAAAGTTAATTTCATGAGCAACAAAACAAACCCTTGTTTAATTCAGTACGATCGGCGGTTGTGTTGCTACTGCTTTACTTGTTCTGACATGACCAGTAGCTAATGTCTGTGTAACTGGACAGTCTGTCTGCTGCCTTTAATTTTAATTATTATAATGTACATACTTGCATTTAGCATCTTGTGATTGTCATTTGTGGCTGCTGTTTAGCAAAAATAAAAATGACCTTTTTAAGATTCTGATCTTAAAAACACCATGTGCCCATATCCACGCCTGTTATAGGACTAGTTCTGGCGGACTACAGTCCTAGCTGGAAGGAGCAGCGTCACTTTGCTGTGACGACGTTGTGGAATTTTGGCCTTGGGACAGAGTCGATGGAGCAAAGGATTCTACGAGAGCTGCATTTCACAATGGAAACACTGGAAAAGAGCATTGGTATGTTATCTATGGCACTTAGACCTCTCATTCTTTGTTAGCACACTCTTCATCTTTGCTACTGATGAACTGACCTTGCTGAGTTGTCAGTGTTGCATCCATCACAGGTTCAACGATGAATCCTCAATTTTTGTTTCCTAATCTGGCCTCCAACATCATCAGCCTCATTGTGTTTGGTAAACGTTATAGCTGTGAAGACCAATTCTTCAAAGAGGGTGCTTCAGAGAAAACTCCAAGTTAACTAATGGACCTTGAGTGAGTCGCACCATGTTTGTAATGGAACAGTTTTAGCTCAGAGAAACCTTGCTCCTGACAGTAGTAGTACCATTTAAATGTACTGGGCCTTATATACAGTGTTTTGTAGTGCATGAAGGTCTGATACTATGCTTTTCCAGTGGTGGAAATAAGTTAGAAAACAAAAATAAGTTGATGTTAATGACTTTCTGAGGTTTTCAAATGAAACGTAACCAGATAATTCTGCTTGGTGCCACAGGCAATGGTAGTCATGCTAAGTTTTGAGCTAATGTTGTCTAATCTTACATTTTATAGACTATCTAGTGACGTAGCCAGTGTGTGAACCCCCTTTATTTCTCCTAATAAAATGTTGATTAGGAATGGACAAGCCTGCGTTTGCCGACTATTTCTGCGGCATTAGCAGCATTTATACAAACGTAGGAGTGTTAACTACAATTACAAAAATGTTTAGTCTAAAGTTGTACCTTTTCGTTGTGCAGCAGCAGAAGTTTAAATGTGGATCTTTCACAAAGAGCTTATTTTTCCTTACAGCTGTTTGATATTTCATATGAAGACACAGGTCTGAGTAACATGTATTCTACTCCAGTCTGTGATCCATGAAGTGCAAAGGACAGCCAACACGGTCCCTTTCAGTGTCTACCACCTTACAACAAAAGACACGAAGCTCATGGGATATTCCTTACCAAAGGTACTCTTTGGATCATTTTAAAGTTTCCTAGCCTTTGGATTGCTGATACTAACTGCTCCTTTTGTATCATCATATCATATTATATAAAGCAAGTTATATTTCTACTCAGGGCTGTGGTTATCCCGAACATGAAGTCAGTACTGAACGAGGAAGGACAGTGGAAATGTCCTCATGAATTCAACCCTGAAAACGTCCTAAATGACGAGGGAGAGTTTGTCCAGCCAGAGGCCTTCATGCCTTTCTGTGCAGGTAAGAATACCCATCTGTCATCCTCTGCTGTTTAAAAAAAAGAAAAGAACATGACTGATTTAAAATGTTCCAGGTCCTGGAGAGCGTCTGGCTCAGATGAAGTTCTTCCTCATCATCGTGACCCTGCTGAGGAAGTTCAAGTTCATCTGGCCTGAAGATGCAGGAGAGCCAGACTACACCCCCGTGATGGGAGTCACTCTGTCTCCTCACCCATACCGCATCAAGGTCCAACTCAGGACCACGCAGTAAATTATCTTTGTTCACACAGGAGACACTATAAAGAGTTATCTGGAACAACTCAAGAAGTACTCTAAAAGCACGTTTTTTAAAGATTCACGTCTTCATAGGAATGACATGTATTATGGTTTAGTCAATTATAGTGTCCAATCAGAGCTGGAGAGAGAAGACTAAATTGACTTAATGGCTCCCTCAAGTGGACAGAATTAGGTATTGGGTTTAATAGTTTTATTTCTGAGTGAGAACAGTAAGGCTGTAAATAGTTATAAAGTTTGTAAGGGTAACCCGCTTTGGAATGTGTGCAATATGGGGTATGTACTGTAAATGGAATACATATTTAATATCTTGGCATTATTTAAATATTGTCAAAATGGTTGAATGCATAGTTGAGGCCTTTGACCTGCGAGGCTCATATTACAAATAAATATAAAAGGTTTGTCTTCTAAAACAATACAATAAGTGACTCTAGCACACTTTTAAAAATTGCATTTTAATCTACGTGAATAATGAACATTTGTAGTACTTGTGAAAACAGATGTGACCTATTGAAATGGCCGGTAACTAACTACTGATCATTCATATTGTCAATAAAAAATGTTGAAACTAATAAATAATGTCTGGATTTGTATTCCCTTGACACACATTGAACATTGTCACAGTTTGGTCATCACCCTTTTTTATACTATATACAGCTCGTTCTCTGATAATTCTGCTACTATTTATTTATCTATTAACAGAACAGTGACATCACACCCATTTTTATTGACGAATGTCTGTTTTTCTGAACTCAAGACCCCCCCCCCCCCCCGATGTGACCGTACCCAGAGTGAATCTGGCCGAACACTCAGCGCTTCAGATGAAAGAAGTTTTCCTTTTGTGACGATGTCAGTCAGTCAGAGAGAGACTGAGGGAACACAGTGTTCAACCGCCGTGTGTGTGTGTGTGTGTGTGTGTGTGTGTGTGTGTGTGTGTGTGTGTGTGTGTGTGTGTGTGTGTGTGTGTGTGTGTGTGTGTGTGTGTGTGTGTGTGTGTGTGTGTGTGTGTGTGTGTGTGTGTGTGTGTGTGTGTGTGTGTGTGTGTGTGTGTGGGGGGGGGGGGGGGGGGGTTCTCGGATTGGAAGAGGCAGCAGGGGTGCACTGTAAGGACTACTAAACCCCAGAGGCATTGTTACCGTGCCAACGGGGTTCCTGCCATTTGTGCTGATATCTTTGTGAAGCCCAGTCATAGTGCACGAGTGAAGCATGTATTGCTTAAAAACTGCACGATTGACACATTTATTTTCCATTTTATTTTCCCAACCATCTTCATTAAACTCACCTTTTTAAATGTGCAAAGCAAACGGCAACAGCTTCGGTGAAGTCCAAGTCCCTTAGCAGCTATAACCATGAAGCCTGAGGGCCGAACCTCTTATTTTTCCAACATCTGCCGTCTCAAATGGCCAGCTGGGAATAATGTGCCTGAGCTGGAGGTCAGGAGCGCCAACATTAATCTAAATGGGTCACAGAAACCCCAGGTCACTGTTCTGCTTTATGCTTGGAAGAATACATTTATGGAAACTGCTGGGTTTTAGTGCCATTGTTCATCTTCCACTGTCAAATGTTATCCGGAAAATATAAAAGACATGACACTAACTGGCATATTTACGAAATCTCATGCAATCTCATATGGAGGTACAACGTTACCGTACAAACTATATTGGGAGTCCAAAGGTACAGAAAAGCTGTAAAAGAGGCATATAGATTTGGCACACTTTATTCTCAATATCATTATCAAGGCATTTTTTAGATGTTTTAGGATGTACCATGAGGATCAATAGTATTGAAAAGTAAAGACTGCTGTAAATATTTACTGTGAAACCAATATTCTTCCTGGCTCCACAACTGAAGATTTAACACCTGTATACCGTGCATGATTGGAGAAAATAAAATAAATTATCAGCTGCCTTGACTACCATCTCCTGAATTTGTGTACGGATCGATTTATTTATTACCAGATATGTTGCCATTGGTTACACCTCTGCAGCTCAGTGACACCACTTAACAATGTCTGTTAAAGGCTGTGGGGTAGCATCCGTGAACAAGCCCTGACAAGATTAGATAATGGCATGTCCATAAAACACTTGCTAATAAAAGTGATGTCCTTTTTGACCTGGACAATTGCCAGTTATTACCAGACAATTCGGAGAGCCCTGCCCTGTCTGTGTGAAGGTTTACCTCATTACACTCTCAGACTTTCTCATATTCACAGCACTGTGTTTGGCTGGTGACCCCTGTGGAGGAAACAGGCTGTTACATGTTCATTACAATGTGTGCATAATGGCCAAGCCAGGACATGCTGCTGTTGTTTTGTGGAGGCATCGGGGGAAGATGGGTAAAAGCAATGTGTTGAGCAGTGAGGGTCAGTTTTAAAGTATCTCGTAAATGGTCTTAAGAGTGGAGCCTAAACTTTGATTTATGTCTCATCAAATCCCAGTTAAGTTTAATTTTAAGTGTATTTATTCAGTTTCATCAGAGATGACTGGGAAGTGTTAGGAAAATAGAGGAGCAAAATCACAATTTCCCAGAATGTAATCATTACAATATTGAAATATGCAATTTGGGACACTATTCGTAACAATATTGCATTATACATTTTGAGTGATACTCACCTGTGGAGGCCTTATAGTTATTTTTTCCTATGTGAATCAAATACAAATTAAGATATCATTTTTTCTATCTACCGGTTGTTTTTTCCTGATTAATAGTTTTTTCTATAAATTGTGAAAAAAGTCCATCATAACTTCCAACAACTCCAATTGACGTTTCGAATGTCTTTTCTGTAAAACAGTCCAACAATATTCAGGTTATTATACTACAAAAAAAAGAGAATGTTTCTCATTAATTTGGTATTTTTGTGTGACAAAAGGCTTAAACAAATAATAGAGAATTAAAATAAATGTACCCATGTTGTCATCTCCATGTTTTGTTAATCACTCTTTCACAACTACATTTTTATATGGAATCCATCGTGCCGTAAACTTTTATATGCTATAAATACTTATATTATTGGGAAATACCGTCTTTCTTCAATTTATCACCACACAGTTCTGTGTAACGTTCTCCACTGCTGAAATAATGTAAGAGCTCTGACCACCTAAAAAAACGGTGAGATTTATGTTTGCCACTCAAAACTACATTATTCTTAGAATGTTGACACACCACAGCTCTTGTGGCATGTGGAGGTGTAATGCTCTGCTTCTACCACTAGGTGGGGCTGCACATTAACGCTAGGAGGCTGGCAGTGAGAGCTGGAGCTGCACATTGAGGTTTCTGAAGTAAACACAAGAAAAACCAGCTGCAAGACTGAAAGCAACCATGACTATTTGATAGAAATATAACAGCAAATCATCCAAGAGCATGGACTTCGATGCAAGATATTTACCTAGCAGAAAGCAGTACATTATTGCATTTTTTAAGGAAGATTTAAACTCCCAAAGTTGATCTTTAGAAACTTTACAAAACACTAAAACCCAGAACAGTTGAAGAGCTTTGTGGCAGCACTGATTCTTAGTTTAAATGGCTGATTTACACTCCGAACAGATGCATGTCTACAGTGAAAAGGAGCTTTTGGGGAGCAACATCTAAGCGTAAAGAAATAAAGCAGGAATAAAGCAGTGACTACAAAGCCCACTGTCACAATTGACCAGCAAATCAAAGGCATTTCTACGCTGGGTTACAGTGTATCATCTGATGCCAGCGCATTGGGTTAATTGGGACTACACCAGATACATTTGTAGCAAAAAATGCCTCGATTAGGGGGCCCTAAGATGTGAGATCATGTGAACAGACCACCTGTGGGGCTTTCATTGCTATTTCAATATCATTCATGTCAAGGCCCCTGCACTCGCTGACACAGCTTGAGCCGAGGGAGAAGATGTTTCAATTCAGGCTCTGCGAAAAAACCAAACACAAGACACAGGGGCTCTGGCAGGTTTCAGGTCTGACAAGCCCAGAAAAGCGAGGGGTTCCAAAATGCTCTTTCAATTGTGGGACGTCCATCAAAGCATCCAAATGGGGATGTTTAGGGGGAACCTTGGCACATCAGACAGACACTCCTAATACACACCACCTTTATTCTAGGCCGTTAAAAAAGAAAGATCAAAGTTTCCGCAGATGAAAAGGGTCGGTTCCCTGCATTTATACCCCCATTCACCCACTCCCTCTTTTACTAAATTAAGAAAGCGGGCTTCGGCAGGCATGTGAAGAGGACTTCAACAATTATGGAGATGCTCCAACTCAACCCCTGCCTCTAATTACCGGTCTCTGATGGTTAAAAGGGCTTCCATTTTAGCCGGGACTCTCAAAAGCTGCTATTGCTGCTGCCATCCTCAACACGGTGACCACAAGGAACCACAAAATATGCCTGCACAGGCTCGAAAACACAACAGCCTCTTTTAGGATTGGGAAAACAGTGCAGTTACACAGATGTGTTTGATTTATCAAATGTTTTATTGTCAAAATAAAGTTCATATTTGTGTTCTCACAAAAAGAGACATCTACACTTTGTACAAATTTACAATAGCTTATAAAGTTTTCTTTTATACACAAATGTACACATTTTTACATATCTTTTATATAAATACATTTGAAAATTACAAAAATGAACAACCCGTAAAATACTTGGGCACTATTAAGGCTTAATTTAAACCATCTTTGATTGAATTATACAATGTTATCTGGCACTATGTAGATAAAATGGCAAATGCTCTTTGTATGAAGCTAGTTAGGAACAAAACTGTCTCTCTGCCTTCAACAAGTAATGCCCAGGTTGCGTGAAAGCCTCAGTCTGTACCTCTTATACATAAAAACATGGAGGAATTAACCTGTGTGAATGCCAGGTACATTGTTTCAACCAACTCTCCCCACAGAGGTGTGTGAGTTTGGGAGAATGAGGGGGAGGGATACCTCAGCAGCAGTTCATTACTATGCAAATTGCTTAAGACAGGGACTGATGGGTTATCTCCCAAACAATTAGCAGTCCTCATAAGCTGCTTTTTCTCTTATTCAAACCTGGGACAATGGCATCTGCTTGGGGCAAGACACAGAGCTGGCCGTGCCTGACCTCCACGTTAGTCCGGTGCTCACGTCACTGTACATGGAGCCGCTAGTGCCTTTACTGCCCCAGCAGCATCTGGTGCAAAAAGTCCTCCAAGAGTCCAACGTTTTCCCAGACCAGATCCACACCCCGGACGTGATGCCCACTAAAAGGCACATAAAGTACTTTAACATAAAAACGGCATAGTCCGGGCTCCTGCGGTCCCTCTCCAGTAAACAGTTGGAGCAGTTGTGTGTGATCTCCCAGCTCTGCCTGTTGTGTTGTTCATAAAAGTAACAGGCTACTATGATAGTGGCTGGCACCGTGTAAAGCACAGTGAAGATGCCAATTCTTATCATCAGCTTCTCCAGTTTGTCTGTTTTGGTGCCACCCTGTTTGATGACGCTGCGGATCCTGAACAGAGACACAAATCCGGCCAGGAGGAACATAGTTCCTATGAATAAATAAATCACCAAAGGGGCTAGAACGAAGCCTCGCAAGTTGTCCAAGTTCTGGTTCCCCACGTAGCAGATGCCAGCCACTGAGTCTCCGTCCACGGAGCTCAGCGCCAGCACCGCGATGGATTTCATGCTGGGGATGAGCCAGGCGGCCAGGTGGAAGTACTGGGAGTAACTGGCGATCGCCTCGTTGCCCCACTTCATCCCGGCTGCGAGGAACCAGGTCAGAGACAGGATGACCCACCAGATGGAGCTGGCCATGCCGAAAAAATAAATAAGCAGGAAGACCACGGTGCACAGTGCGGGGCCGGTGGTCTCATAGTGGATGTGCTCCAGGTCAAACTCCCGGTTACACGCCACTTTCTCATGTCCCGCGATCAGTCTCACAATGTAGCCCACTGACACGAACATGTAGCACGCTGAGAGGAAGATGATGGGTCTCTCTGGATATTTGAACCTCTCCATGTCGATGAGGAAAGTGGCTACTGTGGCAAAAGTTGACACGAAGCACAACACGGACCAAAGTCCTATCCAAAAGGCGGTGAATGCTCTCTCGTCGTGCGTAAAGTAGGGATTGTGGCACGGCATGGCACAGTTTGTGATCTGACCTGTTTTTACCCGGTTGTAGAGCGGGTGACGGTCCGTGTTCACAGGCACCATGGGCTCCAAACACTTGCACCCCGGCTCACAGGGGGCGGCAGGCGGCTTGTATTTCCCAGACGCGCCGGGTCGGCTGGGCTTATTTTTAGGAGGATTGTAACCCTTACCGGGGTGGTTGGTTGGTTTGGAGAGGACAGGGGACACTGTGGTGGAGTCGGTTCTGTTGTAGTCCATGCACAGAGTGTCGGGGTTGCCTTGCACCGGCAGCAGGTCACACTTCATCCTGTCTGGCCAGGGGAAGCCGTACTGCCGCATGAGAGGCGCACAGCCAGCCCGGGCTCTCTCACACACGCTCCGGCACGGGGGCAGAGGTTTCTTATAGTCATCCAGGCAGATCGGGGTGTACATGCTGCACAGGAAGAACTTCAGGTCCGGGGAACACTGGATCTCAACCAGAGGCCAGAACTGGTGCACCTCCAGTCCAGCCTCGTCCTGCGTGTCGTGGTTAAACTGGTTAGGCATGTAGGTGTAGTTGTAGCCGATCCCTTTGCACAGGGGCACGGCTATCTCCTGGCAGGTGATCTCCTTGGCCGTGGTGCAGCTGGATCGGGGCAGGAGAGCGAGGGAGAGGAGCAGGTAAATCCCAAACAGATCCATCCCTCCGGCGCGTCGTGTTACCCTCTGGTACCGACAGCAGTAGATCCCCTCAGCCGTCTGCTTCTGCCTCTGCTCCGGTTAGATGTTGCGCGGCGAGCCCATCTCGCTTCTCTCGGGGTCTTGCACGGAGTTGCAAGCAATGTGCAAGCCGTGTTTACTTTCAGCTGAGGAGGAGGAGGAGAGAAAGCAGCCTTCAGGGCGGCGAGCAGCAGTCAAGATGGCTGAGAGGAGAATCCCCCTTCTCCTGGAAACAGTATCCTCACACAGTCTGTTATTAAAAAAACAAGTGCTGCTATCCGATCGCTCGAAACGAGAAAATGTGGCCCTCCTTTCTTTCTTTCTTCAAAATACAGCGACTACATTCAGTCGGCTCGTCCCACTTTAGTCCTGGTTCCCATACAAATCAACGGCTGGGGGACGAAGCGGTGCCGATATATACCAGAGCCTCCCAGGCCACACCCCCAGAGCCTCTTCTCCAATCACAGAGCAGCAGAGGCGGTTCTTTACAGCAGTCAATCATGTGTTTTACCAAAATATGTTTTGTTATGATAACGAAATTATGATCTTGGTAGTTGTGCCAGTGTCTTTGGCACCGCAATACAGTATTGAAGAACAATATGGAACTAAATATGACCTGCTTCGATGATGACCATAAATCAAACTGCCACATATTGACATAAAGTAAGTACTTTTATCCATTTATCATTCAAATTCCCACTTTTCACAAGAGCGCAGACGTCTTACATAAATGGAATCAAGCCCAATAAACGTTAAGAACCCTATAATGAATCCCGAATTCCTACTTATAAGACAGACAGTATAATTAAAATAATATTAAAGTAGTTTTACATTTTGAAGTAGGCCTGTTTGTAAGAATAATAACCTACTATTTTCATAATCTTCCTCAGCGAATTAACTTTCTGTTCACCGTCTTGTAACTTCCTTTAACACTTAAATAGTGTCAGAACAAAAGTAACATGCACAGCAGCTCCATATGATTGTTTCTGTGTGTGTGTTTGAGAGAGAGGGAACAGTTTGGTAAATTGGCTAATTTGCGCATGATAAGACTACCCAGGGAGCTGTCTGTCCTTGTGAAAAGCTGTTTTATTTTTTAAATGAGGTGCTAATGTTCCGTTTAAGGCTTGCATAGAGCTCCGCGGGAGGCGTAATTGCGCGAGGCAAAGACCAACAGAACAGCACACAGAGACAGAGGCACAGTTTATATCAACGTTAACACGCTTACATAGGTTTGTGTGTCTGGGGATCTTGTTTCACAGCAAAGTTATGGTGGTAAATGTCTTTTATTGTCTCATAACTTCGGAATAAAGACGTGTGCCTTTGCTTATGGCATCTCCTGTAGCTTGATCACATGATCAATATTATCATATACTTTTGCATTGATATGCAGTGGTGTAAAGAAACTAAGTGCATTTACTTAAGCACTGTACTCAAGGACAATTATGCTTTCCCCAATTTGCTCAATTTTTTTGAATATAAAACAGCTATTTGACGGATTCAATTTGACATAAAATATTTATATATTGCATCACATGGAAAGTGTATAAAGTATTAAAACATAAATATCTCTGCGAATAACAAAATGTAACACTTAATTTGTCATTATGATCTAATATTAAATGTACATGATAAATAACATGCATACACGATTTGTACTTGTTATAGTGTGGTATTGCTAATTTTTTAGCACGTTAACTGAATACTTTCCTTTAAAATATGTTACAGAAATACTAAAGTGCTTTCATATATTCTGTTACGTGCTCCCCCCCCTCTCACTCTCCTCTCTTTTTTTGCACCGGTGCTCCTGATCTGTGCTCGGCTCCACCTTTCCTCAGGTGTTCCTCATCTGCCATGATTCCCCATATTTAAGGAAGTTTGGAGAGGATGCTCTTGTTTGGCTGCCTGGCTGAGCAGTCCTAAGTGGACTTTGGTTCAAGATGTTTTGCTTTTGTTTCTTTTTAAGTCTGGAGAATCTGGTAGTTCAGTTTTCGCGGCTTTGTTTCTCAGTTTGGTTTATGCATTTGCCTTTTAGTTTAGGGGGCTGGCCCAGGCTTCCTCCATCTTTTTGTTCTTTTTGGCCAGTCCTCCAGATTCCAATAGTTTGCTTTAGTTTGATTTATTCTGAGCAAAATTATTTGCAACAGTCTCTCAGGTTTGGCGTCTCAAATATGTGTTGCAGGTCACAAATTGAGCCACAAATGCTTTCTTGTGGCCGTCACACAACATAACTTCAACGTTTTAATTATTAAAGATTAATACAAATATTGCAAATGTGATACTTTTTCAAGATTCTACCTCAGGTTAACCTTATGAGTTATTGCCACTTCATAATGATCATTTGCACATATAAATCTTTGTCTGGGATGATAACGCAGTGATTTTACAAAGATGAACTCACAAAGGATGTATAATTGATATTTAATTATTGTGAAAATCAGAAAATCACAGACTTTTAGAGGATATATGCAGCTTCTGTTACGAGGCACGAGAAGCCAACCATGTGATCAGCACATCTGTTCGAAACTTGATATTCATTTCACCAACGAGAGGAACGTGTTTTTGAATAGACATTTTGTCCTCCACTGTGCACATGTGTGGAGTTTGGGTGCTCTGAGGCCAATGAGTGTTTAAAAAAAGCATCTATCTCCCAGTTTGTCCTCCAAGCATGATCTTGTGTGCAGGGGAAGGGGTGTGCTGGTGTTTAGAGTTTACGTTTAGTGGTATTTAGTTTGGAGTGGAGCCAGGACTTTATCATGTGAGGCAGATTTATTTTCAGCATGGACCCACAGAAAGAATGAAATAACTGCATTTCACGGATTGATTAAGTGACTCACCCGTTTCAGATAACGTGGAAGGAGCTCTGTTAATGGCTGTTTGCTTTTGATTAGGAAACAAGAGTTCAGCTGGCCAGTGAGTGTATGTTTGTGCACACGATGGAAGGCGTGATATTCTCTCAATAATAAACCCTGGTATTTCGGGTGAGTGAAAAACTGACACATAATGAAAAGGGAGTGAGGATAAGATGGTGGGAGATTGATGAAGGGAGGGTAGACGAGGGCAAGAGAGGGCGTCAAGCCTGTTCCGTGTAGAGATAATGATTGACTCCGAGGAAATCCACTCACCTCCAGTGTGCAATCCAGGGCTGCACACTGTGAGAAAACATCCCCCTAGACCAAAGCCTTGAGGAAACACTCTGTGACCAATGAATAAAATCCAGAATCACATCGAGATCCCAAGTTAATGTGTCAGAATCAAGTGCTCTGGCTGAACGAAAGAAGCCCATCAAGTGTGACCGCTTGCCAGATCCTGGACTTACCTCAGAGATGGTGAGACTGAGATATGCTAATGCAACTTTATCTTGTAAAGGAAAGCTTCGAGGAGATTTAGCCAATCTGCTGGACACAATTCCAAGAGCCTCGGTGGCATTTAGCAGGCTCGCGCTAACCCGGGGCTGCTTGTTAAGACTTCATTAGCTGTGTTTGCTCAGGCCTCTCCCCTCCAAAGAGGTGGAGGAGGGCTCCCCAGGCCCCAGATTCAGCCCCACTATAGACACTCCATATGGGGCTTGTTTGCTCATGGCTGGCCTGGTAATCACTTTCAGGTGGAGCTGGAGGAGACGACGCAAGGCTGAGGGGATTTTGGGGAGAGCTGGAAACCTTCCCCCCCTGTAGCCCCCCAACCCCCGCCGACAACCTCCTTTTCGACCGGGGTACTCCTGAGGTGACAGAGTGTGGAGCGTGTACCCTGTGAATTAGCTCACCTAGGGCCCATTACCTTAACAAACACAGCCAGCCCCTCCAATCAGCCTACTGCTGGGAGGACAGGCGGCCCCTGTAAATCCTTCCTTACAGCCACTGTCCCACTCTGTGAGACTGAGAGGACTTGTGTGTGTGTGTTTGCATGTAGAGTAAGGACTATAAACCCAAGTGTAGTAAAGGTATTGTCTTGAAGCAGCCAATTGCAGCTTTAATGGTTGCAAGAGTTAGTTACTTTCGAAAGTTGAACTTTACTACCCAGATGTTTTAGGACTTATTCTCAGTCTGAGACGCAACACACAAAAGAGACAAAAGGATTTACAGATGTAGTTCCTTTTTTTAAATGAAATTAATTTATGCTTTGAATACCACAAACAAATGAAGGTACTGCTTTCTACTAAGGGACTATTTATATGACTAGAACTTGCAACAAGTGGCTCTGTAAATGGTCAATAAACCATTTAGTGGTCTATTAATAACTCACAAGCCATCAATGACAACAGTTTATCATCATTGCTTCAGACTAGCTGGTTTAGGCCCTGTCCACACGGAGACGATATCAGTTGAATCCGCTAACGTACTCTATCGTATAGACGGTTCGTCCACACAAGGCCGAAACGGAAACACGGATTCGGAGCCCGAATCCGATACACTTTAATAACGGCTCCCAAAGTGGGTATAGGTCTGAGGACGAAACGCTTGCGGCTCCATGTGTACGCCCTATACGATAATTTCCTGAAAACAATGACGCCATAGCCCCGCCTCTCCTACTCACCCCTGCGTCATTGCTGATGCGTTTCGCCAACAACAACAATGGCGGATCACAGGGTTGCGTTCGTGCTCCAGACGCAAAATCTACAGCTCCTCTACCACAACCATCAGCAACAATAATAATATAATATAATATAATAATAATAATAATAATAATAATAATAATAATAATCGTCATCGGTTTTATTCGCTGCTTTTGGTGTATTTTGTGGCGGAAGTACAGCGCCACTTACAGGCCCGGCATATGTACTACAGCGTCTCCAGCGTTTGAGCGTTTTCGTGTGGACGGACACGTTTGTTGAGCCGTTTCCGTGTGGACGGAAGACTTTTTTGAAAACGACTTTGGTTCCTTTTTCGTCTCCGTTTCGTCTCCGTGTGGGCCTTAGACACATCCAATTATATTCTAGTTTATTTTTACATTTTTTGTAAGGACACTGAAGGCTGATTGGTTAGGAAATGTTCTTAAGCACAATAACCTATTTAATCCCATTGGATCTCCTGAAAAATGCATGTTGCAAAGCTACCACATGGCTGCTCTTAGCTCACACAATTCAAGTTTTTCGAAAAGCATGGCTTTCACAGGATGGTCACGATACAACAAAAAATGTCAAAAGTCCCCAAACTTCCATTGACTTTTATTGTGTTGGCCGGTATACTATCTGCATCTCTAGACAAAACCAGAACAAAGCGAGGACATTCAGTGAATTGCCCATGTAAATGCCATGTTTAGTGCAGTGTTAATTCTGTGTCATGATAGCCAATTTAGTTTATAAACTGCACTTTATTCTTCTCACATAAACAGCGAAACTGGGTTGGTTACAGCAAAAATCTTGAGAAAATCTGATTCCACTTCTCGCTTACACAACTAATTAAAAAACAACATTGCCTCCATGAGGAGAATCTCTACCAGTGTCCTGCAGCCAACCGTCAAGTACTGACAACAGCGTTCCAAGAAATTGTGTTATCGTGTGATTGTTTGGATCCGATGCCACAAGAATCTGGCCAGCCAGCAGAGGTCTGCTTTTGGCTGCTATGACGCCTGCTACTTGACACTCCCGTCGGATTGATCTCCCCTCTTGTAAAACAGCATGCGACTTGTTCTCTCCGTCCAGAAAGGTAAGCGAGCCCACAGAGTTTTCTCAAAGTCAGGAAACACACACCAGCCCATATAATAGCGGGAGCTGATTTTTTTAACCCCTCCGTGTAACCGGAGCAGGCCAGCATGCCTGGAACGACACATGGACGGCACTTAAGCAGGTAGACTTGCCATCTGGTTCCAACACACGGGGTGGAACACTTGTTTTTTGGACCCTGAAGGTGGTAATACATTTTTTCGTGATCTGCTGCTTGCGGTTGTTGTAGCACAAAGCGCTGGCTGCTTTTGTACTGGTTCTGACCAGACTGGGGTTGCTTGGTGTCAGCATTTATTTTTACCAGGAGGAACAGGAAGCCAATCCTGCTAATTAACTCATCTCATTATTTCATGCAGGCTTTGATACATCGTATACCTGTGCCCCTTTAACCTAATGTCTCTCCATGTCAACTGCTATCAGCTAAAAAGCACCTTGTATAGGTATATCTTGCATTGTCAGCTCAAACTCTTGGGATGTTCATTCAGTTGTACCAGTTTTTGTTGGAAACTTTCTTCTAGTGCAAGCAAGATTGAAACAAGTTAAATAGGCTTCATGATTAAGTATTAGAAATGTTAATAGTAATAGTACATGTGCAATGTCCCCAAACTATGGGAATTAAGGGGAAATTCAATTTTTGTTTTGTTTGTTGAGACAGGCATGAAACAGACGCATACATTCAATCAACAGCTCCACCACAAACAGTTATTTGAAACTGTTTACCTTTAAACAGAGCCAGCCAGTTTTCCCGCCATCCGCCATTCAAGCCTTGGAGACATAAAGGGTGTATTTTCCAAAATGTTACACCGTATCTTTTAATTTGTCCAATAAAGAAAAAGTAGTTAATAGTCTAAGAATGTTAAGAATGATGCACATTTATGGTACAAATAAACATATGAATATCATTAGTCTTTCTGTAACATATACCCCAGATATTTTAGAAATGTCCATGGAATCCTGTACTGTATCCTTCATGTTTTCCTTCCCCACTTATCTTCTCTTTGGCACCCTCTCCCTCCTTACCTCCCTCCGTCTCTGTGTGTGGCGTACTGTGGAACAGATGGCGAGGGCAAGGATGACCGCCAGACAGCCGGTGCGAGAGAGCGAGAGGCAGAAAACGACATGGTGGGGAAGTGGCAAACCGTTTCCAGAGGGTGAGGGACACAGAAGCATGAGGTAGCAGATGTGTAAAACACAAACGACCTTGTGGAGTTTGCGTCTCGTTCTTGGCGGGCTCCGATCAAACCCCTTACTCTCTCACTGTGCACATCAGAAGCTGAGGGATGCCCCTCTCGAGCCACCCTGGGCATCCTATAGTGCTCATTAGCAGTCCCACTAATACATGTTTATTTATGTAAACACGGGCAATATTTGCAGTATTAATCTAGCCTTCACACTTTAGACCATTGACATACTTGATTTAGAGAGCAGTTCCAGGCGTACAGAATATCATTTGTAGAAGGAACCTCTTGGGTGGCTGTTGAGTAAGTGTGTGTGTGTGTGTGTGTGTGTGTGTGTGTGTGTGTGTGTGTGTGTGTGTGTGTGTGTGTGTGTGTGTGTGGAAAACTCACCCTCCCTAAGGCCAGATAGTGGGACACTGATGACCTTATCTGTTACATGCTTCCTGCTCCCCCCACATCTCTCTACGGACTAGACCGCCTTCGTATCTTGTCAAGCTTTTTCAACCTCTTCATATACACACTGACAGCCATGCTGTTTCCAGCTCAATAATTAATATGAATATAAATATTTTGAATTCACAATGAATGTCATATTTACCCATGATGCTTATACATGGCCTTACACTGTAATGTCATAAAAGCTACACAGCAAATACCAAAGTGTTAAAATCCCAGAGTACTGATGACCAGAGTAGAAATGTTTACACTTTGGAGTAGAATGGACATAAAGTACACTTCTCAGAGTGCACCAGAACCTCTCTTTGGTGTTGTTTCTTGGTGTGGTGTTGGTGTTGACTTGTGTGGTGTTTATTCTGGGATGATGGAGTCCCTCAGAGTATATCTTTGCATTGAGTCTGTCTGGTCCGCATCGATCTTACTCCTAGATTCCACCGGGTCCGTCTGCGGCGCGTTACGGGCGCGTTACGGCTCAGAAGCGTCCCAGAAGCGGCTCGGCGCAGGGCTCCTCTAAAATTAGGATCGAATCCTATTTTTGTCGCGGCTCAGCCGTAACGTAAGGTCGGGCAGGCAGGAAGTGGAACGTTCAGAGCTATATAGACCTATATATACACACACACACAAACTAATTTTGCAGACCCTATCCCTCCGTAGTCTTTCAAGTAGGAGGAGAAATGCCAGCGTTCTCCTCCGGTTTACAGGCACTGTGTAAATTAAATATAGAATAATTATGATGATGAATGCATTTTTTTACCACTAAAATACAGCAACACATCTTTGATTCATGTCGTTTATAACTGGAATATTACAGTTATTATTAACTTTGTCTGTACAAAGTAGCCTGTCCAGGAAATATGCCCAAATCAACAAAAACTGCGAGCCGGCAGGCAAGACGCTCCACTTCTGAAATGCTTCTGAAACGCGCCTGGTAGGGTATGACGCCGGAGGAGGCCGGACCAAAACCGCGGCGCAGCCGTAACGCGGCGCAGACGGACCCGGTGGAATCTAGGGGTTAGGTTTCGATTCGTCATCAGATAGGCCGCGCCTTCTCATTGGCTCATCGTGACCCTCGGCTTTTTGAAAATATTCTCCAGGAAAAGCGCGACCGTGACCGTTTCAGATTGATGCAAGAGTTACACCTAGATTCCACTGGGTCCGCCTGCGTCGCGTTACGGCCGCGTTACGGCTGCGCCGTGGCGTTCGCAAAGATCGCGGCCACTCTAGTCAATGGGTGCTATTCCACCAGACGCGCTGCGTTATGGCTCAGAAGCGTCCCAGAAGCGTCTCGGCGCTGGGCTCCGCTCAAAATAAGATGCAAGTCTATTTTTTCGACGCGGCGCGTTGCAGAGGCGCAGGGCAGGAAGTGGAACGGTCAGAGCATCTGGCCCATCCCCAAAATAAACACATTTTGCCAACCCTATCCCTCCGTAGTCTTTCAAGTAGGAGGATAAATGCCAGCGTTCTCCTCCGGTTTACAGCAGGCACTGTGTAAATTATATATATAGAATAATTATGATGATGAATGCATTTTTTTACCACTAAAATACAGCAACACATCTTTGATTCACGTCGTTTATAACTGGAATATTACAGTTATTATTAACTTTGTCTGTACAACGTAGCCTGTCCAGGAAATATGCCCAAATCAACAAAAACGGCAGGCAAGACGCTCCGCTTCTGAAATGCTTCTGAAACGCGCCTGGTAGGGTATGACGCCGGAGGAGGCTGGACCAAAACCGCGGCGCAGCCGTAACGTGGCGCATACGGACCCAGTGGAATCTAGGGGTTAGGCTTCATTCACAAAGGCGGAAAACCGCTCCTCTTTCCAATGATTCGACAGGGGGTAACGTTACGGAAGTGCCGCAGAGGCCTTGAATAAATGTTTTTTTTAATCCATAATCAACTCTAGTCTGCAGGCTAGGGATGGGTATCGTTAAGGTTTTAACGGTACTTCTACTTTTATCGATACCGCTTATCGATCCGGTCTTTTAACGGTACTTCTATCGGTTCTTTTGGAGAAAAAAATAAGGTAAACTAACTAAACAAATTGTGAACAAAACTAACATTTATTTTTATTAAAATTAAATACATAATATTTAACATCAAAAGAAACAACAAATCGTATTAAATAATCTGAACACAGAATTGTAAACAGAATAGCTGAAACTTTAACAAAATAAATAACTCAGTTACCTCTAATCATTAACCCATGTTTGTATCATTGAGTTAACTCTGTGTGTTGCTGCTAGCATACATAATACCTGACGTGGAAACGTTACTTGTGGATGGGGCTACAGAGCTACTAGAAAGACAGTAGAAAACGGTGCATTTCTCCGTCTGAATGTGGTGCACTTTTGCTAAATGTTTCGACAAATTGCTCGTGTTACCGCCCTTACAGGCCAAACTCTTATTGCACTTTTGGTAACGAGCATTGTCCACATCGAGACGGGTAAAGTTTAACCACACCTCAGAGCGCGTTCTCTCCGCCATCTCCTCCGTATGCGTGTGTTGCTGCCAAGCGGCAAACTCTGGGGCAGAGCCGGGACGCCAATGAGGAAGTGCCACAAACTGCAGTTCATCTATTGGCCGATAGGCGATGACTGCAGAAAGGATGAATTTCCATAGACCCCCATGTTAAAATGCCCAACTTTACAGCAGAAATAAACATGTTTCTACCCCTGGATGCAATAACAATTATTCGGGATATAGTTAGATTCCACCTTAATGATTATTAATTGTTGAGTGAATTGTTTTATAACGCAACCCTTTTATTTATATTAGGTCTTAAAGTGTTTGCATAAATTAGGGCGTGGTCACTTTGATGGACAGGTACGTGCCTCACTGTCAGCTAACAGCAACTTGTCCACTCTGCTAGGCTACAACGTTAGCTAGTTGTAGTTACTGTACTTGACCCTTTAGCCGTGTTCGTGGTGATTGTGCCTTTTAGGGAATGTTGTTACAAATACCAGACAATTAAAATGTTGTGCTGTGCGGTTGAATGTACTAACAGAACTTCCAAGAAGTCTACTCTCAGCTTTTTTCGTTGAGTAAAATGATAATATTATACATGTTAGCAGGTTTGTGTGCTTGTTAGCTTAGCTTGTTATATAGCTTATTAGCCAGCTAAGGATGTAACCCTTTATACATGTGTATATATATATATATATATATATATATATATATATATATATATATATATATATATATATATATATATATATATATATATATATATATATATACAGTTTAGTTCATGATTCAGCCTTGGGTAAGACTTTTATAGTCTATGGCTATGACGCCCATAATGCTAAACGGGAGCAAATGTTGAAAGGGGACCCAATTATCCCAGTGGTGGCCGCCGGAGTCCGCCGACCGGAGCTAACGTTAGCTCCATTAGCTCCGTTAGCTCCGGCGTCATAACTGGAGATCAAGGAATGCAGCGAAATGCGGACTTGGTTCGCCTGCAGCCCGCTGTAGTATTAGCTAAAGAAATGATGTTGAACAAGGCTTATTAAGTGAGCATGAGCATGTGAGCATGTTAGCCTAGCTTGGCAGCTTCAGCTAGATCGGGAGCTTGGTGCCCCGCCTTGTGCTTCAGCAGCAGGTCCTGCCTCGACTCCGCCTCTTTGCCCTTATTTGGATCAGGCTGGAGCAGGCGGGAGTTAGACTCTGACGTCACTGTCAAGTCGTTAGTGGCCGACTCCGCCTACTAAGGGCTTCTCGGCAACTCTGCAGAATCCTATGGGCAGCGACGTGCAGTCAGGGGAGGCAGAGCCTCACCTGTCATACTCCAATGTAACGGAAAAACAACTAAAGAAAAACTAAATAGTAATAATAATAAAATGTCTCCACTGATCTGTGTTGTAAGCAGAGATGGGGTCGTTACTAAAAAAAAGTAATATATTACATATTACTTTAAAAAAAAGTAATATATTACACTACTTCGTTACTCTCTACATAAAGTAACTCGTTACTTTACTCGTTACTTTACTCGTTACTTTACTCGCAGGGCCGGCCCGCCCCTCCCTACAGGCAGATCACGCAGACTGCTAAAGTTTCAAATGTTCTCTTTAGTTCAGTTTCCATTGTCGCATAAGACTGATCCAGATAGCTCTGATCATGGCTGTCATCTGTCTCCTGCTATCTGTATTTTGCGCAGTATATCTCTGAACGATGCGATGGTGATTCCACTGTGCAAATGGGCAACATTACCTCTACTATGAAGGATGCTACAAGCCTGTCCATCTCTGCTTTGGTTACCGGTCCTCCAAATTCTAATTTGTGCTGCTTCGGAATCGGCGGCGGCGACTCACAACATCCTCACTCTGGGTTCGGGGGTCCGGTCCTTAGCTATTAGCTTCACCTTAGCATGTGTTCTTTGCAGGTGTTTGTTGAGGTTTGACGTGGTGTTTGCAGCAGTGTATAACAGCTTCTGGCCTGGACACAGTTTGCACCTCACCGTCACATTCCTGTCTATTCTTCGGACGAACTCAAAATAATGGGCATACCTCCACCCCTCGAAAGTTATCGCTGACTCTGCCATGTTTATGCAGCACTGCAGGAGATGTGGACGCGCAAGTCGTGCAGATTACGTACATATAAACCTGCGGCGGAAACCCCTCCTGTCTGTCAGTGTGATTATGACTGATTTTATAAAAGTAACGAAGTAACGCGTGTCGGGGCACAGTTAGTAACTGTAGTGTGATTACTGAATTATAAAAGTAACGCGTTACACTACTCCGTTACCGACAAAAGTAATATTATTACAGTAACGCGTTACTTTGTAACGCGTTACACCCAACTCTGGTTGTAAGTGTGATTTATGTATGATTCCAATCGCTTTTTATAGTCAAAATCAGCAAATTTGCCGAGCTCCGCTACAACTAGGCTACATGGGAGCGATGAGAAGTGAGGCAGGGACGAGCTCTGCCTCTCGTAAGCCCACAGTAACTTGCTGGAGCACGGGCACTAATTTAGCGCGGGCACTTATTTTGTGAGCGCGCTCAAGCCAGTTACTGTGGGGTAAGGTGAGACACAGATGAGATCTGCCTCACCTCAGAATGCGTCACCCCACAGAAACTGGCTGGAAAGCGGGACCTAAGCGCATGCCTGTTACCATCTCACTGTAGGTCACCAATGTAATGTTTGTAGATCCCTTTATTACATTTATCCTCGCCATCCATAGTCTCTAAATAACTTATTTCATGTATATATGATATTTAGGCTCGCTGGTCTCATCATACAATGGCAATGAAAAAAGCACCAGGGGAGGCAGCCATAACCTCTGCCGCACTGAAGGGGGCGCACGTGAGCCCACAGGTTATTGTTGCTACTGTAATTCTACGCAGAGACGGTAGACGCAAACAACAAACTAGACTTTTGAAACTACAGGAAGATAAGAAGGACTTTTACAAAAAAGTAATAGAGATTGTTGACCAGATGGATAGCATGGACTTCATCTTCAAGTCAAGGTAAGACCACATTTGTAATGAAAATGGGATCTTACTAAGAAAGAACAATCCAATATTTAGATTTTGGGTATCCTTTTGTTGAACGGTCTGTTTAAAATTAATCGAAGCATCAGACTAAAAAAGCTTTTGAAAATAACCGAATATTTCGATTAAGGTCAAAATATAATATTTGTAAATCTGACTCAGTGAGTCAGTGCCTCACCAGCCATGAACCTCACCGCACGTCACTGCCTATGGGTGACGTCACAGACCCTACGTCCATTTATATATACAGTCTATGGTTGCTGCATGTAGCAGCTGCGTGTGTGTAAACTGCCCCGCCCCCTCGCAAGCAGGTGGGAGAGAGAGATCTCTCGTCTGGATTGGAAAGATCGAAAATACTAAACATAATCATAGGTCTTTTTGCAGTCTTTTTGCGTATTAGAAACGGAGTTGGCGACACTAAAACTGTAATATAATGTTTGTGTAGCAATAATACATATGACATCTATTTTTTACATGTCTCCAGTACCGATAAAAAGACCGATAACGTTGGAGCTTAACGGTACCACGGCCTTTAATAATTCAGCCTGGCTGGTGCCCGTTTAATACCGGGGCTCGGTACCCATCCCTACTGCAGGCACCGTTTGAAATAATGAGACCGTTAACATTAGCAGCTGTTAGCTTAGCTACCGCCAATTTACGTTACTCATGTAGATGATTTCGAAGCTCTCGCCTCCCACCTGATATAATGCTGTTAACAGTTAAGTCTAACTACATTGCGTTGGATGGTGAGCTCCTTACCTGCAAGGCCACGTCTTCCCTGTCAGTTTTGATGAACTTTTTAAAGCACATTATGTGTTTGGGATCTCCTATGACTAGGCCTTAAACGGCATGTACACATTTTTGCAGACCACCATCTACAACATTGATGTAAACTGGTTGCCATGTACACTTAGATCTACAGATATTAAGCCTGACAAAGTACTTAACGTCTAATATATTGCATGGTTTGTTTTGGAACTTGACAATCAACTTTCCTGCAATGTTAACTATGTTGAAGCACTTATTTTTACTGATATTATACATATTAATTATACTCTTATAAGATGTATGTAGATAGTATAAGAAATGTGCAGCATATGTTTAATGGTGGAGGTACACAGATATCGATAGATGTCTTGTAATGCACTGTTGAAGAACCTATGACCCAAGTTTTTCATTCATTGCATAACTACACCGTAGTTGTGTATATGATATGTCAATAAACCTTAGAAAATCTTGAAATCTTGAAAGGGATGTGCAAAATAGCCATTATATACAGTTTTTAATGAACTATTAGTAGATTATGTATCTAATATATCATATTCCAATCACTTGTATATAGACTCTTATTGCACTATTTCACTTTTTACTAGTTTACTATTTTTCTTTTTGTATTTACTTGCACTATTTCACAATTTTTTCTGTGTATCTGTTTTATTGTGTTGCACTGTTGGAGGAGCCTGTGACCTAAGGTGGGGGGGGGGGGGGAGGGGGGCTTTTGCTTTTTGACACCCCAAATTTTGCTGCCACTCCAACATCCAATCACAGAGCTTGAGGACTGATCACGGGGTTTGTCAAGCTAAGCACATGGTGTAGTCCCATAGCTGAGGATTCTGGGTAGTGTAGTGTCTTCTGCCATCCAAAAACTCCGAACAAATATTTGTTTCTCCGAATCGAAAGGGGAAAATACAAAAGCATTGTACACAATTTAAACCAATCAATGTTGTGTAATTAACAAGGATAATCTGGTGTTTTTACTGGTGATGAGTAGTGCAGATAAAATCAATCGACAGTAAGGAGAATACTTACTTCCGGGTGTAAAATCCTCCGTTATCCAATGGGAATGGACGCTCACATTGCTCTTTGGGTCCTTAATACAATAAAGGGGACATGATCAAATAGGAATATAATTATCTTTTAAATAACGTTAACTAAAGGGAACAATCTATTTGACACAGCTGAAGCTCTGGTCTTCCTTAAAAACTAATTTAATAAAAATCATAGTTGTATTACACACAATGCACTGTTTTTTTAGAACAAAAATTGGTAAATAATGCACCATAATACATTCTGACGAAAAATAAAAATTATTATGAATACAAATAAAATAAAAGCCTCCCGTGAGTTACTACAAGCTATAAAGTAGATTTTAAAAACGTTTTATTAGAATAAAAGCTCACTGCTGGACGTTGTAGAAATGCGTGTGTGCACCACGACAAAGGAGCCTCATTCACTTTACATTGGGGTTGTTTGCGTGGTGCCGACACGTAAATGTAGCAGAGTGCGTGACTCCACCACGTACTGCGGTGTTAAGGAGTCGTGGTGGAGTCACGCATTCTGGTGAGACCAGGTTGTGTTTTTCTGGGGTGCTCATTGAAGATGACGTCACGGCTCCGCCTACACTGCGTTACTATAGATACTACCCCAGTTCCTAAACTGTAATGGAAGCGCAGCATTAAAGTGAGCTGGGCCTAACAAGGCCTAACAAAACCGTACTAAGTCGAGCGAGGCCTGCGGTGGAAATGCGTCATAAGAGTACATTTTTAACTCTCTGAGGGTTCTAGGTACACTGCACGTGTTGGAAAGCACTCAAACAGTGTCAAAAAAGTACCAGTTATAGAGTATATTTTGACTCCCAAAGTGTTCAAATCTAACTCTTTATTTGGAGTTTATATTTTACTCTTGACAGTGTTCAGAGAAAACCAAACTCTTGGACCTATATAAACCCCGAAACTGGTGTTAAATGTACTCTTTAAAAAGCAGCTTTATACCCACCCAGCGCCATATAGAGAGAGAGTTACGACAGCGGAAGTCCAAAATGCTTGATCGTCACGTGGTTCAGGGAGAGTCAATAGTTCCCCGGAAGTTCGTGGCGGGACATATGAATGCATGATTACCGGAGATAGAACTACGATTTTTGGTAATAAGTAGTGAATAAAGGTCTTGATTTGCAATATTTATACAACATACCGATATGTGCATGTATTTACATCAATATGTTTTAAAAATAAAATAGAATCTGCTAATATTTATGGATAATATTAGGAATAGTGTGAACAACTAGTTTACTTGTTAACATATACATGTTAGGCTGTTGCCTTGGTTAAAGAGCCTGTTGCTGTTGTGTATTGCTTTGAATTATTTAAAACAAATATTATCTTCTTAAACAGGTATGGTAGTCAGGAGCATCACTTCCTAATGTTTATTGATATATTTAGAGGGAGGGGATGGTAAGGAATGCTTCAAAATTTAGATTAGATTCATTTCTACCATTTTTTTAATTCATGGTGGTTTCAGTAATCCCATGGTACTTGAGGACATAAGTAATCTAAATGACTAATGTACTCTTTATGACTTTCAGAAAGGACAGGTGACTATCAATGGACTAGCAGCAGCATGATTATGACATTAAAAGTGTTGTTTTAGGAACATCCATTGTAAATACATGGAATTCAATAAACATTGAATAGCATGTCATGCAGTTTGTCTGTGCCTTTTCCTCCGTGTTGACCTGGCATATCGTCTCCACCATGGTTTTGCTGTGCTGCCTGGGGATGCACCAATCGCTCAGAGAGAGGAGTAAGAATCAGAATGTACGGCTTCCCCACTGACACAGAGAGGAGGGAAAAATGGCTAGCTCAAGTCAGCAGGAGCAATTTAACAATCAAAACAGACAGCCGCAACAAAATATGTGAGGTAATCATATTCAAACACTGCATTTGCACTTTTTCACAAAACGAAGACCACACCATTGGGAAGCTTAATGTTTGGTTTAATACAAATAACAGGGAAAGGCTTGAAGAACTCTGAGAGTTGAGACTCAGGGTGCAGGGTGAGGGTCTCAGTGCAGGTATTCAGGCTCTATTGAATCCCCCTCTGGTTCTTGTGCTGAAAGAGGGAGAAACAGACAGGAGAAAGGGTTATACACACCTATATAGCACACCTATTGGATGGGAAATTGCCTTGGGGAGATTAGGTGTGGTCTTTGTTTCCAACTGAAGTTATGGAACTTTATTATTTGTGAGTTTAACAAAGTATGACAAATGGCATCAGTAATGGATGTGATATGAATTTGTATAAAGTTGTCTCACATTCTTGGTCGTATTTTACGTACAGTATGTAATGAGTGTATACATGTCCAGTAAGTCCACCTGTAACATCACTGCCCCTCCACCTGCCATACAGTAGGTTACTAATATACACCAACAAGATTACTTATATAATACAGTGATAGAATACATGTTTAGTATGCTTACTTATATACAACAGTAGTATTAAATGTACCTTGTGTTTTCACTCTCACTTTGCCATCATTTCAAAATCAGCTGAGCTGCAACATAATACAGACAGGTAATAATCAACAGAATACACTAAAAACACTCACCCATAAATTACGTTTTTGTTTACTGTTTGGAAGTCTCAAATATGCACTCTAAATTAATATCAAATAGCTCTCTTCCTTATTATTGTGTAACGTTAACTTTATTATACTAGCTTGTAGGTCTACTCCAAAATGGAGATCGTAATTTCTCCACTTCCACTCATTACAATCACACGTGCCCCAATGTTATATTTAACTAATATTATATTCCTCCACCCCACAAAAAAAATCACGTTTAGAAGCCCTTTTTCTCTAATTCCACAACGTTGGATGAAATAACATTAGGAGAACGGATTAATAGCTGTTCATGGTTAACGTGTGTTGCTAACTTTATCCGGTATCCTAGCCTAATCTGTTATCTGTAAACGTTCCCTAAATCAGTAGATTTAGGGATAATCCACTAACATCCTTTAATACACATGTTCATTTGACTCAGATGTGCTGATAATATCCGCAATATAAATCTTTAAACGTCTTCTTACCTTTAATAGTCCATCAAGAACGCTGCAACTCTACTGCGCTGCCAGCCACAGATCGTGGAGCCTCTCGAGTCAATAGTCCCCCGGAAGTCAGCGGCAAGCTAACTTCCGGGGAACTATTGACGGCTCCACCATCCGCCATTGCTGTAAAAAAACTGGTCCATTGGAGTGAATGGAGATGTCGTAACTCTTCTATTATACGGCTCTGTACCCACCCACAATGGTTATTGTGTAATATAGTGCAATTTGTGATGTAAACTTAGCTTTGTGATAACCATCGCCCTTGTCCTTTTCCTTCTGTAACCTAGAACAATGCCAATTTGATTACCTCTTACCACATGAAATGAATCTACACAATCAGTGTTGTTTCTTTTCGATTTAACAGCTGTACACTTACACTCGTGATCTAACTGTGCAATTTGCAACAACACTGGAAGATAAAAGCATACTCCTGACACTCTCTTCCACCTCTAATATTACGGGGCTTCCTCACCAGAATCTGTAATTGGCTCAATTTAAGGCTCCGTTTACACGGAGACTGAACGGGTGTTATCCGCTACAGTTCTCTATCGTATGGACGGTTCGTTCACACAAGGCCGTAACGGAACCGCGGAAACGGAGCCCTCAAACGATGACGGGTCCCAAGGTGGGTAGATCTGCGGACGGAACGCTCTGGGGAGTCAAACGGCTCCGTGTGTACGCCCGATACGATAGTGGCGAAGTCCCTCCCCTTCCGGTGGACCTCCATGGGACCTTATTTCGGAAAAATTATGTATTGAAGTCAATGGAGAGAGAAAGATTATCTTTCGATCCCGTTTGAATTGTGCCACGAATTACACATATGATGTTTGTCAATTTAAAAGATAATTTTGCAAGTCAAAAAAAAAAAAATGTGTTGTAAAACTGTGAAGTAACACATTTGTTTGTGTGAAACGCTCAATGAACTACATCTCTGGTCAACAACACACGTCACCAAGATGGCCGTCACTACTGTCTTGTCAACAAAACGATTGACTACCCTCACTATCACCACAATGAAACACGTCCTGAAGAATGTCATGCAAAGCTGCCTGCCTGCCTTCCTTTGATTCTCTCTGAACTGCCTGGTCGTTTTAATGTTTAATGTCAACCATTTGTGCAGATAGCATGAAGTAGAAAAGATCGCTAGCGTTAGCATTTCTCCCCCGGGCTTAAATTGTGTATTATAGAATGACCACACCGGTGACAGTACTCTTCAAAGGGTTCACGAAATATGACTACTACTCTTACTGTTTAACATTTTGGGTTACTTAATGTTACTTCATGTTAAGGCTAATAAAAATGACAAGGCTGTAATGCTAACTAACGTGCTAGCTACTAGCTAGGTAGCTAACTTGATCAAGCCACTCCTGGTCCTTTCATCAGACGGGAAGCGAAAGAACGAGCAAGACCCATTGCTGGTATGATAACAACCTGGTACTAAGCACACAGGCATCTTGTTAAAGTTATCTTATCTTAGCCAGCGCCATATAGATAGATTCTATCTATATGGCGTTATCTTATCTTAGCTATCTCTATTTTAGTGGAGGAAAACAATTGTGACATCACTTACGCGACTCTGGGATTTGTAGTCTTTCTAGTTGCGTATTTTTCATAGTCTTATATTTCAACAGTTTTACGACAAACTGTGACTTTTTTGACATGGAAATGATTTTTTAAGATTGACAAACATCATATGTGCAATTCATGGCACAATTCAAACGGGATCGAAAGATACGTTTTCTCTCTCCATTGACTTCAATACATTATTTTTCCGAAATAAGGTCCCATGGACCGGAAGTAGATGGGCGTGACTTCGCCACTCTATAGCCCCGCCTCTCCCCACCTCTCCTGCTCACCCCCGTCATTGCTGATGTGTTTCGCCATCAACAACAACAACAGTGTTCCGAGTGTTTCGAGCCAGGTCCCAGTATCTCGCAGGACAGTGCACCCAGCAGGAGCCTCCAGCAGACCCCCCCGCACGGTTCCCTCGTCCCTTGGAAGAGGCGGAGAGGTGGGTGTTTTTCATCTGCTGGTGGACTACCGGGGAGAACGTCCTGCTCGGGAGCCAGGCTCAGAGTTAGTGGCAGGTGCACCTGCCTTTTACAGCAGGAGCACACGCTCGCCTCGGGGAGGGAGAAAAAGAGAAACAGAGGCCGCCGAAACAGCCAGAGCCCTGCCTCTCCCCACCTCTGCTGTAGAGATGGGCGAGTCCTGATTCATCCGGATCATTAACCCGGATCCTAGAAATGAGCTGGTCATGACGAGTCTCCCCTCTCCATTAACCCGAGTCCTTGAGTCCCACACTTGGTGTGACGTACAAATTAAAACTATAAATTGCGTCACTCGCTACTCTCTTTATAACATGTAAAATCACATTACAACGTACCCCAAGTCCATCTACCTACCCTTTAGCAAGTATACAGTCACAGGATAGCTGCCAGAAGTGATCGTTTGGCTCAGGGGAGGGGACGCGGATCAGTGAAACTTCCTGCAGACTCGTGGGGACTCAGAGATCCAGCAGGCTCGTCGTCATGCACGAGTCCACAGCAGACTCGGATTCGCAAATCCTGACTCACTGTGTGTGCAACACACAGCAGAGCAGACTCGTGCGGACTCGGAGCCGTATATAGCAGCAGATCCAGAGATCCAGCAGACTCGTCCTCATGCACGAGTCAACAGCAGACTCAGATTTGCCAAATCGCAAAATAACCCTTTTTTTTGTGATCAACATTTTTTATTAAAGCAAAATACACTGTGTAGCGGAGGTTAATATAACGTCAGTTTAATAGATAGATAGATAGATAGTACTTTATTGATCCCAAATTGGGAAATTGTTGTTGTTACAGCAGCATAAAAGGCATTTTACAATAAAACAAAACTACAAAATATACAAGAATAGAAATAAAAATAAAATATAAAATATACATGTCGAAATAGAAAATATACATGCAGATATTATATATATATATATATATATATATATATATACAAATATATATATATATATATATATATATATATATATATATATATATATATATATATATATATATATATATATACAAATATATATATATATATTCAAAATATATGGAATAATAATATGCTCGTGAAATGCAACAACTTTTCGGTTTCACCAATAGGATTTCTACGGTCTTGGTCATGCTGACTCATATGACTCAAATGACTCGTATGATCCGGATCTCTTCAATGACTGACTCAGAAGACCCTGAGTCCGTAAAATGATCCGGATTTGCCATCTCTACTCTGCTGCTCACCAAGCCCCCAGGAAGTGCGCCGGACTCTGATGAAAATATTCGTGCTGGCCAAACGGCGGTACTACACTTCCTTTTGGTTGCCAGGCCCGGAAACACTTTTCCCATTGACTTACATGGGGAAAGAGTGGTCTGTAAATCGTTGGATAATTTTTTTTAAACTAAATAAACTACCCAGTATGAACACTTGTATAGCCCTTATTAAAAACATTCGTTCCTCAAGTTGTAAAAATGTGCTAATAACGTTATTCTGAGAGTTATTTCCCTCTGCATTATGAACGCGCATCTAACCCACGGGACCGCGCCGCCCGGCACGTTCATGTTACGTGTTCAGCACTACTACATGCGTTTACCTTTACCCATGGATGCACAATAAGAACGGACCCATATCGCCTTACTGCCAGCCCACGGAGCTGTAATAATGGATATATTGCACATGTTTGCTGTAATTCATCATTTGTAAAATATTATACTACATGGGCTGTATGTTTAAATCTTGTACCGTAAATGTTGTATTAAATAAAGTTAATATTACCGACGTCGATTAACGTCACTGTAGCTTCTTATTGCACTAAGAAGCTTATTGCACTGTATATATATACATATATATATATATATATACAGTGCAATAATTCTTTCATGCTAAATGAAGCTCTGTTGCTTGGATATCACTAGATCCTGTTACAGCGTAATATAAAAGTACATAACGATTGATGTGTAAATTAGCATAATTACTAGCTAACCGCTAGCTGCTAACTGCCGCCTCGTTAATATCAAATCTATCCTAATAACAAACCATTACCATGCTGTCATGAACGTGCGGTGCTGTTACGTGTACGCAAATTGACGTGCTTGATGTGAACGAGCATTTTGGGGGGCATGGTTAAAGTTGCGCATGCGCTATGAGCGCACATACGGGTACTTCTCAGGCATGCCGGGTAATCTGTGACGTTTCGCTCTATCAAAAGTTGGGCCATTTTATCATCATGCGCGAATGAGCAACTCTCATAGGAATGAATGAGGCCCCGCCTCCCACGCTGTATCCAGTTCTTATTATACATCCATGCTGCTCACCCCCGCGTCACCGCTGAATCCAACGCAACCATGGCAAGGTCTTATTCGCTGCTTTTGGTGTATTTTGTGGCGGAAGTACAGCGCCACTTACAGGCCCGGCATATGTACTACAGCGTCTCCAGCAGGTCGAGCGGTCTCGTGTGGACGGACATGTTTATTGAGCCGATTCCGACTTTCTTGATATCGAATTCTGTCCGTTTTCGTTTTCGTTTCCGTGTAAACGGAGCCTAAATCACCTTGTTGCCGGAATGAGGTTAGCAGGCTTGGCTGGGCTCCTTTGAGGGCACTTTATTTTCCCTGATTGCATCAGGCAGGTAAGGCACGGCGTAATAATGCTTCGGCTCTCCAGCTGGTGATGTTATCTCCCCCCATGTAGACTGAGGACGTCTTTATCAGCCAATGACACCATTAAGATGGGAATCTTCAGACAATGCTAGTGTGCTTAGTAGGCTGCTAAACTAATTGTGCAATCAGTGAGGATAAAATGTAGGGTTGTGACCACATTATTATTGAGCCTTTAAGCTTAAAGTAGTATTGCCTCACAGCTTGGTTTGTGTGACTTGTTAGTTAGCATTTCCTGCTGTTCTTAGGGTTAAACCTGTGACATTTTTCCGTCCTATATTTGCCATACAGCCATTGCCAAAGCCAACACAGCAGGGACTGATATTGTCATTGAATACTATATGGAAAAAGTCTGGTATAACACTTCAGATGGGTGTTAAGGGTAGTTTTAGGCCACGTAGCGCAACTCAAAATAACATCTGAATGAAAACGGTAATGAATACCCCCTGAATAAATTCAACAAATTTGAAAACAAAAAAATGGGACACAGTACAACTCTGGATGTATTTTTGAATGTGCCGGGAAAGACGTCTAAAGGTGAAAAGAGCACCAGAGGTTGGAGTGGAGACCCTCCCCTGAGCTACGCGTATGATGTCTGATTGACAGGCAACACGCTAAGCTCACCTGAGCCTCTGACCTCTCTTTTTACATCTCTCTGTCGCTCTTCCTCTCCCTCCTTCTATTCTCTTTTTCAATTTGTCTGAGAGTGGGGAAACCTGAGGAGGGCCAGATCCAGGGTGGAATGGCTTCAGGCTGCGACCTGCTCTAAGGGGGGTCACGGAGAAACAAAGGCTATTCAGGTAAACCACTCTCAGAAGGCCTGAGACAGGCAGGCTCCCAGAGCAGATAACACTGAGGCTAATGTACTAGCCTTTGCACGGTCAACGCCACCAGACCCAACCACAGTGAGTGATCAGGGCGGGTAAGGTGTGTGGGTTGTTTCAATCAGTGAAAGAAAAGGGAAAACAGACTGACAGGTGAGTAAACACAATGCTCTGAAAGCCCCACGGAACATTCCTGAAATGACTACACCAGTGTTGAAAATATTCCATAGAAAAGTAGTAATCCTCTTTATGGAAGCTAATCTTGGGCAAATTCAGAACTTACAAACCAACATAAGAGGACTTGAAAAGCTCTCCCCACACTCGCTCACTCCAAACTGCATTTGTGGACCTGTCGACTCTCTGCGAGGAATCAATATGCTTTGTGTTTGATTAGTAACTCTTCAGCAAAGTGCGGCAGACGGAATGTTGATGAGTGACTGAGACGGCCATGTTAATTGCAGCAGGAACTTTTCAACCTTATCTCATCTACCTTACTGGTCCACTCTTGTTCAGGGACTGAATAGCTTCAGCAGATAGTTATATTTACAGAGCTGATGACAGTGGCTAGCACTGCTGTCTCATAGAAGCAGGTCCTGGGCTCAAACACCACCGGGGCAAACTTAGGGTCTTTGGGACTTCTAATAGCATGTTTTCCTTGTATTTATGTGCTTTTTTACTGTTTCCTTTTACCCCAAAAGGCATGAGTGTTGGGTATTTGGAATACTCCTGCCAGTACGCTTGACTAAGGCCCTAAGAAGTATTGGAAGAAGTTTGCCTTAAATAGTTAGGTTGAGTCAAATGGAGTATACTCTTTATGCTCAAATAATGCTCAACTTGTTAGTCAATTGTAGCATAGGCAAACATGGGTGTAAATGTAATGATTTGGTAGACTAACAAGGTTGTTGAACAAAAAACGACGAGGAATGGACCGAAAATTGTAACTCAGCTAAAATAGCAAAAGGATATCCAGACTGCTTCAAATGTCCCTTTCACACCAACGCGGTTCCAGGGCCGGTTCGGAGCTAGAGCCTGATGAGCACCGGTTTTTCCTGTTCACACCGCAGCGGAGCCGGCTCTTTTCCCCGAAAACCGGTTCTTACCAAGCTTCAAAAGATTGTCGGTCTAGACGCAAGAACCGCTTACGTCGGAGGCGGGGGCGGGATCAACCTGAGCAACAGTTTATGGCGAGTACGGCAAATAAAAGTTGTAACAAGCAGTAGCGCTGAGCAAAGTGGCTAGAACACAACCACACACTTTATAAAGTCAGGCAACACTAACCAGGCTTCGTGTGATTCTGTTTATTTGTACCTTACTTTGACCATCCGTTCGCTGTTATTGATCATTGTGGAGAGCAGGCAGACGTTTTGTTTTGTATTATAGCAGCTATCGGATGGAATCAATACATGGGCTGCACAGGTTGTCATGTCCGACTATCACAAGTAGAATCATAATGAAAAATATGCCGGTAAAATGTGCCTGTAGAAAACGGCTTATGCCACAATAGGATAGCAACAAGTAATCAAGATAGTCAGTTTAGCTTCGGTTGCTATGCTAACATCACCCATTTTATACCAAAGAAACTTTCATAACAGCGTTGTGATGCCAAACAGCGGGCAGCACTGCAGTGGTCAGTAAATGCCGCTGAAACACATTAATAAACAATGAACCACGGCACTCTGGAGAAAAGTATAAGGGTTGAGAAGTAGTTATTTAATTTAATCTGGCTTCGTAGGATTAAAAGCAACACGATCATCGACCCAACGCAGTCCCCCATTGTTGTTGTTGTGAGCGCCGTTGGGGAGAAAATCAGCGACGTAAACGGTGAAGTCACGACGCAGCCGCGGCAGCACCACCAGTCGGGCTCTGGGCGGTGTGAACAGAACGGGGGCTGAAAATAAAAACCGGTTCTGAACCAGAAGAGCACAAGCACGGAGCTAGAACGGGAACCGCGTTGGTGTGAAAGGGGCATAAGTCTCCCCCAGTGTGTGTTGGGTTTAAAGTGTTAGAGGACTCAAGATCCCTTGAATGTCCCTGCAGGTCCTGTGTTGACTTCGAGCAACAACACTCCCACATGGTCGGGACTCCAGAGCTCATCTCAAACTTTCTTCAAAGTGTCACCGTGGACCATTAGACTGGATGTTGCTCACTACAAGCCTGCGTCCATACTTCCACACAAAGCCACAGTGATGCAATGTTATCATTGGCTAAACTCTAGGTTTGAATCTGTGTCTGACTCCCCATCTCCCGCTCCCCTCCCCCCCATTTATCTTCTCCATCTCCCTCCTTCTAATTTCTCCTTGCAGGTTTCACTCTTGTGCCTGTCATTCTTCTGCCTTTTGTATCCGTGGGCCTTTTGGCTATTGAATGCTGCTTTCTCTCCCACCCCCACCTCTCTCCTCTTTCTCCCATCTCCTCCCCTGTTCACCCTCACTCACTCATTCACTCTAGGGCCTAATTATGAGATAGCTTCGAATAAATACATGTATTTTTTCTCCTGCGAGGGGGGTAAAAACCTTGCTCCACTAGAATTCTAGACTCAAGGAGGTTTTATCCAGGCGAGGTCCTTCTGCAGATCGGAGTGGTCGCTGGGATGGGAGATTTCTTGGGTGCAGTAATTGTGTCTCATTAATTCTACTGTAATGCTGGGTAGCTAAACAGGCTACGCAATTAGGGGGCTGAGCCCTGAATAGGGTGGCTAATCAGGGGACAAAAGCTGCGGCTCAGAGGCCATTAGGCCTGGAGGAAGTGCTTCCATTGTAAGGAGTGGTTTGTGGTGCCTTCATCTTCTTCCAATCCTGGTGGGTAAGAAACCTTAAGGTGGGTTTCTTCCACATCTAAACCTTTACTTCTCAATTCAAAATAATGTGCCTTTAATACCTTCAGCGTTTGGCACAAACAAAGGTTGCATCCTGCTCTGGATTATGCAAGATCAACTTTGGATTTCCTGATCATAACCAAACAACACTTAGGATGATTTCTTCCCACAGCTTGTTGGGCCATCTGGAATGTCTATGGGTGTTTCCAAATCATAAGTAGCCAGTTTTGGATCGTGATCAAGTGCTAATATGAGTCTTTTTTCATGAGAATTTCCTGACTGGCTGCTATTACAGACATCAAGTCCACCCACAGACACAGACTCCCTCACCGTCCCTCCTCCACCTCCACTTCCTCCTCCTGTTCGGTATGTGCTCCGGCAGCCCACACCCACACGTTCCTCCAAACTGTCGACTCAGGAGTCTGCGAGACCTTTCTGCCATCTGGGAAGGGTGGAGGAAGGAAGAGAATAGAATATCCTTACATTATCTATCCCCTTGCCTTCTCCACTCTCCCCTCTGCAAGCTTTATCTTTCATCCCTATTAATCACATCGTCAGGCAGCCTAGACAGGGGGAATAAATGAACTCCCCTGGTCATTAAAATTAAGCATTGAATTATTGACATGCAATTAGCCTGCCTTTTTTTTTTTTGGGTAGACACTGAAAACTTTCTCCCTGCTGCGAGAGGGGAGAAATAATATGACTGCTGTAGTCATCAGAACTGGAAAAAAAAAACATGCCACAGAATTCTAACTTGGAAAATCCTATTTATCACATAATAAGCCTGGTTCCATCTCATTTAGCTGAGTTGTATTCCCATAAGGAGTGGTGTCTTGCGCTCGTTATCTGCTTAGTTATGGAGAGGCCCGTGCTGCCGCCTCTGGATTATGCTGTGGATTATGTTAATGTTGCAGAGACACATGGACACACTAACTAAAATTGAGGTGATCTCTCCCTGCAGTACGTTCCTATGTGCTCAACTTGTTTATCTCTTCATTTAGCATTATGCAGATTCATATGCCATTATTATAATAACTGAACGAATTGATCCCTAACACGTAATCCTCTATCACTCAAAACAACATAACAAAATAAAGTGAAATATATATTGGGAGGGTGCGCCAACACAACCCAGTCTAACGGCATTTCGTGTTATAGTCACGACATTTAATCTATTGATTCGTGTTCACCAACACGATTTTCCCCTTTTTTGTGTCACACTGAACGATTTTAAAAGCAATGTATGTTCTATTGGTAGTATGTTTCGTGCCTTTAAAAACTACAAGTCCCTGTCTATCAGGTGTGCACCGTTATGGTGTAAATATAACCTATTTACCAATTGGATCAAATATAAAAGTCAGCCGAATTACTATTGATACTGCAAGGAGACGTATTGTGTGAAGAGAAATTGAAGATGTTGTTTAATTGCTGATATATTTATGATCCACGTCACATATTCAGTTTCGGTGGCAGTTCTTCCAGTTTGTCTAAAAGTCTTCTAATCAGGGCTCTATAAATAGAGAACTACGGCAGATGCGTAATATTTAATGCAGCCGAACCGTGTATTACAATGCATTTATGTGATGACTTTCAAAGAGAAAAGCAAGCACACTCGGAATAAAGTATATTTATTATATATATTACCCAACGTGCATTGCGGCTAAAACATCCAATCACCTAGACTGCGGTCGGATAATCCAAAAATCAGCTCATAACGTCTAACCCTATCGTCTATTCCTTGACCTCTGAGTGAAACGTCATGGGGTTAAGGGATAGTGGATAGGAGAATTCAAAAGGATTTAGGAGAAGAGACTGCGGTACTTTAGAGAATCCGACTGCACTTTCACTATCCGACGTGTTTATGATGCGCCAGCGGACGTCATAAATGTGGGTCTGCTGCTGTGGGGAAACTATGGAAACTACAGTTTTCTATACAGCGGACTACAACATGGATGTATAATAAGAGCGAGGGACTACTGTAAACTCATCTAGAGACTCTGCACCGTGCTCTGATGCTGTTGTTTTATGCTTTATGAACGTGGACAACAGAGAAACATATTCTTCATGACCAAAGTTGGAATTGAAATAAAAAAGGAAAGTTAAACCCTCTTCCTCCGGTCCACATTAATACAAATGATCCCAATACGTATGATTGTATGAACTATGAAAAGATCTTAAAATAAATACAAATGTATTTATTATAAACGTTAGTCCTTAACATCTATCACTGTGTATATCACCATTCAAACATCTTTTAAAAGTTGAACAAACCCCACACAGCTCAGTAAAGACTGTGAAATGTTGACTTTATTTGATCATTTCAGTAAAAACTAACGTTCATATTTCTCTTTTTGATTATAATACTGATGAACGTTCAAAACAAAGCACTTTGGCAACTTACCACATACGTTTTAAAATGCTTAATAAGCACCGTAACTTTCATGATATCATTTCTCGGTCATAATCGGTTGTTTCCGTGAACGGCCGACTGTTGTGTGACGGCAAATGCTGCGGCTGCAAGGCATTGTGGGGCAGCATTTTCTCCTCTCCTTTCGTCAAGGGAGGTCCAGTGGTTCCTAAGCTAAAGGAGGTTATAAAGGAAGTTTGAAACCTCCTTTCCTATCATCTAGAGAATTCGAACGGCACTTATCATGGCTGCCACTGAGGGACTTCCGGGTCATTTCACTCCGTTAGGAAGGTTCCTTAACTAAATTGACTATTCACCCAACTGTACATCAGCACAAAACCTTCTGACCATCTCCCCCCTCAGTCACTAATCAACTGCCTACACAAAATTAAAACCTGGATGACCACCAACCTACTCAAACTAAACAGTGATAAAACTGAGCTTATGGTTGTGGCCCCCAAGGCACTGCTCGGGAAGGTTGGAGATCTGCTCCTCAACATCGACGGTTCCATCATCTCCCCATCCCCTCAGGTCCGCAACCTTGGTGTTGTCTTGGATTCAACCCTCTCATTTCAAAACCACATCAAATTCGTTTCAAAATCAGCCTTCTTCCACCTCAGAAATATTTCAAGACTCCGGCCATCACTGTCCGACTCTGTTGTAGAGAAGCTGATACATTGTTTCATTACCTCACGCCTGGACTATTGTAACGGACTCCTGTCCGGGTTTCCCAGCAAAACCCTGAACAGGCTCCAATACATACAGAACTCAGCTGCCAGGGTTCTCACACGCACCAAGCCCTGGCAGCACATCACCCCCACTCTCTTCAACCTCCACTGGCTCCCGGTCAAGTCCCGCATCACTTACAAACTCCTCCTCCTCACCTACAAATCCCTCCATGCCCTCTCCCCTCAGTACCTCACAGATCTCCTCCACCCATACATCCCGTCCCGCACCCTTCGATCCTCAGACTCTGGCCTGCTCCCCATTCACGCCTCTGCACCTTCGGGGGCCGTGCCTTCAGTGTCGCTGCCCCCACCCTCTGGAACTCCCTCCCTGCAGAAATCCGCAACGCCCCTTCTCTCAACATCTTCAAATCAACCCTTAAACTCATCGCCTTCCAACAATAACTCACTCCCCCCCCCCACTTACACTTCCATTTCTGCCGCCTGTTTTATGTTTATGTTTTTTTTAATGTTTTATGTCTTGTCTTTGTATGTTTCTTTGTAAAGCGACCTTGAGGTTATGAAAGGCGTTATATAAATTCAAGTTATTATTATTATTATTATTATTATTATTATTATTATTATTATTATTATTATTATTATTATTCGACTTCAGCCCTAGCTTGAACCATAGCTGAGGATCTTGGGTAATCAGTTCAGTGGGTGTGTATCGCAATGATGCTCGAAATGTCTCTTATAGGCCAACGTCTGTTTCCGGTTACTTTATTTTGAAATTCAGTTCCTGAGGAATGGCAAAAAAGCCAGAGATTATAGAATTAAACAAATAAATAAAAACAAGGATAATTGTGTGTTATTGTTGAGTAAATAACAGTGTGTTATGTAGAAAAGAATAACAAATTAGAAGGAAAAAAAGATTGAAAAAAATACAGATTTCAGTATTCTGAGGCTCTGAGCCCCATTTACTTTCCTCGCGGACGGCAAAAAAAGTCAGACATTATACAATTTAAAATAAAAACAATAATCGTGGCTTGATAAGAAGTAAGTAACATGTTTTTATGAACCACACAGCTTCTGGTCTTCCAAGACCCGACCGGACAAAAAGACGTGGTGCAGGCACGAAACATACTACCAATAGAAATACATTGCTTTTAAAATCGTTCTGTGTGACACGAAAAAAAGGGGAAAATCGTGTTGGTGAACACAAATCAATAGATTTAGGCCCAGGCTCCACGGGAACGCATACGGCAAAACGCATAGGATTAACGCAAACGCAATCGCCAAAAAGCTTCCGCCCACACGCACTATACACCGGATAGTGTGTGCCCACATGAGACAGCTCCGTTTAGATCCAACCGCTGGGAAAAGCTGCAGTACATATGCCGAGCCTGTACGTGGCGCTGTAACTTCCTCCACAAAAGCAGCAACTTCCTCCACAAAAGCAGCGAAGAAGAATGGTTGTCATGGCTGCACTTCTGTTTATTCTCCGCGGTGGGGGCCGAGGGAACCTGGCAGAGTTTTTCGCCGGTCAACGTGTGTTAAAGTTTAAATCTTCATGCTTCCTCATGCAGCAGCTGATCCAGTAAGTAAACCCGACAGTAAAAATAAACATATTATAACTAGTTTAGGTAGTTTGAGAGGGTAATTAAAATAGCTAAGGGTGATGATCTGACTTGAAGTGTGTGTTTTGCTCCCGCTGCATCACAGCGGGAGGAGCTGCGTGTCTCCGTCCTGTCAGATTAGACTTCACTCGCGTTTATGTCCATATCGAGATAAAGATAAATAATCTGAATTCAGTGTGCAGTGTACTTTTGCGGGGGTGAGCAGCAGAGGTGGGGAGAGGCGGGGCTATTGCGTCGTCATTATCAGAAACGGATGACCATATAGGCGACCACACGGCCCCGTTGGACCCCCCAGAGCGCTCCGTTCCCAGATCTATCCACCTTTGGACCCGTTGTCGTTTGCAGGGTCCGTTTCTACCGTTCCGTTACGGCGTCGTGTAGCTTAAAGGGCTATACGCAAGAGAAATATGCGGATACAACCCGTTTTCGTTCCCGTGGAGCCTAGGCCTAAATGTTGTGACTATAACACGAAATGCTGTGAGACTGGGTTGGACATATTATCTTTTCACAGTAACTTCCAATTACAGTGACAATCGCCTCTGTAATTTTATGAATAGCAAGAAACACTTACTGTGCTTGATAGTCAAATACACATTCTGCAGCCTTTTCTTAGCAGCAGAGCAGGACTTTGACAAGCTGTTTACGCTAAGCCTGAGTAAATCAAATTCGGAGTTTGCCTTCCCTCCCCAGTAATCTAATTTTGTTTACCGCTAACGCTAAGTACATTAGCATCTGCAAGGCCTGTCTGTATTTACTCTATTTACCCCTACTGTACTGGCTCTGAGCCAAACAGGGACTAATGTTATGAAATGAGGGTAATCAGCTGTATATTCATGAACAGCTCGCTCCTAATCTGACACTGAGGCAGGGATAGCGAGCAAGCAGAGCTGCAGCCGAGAGTATAAACTGACAGGATATGTAGTTTTTGCTTAAGCGAATGGATATAATAACTGCTCTTTAGCTGTTATACTTTCTTTTCCTCGTCTTGGGTGTTCATTTAGGAAAGTGAGGCATGACAGGAAGGGAAATAGCAAGTCTCCCTCTCAGCAAACCAAACGATACACAGTAGGAAGTAATGGTTTGTGGTAGATCATTCCAGAGCAGTTTACCTACTCAGGGTTTACATAGGAAGTAAGGGTAATCTGAACTTTTAAGTAAAGAGGAAGTGACATCAGGGTCAACCATTGTCAGGTTTCCGTGCCTCTGTAGAGTCACCTCGCCTGGTCATTCAGAGTGAATGGGGCCAGTATCAGATCTCTCCTGTTTGTCCACAGTTCCAGGATCTGACCACGTTCTGGCCAGGTTCCCATAACCTACAACCTGGCCTCTACGCCTCATTAGGCAGCCGCGTCACGGGTGAACGCTGGCCTGGGTGGCAAACAGATGCTGCAAAACCCTAATGAAGGCTGAACCAGACATGATAAGATCTCACTTTCAGTATCCCATCTATGTCAATCAGGGAAGTGGCTGCTTTGCGGACTTGAGTGTAAAAGTGTAGAAGGATGGGGTAAAGAGCTCTTGCTTATCGACCACTTTGTTTTCCCTGAAAGGTAGACCAGAGGAGAGCATGTTGACAAGCATATTCAAAAGTTATTATCTAAACTGTCTTCACCTTCACAATGGAACATTAGTGTCAGAAAAGTCATCCAGTAGCCTCTGGCTAGATTGTTGCCTGAACTGTTGCAGCTCAGTAAAGCTATAGAGAACCGCAGTGACGCGTCCTAAAACCCGGAAGTAAGTTAGCATTTTTACCACGTCCGGTTCCTTCGACAAAAAGCAATGCAATTTCTCCATAGGATTTTGGAAAATAGCTCGAAATAAGGTCTGTGTTTGACACAAATTGAAGAGACAGATCACGTTTTGTTCTACGACATTAAATACATCAGCAGTGACCCCGCTGGTGATTTTTGAAGAGTTTACGTGTCTGAAAAACGATGGTTGTTAACTAGGGCTGTCAACGCGTTAACGCAAAAATTGTATTGTAAAATTATATTTGTTGTCCTCGGCCGCCCCGTAGTTTCAGAGCGCATCGAGTTTAAAATACCATCTACAAGCTGATGCTGACAGCCCCGCTCCTGCCGCCCGCTTGTGGCAGACCACACTTCCACGCTCACCGGCAGGCCCGGACTGGCCATCGGGAGGACAGGGAGGGTGTGTGTATGTGTTGCGCGAGCGAGGCACACCTTACGTGTTGTTGTTGTTGTTAGCATCTGGTGCTAGCTAGCTGCGCTAACGGATATAAGGAGCTGTTTCAATGAAAACAGAGGAGCGACATTTCGCCGACAACTGCGCCGAGCACTTTACTTTATGCAGGTAGCCAGACAGTGGGACATTGTACAAAAAGTCAGCACACTCAGCACGGATAGTGAGCGCAACATGATTGCAGCGTCCAGGCAGCTCCCGTTCGAGCATATATGCCTTGAGCTGCACATAGCTCCAACGATCCATCACAGTGTCTCCACATTCATTCTCACACACACACACACACACACACACACACACACACACACACACACACACACACACACACACACACACACACACACACACACACACACACACACACACACACACACACACACACACACACACACACACACACACACACACACACACACACACACACACACACACACACACACACACACACACACACACACACACACACACACACACACACACCACACACACACACACACACACACACACACACACACACACACACAATTATTGTATGAGAGAGGTTCCAGGTTGAATTGAGGCGAATATTTGTAATGTTCAGAGGTTGTTGTGTTTAATATTCATGAGAATATTTGTCATTGTTCAAATGATAATAAACAAACATATAAAGCATATTTGTCCACTCATATGTTGATAAGAGTATTAAAAACTTGAAAAATATCCCTCTAAGGTACATTTACAACAGATAAAATTAATTTGCGATTAACTATGGACAATCATGCGATTAATCGCGATTAAATATTTTAATCGACTGACAGCCCTATTGTTAACATGTGGCTGAATAGGACTACAGACGTTGTCCAGGCCGTTTTACGTCATTACACCGAACACGTAAAACACTCCCGCTAAGTTTGTTTGCCCTGTTCTGCTTGAAAGCAAGTACCTGCCTCCTGCAAACTGTTCAAACAAACGCTTCAACTTGTATCATTTTAGAATCTGTATGTTTGAATATGGATCTTAAGTTGGCGTGACGTTGAAGCAGCGACCCTGCTGTAGTTAGTGTATAGCATAACGTTAGCATTTTGCTTCTGGCGACTAGATTTATGATTCGAAAATTATAAAAGTAGGGTAGACATGTGGATATTATCCGGCTGAACAAAACGTGATCCGTCTCTTAAATGTGTGTCAACCACAGACCTTATTTCAAGCTATTTTCCAAAATCCTATGGAGAAATTGCATTGCGTTTTTGACGAAGGAACCGGAAGGAGTTTACTTCCGGGTTTTAGGACGCGTCACTGCGGTTCTCTATAGGCCCACAATATAAGGAAGTCCGACTTTCAAAAAATGTAACTTGAGGAAATGGCAATACAATCACAATATCTCCACAATTACTAGTTAGCTTGCCATGAACTTTAGTTTGGACATTTCATATCTCCGTAAGGATGAATTGTAGACCCCTCAGTTTTCCATCTAGCGGTTTAATCAGTTACATTTCTATTCTTTACAATACTTTGGTTTCAAGCATAAAGATTTATTTCAAATTCAGCTCTACTTTGTGTTTCGTGCTAATTAGCAAATGTTAGCATGATGACAATCTAAGGCAGTGAATATCAGCATTGTCAGTGTTAGCATTCTGATGTTAATATTGCTCTAGCCCTGTTCTGCCAAATTCACATCTTGCTTTAGCAGTTTTGACTTATACAACTCATATAACATTTATAAAATGAATCAGACATTTCCCACAAGTACTCCCTAAGATTCGTAAACAGACTTTATTGAGTAAAAAGGTGCCGGCGTTCCCCTTTTTTTTCATTTTTTAAACAACAATATCAGATTGAGTTGATTTTAATAATTGTCTTACCTCTGAGAGAAGCACCTTATCACCCCATTGGAGCTCATTTGACTGCCAGTGCAAACAAATGATTAGCAGGGGTGTTAACGAAGTGCTTAATTTGACACGGCAGACATGATGTTTTGTCTTGCTAATGTTGTTGCCCAGTATGAACTCATCACACATTTCACATCTCCATAGAGAACTGTCTGAGACTAAATTAACACAGGACACAGATTGTGAGTACATTTTGCATAATACCGACTTCAACACTCATTTTCAGTTATTCTACCCTCTCAATTCAAGTTTTATTTTCAGTTTCTTCACATTGACAGCTAAAACTCTCCTTCATTCTCAGTTTTACATTAGCTTCTATGTTAATTCAAGCAGCATTTTCTTATGTATCGCTATGTACATATGTTTGCCCAGCTCACATGTTTCCTAGCGATGAATAGGATTCCAGCACTTCATGGATGTGCTTGATTGTCTCCCATTTCACAAGGATCAGGCCCCGGCTCCACGAGGACAAATACGGCAAAACGCATCGTAGTAACGCAAATGCAACCGCAAAAAACCTTCCGTCCCCACGCAATATACACCGGATTGTGTCAAGCTCCACGAGACGGCTCCGTTTACATCCAAACGCTGGAAAAGCTGCAGTACATATGCCGAACCTGTACGTGGCGCTGTAACTTCCTCCACAAAAGCAGCAACTTCCTCCACAAAAGCAGCGAAGAAGAATGGTTGTCATGGCTGCACTTCTGTGTATTCTCCGCGGTGGGGGCCGACAGAACCGGGCAGAGTTTTTCGCCGGTCAGCGTGTGTTAAAGTTTAAATCTTCCGGACAAAATTATAAAAGTGCCGGTCAAAGGTCTTCATTGTTATTTATTGAGCTTTAAAACAAATGAATAACGACGATATAATGATATAATATAATCATCAAATACACGGAGCCTGTCTCTTTTTCCTCTCTTCTGACAGCGTCAATGTCTGTCTCATGCAGCAGCTGATCCTGTAATGAGGGACCCGACAGTAAAAATGAACATATTTATAACTAGTTTAGGTAGTTTGAGAGGTAATTAAAATAGCTAAGGGTGATGATCTGACTTGAAGTGTGTGTTTTGCTCCCGCTGCATCACAGCGGCAGGAGCTGCGTGTCTCCGTCCTGTCAGATTAGACTTCACTCGCGTTTATATCCATATCGAGATAAAGATAAATAATCTGAATTCAAGGAGGAGCTCCTGTAGATGTTGCACAAAGAACTGTAGCATGGTCAGTAGCGACTGGAGCACGATAGCAACCCTGCGGGGGAGAGGCGGGGCTATGAAAACGAATGACCGTATAGGCGACTCCACGGCCCCGTTGGACCCCCCAGAGCGCTCCGTTCCCAGATCTATCCACCTTTGGACCCGTTGTCGTTTGCGGGGTCTGTTTCTACGTTTCCCTTACGGCGTCGTCGAGCTTAGAGGGCTATACGCATGAGAAATATGCGGATTCAACCCGTTTTCGTCCTCGTGGAGCCGGGGCCTCAAACACAGTCTTGAGAGTGGCTGCCCTGTCAGGCTCATTGAGCCTGCTGCAGCTCTTTTTCAGTTTTAGCGATTTCAGCCCTGTGGCAACCCAATCTCTATATCCCAATGTAATTATCAGGATAAGACATTCTCTCTCGGTGGTGAAGGCCAAAGTTTCCTGTCATGGTGCGTGGGGATTTGATTTGATTAAAAAAGCTGTGCTGCGTGGTGTGTCCTCGAGGCTCCAGGGCTTCTTCACCTCATGCATTAAGCCTCCATGTCCACATACAATAGCTGTTAAATGCATGGCAATTTTGTCTTTCTCTGAATCGCTGCTGCCGAGGAAGTGGATAGGAAAGTTTCACACAATTGCAGCAGAAGCGTCCGGAAAAATATCCAATAAAATTAAAAGTGTATTGAATTTTGAAAAGGAATACCTCGCACTTTATGCAGCTTTCCATTTCACTCCAGCCAGTTGAATCATCTGTGGGTTACTTGCTTGTCAGTTGATCTTCCTGTAACAGTATACTGAGGTTTCTCATTGCATCTGCTTGAGGCATTTCCCTTCGCCTCGTCAGAACACAAACGTCTGCAAAAACAAAACATCTTACCAGGGAGGGACGGTGTCACACTGGAGTTCACCGGAATATCTTCTAGTTCATCGGTCGCTGGGGACACACACACACACACACACACACACACACACACACACACACACACACACACACACACACACACACACACACACACACACACACACACACACACACACACACACACACACACACACACACACACACACACACACACACACACACACACACACACACACACACACACACACTTGAAATGCTGTAATGTAAATGTAGCACAACACTCGCATTAATTGAATGTTGCAACATGTCCATTTGGACGTGTGATTAATTTTGTAATTCCTTGCTTTCATGTTGCATCCTAATTCTATATGCAAACACGATTCCAGAGAACACACCACTGAATACCCTGCTCAGCTGGTTAAAAATGAATAGAAGAATGTCAATAATGCCTGAGCATTGTGTTACCTTTTAACCATGCGCTTTAAATATTACATTCCTGTACCTTTAGTTGTGTCTTTGCCTTGTTGTGTCGTGTTGCTTCTCGGCTTCCCTCTTTTCTTTCTTTCTCTCTCATTTTCTTTCTCTCCTGTTGACTCTGATGCCCAGGCTTCCGCTTAATTGGTATTTTTGTTGAGCTTCTCCGAGTGTGAAACAACAGAGCCTCACACCTCAAATACAGTATTTTTTCATTATTTTGCACACAGTTGTCTGACAGCAGGAAACCCTATTAGCCGAGCTAAATTAAGGGGTGACTAGCAATTGAATTAGGTCTAATTGGGGGCTGATAGTACAGCCTTCAGAGGTGACCTGCTCTGACTCCGGCTACCGCTGCATCCTCACACCCCTGGACGCCTTCTTCCTCCCCGCACGAGGTCTGGGTCGTGAGTCTAACTTCTGCAATGACTTAATAATTAAATTGTTACATTATGCGGCACAACAATAGACATCTATTCATCATGATGCGGCGGAGCAGAGTGGGCTGTGAGAGGTGGCAGAGGCTAATTCAGCGAGGCCTTCTCACAAAGACATGGACAATGTCCAGGGTAAAGAGCTGTTGTCTCAGGGCCGAGACCACCCCAGCAAACCTTCACTCACTCACACACAATGGACACTGGTGGCCTCTTGGTCGACACTTTTGAAAGTAATTCACTTTTCATAGAAGGTCTTAAACACATGTCTTTAAAATGTGCAGTCTTCTTAAGAGTTGTGTGAATCCATCATTATTTGTACAACCTACTTCATATAACATTTTTTGCAAAAATAAAAGATTATAGTATCATATTCCCATAATACACCTCACCTACAAACTTGTATTACATTTCATTGAAGAAACACTCTTCTAGTTTGCCTCTGTTTCTGCAATATAATGATGTGTGCTCTTCTATTAGTACTCCGCATGCATCTTTGTGACTATGTGAACCACTTTGAACTGTTAGAACCCACTTTCTAACAGTTAATCAGAATCAGAATCAAGTTTATTGCCAGGTACATTTACACATACAAGGAATTTGCTTTAGTATCTGGTGCTGCAAGAATACATTGTTGTAGTGTAGGGGTTGGTTTGGAATTGTGCCATACTGTAATGATTCAAGTTTTAGATGATCTGTACCCCCTTTTCTTTTGTGTCTGTTTTACTTTGTGTGTTTTCCCGCCTGTTTTGATTGGCTTATTAGTTTCACCTGTTACCCATCAGCAGCACTGCAACTATCTGACCTCCTGCACACCTGCACTTTATCCCCTCATAGTTCAGCTTCTATTTAAGTCCTGTTTTTTTCATTGAGTCATTGGTGGATTCTTGTATCTTGTGTTAGTTATACATTAGGCAAGGCAAGGCAAGTTTATTTATATAGCACCTTTCAACACAAGGCAATTCAAAGTGCTTTACAAAAATGGAAGACATTATGAAAATGGCATTTAGGCATCAGTCATTAAAAAGAAAAGATAATAAAATAAACATTAAAAGAAAAAATACATGGATAAAAGTTAAAAGTTACAGTGCAGTTTAAGATGTGAATAGTTCAATTAAAAGCAGCGGCAAAAAGAAAAGTCTTCAGCCTGGATTTAAAAGTAGTAAGAGTTGCAGCGGACCTGCAGGTGTCTGGGAGTTTGTTCCAGATATTTGGAGCATAATAACTGAATGCTGCTTTACCATGTTTAGTTCTGACTCTGGGGACAGAAAGCTGACCAGTCCCTGAAGACCTGAGAGTTCTGGATGGTTCATAATTTAGCAGTAGGTCAGACATGTATTTTGGGCCTAAACCATTCAAAGCTTTATAAACCAGCAACAATATTTTGAAATCTATTCTTTGACACACAGGAAGCCAGTGTAAGGACTTCAGAACAGGAGTGATGTGATCCACTTTCTTAGTGTTAGTGAGGACTCGAGCAGCGGCGTTCTGAATTAGCTGCAGCTTTCTAATAGATTTTTTAGTGAGGCCTGTAAAGACACCATTGCAGTAGTCGAGTCTACTGAAGATAAAAGCATGGACAAGTTTTTCCAAATCCTGCTGTGACATTAGTCTTTTAATCCTAGATATGTTCTTTAGGTGATAGTAGGCTGATTTAGTAACTGTTTTAATGTGACTGTTGAAACTCAGGTCAGAGTCCATGACTACACCTAGATTTCTGGCTTTATCTGTTGTTTTGAACATTGCAGACTGAAGCTCAGCGCTAACTTTTATACGTTCTGCCTTGACTCCAAAAACCATTACCTCAGTTTTATCTTTGTTTAATTGGAGAAAGTTCTGACACATCCAGTCATTGATTTGTTCAATGCACTTACTCAGTGTTTGAATTGGAGCATAATCTCCTGGTGAAATTGTTACGTACATTTGTGTGTCATCCGCATAGCTGTGGTAACTTATTTTGTTGTTTTTCATTATCTGAGCCAGTGGTAGCATGTAGATGTTAAAGAGAAGAGGCCCCAAGATGGAGCCTTGAGGTACCCCACATGTCATATTTGTCAACTCAGATGTGTATTTACCTATAGAAACAAAGTTTTTTCTGTCCTTTAAGTAGGACTCAAACCAATTTAGAACTGTTGCCGAAAGTCCCACCCAGTTTTCTAGTCGGTCTAGTAATATGTTGTGGTCAACAGTGTCAAACGCAGCACTGAGATCTAATAATACTAACACTGAAGTTCTGCCACTGTCTGTGTTTAAGTGGATGTCATTGAAGACCTTTACAAGAGCAGTCTCAGTGCTGTGGTTTGGACGAAATCCCGACTGGAACACATCCAAACAGTTATTTAAATGCAAGAAGTTACTCAACTGTTGAAATACAACTTTTTCAATGATTTTACCTAGAAATGGCAGGTTTGATATTGGCCTGTAATTGTTCATTACTGAAGCATCTAGATTATTCTTTTTTAAGAGCGGTTTAATGACCGCAGTTTTCAGGGCCTCTGGAAAAATACCTGAGTGAAGAGATGTGTTTACTATATGAAGTAGATCTGAGGCCATGCAAGGAAAAACATCTTTGAAAAATCCTGTTGGAATAATATCAAGGCAGCAGGAGGAGGATTTCAGAAGTTGAATAATGTCCTCTAAGTTTTTACCATTAATCTGATGGAATTGTGTCATGGTGTTTGAATTGATATTAGGTGGACATAGGGACAACACATTTGCTGTACCTGATGCAGAGGCACTGACTGCTTGTCTAATTTTCTGAATTTTGTCAGTGAAGAAGGAGGCAAAATCATTGCACGCCCTGGTGGATAGAAATTCAGAGGCTACTGACACTGGGGGGTTAGTTAGTCTGTCGACGGTAGCAAACAAGGCACGTGCGTTGTTTTTGGTAATGATGTCAGAGAAGAAAGACTGTCGTGCGTTTTTCAATTCCAAATTATAAAGGCCAAGTCTCTCTTTATAGATTTCAAAGTGAACCTGGAGATTTGTTTTTCGCCACCTACGTTCAGCTTTTCGACACTCTCTTTTTTCTGTTCACACGGTCATGGCCTTTCTCCATGGAGATATTTTCTTGCCAATCACTTCCTTTACCTTAGTTGGAGCAATGGTATCTATAACATTTTTAATTTTTGAATTAAAATGATCTACTAGCTCATTTACTGAGATGTTAGCAGGGGCAAGTGTGGATGAATAATTATGAGTAAACATTTCCCTAGTATTTTCAGTTAAATATCGCTTTGTGGTTACCTCTTTCTGAACATTTTTGTGAACAGAAATAGAGCTCTCAAAGAAAACACAGGAATGATCAGAGAGTGCAACATCAGTCACCACAACCTTTGAGATATTCAGACCCTTTGAGATAATTAAGTCCAGAGTGTGCCCCTTATTGTGCGTGGGCTCCGCCACATGCTGAGTCAGTCCATAGTTATCAAGAACACAAAACAGTTCTTTAGCCCCTCTGTCCTGGGGGTTGTCAACATGGATGTTAAAATCACCAACAATGACTAGACGGTCAAAGTCAATACACACTATAGACAGCAGTGTTACGAACTCAGACACTTAGGATGTAGGACCCAATTGCACGACCCGGGAGACAGAGGTAAAGTATTAGTAAGATACTTTATTTTCCAAAATACAGCAATGAACAACAAAAAAGGTAACTATCAAATCTCTAACCGAGATGACAAAAATAGAGGAACAAAATGAAAGCACTCACGTAGTGAGGAATCAAACTTTACAAGAGTACAAAGAGCATAGACCTGACCATAGCAAGAGACAATACGAACTGACAAAGAACACTTGGGAGACAGGGGAATATAAGCACAGGGTAACTAGACACAGGTGGGACCAATCAGGGGCGGGGCTGACATTGATGAGCACAGGAGACACAGGTGAAAATAATCAGGAAGCCTGGAATGAGAGAAAGCAAACGTAAATAACATGCATCTCTCTAGCATTTCTGTCGGTGCACAACAAGCAGTTCAGTAAAATCATCAAAAAAGCTTGCACAGTATTTGGGTGGTCTATAGATATTTAAGAACAGAGCTCGAGAGGAGCATTTCAGCTGAAGGGCCACATATTCAAAAGAAGCAAAGTCCCCATAAGATGTCTTCCTGCATTGAATGGAATCATTGAACAAAATAGCAACTCCACCCCCTTTCTTATGCATTCTTTCCTGACTCATAAAACTAAAGTTGGGAGGGGTTGATTCGATAAGAACAGCTGCACTGTTATTTTGTTCAATCCAAGTTTCCGTTAAAAACATAAAATCGAGATTGTGCTCAGTGATAAAATCATTGATTAAAAATGTTTTTCCTGCCAAAGACCTGACATTTAATAAAGCTAGTTTAAGTTTGTTAAATACATTATCAGTAAAAAATGTTGTGACAAGCTGTGGCTGACATGGAATCACTGCTAAATTTGATAACCTCACACAAACGTTTGAGCACTTCCTGTTTCTAAGCTGATTTACCGCTCTTAATCTATTACCTATCAACACAGATATCGGCAAAGCTACTGGCAGGCAGGGCCCTGGCATGTGCTGGAAAGAGTTGAGAGTGCCATATGCCCTTGAGCCTGGACCCAGCACATATCAGTAAGAGTTTGTTGCGTTTTGTACACACACATCCTTATCAGGCTTCGGAGACTGCAGATGCTTTCTTGAAGGGAGGGGAGGTGGTTGACGTAGGCACGGTGATGAAGACGGGGGAGATGGTGCGCGTCTCTGCTTCGGTGATTTTGGTGGGCGTTGTGGAAGGGCGGGGGTAAAGGACATGCTGCCAGGGGGGGGAGGTGGTTGACGTAGGCTTGTCTTCGGTGATTTTGGTGGGCGTCATTGAGGGGCGGGGGTAAAGGACATGCTGCCAACCCTGCATATCGCCTTCATGCGGTCATCGAACTCCAGGGGGGAGGGCGAGGGTGAAAGGGTGAGCGGAGAGTAGAGAGAGCTGGGGGATGAATGAAGAGTATCCTCAAAGGCGTTGACAGGGGACATTAGGGGAAGTTGTGGTCTGTTCTGTTTTGCCTTGTCCTGCTTTTTGCATTTGGGTCCACTGCTCCATATTTTACGACAGATACTAAACAAACGGCTACACTGTTTTAAAAAAATATATAATTTAAAGGAAAAATCATGGAAGGACATCCTTGTAGCCTTCAGGTTTAAAACCCTGACCATACAACCCAATTTGCCCGGAGACCTTTGTTATGTCAAGCCTCATACAATCAGATTATATTACTAGAAAATTGCGTTCTAAATCTCAATCACTACACTCAATTAATTCCTTAAACCAAAAGTACCTGTAACAAATCTCTTACTAAACTGTTAGCCAGTTTCACCCTGGTAATGGTGGAGCATTCTAATTTATTGACACTTTGATGATCCACTCCTACAAATCCATATGTAGCATTAAAAAAAAGCAGATGAAAGGGGCTTTCTGTATGAGAATATCATCAGGTACCGGGGGAAATACACATCAGCAGCACATTTGAGCCGCTAATGTTTCCTCTACTGGGAAACTTGTGTGTATATGTATGTGAGATCAAGAAGCATATGAGTGGGGGTATTTCCCTACCTGATTGGCCACTAGTGTGGTTTGGAACGTGATACAATTAAACACTGGTTCCCTTTGAAATACCTTACTTACCATTTGCAATTATAAACATCTCTCTAGACTATAGCTTTACAGTGTGTGCATTTTCTGTGTAGTCCAATACGTTAAGCTATAGCTTGTGGAAACATGTAGGCCTTAAACGGGCCTGTCTTGTAGGGAAAAAGACAAATACGTGAAAGAAAAGAAAGACAGACACAAGATCTTTGCAGAGATATGCTGTTTAAAGAACTGTCATCATAATTCACTTTAGAATTGGAATTGACAGGAAGCTGTAAAGCTTCGTTCTCAGAGCAGAACCATGAATCAAAAATAACTCTTGTAGTGAGTTCTTGCAGAATTTTACAACACTGAGGGTGGACACCTGTCATTTTGTAAGTATAGCTCTAACACATAGTACTTCACCTGTGGCAAGCCCCCTACGGAATGATATAACGGTGGATAGGAATGTGAATTGTATACTTCACTGTTTTTGGGTGAACTTGTTAGTTTTTGGTTTCTTCACAAGCATAACGAACCAGTGCCCATGCTAGCATATCAACGTATCATGATTAGTGGAACTGGAATAGAGGTTTTAGCAATTTAAATTCATTAAAATAGCTTCTGTGAATGCAATTACCAATGCAAACAGTCCTCAGTCCGGGCTCATTGGTATTCCTACCGTATAGACACAAGCGGCTCCTTCTCACTCCGGCACGGCAGATAGCAGACAGACAAGCTGTCAGAATCGTTATTGTCGGGACTTCATCTCGTTAATTTGGTAGATGGGAGCGCGAGTATTTACCCTGTGGAAAACTAAACACACTCACAGGGTTTCTCACCCCCCCCCCCCCAACCCCTCCTGTCTGTCCACAGAGAAAGCAGCCAAGCAGCAAGGCAGCCAGGCCCACACATAGCCTGCAGTCATATCAGACCCAGCAGCCTGGCTGGAGTCAATATGACCGCGGGCGAAAAAATTGTGGTGGAGCTGGTCCCCCTCAATCTGAAACCTGGCTCGGGCAGCAAACAGCTATAGCGAGGCGCCCATTCAATATGAGTGAGCTTCTCCCCCCTCCTCACCCCCACTCTCCCCATTGAATACTCTGATGAACATTTCAAAACTTGCTCTCACTCAGCCCATGTCATCCCCCCAATCCCAAATCTCTTGCCCTCACTCACTTTCCTTGTTTTTTATTGTAGGATGTACATGCTTTATTCCCATTATTATGGGGTATGTGTGTGTGGCAGAACATTCTGACAGCTGGATTTGATTTGACAGCATGTCTTTTTCCCCTCTCTGCTGACCCTGCAGACAAGAATGTGGAAAGGTGTGGATTTGAGCTTAAAGTGTGTTTTTTTGTGTGCTGTTGCCTTGCTGCTCCTCGACTCCAAAGTTCTCCCAGCACTTCCTACTTTTACTTTTTCTGGCTTTGAGAACTGATCAAAGTTTAATCCGGCAATTTGGAGAGGAATAATGATGAGGAGTAAATTGAGGAGTCAGGGAGCAGGCACCTTGTGTTTCGGCTTAACATCCAGCACACATTATGCAGACACACACACCATTACGAAAAAACCCAATCAGTGTCTAACGCTTGGAAATCCTTAGAGCAGTTGACTCATAGGTGACATAATACAAATGTAATGAAATCTGAGTATAAAAAGAAAAACACAGTCACTGTCAATAATTAAATAGTGTCAGTCATTATTCTGAAGAGGTCATCTACGGGGTCAGTCAAAATCCCATCCTTTTTTTGTGTATCCACCCCTATTATTATTCATTTTGTCAACTGAATATTTATGACTAAAATACAGATTTCAGGCTAAAACTGTGTGTGTATTCAAAATCTCCTGACGTCGAGCCCTGCTTAGACATCTCAAAGAGAATACGCGAACACAAACCACTTTATTGCGTTGTGTGTGAACAGCCCTGTCAAACGTCTGTTTAGCATCTCACCCTCCCAGAGGTACAAACCTCTCGACAGAGGCTACATCTATTTTTCCTGTTGAAAGATTTCTTTAAAACAACAGCATGTTCAACCCAGTCTCACGGCATTTCGTGTTATAGTCACCACATTTAATCTATTGATTCGTGTTCACCAACACGATTTTCCCCTTTTTTTTCCGTGTCACACAGAACGATTTTAAAAGCAATGTATTTCTATTGGTAGTGTGTTTCGTGCCTGCACCACGTCTTTTTGTCCGGTCGGGTCTTGGAAGACCGGAAGCTGTGTGGTTCATAAAAACATGTTCTTACTCAATATCAAGCCACGATTATTGTTTTTAATTTTAAATCGTATAATGTCGGACTTTTTTTGCCGTCCGTGAGGAAAATAAATGGGGCTCAGAATACTGAAATCTGTATTTTTTTAATCTTTTTTTCCTTCTAATTTGTTATTCTTTTCTAAATAACACACTGTTATTTACTCAACAATAACACAATTATCCTTGTTTTTATTTATTTGTTTAATTCTATAATCTCTGCCTTTTTGGCCGTCCGTCAGGAACTGAATTTCAAAATAAAATAACCAGAAACAGATACACACCCACTGAACTGATTACCCAAGATCCTCAGCTATGGTTGAAGCTCGGTGATTGGATGTTTTAGCCGCAATGCACGTTGGGATATGGTGTTTATGCGATATGAAATCCGAAAAACATTTAAAAAAAAAAAGAAAATAATACTTTAATCCGAGTGTGCTTGCTTTTCTCTTTGAAAGTCATCACATAAATGCATTGTAATACACGGTTCGGCTGCATTAAATATTACACATCTGCCGTAGTTCTCTATTTATAGAGCCCTGATTAGAAGACTTCTAGACAAACTGGAAGAACTGCCTCCGAAACTGAATATGTGACGTGGATCATAAATATATCAGCAATTAAACAACATCTTCAATTTCTCTTCACACAATACGTCTCCTTGCAGTATCAACAATAATTCGGCTGACTTTTATATTTGATCCAATTGGTAGATAGGTTATATTTACACCATAACGGTGCACAGCTGATAGACAGGGACTTGTCGTTTTTAAAGATATTACTGATTTTCGTGTTGGTGAACAAGATTAAATGTCGTGACTATAACACGAAATGCTGTGAGACTGGGTTGGCATGTTGCAGTTTGCGCTCTGAAGGCATGATCTATGTCAGTGTTACAGCCTCAGAGGACAAATTAGAGTCAAAGTAATATTGGCTTGTAAGAGATTGTGTGTTTCTTTTTCCTGCTAAACATCACCCAGCATCTTACAGTAGGGGTGGCAAATGTTTCTACAATTCCTAGACAGAGCTCATGTTAAGAGTAGTAGCTTATTACCTTTTTTCCCAGATGTTTAATGAGCCATAAGTTGTGAGCATGTTAGCATGCTGGAGTTAGCATTTAGCTCAAAGCGCCACTGTAGGTAAATACAGCGTCTCCTGAGGCTTCTCAATTCTTAAATTTCCCCTCCTCGACTCCCCTCCTCGACTCCTATCCTCGTGAGTTAGTCCCGCCCACAGGAGATGCGAGCGGAGGACTCGAGGAGGGGAACCGAGGAGAGAGGAGGGGAAGCAGCAGGCGGTTAGAGAAATGAGAACTCCTCTCCCCTGAGCGGTCATTTTAAAGAGACGTCCATTAATGATGACAGGAGGCACAGCAGCACTCTGTCTGATGGACAGATGTGTTCATGACGACTTATATATTTACTTTTAATTCATTGACAGTGCGGTATAATGAGACAATAACAGGCTACAGATGCGGACATATACACACACATATATTTATATAAATATATACAATTTAAAGTATGAGAGCACTCTCATAATGACGTAACACAATCAGAGACTGGATATATCCCCCCCCTCTCTCTGGTCGCTGAAATGGGGAATTGAAATTACGGGCCAAAAGTTGTATTTACAAGTATTAAAAGTAAGCATTAGGACACCAAACCAACTGAGACCCGTCTGTCCGCCGCATCTGTACAACACGCACCTACACACTGTACCACACACACACCTACACACTGTACCACACACACCTACAGCTCCTAAAGCATAATCAGACTACAGCCGTTGTGTATTTTATTATGTGAAGCACTAAATGGTCTTAGAAAAATATTGACTCTTTGTTTGTAGATATCTACTAAACTACAGCATACAAATACAGAGAGTAATGTAGGCCTGTTATACTGAGTGATATATATTTTACACACTGTAAACATCGCGTCGCGATGAAAGCAGTTACTAAAATAATATCCAGGGGATGCATGCAGAGCTGTCATTGGCTGAGATAAGTCCGGCCGTGCGTAACGCCTCTACCGTTCCCCTGAAATGCATCCGCGGAGGAGCCGTGGAGGACCCATCAGTGTATCCTCTGTTAGAGCTCCTCCAGAGAGCCTCGTCGATGCTCGATGCTCGGTCCTCGATGTGCATTTAGAGAAATGAGATGTCCTTCAACATGGCACGCTGAAATCCATTTCCGGGTCACTACCGGAGGAGTATTGAGAAGCCTCTCTTGTATCTTTTCAGTAAACATGTGTTGGTTTTTGTTCTGTATTTCGAACTGTAAAGAAGGCTACATGCTTGATTTAACAAAAAACTTAATTTTTATTCCAAACTTAAATATTTTCATAAACTTAACACAAAACAATATAACAAATCCAAACCAAGCGAAAAACAAAGAACGGAAACTATTTTTTTCAAACTAATGTTTCAAATAAATCCAGGAATCTTTTGGAGGTTTCCTCGCTGGCTGGCGGTTGAAGCGGTCCTCCTCCTTGGCTGCCTCCGCCTCCAGGAACTGCAATAAACTGCGTTTATTTTTTTTTCGGGGAGGGGGACCGGCAGAGGTGGATGGCTCAACATCCTCCTGGCTGTCCGAGGCAGACTTGGCAGCCTCCTCATCCTCCACTGTGGCCTGGCTCTGGACAGCCTCAGTGGATGTTGAGCCACTGCCAGAAGCCACAGCAGCAGTGGCCGAGTCCATCAGGGTGGGAGGGTCGATGGATGGCCTCCCACCGATGGCCTCATGCATGGCCGTAAAATACGGCCATGTGGCTGCTGTGGCCTCTCCCCTGTCGGTCCCTGTCCCGGTTGGGGGGCATCTCAACTCCTACAAAAACACAAACAAGAGGTAAAGTTATACATCAGCATGCTGAGCAGACACAACCATGGTTTCACAGACACACAAGAGTAAACGAAAAAATGACAACATAATTACCTTGTATTTTCGTTTCAAGTTGTCCCACTTTTTGCCGATCTGTGTGGGGGTTACAGAACCGAATAGCCCAAGGGCCTTTAGAATTTCCCTGAGTGATACAAGAGATGTTTCAAGCTGGTCAGCAATTAATAAGGTCTGCAGCAACAGGTGCATCTATCAAAGCAATCGATATTTAAACTCACAGGTTCAGCAGACAATATTAAAATACAAATTGTAACCACCAATACGTAAATGCTAAGGATCATATGTTCCCAACCAGGAAAATGTCACTCACTCCCAGGCTTTCTTGCCAATGTGCCTTCGGCCTGTGAAAAGCTGGTCATTCTCTGCCCTCACTTTAATGAGGGTCAGTGTTTCCTCCTCTGTCCCTGTGAAAAGACAAAGTAAAAGGTGTAGCTTAAAACTGTTGGAAGATTTACCGACTCTGTAATGAGCGATTGATTCTATTGTATATATAACATAGCCCAAATCAAATGATAGTGCTGAATGCTAAACAAAGTTTGTGTTGATTTAATACTCTTAAAAATAAATAAACGTTTGCCCTTTTAAACATCATGGCATGCTGTAGCAGGATTGGGTGTAGTTAAAATGTGGATAAAAACATAAAGAATATCAGGTGAAATGTCAATAAGGAATGCGGTTAGAGGGCTCTAACTGCATACAGACGGGCGGAGTTTGATCGTGCATTTCACTTCTTAAATAACTAATGCAACGTATCATTATCAACACTTACATGTGTGCTTTGCTCCCGCCATGGTTTTTAAATGAATCCAGCGGTGTGTCACGCCTCTTTTATACTCCACCGTTCCCGGAAATGCATCCGCGGAGGAGCCGTGGAGGATGCATCCGTGTATCCTCGATCATAGCTCCTCCAGAGAGCCTCCTCGATGCTCGATGCTCGGTCCTCGATGTGCATTTAGAGAAATGAGCTGTCCTTCAACATGGCGCGCTGAAATCCATTTCCGGGTCACTACCGGAGGACCGAGGAGTCGAGGAGTCGAGGAGTCGAGGAGGGGAAATGTAAGAATTGAGAAGCCTCTCTAGTCTTGATAGCATGTGGACAGAGCCAGAATAGCTGTTCCCAGTCTTTGTGCTAAGATAAGCTAAGCTAAGCTAAGCTAACCGAGTCCACTGCCATGTTGAATAGACAGGTATGAAAGTGGTATCTTCTTATAACTCTCAGCAAGAAAGCAAATGAGAGCATGAGCCAAAATGTGACACTATTAAATCACAAAGTGAAGAGATTAAAGGTGTTATGTAGCCTACTTAATGCATGGTTTAAGGTCAAATGGATATAAAATGTATTCCCAGTTTATCCAGCTCTTTTGTTGCTCTCACTCCTAGTAAACTAAGTATACACGGCAGATCACTGCTTCATAGCCCGGCATCCCAAATATAGATTTCACTGTCATCTTTAAGTATGCAAACGATCTGTCTGTCTGTCGGTAGACGGACAGCTCATGGCTGAATTCCAGGCTTTCTTATTTTAATACCCAAATTGACGTTGCGCTCTGTCGTCCTTTTGTTACCGCGTGCTGCGCTGAGCCTCTTGCCGGGCAAGGAAACAATAAAGTCAGTAAAACAGCGACAATTGATGCGACAGGCATTTAGTGAGACGATTTCTATGGTAACAATCCACAGGAACATTTTCATTTTCAGCATCAAATGGGTAAAAACGCAGCCATGATAATTAGCACTGTGTGTGAAGCTTAATTTTGTGTGCGGAACCTGCTTTAAAGGACTTCAAAAAGCCTGGAGGGAAAACACAGTTTGGTATTTGACGACATCTCACCACTCTCTCTGCTGTCAGTCAGCATTACGGGCTGTTTTTGCCTGTTGTATTCGCTTTTGTAATCTAAAGCACCGTGCTTTTAAAACGACTCCGCTAATTACTTTATTTAATCGGGCACCAGCCTAGAGCTAATTTTGAACCTGTAACAATAGCTTTTTGGAATATCAGTTTAAGATAAAAAGCTTCATGAGTTAATCCTGGAGGCTGTTATATCTACACATTTGGAATGGCACTTTCATGTGGACCCTCCAAGAACATGAGAACTCTGATATAGTTGTATGGCACCTGAAGATAATCGGAAAACCAATGCAATTAGTGTTCCTTTGCACAAGACATGGAAGAAAAAAAGTCACAATCGCCACAATGCTAAATGATTTTTGACAAAATATCCCTGAAACCAAACCATCTTCCTGACCCACACCTGTTCCTGTTGCACCCCTTAACACACTCTTCTTATTTTTTTTGTTCAGAATTTATTGAAACCAAGCACAGGGCAGCAAATGGTGTTTGAAAGACCCCAAAAAAAAGACAGGGTTGGAGGGGGTATGGTGGTGGGGGATACAAAAAAATCAAAGCGAAGTCGGCAGAATGCGTACTTTCAGAGGCTGCGGCACAGTTGAACTGAGTAGGCCCAAGACCTGTGAAAAGAAATGGAGACAGCCTGAATGCAAATTAAATCCCCTTCATTCCTGCAAATATTGTCTTAGCCATTAGTGCGGGCTTGACTAGAAAGGAGTGGTCCCACTCATTGTCGCTCGGCCAGGGAGAAGTCAGGGGAAGAATTCTATTCAGTGGCCGTCTTGGGGGCTCGGTGCACTTGGGCGCTTGTTTGGTACCATTCAAATGCCACAGACCGTGGCAACAAAGAGAGCTTTCAGCGTACCTCACTGTAAAAGCATGTGAATAAGAAGAAAGGAGGTGGATAGGAGGGAAGAGAAGGGGGAAGAGAAGAAGGTAGGTGGGGGCGAAGCGGGGGATAGCACCACTGGAAAAGTTTAGAAGCAGGTCTGTAATGTATGTTGATTTTTAATCGTCCAGTTTATTTTGCTATTGGATATTGGAGAGCTTTGTTCAGCTTGCGCAATTGGCTCCACAGGGTGAGGAGCAACGGATCTTGTACACACACACACACACACACACACACACACACACACACACACACACACACACACACACACACACACACACACACACACACACACACACACACACACACACACACACACACACACACACATCCTTTGAGATTCACACTTGGCCAATCTTCAAGTAGCACCAATAAGAGACAGAAAGAGAAATTTCAGCATAAAACCATACCTGCCTCTCCTACCTACAGATGTTTGTGTGCATCTACGATTTACAGACATTTGTACAGCTGCTTTACGCATCTTCACACTCTCAAACTTCATCATGAGGCAGGTTATGAAGTATGCTACTGACCCGACGTGGCTTTCATACCCAGAGAAGACAGGTACATTATGTATAGAGCAATGGAAGGCCCCCCTTTTGTCCAAATTCCAGAGCCTTCTGCTGTATCCATCGGCTCTTAAACCAAACATGACTGTTCACGAACAGATTATTTTTGTTTGAATCCACATGAGAAGGTTCAATCTGCAGTGCACAAGTGGATGAGCGCTCACTGAGCCAGCAGGGTTATACTCTGCCACAGGCCTCGCACATTACCCAGCACTGAGAAAGACTGTTACTGAGAGATATCTCATGAAGCGCATACACCGGAGTGAAGAAGTCAGTAAAGTAATACCGCACAGGTTTGTGTTTGTGTGTATAGGTGGAGCCGGGGTGTGTGCAGAAAGCAGAATAGCCCTTGGCATCCCAGATTTGTTTTGACTGGTGCGTCTACAGCTGCTGCATAGCATGGGCGAGGAAGGGCCCGGCCGAAGTAAAACAACCAAATTCTTACTTTTCTTCTTCTTCTTCTTCTGTTTCACACTTTCTCCTCTTCTGTCTTCGGAGAGATGGCTCCTGGCCATCCAGCTGTATAATCAAGCCCTTTATTTCTACTTTATTGACAGATGCTACTTCCAGCCTTGGTTGGGGTAATATGGTTTGTTTTCTGAACCTCTGGGAAAGATTGAATTCCATGGCAGGGTGATATATGCTTCGGAAGGCTTTGTTAATGTTGGACTACAGCTGCACGGTAGAAGTGCTGGAATGCTTTCCTCCATTTTGTCAAGAGGGGGAAACCTCAGAAATGTGACTAACTGTGAAAAACAGTATAGAAAGAAATGCCCCTTTGTCAGGAAGCGTTATTCTGCGACCTCATCTACGTCTAATTTCCAATAAAACCAGAATTGCTCAACTTAATCAGAAATGTAGATAGTTTATCGTATCATTTGGATACATCTATTTAATGAAAATTCACTGTCAAGTTTCACGTCCTGAAACGATAATCCAAAATGCTCATGTGCACTATAGGATTTTCATATTTCTGTATTTCTTTCTGACTTTCTGAGCTGACTTGGGCTACAAAAACAAACTGAATTACTGCATGTGCTCGAGTTTACATTTGGATAATGCATGTCAGCAAGAAAAATCCACGTTCACACGAACAGAGGAAGACAGAGGGTGCCAAGACAATCTGAGGCGGAGGACATGGCAGGTTGGTGTCGGTGACAGATGGGATGGAGAGGCTGACTTCTTTATTTTAAGGACGGCACCTTTTATCTCTTCCTGCCAGCCTGTCGGATCCCTCTTCTATCTGGGCCTGCGTGTTGTTCGGGTGGGATAATCTTTTACCTCGTAATGTTGCGGAGAAGACAAATGCATGTTTACAGTACACAGTGACAGGATAAGCAGAGAAAACAAATACAGTCGTGATATTTTCTATATGCAACAAGTACGATCACAGGCAACGGTTATAGGAACATAGCATTGCAGCTGTGAATTCTTATGTGTGAGTAACATCCTCCTCCTGAGGATCTCAATCAATTATTTTTATAATTTCAATTTAAAAAATACTTTTTAAATAGCTTTTTATCAATGATCATTTGCAATACCAACTCCAGAATAGACAATTACTGTAACAAACAAGTTCATTAAAGTCATTTTCAGAGTTTTGGTTTGCTTTCTCTTCTCCTTTCCAAACAGAGGAGAAACATGAGCAGTCGCAAAAATCCAGTCATATTCTTGGAAATTAACTTACTTCAGCAAAATGCACCAGTGCTATGCAATTCTATCATTACCAACACAGTGTATGTCCAAAATTAGCGAAATAAGACCCGTGTTATGATAAACCACAATTATCCTTAGCTTTGCACGTTCACGGTGGTGGAGTCTGGTTTTGAAATTGTTACTAATGTGAGTGAGAAAAGTAAATGAGGTGCAAGATTCCAGAAACGGCTTGTTGACATCTGCGTTTTTCCACTAAGAGAGAAACTCTGCCAAAACTCAGGAACACCTCAAACCCACATCCACTATCCACTGCTACTGTGGCTTTGTGTTTATAAAAATACAACTATACCCACCATATAAATGCTAGCAGACACTGGGGTTTGGAGAGGATACTGCTTATTTATTTTTAAATGTATCTTTGGTACAGGTGCGTGGTGGAAGCGACCACACCTGGATATATATTACATGGACTATTTATAATTTCTCTACTTCTCCTCTCCCTCTATGGCTCGCTTGCCTGCCGGCCTCGACTATTTCCCCTCCGGCAATGACAGGATTATGTCTGACATGTTTAAGGAAGTGGCTTTGGCAGGCGGTGTAGAGGAGGCAGGCAATGAGACACACACACACTTACATGGATATATACACGCACACACGTGCAGGTGCACACACATTCCTAATGCCAGCCGTGACTCAGTAACCTTGTATAGCAGGGCAGGTTTCGACGGTGCGTCTGTCTGTCAAGCGGGAGCTGAAATTAATCTGTGTGTAAAGAGAACGAGGAGATGAGGCTATAGAATTAACTCTGTTATCATTACAAATGTCAGGTGGGATGACAGCCAGGGCTGATCCTGTTGGTAAACCGATCACCACGACCTGATTCGAGGGAATTAGCCTCTCTGCGTTTAATGGAAGTGTTGGGACAGGTGAGCTATTTATTTACACTGCTTCTGCTGGTGATGATGGAGGGTTTTGTTTAGTTGTATTGAGGAGGCCTTCACTTGTCTGCCAAGAACATGGCAAATGACACTTTGGAGGAAGAGGAGCATAAATACACTCCAGCTCTGGCCCAACCAGACCGGCTCCATCTTGCGTTTCAAGACCGCGGAGCCAAATTCCTGGAAAATGACTTAATTGTGGGGTAGATTTCCAAATGATGATTCGAGGCAAAATGACAGACAGAAAAGAAAAGACGAAGCCAGGGCAGGGAGTCTCGTATGACTGCTCGATTTTCTCAACAGGTGAAATCACTGAGGTGAGAGGGGTAAAGAAACACAGGGGATGGGGGAAATAGAGAGGAAGCAGAGATACTATACCTCCACAGGTTCTCAGACAATAATTGCAGACAAACGTGTCCAAAACCAGAGGAGCTGTCTACTTCCAACATCCTGTGCTTTCAGCCGGGTTTTTATCCCAGAGACGGCGAACAAATGGCAGGAACTGGAGTGCTGAGGGGCTCCTTGTACCTGCTTTTAAGTCGACATGCCTGAACACGTCGCCTCCCCCGTCACCCCGGAGGGTTTGCTTTTTCCACTGTTGATGCAGACAGGACGCACTCCATCTCCCCGTACCCGCAACCCCACTATTCATCATGTTTTATATGGAGTCACAGGCAGTAAATCAATGTTCAAAAAGAAGGGGATGTGGAGAAGAGGGAAGACGTTCAAAGAAGTTCAGAGCGCCTTTGAAAAATCTTGCATTGTCACTTACAGGTGTTTAGATTTATAGTTTGTGTTTAATTGGGGCATTTCACAGTTTCACATGAAAAGGAAGGTGAATTGATATTATTTTCTGGCTGAGGGTGGCTAAATGTAGGCAATAAGGAGACTCGGTCGATGTTTTCCTCTGAAAGATGCATTCACTGTGCACCTGGGAGAAACTACAGTAGATGTTCCCTAGTCCCAGAAGAATTAAAATAGAGACTAAGTTATATTTAGATTTTGATCCCATGTTTAGATAACTTTCAATTGTTTTTGATCCACTCTAACAGCAGACTGTTGTTAACTATTCAAAAAATAGTCATGAAATTCACTGAGTTCGAATCCCATTGACTTTGGTCATATTCCTATAGCAATACAATATGATAGCATTTGGGTTCAGAGTGAAATATCTAGACAACGTTTGCAGGATTTGCTGTAATGCTGATAACATTTAGAGAACGATGACTCAACAGTTAAGAAAACAGGACTTGGGGTATTTCCATAAATGTATGTGTCCAAGAACGAACACCACTATCATAGAAAATCAATCATAGAATAATACAAAAATGTAACAAACCTCACCAGTCCTCTATATACTTCTACGGTCTTTCCTGATTGCCTTATTCTACTATTTCTTCTATATAGTTTTTCTATTTTTCCTCTTTTCGGTTTGGTATACTAACAGCACGCCATATGAAATAAAAAAGAATAGCATATTCTGAAAACGAGCTATGTTGTAATGGAGTGATCTTGTTTATAATTTATGGCTGTTGGTCTTGGCATTGTCTTTAACTTTTGATTTATTATCTAATGGTAATAGATTGTGGTTCCGGTGAATACCGCAGCTGTCCGCTCAGAGCGTGTGTCCTCTGCACTGCTCACCAGCGAGGCTAAAAAAAGTCTTGGTTTGTTATGCTTGTTTGGACAGAAGCTGTGGGCTCTTCATTTTGTGGTTTCCAGCATGGTTCCTGTTTTTTTCTTCAAAAATAATCCTGCACACCACTACCTCATCTCAGTTTTCCTGTGCCATTGTAATAGCTGACCGACCAAAACACATACATTTTAATTTACTAGGGGAAAAATAACTTGGAAACTTCTACAGGACATTAGTAATAGAGTGATTCTTATTTTTGTTTAAAGCCAGACGCCACTGAGTAAGTGGTGCAATTAATCATAGAAACCACTTCTGCCAGTTTTTCCTCACAAAAGCGGGAATTGTCCAGAGTGTCAGAAATGTGTCACTAGCTCCATTGCTGAAGTTCAGGAGACCTTTAGCAATGGCCAGAAACAACACTTATTGTTTCATAGAAAGTACTTCAGGATGGAGCAAGACGGCAAATAAAAATGTCCGGAACCGTTGAATGGTGAAATCAACCAACACCTTCACTTGAAAACTCACTTCCCCGGTGAAGAGCAATGATGAAATAAAGTGATAACTAATACATTTAGCTGTCAGCCTAATAATGTACCACTCTGAAGTCGGTGCTACTTTAAGGACCTGAGGCGTGGACAGATTATATGCAACAAAAAAAAGCTTTGCTGTCCAAACTGTGCCAGAGCGAGCGTATCAGCAGCACCTCATCTGTTTTCTACTAACACGCTGAAAGAGAAATCACAAGTCCATGTGTCTATTGGAGCAGATTGAACTTGGCGGATGTGTGTTAAACGGCCGGGCCCCTGGAGTACTGAATAATGATTCCCAGTTGCCCCGCGCTCTGCTCGGTGTGGGATTGCTGCGCAGGAGAAGTCTGAATGGAAAAATCTTCTGTCCAAACAACGGTCTGCTGCTGTCTCCGCCGCGCGCCATGAGCGTCTGTCATCAGCCGTCCACATTGTTTTTGGACAATTGGCACTAATTTGCCATCTGGTTGAGGGAGCCTTTGTTCCAGGGGAAGGGAAGCATTGTGTAGTTATCAATGGCGAGTCCACTTAGGGAGCCACCGGTGGACAGAGACAAACGAGGAGACAATGCTCTTTATCTCGGCTCCGCTCTGGTTCACTTTACTGGCGTTACTGTTTATCAGACCATTTTTGCAAAAGTAGAGTATGTAAATGTTATGGTAAACCAGACTGACAGAAATAATTAGTACATTTGAAAACATGTAATTGACAAAACAGCACATTAACTTTAATCAGGGTCTTGGGAGATCAATGCAATATTTCAAATGGAAAAAACATCTTCACAGTTCAACCCTAACCCTAATCCTACATTAGCACTATAGTTACCAAACATACATAAATACAGAAGTGGGCTGGAAGTGTAAACATCACAATAAAAGACACAACCACAAGTTTCAAAGAGAAAACAAAAATAAAACACAAAATAAATAAGCTAATATAAAATCTAAAAACTCATAGGAACAATTCACAGAACAACTTTATTGTAAGACCACAAGCCAAAAACTAAAAAAGTTCCATACACAACCAGCTAGAGTTTTGACCTGATCAGACTTTTTCCTTTTCCATGAACTTTGAAAGTAGGTGAAGTTGGCCAGAAATCCCCAGTCTGCTTCTGAAATAAAAAGCTTCACACTCTTGGGCTCAAACAGTCCAATATCACAGACATCATGGGTTAAAACTCTCTGTGGCAGAATGCCCAAGAGGTTGAGAAGACCTAGAGAGTAGCTTCTTAGAGCAACAGCCACTTCTCTCCTTGCCTCAACCTTTCTATTTTTCTTCCCCTCCACCTCTCCACCACCCCCCTCCACCGACCTCTCTCTGTTCCGTCCTCCGGGAAAATGCACAGTGATGTCACCGCAGCTGAAAGAGTAACAAAGCATTGGTGCCTCTGTTGTTTTTCCAGTTAGTTTCTATCTCTGTCTCCTTCGACCCCCCCTCCCTTCCAAACACCCTTGCACCCCCTTCTCTGCCTTCTCCATCTCCCTCTAGTTTTTGTTGTGCATAACCCCCCCACCACTACTACCACCTCCACCACCCTCTTCACTCCAATCCATTCTGCAGCCTGGCCTGGAGAAGATGAGAAGTGGTGCTTTCTGTCCACAAATCAATAGGCCTTACTCACCTTTGAGTCAGGCTGCAGAGGCAGCATCGCGCTGTTTTTGGCGGTACAGTATGTGCAGTGGGGGGAGAGAAAGAAAGAGGACGGACCCAGGGGGGCTAGCCTGGCTGTCTAATGCATTATTGAGGAGTGTATCTCAGCCATCAGTTGCAGGTAGAAAGCTGAAATAGTCTTATTAGCCGCTGCAGACTGAAGTGTGGTGGAAAACACAGCTGACCTCAGCTGAAATCCAGCGTCTGTGAGGCAGAAGCGGATGTTACTTTATGTGGGGCTGCTCAGGGATTTGTCTGCTGGGGCTCTGGAAAAGTTGACTTGCATTGAAATATTGCTTGAAAATTGAGACAAATCATTGGATTCTCTCATCAAGCTGTAAATACTATTAAAGGTCACATCTTTGTTTTACTGTTTTGTCTGAAAGTATACTTTATGCCTTCCTGAGTTCCAGGGTTCCATTTTTTCCCCAAAGAAATCTGATTATTATTTTGTCAAAATAATAACATTGTTGTTTCAGGCAACCTCTTTAAGTATTACAGACTTAATCTTTCTAATTCGTAATGTGTTGGAGGTTGTTTTGACTCGATGAGCATGGGTCCTTTCATTGAATTTTCAATAAACATCTCACCCTGAGGTTGCGCTCTTGGAAAAATAATCTCTTCAGGCCCTGTCAGCATGGAGATCCAACAGCATATTTAAATATTCCAAACCAAAAATCCAGAAAGCAAGTTTAATTTGCAAAGTTAATTTGCATCCTAGTGGGTCTGTAAATGGTGTGAAAAACCAACAAGCATTGACATGCTATTAAAAATGCATGTGCATCCCCAATAGATGCATTTGAATCAGTCATCTATGAGTAAAATATGAGTGCTATGCTAAATGTCCGACGTGTAACTTATTCATGTAATGTTTTCAAATGTATGTAAATTGCATCATACCAAGATGATTGAAAACACTGCCATTAAAAAATAAATGACAGCTACACGCCCATGCTGTCAAGTTTCAACACTTTGAAGTTAGAAGTGTTTTACTGATAGTGAACAAACCACAGCAAAGCTTTGACAAATACAGCCGCTCCTGCTTTAGTTAATATTAATGGCTTACATTCAAAAACGCATACACTTTGTGAATAATCCAAACAATGTCAGTATTGCTTGTAAAATAATTTCATACAGCGTGTGTGTGTGGAGGAGGAGGAGGAGGGTTCACAAAAAATCAGACCGGTTTGAACAATCCTGTCAATTTGATTTAATTGGTTTGTGGAGTGTGCTGGAGTGTGTGACAGCGTAAGGCAAATGGCATTTCATAGATCTGAATCCTGACATTCCTCCATAGATAATGAACAGAGCAGCATCTGTTGGTACGTTATGTCCCTTTTGTCAAAGCGGGATCTGGTCTCTCCTTGTTAAAATATGAATGTGCATCTTTGATCAGCAATAAAAGCACAGGTGTTGCGATGTCTTCCTCATCTTTGTCAGGTATACAGAAAAGTGAATGTTCCTAATGTACATGCTATGTGTCGGTCCGATTAGGAAACCTCAGTAATGCTCGGCTGTACAGACTTAGAGGAGGGAGCTGGTGTTGTCTAATTAGGCAGAGCCAAAAGGGAACTTTAACTGGGGCATGGAGAAACCAGGCCAAACCCTATTATATTTAAAATACCTGATGCTATGAGCCAGCACTGCAATTGCATCAGCTAGCTAGCTAGCCTCAGGACGTGCTGCGCAGACCCACCTATACTGAGTCGTCCGGCCTGTAGGAAGGAGCAGCTACACAATGTTGCTTAATTACATCTCACCAGACTAACTTAATTAAATCTCCTCTACCTCTCATACTTGATGGTTAGGTCTATAAGCTGATGATCCAGTTCCACAAAAGTAAAACGGGAAATTCAACCATCCAACCAAGGGGCTACGTGGATACATTATGGTGTTGCTTAACTAATATGATTTTGTTTAAATTTACGATTAGATTTGAACTATTTTTAAACAGTCGAAACATCAGATAATAGTCAATAAACAATTTTTTTTTTGCTAACAGTAAAGGATAAACGGTTGAAATTATTAGCTTAAGCTAACAGACCTAAATATAGACAGTTCGACTGTGATTCATAGTGGTTAATAACACCACAACATTCAGTACACAATCATGTTTTGAACATGGAAAGTTGAGTCCATGTAGGGGTTCTTGAGTTTAGCTAACCAAACTCATGTTGGTTGGTAATCATACAACTGAAGTTCAAGGAGAATATTCACAGGCTGCAACTTGACAGCATGGCGTCAGCCCATGTTGACAGGTCAGACTGCATTGCTGCCTTACTTTGGTCGTCAGGAAAGTCTCACAGACGTGTCGCATCCAATTAGCCAAAAAGTGAACTTAAGTAATGTGCAACCAGAGCAACCGCCATGTTACAACAACACTACCTAATGTTTGAATTGATTCACTGGCCTGTAAAATAATCTCTTATTTGCATGTTTGGATGCAGGCAGATGCACGCACGCACGCACGCACACACACACACTGAACTGTTGATCCCACTAACAGATCCTCGGTGGAAGTAAGGACTCCTAAAAAACACTCCTGTGTTTTGAACAGCAGCTCATAGTGACATAACTGAACACAAAGGGGCTATTGTTGGATACTGAAACTGCCTTTGTCATTCCTTCTATACATGCTAGAGTCACCGCGATACTGAGGCAGATTACTGTCAATAGCTTCAGTGTGTTATACGTTCAGTTAGTGGCCTCACATGAAACGTTAGAGGCTGGGCAACCTGCTAAAGCCTGTGTCAGGGGCCAGCAGATAACACCAGAAAACTCTATCCATCCCTTCTAGTCAGAGCTGAGTACGACACCTGACATTTCCCTGTGTTTCTTTTTTACATTTCTGTTGTAAATGATTGTCTTTTCTTGTTATTGTAGTAAAGTGTTTTTATTACATGTACAGCACTTTGGCTCGACCAAAAATCGTTTTTAAATGTGCTCTATAAATAAAACTTGATTTGATTTGATTTGATCCATGCTGTCCAGTTCAAGCAAGCCAGTAGTGGGTTTTTTTTTCTCGCAACAAAGCAGTGGATGCACATTCCTTAGCACTTCTCTAATACTGTAGGTTACGTGCAGACAGCTGGCCACGCCCTGAGGCTGAACCCGGAGTGACCTGATAGCTGCCTGCCAGGTCAGGGGAGGTTGTCCTGTTGTCCAGGAAATGGATAGTTGTCCGCTGCCCTGATGACCCGCTGCACTGTTTGCAAACCCTTATTTACACAACATTGTGCTCAGTTGCACATCCTTGAAAAATGAAGCAATGAAGGAAAAACTTCAAGGAATCTGAAGCAATTAAAGAAATACTTGATAGGAATGCAATTCATGTAAATATATAACTTTCTGATTCCTGTCTGGCGAGATGAGAGAGATGATGCTGCACACGTTACCATTATGAATTAGAATACTGTTTCTAAAAGCCACTGGGACGTCTTTTTAAATCTCTGAAGTGGCTGTCATGGTACTTGTATTTTTCTATTCCAAATATGCCTCTCCTGATGAAAATCAATTAAAAAAACATGACTAAAAGCCCCTTTAATAGCTTTTACTGAAGCAGTGCAATCACATTGGTGAACCTTTGCCACATAACTTATTCCGGTGCTGACGATAAAACTGAAACAAGGCAAAGTTTATGGACCAACATCTTCAATTTGTGTAACGGCCAGAGTAAGATGGCATTGTGATTTAAGAAACAGAATGTGTGGACCTTTCTGTCTATGCATGGTGGTCTCTGGTTTGAACACTTAGCAGGCCTATGGAGCTACAATCCCAAAAAGGGCCCCATTCAATCAATGTAAGACGTCCAAATATAAATAAACCTGTATGATGGCAGTGATGGGTGGCTGGCTAGCGTTCCCGGCATGGGGAACTGCAAGCCTTGGGGAAATAGAGCAAGAAAAAGCAAGCAAACCGTGACCCAAAGTGATTTGTACCTCCAGAGTAACTTCATTGGGACCCTCGGGGTGCCATACAATGAAGCGTATATTGGATTTGTTTACACCTCACTTGGCCTCAAAGACCACCACAACGGGTGGTGGTAGAGGGAGGGTCAAAGACGGGGATCATGGCTCCATTTGCAGATTGAGGGCGCGGAGGCAGAGCTCTGCCTCTCTTTTGAGCACAGACGCGAGGTCAGCAGACTCCGATCTCCATTCTATATGCTCCAGATGGGAGGACAGGCTAATAACTGTTTTGGGATCAGAGTGAGATGAATGCCCGTCTCAAAGCAGACAGGACACACGCAGCGGCTGCAGACAGGACTTGACTTGTGGATCACATTAATCCCATCGGTGCAGCTTAACTCCTAAATTGATGTCAATCTTCCTAACCACAATCTCTATGGAGAAGAGACAGGGAGACAGGGAGGTAGGAAATTATGACACAAATGGATTTGGCAGTAGAGGCTAACCAAGAAGTTAGGGTGTTTTTAGTGGCAACAAAACACTACCAATTTCCTTCTCATAGTTTTTGTGTAATTCTTGAGTTTATACAAATTGAAAACTGTCGCATAAATTCATAATTTTCAAACAGCCACCAGATAATCAGCAGTCCATGGAGTAATGACTGAACTGTCTGACAATGTTGGTACTGTACAGCCCTGGACCCGAGCCCGTGGTGTAGTTAGGGGATCGGTGAGTGAGGGAAGCAGGGAGCTGCCAGCAGGATTGCAGCTGCAAGGCTTAAGGAGCCAGAGGCCGGCTGTATGAATGCATCAAGTAGATGTTAATTGGCGGCCCCGCTTTCTGCCACTAGTTGAACTCCTCCCCCTTTCCTCCCTCCTTCTCTTCCTCCCGCTCTCCCTCTTTTTAAGAACAAATGCCACATTCCTGCCATCAGTTATCTGCTATGCTGACAGCCCCAGTGGCCCGTGGAGGACTCCCCCCTGCAACCTGTCCACTCCAGGAGGAGGCCTGTTTACACAGCGTTGATTGGGAGCGCCCTGCACTGCCCTTGTGACCTCTCCCTCTAACGGCCCCACTCTTTCTCTCTTCTGCCTGTTTCTTTTCTACATTCCTATTCTCTCTCTGCTCCCCCCCCCTCTGTGGTTCTTGCGCCCTCACAGCCCACCCCTCCTTGGTTCTCTGAAGCACCCACAGTGGGACGGGGGGGCGGCGCTGCTCTGCGGAAGCCCAGGCAGCGGAGATCTAAATCAGTCATGGTTTTTACAGGCCTTCCTTAAGTGAGCCCAAGGGCCATGGTGGGTCTCAGCGGTGGCTGGCCCAGATTTTCAGCTTATTCACAGGGAAGAAGTGACTTTTGTTCTGCCTATAGACATTCAGTTTCAGCACTCAGTTTCAGCTGCACTGATTAAAAGGGATTCAGAGCCTGACTAATGTTTCCATGACATTAAAATAAAAAATAATAATGACAGAGGTAAATACTTCTCTCATGAGCGTGATGACAGTTATAGTACATGTGAACTTTAATTGGACATTTTAGAAATTAATAATAATATAATTGATATATTGCATGTTATAGCAAAATGATAATTGGCCACTGTTTTTTGTTTTGTTTTAGTTTATCAAAGATGTTTGATAGGTTTGTACAACCACTTGAGGGCTTTATCAGCTCTGCCAATGAATAATCATAGTAATCAAAACGGCAATGACCCTAACCCTAACCAAATTACAGGAACGCCTCATCTACTGCAATGCAATATAATAGCCCTGCAATTGAGTCAGTAAGGGGCATGTACTGTACTGTAGTTTGTTGGGTGATAGTTTTGTACTACACTTTCAGATAATCCAGCTAGGCCTATGTTAAGGTATTTCACTCTAACCAAAAAAAACTGACTTGACAGTCAATCAAGTACACTGTCAAGCAATTGGTTCTGATAGTTTATTCATATTTCTGATATTTGAAAAAATACATGATACATGCCATAAATTAGCTGTGCCCTGCTGTGAAAACAGACTTCAAATGATCTGTTAACTACTTGAGAGAGAGGGCGTGTCAAAGTTAAGCAGAGCAAGAACGGAGGGGAAAAAAGGGAGATAAGGAGGAGAAGAGGGAGGGGAAAAGGGAGGGAATGGGAGGGAGAGATGCAAAGAGACAAAACTGTACATCGGCGTGGTTTGTGTCGAGGGGCCAGGCGTACGCCTTGAAGATCGGGGCCCCTGAGCTTCCAGCTGTGTGAAGGGATTTCTCTGGAGCTTGTCATCACATTGGGAGGAGGCTGCACCATATCCTCCAACTGCAACTGCCCCGTAATAAGTAGACTGCACTGCACTGTGAGCAAGAGTCACTGTGAGTTGTTTATGTGTAATCCCTACCCTAAATCAATGTCAAACCCAACGAATTCATACAAAAAATGAGATACTTGTTTTCATTGTGCACTGACATTTATCCAGTTAATAAGTCCCACATGGAGAACACAAAACTACTACTGATGCTAAGTCTCAATTTGCGTATTACTCGACTTATTCTTTCTATTTTGTGTGCATAAGTATGTTCACAGAACTGCACAATACTGTGTCAAATAGCAGTGTACTAACATAAGTTTGCAAATTGAAACATAGTTAAAGCTGATAGACAGTGGTTACTACAGTTTTTTAACTCACAACATTAACACGAACAAATGTTTTGGATTGGATTCTGGTTATAATTGTATGTTTGTGTTATCTTTATGTATATATATATATATATATATATATATCTGTTTTTGATATTATTTCTCTCATATGCTCGTTTGGGGATATCAAACACAGGTGCGCCCTCTGCTCGTTTAGGGATACTGAGCACAGGTGTTCCTCATTGCATCCTGGAGGAACTGCCACATGTTTGAAGAAAGGGTAAACATGTTGAGCAGTGTTTGACAATCTATTAAAGTTAGTGCACTCATGTCTGAACATGAGTGTGCTCATACATAACCTCAGATTTATACCAATAGGTCCTACAAGTATGAGTAGTTTTTGTTACTGTGTTGTGCTTGATATTTTTATGCAGCCCCAGCCTTACCTGAGCAGATGGTACGTTCCACTTGAAATCAGGCTGAGACAGTTGAAATGCAATTCATTCCTCTGTGGCACGAGGGAGGGTGGAAGTCTGCGGTCAGGGTGTGGTTATTTTTTTTCCATTTTGTTTGTTGATTTAATTGTACTCAACTGAAGTTTGAATTCCATTATTACTACAACCTACAGTGTTGTGAATCTACAGGTCATATGTTATTGGCCTATCCTTTGAACACAATGATTTACATGGAGCATAGAACACAGTGATCATATGTTTTCATTACCAAATGAAGGACAAGTAACATTAACATGTTAGATCATTGCATGGCAAAAATTGAATTATGTTTATCAAAGTGTGGGGAGGACACAAGATGTTTTTAAGAAAAAATGCAGTCAATAAGCTTAAATATCAAATGATAATTCAACAACTGTGACTTGGCCCTTATGCAGTTTTTTCAAGGTGCAGAAAGCTTAAGACATGGAAGACAGTGTCAATCACTCCCTTACGAAACATGGAGAATACTATTGCAGTTTTTTAAACAAGATTGGCATTGGAAACAATTGAAAGGACCTCACCCCCCTGGATGCATTTGTTTCACTTCTATTCAGATAAAATAGGATTTCACTGCTCAATACCAGATTAAATTACTTATTAGGCAGCATGTGTGGATTCTTCTGTGGTGTTGAGGAATAGTGTTGCTCATTGCATATTGAAGTTTGAATGGGGACACATCTGGGAGGAATGGGGGGGGTGACCTCAGAAGCAGTGACCCAGAGTGAGTCCAATGTCCCCCGGTGGCCCAGTCCAACTCAGCCCCAAATTCCTGAAGGTCTCCAGCCTCCTCTGCAGACAAACAGCAGGGTCCACATCCCATTTAGTGAGCTTCTTGGAAAACTCTTTTATCTTGTTTAGTGCACGCTGCCCAATGTTGGCACAGGACCAACACATTCATGCAATTACACGTGCACGGGGATATGTGCACAAATGCAAACATACAGATTGAGGTTTAGGTTACTGATTCACAAAGCGCTTTTAAAAAGCTGTCATTTACCCGATTGGTCTGTCATTATATGCATTTGAATGAGATCAGAGCAATTATAATTTACAGTGCTTGATGGTAAATGGGAAAAGACGAGAAAAGGAAACAGTCAGTGGAATAAAGCACACTGCCTTCATGTGGTTGTGCTTTTGAAAACCCCTGTGAACCAGAGGGGTGTGTGTGTTGATCTGTGCCGAGTTGAATTGACAATACCTCCCGGGCTTAAATATTTATCTAGCATGCAGTTTTCCCACTGGTCATGGGATTACTGGAATATTATGGAATTTAGGGAGGTGTGTGCCAGACAGGAGATGTCAGAGAATATGATTACATTTGACAAATTGTGTCAGGGAAAGTTACACATTCATTGCATTAGATGGCATTCGGCCAAGCGTTTGTGAAAGCCAGACTGTTCACATTTTTTGACAAATCAACAGATCTGAAACTACATGTAGGGAAATCGTGTCAGTGAAGATGTACTTAAATCAAAGTAACAAAGTGTGTTGACATAAAATAAATACATATTAATCAGGCTTGGCATGTATAACAGCAACACTCTATGCCAAAGTGAAGGGGCAAAGACCGCAAGTGCTTGGCCTGAGAAACTTGTTGACATGACTATTCATGTATTTGGGGGTCAACTCTGAGACTGATAGGTATCTAAAATGTTGTATTGAATTCCAAACTCCATTTATCCTTCATTTTACATTTGGATAGTTAATGAGTTCAGTTATTTTAGATCAACACATGTGATGGACAAGTACACCAATGAAATGTAAACTATGTATACATTGGTAGATCCAAGAGTAGCATATGACCTTAAACTAAAATGGGGCCAATAACAGACCCTTGAGGCACTTCATATCTCAAAAGAAAATGGGATAAATACATTATAAACCGACTAAGAGCAGAACCAGATGGACCAAGCCACATCATTCAGTGATCATGTGATTATAATGTATCAACATCTGAGCAAAAATCCAGTAAAGCCAAATCTGATTCATGTTGAGGTAATTTAATTTGAAATTAGAACCAGAAAGATTGACAGGTCCAGTTTACTTGATAGCCATAAGTTGTAACAATGTTGATTGTAAGTCATTTGTACTGGAGCAGAGAGCACACACTGCAAGAAAAGGCGTGTGATTGGGGATGAGGGCTCTGACTCTGCCCCGTTGTTGTCTGGGTAATGTTAAGAGGTCAGAGGGAGATAAAGGCCTGACTGACAGTAAGGACAGGCCTGGTGTTAGAAGGGTCAAGGGTCAGGCCTCCGCTGAAAAACCCCGATTTATGGCTCCTCGGACTGTTGGGTCAGGAACTGGGCATTGTTTGGGGATGTGATCATTTCCATAACTGTGTGTGTGTGTGTGTGTGTGTGTGTGTGTGTGTGTGTGTGTGTGTGTGTGTGTGTGTGTGTGTGTGTGTGTGTGTGTGTGTGTGTGTGTGTGTGTGTGTGTGTGTGTGTGTGTGTGTGTGTGTGTGTGTGTGTGTGTGTGTGTGTGTGTGTGTGTGTGTGTGTGTGTGTGTGTGTGTGTGTGCAGCTACAGAGTTTGTGTAATCCTTAGGAGATCTGGATGGATGTGTGTGTGAGAGAAAAGGAGCTTGTGTGTGTGAGAGAAAAGGGCTTGTGTGTGTGCTTGAGACAGCGACGTGGTGTCTGGAAATAGCAGCGAGGAGGCTTGCTCTGCTGTTTGCCTTCCCAAGTTTTGATTTGACATCCTAATTGCCACATGGAGGAACAAAATACTCTGAGGTTCCCCAAATTGAAGTCGATGTTGAACCAAGCAGGCTATGTTTAGCGGCCTGGGCTATCTGCGGAGGGCCTACATTTACTGTCGCTCACTCTTCCTCTCTATATGCTTCTGTATTTATTTCTTCCTGTGTCTCTTTCTGAAGGAGGAAATATATAGGAGAGAAAGAGACGGAGAAGATTGACTGGAGGGTGCAGGCACAAGAGAAAAGTAGGTAAAAAGAGAGTTGAAGATAGAGGGAGAGAGAAAGGACGAGCAGCAGAGACAAATTGGAAGATCACTGCTTTTTATGCACCCCTCCAGTGAAACTCCCCAGCCAGGCCGAGCGCACACACACTCTTTATTCCTTCCTTTCCTTCTCTATCCATCCCCTTACCCCTCCCTTTCTGTCTCTATACACCCTCTAGCAGCAGCAGGCAGCCCAGGCAGGTAGCTGACAGGCAAACTGAAGCCTGGCAGACTGGAATAATTACATGTGGCTGTCTGTGTGGAACATGACAGCTCTACCTTCAATTAAGCCCGCAGAATGAATTTTTATCACCAACTGAGAGCTCCCGGCCCCGCTCGCCCACCAGCCTGCCAGCTAGCCCCACTGCCTGCCCGTCGTCCACCGCGGCGGGGGCACGGACCTGAAGGATGGAGGGGAGAGGGAGGGGGTAGCAGTCAGTCACACACACACACACACACACACACACACACACACACACACACACACACACACACACACACGCCATTGCCGATCCAGCCTCCCTCAGATTACAACTATTAATGAGCGCCAAATGCGATCAGTGCAAAGCCTGTCCGCGCCAGTCAAAAAGTGAAAGGGGGGAGATGGAAGCTACACGTGGAGTAACAAACCAAAATACTCACAATTAACCTCTTAACCCAGCTTGACGCTGCTTGCACCCGGCTCCTGTAACCCCCCCACCCTAAACGAAGCCATCAAAGGGTGACATGGCTCTGATGCTGATGAGCGGTAACAACAGAAGCAAAACGTTGAGACAGGAGACGTTTGCTCGCTAATAGAGGATACACACTTTGTTTGCACACTTGATATGCACCGTGGCTGTGTCCGACAAAAAATAAAAATGCATTTAAAGAGATTATGATGAAAAAAAGTCTGGAATTTGGATGCAGTTTCAATCACTTTGGCTCAAGTCAGAAATACAGTAATGAGAAAAATAGCCCGCCCGCAATAAAGTACAATAGTAGGCCTAGTTGATGTCCCCTGTCTACCCGTTACTTCCCTTAAAAAGTGTAAGGGGTTAATTATGAATCCGACCCCTACGTACCAGCCATAGCCGTGGACAGACGTGAAGATCCCGGGGAGTTTTTACCTCGGAAAAGGACACAGAACAGAACATCGCTTACATTTATAAAATCTTAATTTACATTTAGAGTGATTACTCTCCCCCCCTTAAAGCAGTTTGAAGAAGTTTCCTTCACTTGTCTCTGCAAGAAATGCTATTTCCAAATGTATTGCTGGAAAAAATATAAAATCACAGGAAAACCTTTTTTGGTACATTGCAGCCATCACTTTGTTATTAGAAAGTACATAAAAGACATATTCTGATGGACAATTCACAGGGCTAGCGGCTGTAAACATGAGACAAGGACAGCAAACAATTAGAGCATTGGTCTTGTGTCAGCCCTGGATTAGGATGTATGCACCTCGCCTCTTCTGCAGCGCCACTTGAGACGCGCACTTGTGTATGGATTGAGCAGCAAGGTCAAGAAGGTGTGAATTAATGGTACAGATAATCAGTGGGTTTACTGAGGCAGCCCTTCACAGGCTTCGTCCCCTGCTGTGTAACCCCAGCAGCCCCTGGCGTACTCCAGGCTCCCATGGCAGCAGGGGTAAACATGTGTGCAAATACTCTTTTGGTTTACACACGCACACGCACACGCGCTTGAACGCACCCGCGCACAAACACACCAAGGATTGATAAAAGCGTACAAGCATACTGTAGGTTTTTGCACGTCGCTCACATACACACCAAAACACACACACACACACACACACACACACACACACACACACACACACACACACACACACACACACACACACACACACACACACACACACACACACACATAATGGAAGAATCTGAGAGGGAGGACTGACAAAATGCCTCAGGTAAAATGAATTGAATCCGATGATATGTATTGGGAGGATAGATATTTAAAGGGCTGCTGCTGACAGCTGCTATTGCTCCCTCGGTGGCTGGTGCCAAATGACAGGCCTGCAGAGGAAGGTGCGTTTGATTATACAACCACTACAATCCACCAGATCTTCATTCATTTCGGTCTATTTATATTTCCTTTTTGCATTGTTGTCAGCGCTAACCTCGAGTCAAAGCTGTTTTATAAGCTTGCGTGTGAAATGCACTTTGTTTCTTCTTGTGGGCTGCGAGTTATTGTCTTAAAAATAGCATCAACTTTTGGCTCTTTCAAATAACAGTCAGACACGCAATAATACACAAATCTCACTTCCTTTCTCCTCCCTCTTCACTGCTACACCCTCTCACATGCCTCAGATAAATATGCAAGCAGGAGTGGGTGGAGGGGCTTTTGCAGCTCGGTGGGGCTAACATGTTGCATAGGGCTTCTTGAGTTGAGAGGACAATGACTAGGTCCACAGTGCCCCTATTAAAGCAGCAGCCTCCAGGCTAGCGGATTAGCCTGAATAGGCTGTGCTCCCCAGGTACAGGATTTGGTTTACATTAGCCAGCTTTGCCCTTGGCGGCCACTGCTAACTCCTGTTCAGGTCACTTAGCTCTGACTCACCACGCAGGACACTTTTCAATTGCATAATTAGAAAGAAGAGCTTAATTGTCATTACTTTGTGCAACAAATATGTTTGCTGTTTTCAGAGGAAACACTCGCTGTGCAATTGTTACACCAGACGAGAAAATGTCTCACTTTCCAACAATCTTGTGTGCATGACAGTGAGAGGGGCTTGTAGCTCGGGGCAATGGGACCACTTTAAATGTAAACACAATTTCTGCTTTGCCTCATTTCAATGCAGTATGGCTGGAGGTGGAATCAGAATGCATACAATTGACTGCATGAAAAGATAATGTATAATACATGTATTCCGTGTTGGGCGCCAGTGGATCGAACCATTGATTAGCACTGGGTCCGCCGCTGCTAAACATCCTTGTTTCATACATATTTCATTACGGCTCTGACAGTGGCTGGGTCTTCTGTCATGGGACTTTGACAGATGTCCATTAGTTGGACCCAGGGCCAGTGGAAGGGCGGTCCTGGTAACCTGTACCACCCCTGATGTCCCATGTCCCCATCTGGCTGGCTGCACGGTGACTGGGTGGCCTTTCTTCCAGATTATGCTTCCTGTCCAGGATGTCAAGTCTGACTGAGAAATAACAATTATTTTTGTTACAGCTGCCTGCATGAGGTCAATGAATGGATAGTATAATAGGAGACCTTTAAGTCATTTAAGATGGCGCCGGTGATGATGGCTGCCGTGTCTTTTGCTCCTCTCCAACTCTGCCTTTTTTTCCGCTTTATTTCAGTGTTTGTTTACTTTTCGTGGTGTGCTTTTAATTTCATATTCTGTTCTTGTACATATCATATTCTATTGACATGTATATAGACTTTTTGCACTACTTTTTATTTTGTATTTTTGTATTTTATTATATATGTTGCATTGTTGGAGGAGCTCAGGTCAGAAGAATTGCATTGCCATTTCTATGTAGCTTTGTGCATATGACAATAAAACCTTTGAATCTTGAATCTTTGAAAAGTGGCCTAATTTAAAGAATGGACCTAGAAGTCAGTTTGATAACACTGGCCTAAACCTTTACTATTCAAACATTATAGTCAAACCCAAATAGACCTAAAGTGAGCCTAAATAGACAAACAAAAAGATCACAAAGGTTTAAGGTCAATTGGTTCTGTTTGACCTGAAGAAATGGAATCATGAAATGAGCTTTTGCAGTCTAGGCCTTCATCGGTGGGTTTCCCCATGGGGAAGGACTTCCCATGGTGGTCCTGACACAGGGGGCAACAAGCGGATAACAACATGGCCCACAAACACAAATATACTGAAATCATAGAATCCTGAGGGACCTCATAATGTGTGCATGAGGACCCAGCCACCAATCTACCAAACCACATCGACCATCTGCCAAACACAGAAACTGTCAAATGTGCACATTTAAAACGTGTTCTGTTCTTTCTCACTGTGGTTCAAGACTTTGTGACTTTATGGAACCTGAGATGCTTGTCTTGCTTCGTTTCTACTTACGGACGTGAATCTAGTCATTTATTGATTCGAGCCAACTACCAAACAGATTCAGTTTGTTGAGATTTGGACTTCCCTATGAGTCTCTGCAACTTGCGATCACCCATTCCATCCCTCTGTGCATGGATCCACAGAGACGTTAATGTGTGCCTTTGCAGGACTATAATTTCAGCCTTAGTTGAAACGCTGTCATTCAAATGCAGAGATTGAAGGGTTCACCCACTTCTGTGAACATTATGAGCACAACATGCCTGTTTGGCTGTCTACTGATATGCATATGTCTATTTCAAAGCCATAAGCAAAGCCAGTCATTCGGGAAATACAGTATGAGTAAGAAGTGCGGGAATAAGGGTCACTGGATGCCAAAAAACATTTCAATTCAATCAGAATGACAACTTCTGAAACTTTACATCTGCTTATATTGTCTTCATCAGGTAATTTGCAGCCTTTTTCCATGGAACATGTTTCACGTCAGAAAACAATGGTGTATGTCTAATGATCTTCTTAGCATTTCCAGTTCAAAGACTTGTTTTAGACACATGTATTCTCTCTTCAGTGTCTGCGCTTTTTTCCAGCGTGAATGCAATTTGTCAGGTGAAGACGAGTAAAAAATGAGGCCAGCATATGGGCTCCCTGAGTGTGTGCGAGTGTGAGAGAGAGGGAGTTTTTCCTCTCTTTATTTTGGGGAACTAGAGCGTCGTCTCAGCGCTTCGCAATTCCCTGCTAATCAGGTGCTGCCAACCTGCCAGCAAGGCGGGACGTGAGGCCTTTCAAAACACTCCGCTAATTAACAAGCCCCCGAATGCATCCCTTCCGCTTTTACATCGCTTGCACATCGCTAGCGCATCTGCCATAGAAACTCCGGAGAAGAAAAACTACATTATCGTCAGCCTGAGTGGATCCCTTCACTTTGCACACAGCCTGAATGGATGTGAGTGTTGTGTTGTGTGTGTTTCAATCGCAAAGGTGCGTGCAAAGTTCTCCACACAAGCTCCAGATTTTTTTTCACCAAAGTGTTGGCTTCGCATTGGTGCGCTTCCTTTCTGTATACATTGGCAAGGCGTCCTGCATCTATCAGGCAGCTGAAAAGCATGAATAGCGTTCCCACCAACCTAATGACTGTTTACATGTCCCCAGTGCAGATTAAAAGATGTTTCTGGTGTCGCCTGGGGTCTTGCCGCAACACATCTTTGACAACTCTCTTGCATGATTAACTTCAAAAGTGTTTTTATTTTCTTCACATTGTTTAGGCATTGATTTGAAGTGCTACGAGATATAAAGGAATCAGAAACTGAGAAAATACCTATTTAATGGAGAGAAAACTGTGTTATTAAATAAAATAGTGATGGAGAAATAGCTGCAGCTGTTTAATATAATGTGTTAAATTACCGTGGGCCTGGTTTGGGGATTGGTGAATTTGTGACAATTGTAATTTCAAACCCTTTTTATAATCCAAATATTGACTTAAATCTAAACCTGGCAAATGCTCGCACAGGCAGAGAGGACTTTAATGTAAAATCAACACTACTCATGTTAACTGTATGGGTAGAAAAAAGGCCCTTTTTAACATGGGGCATAATTTACACAGGACGTTGGTCTTTGAAACCCCCGAATAATTGGACAAAGCAGCCACAGTGACTGTGTTTACTTTGGAAAGGTCCGCCAGGGCTGGATCCTTCCATTCATAGTCAATCTGGAGTTATGACTTTTCCTCAGTCTGGAATTCCATCTTCTTTTTTTTTTTGTCAATTTATTGAACATGTCAGAAACAAAACATACAACAATAATAATAATATATATTTTTTTATTATAATAATAATTATAACAAAGAGAAAAAAACAAAAAAGGTACAAAAAAATTAAATAAATTCTCAGTCTGTCATGTTCAACAGGGGCAAGAAGAAGCTTTTCTGGTCCTACCCCCTCTAGCGTACATTTTCCTTGAAAATAAAATATTAGGTCATCAGCGTCATGTTCGTGATGTTGTAACATTACAATAACAAGAAATAACAAGTATGATTTTACAGGTCCTGCTCCTAACCATTAATGATGTTTTTTTACGTATACCAACCAAAGGCCATCCGCGGCCCAGGAGATCCTCTCAACTCCTTTCCTCTGTGTCAGAAAGCCATGCCATGCTCTCACTCTGCTTCAGATGGAGCCTTGCGTTAATTTACTGCTACTCAACAGCAGCCCCACCCACTTCTTCCACAATTCTTAAAAACGTAATTGAGCTGCTCCAAAGTCCTGAAAATGAGTGAAAAGTACATCTTTGGAGGCGAAATGTCTCATTTTCCGAGGACGATCTGAAAGTAAATATGCTGAAGCTCTATTCAACACCAACTCCAATTAACCCTTGGAGTTCAATGAATAAATACCTTTTTTTTCACCCATGATCCACATAATCCTGTGTTTCTTCCTTCAATCAAGTAGAGTTTTCATAACCCATCTTTATTCTCAAGAATCTGCTGCTTGTTCTTAGAGCTTATCCACCTTTTATTCGTAATGCTTTCCAAATGTAATCACCATCTTATTAGCATTGCTGGAGTTACATAACACTAACTTCAGTTCTGCAATATGTTGGTAAATGTTGCCAAAAACACAGCTTGCTCGTAGATTTAACTTTTAGAAAAAGTTCTGTGTAAATAGAATTACGAGAACCATACAGCATTTGCAACCACAGCAGGAACAGCAGTAGAGAGTGTGGCAAGTGTGTTTTAGTTGAATCCTGGGCCTAAGCATTGTAGACACAAATGTATTTTTTTGGGGAGGAAACATGTTTTTCTTCCCATCTACAACGAAGAGGCCCTGGCAGGAAAATGCCAATCAGGAGGTAAGTCGGAATCCCATCATCCCTTTCCTGCCTAGAACACCTTCACTTTCCATTTGCTTCAATATGCAAACCAAGCTGTTTAGGGATGAGGAGAGAGGCGGCTAATGAGCTGCCTGCATCAACCCTAGAAAAAGAAAGACCCCTCTTCGTAGCTGCTCAAGAGAACACCTCCTCTGGGCATGCTCAGAAACAGCACAACAACAACAACAACTATACAGCCACGGCAACACAAATTGATGTGATTAACCAGTGGGAATGACAGTTATTGTGTGAGGGGCTGGGTGCAGAGCAAGCACATTTGGAGAGCTTGAGAATGCAGAGAGTGTGCAGCTGCAGATGACTTTTTGTGGAAAAGTTTACACGGTAAGACGTCAGCTGTTGATGGGATGTGCTTGACCTCTGAATGACACAGTTTTCTCTTTACTTGTTCCTCTTGCTTGGTGTCCAATATGTTCAGTGCAATGTGACAGTGCTTCATAAAGCTGTAGAATAAATGATAGGGCTGGTTGGCTGTTGCACCCAGGAGATTGGCTGGCATCCTGTACTGTAAATCAATCTCTGTGAGAATAATGATCCATTACAGGGTCTAGCAGTCTCTGTTGATTGTTCATCTGCCAGAAAATGCTATATAGATTATAGCATGTCCTGAGGAAAGACTAAGATAGGACATTTTACTTTGAGCTGTCATCAAAAAGAGCGTTTTCTTTAATCCAAGGGGTCAAAGTTTACAATAACTGAATTATAGTTCCCCATTCAAAAGTCATCCCTGGGTAAATGGGTAAAATGGGTCCCTGTTGTGGAACATGAGCAATGTCCTTGGTCAAACATGAGTATGTAAATGTACCGAAGTCCAGCTCAATGCAAAGTTCATCGCACTGAACTTTTGCACTTTTCCTCGGGCCGGCCAGAGTTTTTGCTCAGCCACAAACCATCACAAACAAAACACGAGGGCAGTCTCGTTTCACATAATTGCTCAGCCAGAAAATGTCCATTACGCTCTTGTTTTCCTTGGCGCACAGAGTACAACTTTAAACCATGAAAGAAAAGCAGTGTGGGAAGTTCAAATGGTATTGTCATTAACGCCTCAACACAGTGATCATTCACAAGGGGCTTGCACGTACAGACAATGCAGGCTTTCTTGCTAAGGCGCAGATGGCATCGTAAAAAAAAAAGAGGCCTTCTCTGCAAACACCAAGAGCAAACACACAAACAGTGGTGACCCTCCGAGTCCCCAATCCATCTTTTCTCTTGTTGGCCGCTTGTTGTCCCAGTGAGATCAAGGCGACTTCACTGAACTGATGTTTTCACGCTATTATGCACGCTCATTTCGGGCAACTCTTGAAATGTAAATGGAAACTTTTCCAAATGTTATATTTCATTTCGCTTTTGTTTTGACTTCACACAGATTTTTCGGGCCTTTACTCTCAGGGTTTCCCAAAGCTTATATGTACAGGAATTTATTGCTGGCCATCAATCTTTGTCAGTGCTACACAACCCTATTAGTTCAAGTTTCAGGCTAATTTACATGCGTTTTCTGTTCTCCTTGTATTCTACTCTATTCCATTCTAGTCAGTGGAATTTGTTTGTACAAATGAATTCACGGTGCAGCATGAGACTGTGGCTCCATTTGGTTAAAGGCAAATTGGCTAACCTTTTAAAAATGGACAGTGCTGGACCTCATCTCTCCTCCAAGACCGTAGGGTATCTCATGGATTGCCCTCCAGAAACACAGATGTTCAGTCTCCTGAGAAATGCAGCTCTGCTTAGGCCTAATCCCTGCATGCTGGCACTGCCGCGGCACACATATTTCCAAACAGAGCTGCAGCACTTTCTGTGTGCAGCTGTGCCTCAACATTTGTCAAATCCTGTCATCAAGTGACGGAAACAATGCAGAAGAATTTGCTGGTGATTGTATCTCACACAATCAGAGATTCACACATACACATGCACTCGATGTATCTGTGGAGTGAAAGCTACGATATTCCAATAAGATTTCAAACGGCAATTGATGGTTCATCTTTAAGACATGTTCACACTACACACAGCACAGTTGGAGCAGAACTTAGGTTCATTAATCATTATTATTTTTGTGGCCGTTGTTTGAACAAGTGAGCAGAAATGCCGTTTTTACTCTAAGGATGCCAAGTGAAACAACAATGATGTGACTGACTGAGGATTTTTTATGATTTTCTTTAATATAAATAAATAACAGACAAGATGAAAATAAATCGGAATTGAATATGTCTCACAACCATCTATAGGAAACAACCCTAAGATGCAATATGTGTAGAATTTTGTATTTGGTATTTTAGCTTGTATCATGCTAGCAAGATGTTCTATCTAGGGATGGTAATTTAATTGGTAAGTCCACCACTTTGGTCCACATTGAAATATCTCAAGAGCAATTGACTGCAATTCATTTTTGTTTCATGGTCCTCAGAGGATAAATCTTTATGACTTAGGTCTTGACATCAGACACCAGCATCAAGTGTCATATATGCTACATTTATGTTGAGTCAAATATCTTTCACAACTACCGGAAGGAATTTTGTTTACACATAAATGGTGCCATGAGGGCGAATACTGGTGATTTTGGTTGTCTTTTGGTATGATTTGTAGCTTATGATGGTGCTTAAACTTCAGTTTATGACCAAATCCTTGCAGAACTATTATATTCCCATCAGTGTCAAGCATCAACTTGAAGTCCTTTTAAAATGAGTCAGACTCAGGAATGATGTAGGTACGATTCCAATTCAAACATTGACATGAGCTGTCAGTAAAGAAGCTGATTTGTTAAGTGTTTGCTAGTGTCTTAATAGAGGCTAATAGTGTGGGTTTATGATCTCCGCACTGTTCAAACTGACCCAGGAGAGCTTAGCTGACCCCACCATATACACACAATGTCGAGGACGCTTCCTTGGTAGGACATGTCTTCCGAGTCACTTCCTTCAGAAGCGAGGCAAGAATCCTAGCCTCGGAAAATGAAGAATGGTGGAACAGGCTAACAGGTGTGCAGGTGTGCGTCATATGCGAGGCCCCGCCTTAAATGGAGCGCGATTTCCGCCAAAGATTTGGAAATTGGTCTGTGCACAAAGCATTGTGGGGATTTTAAGACCGCGGAGGATACACATGTGCAGCCTCGAAATTTCTCGCTACGAAGGACGCCGGGCTCGGTAGAATTCCAAGCAGCCTGGACATTGGAACAGTCCTTCGGCGGGACTCAATGACGTAGCATCCTTGAAATAGTGGCTCTGGAGCATCCTTCCTTGACATTGAGAAACACCCTCTCTCTCTCATACATATGCACATAGTTGCACTCAGTCCTCAACCCCCAAGCCCTCCACAAACCACCATTTGCCTAAAAAAAGGTTTCCAGTTGTGACCTGTTTGGTTTTTACGTCTCTTGCACCAAGGTCAAGCGACATCATTATTTCCCGTTAATCAAGTTATTATTATTTTTTCCCATCCACTTTTAATATCTGACTGTTTTGGGCCCAGTGGTAAATATGTAAAAAAAAAATTATTTGAACTTTTCAACTCCCTGATTTACAATGCCGATTTTTTGCCAGTCTGAGTACTTCCACTGACCTCTAAGGAACATTTCAATTTATTCGGCCTCCTTCCATCATTTATTTTCACTTATTAATGAGAATGGGGTTTGCAAACTGTATTGCTATTGGAGCCGTCAGCAGGAGATTGCAGAATTGCAGCTCTGCATGTAATGGGTTGTGTTATTTGATGGGTTATCTCGAAGGATAAACAACGCCAGGTCAAGCTGAATAGATGAATAATTGGAGGTTGAAGGCATAGGAGATTACACCCCCCCCAATCATTAGCAATCCTCATTTGTTTTTAAGAGCAAAGCAATAAATCCAGACAATAACTCGCTGTGAATCCCCTGGTGTTGCTTATGGATTTTCTTCCCATTTGACCAATCTATTTTCATTTAATAATCTCAGAGATTCTTTTTTTACCCCTACCATTGGTTGGAATAAGGATCCAGCATGATGTTGACTTCTTATTCGGCCCCTTCAATGTTTCATGAATGATTAAAAATGCTGGGCCTAGACCTGCTCATAAATAAACAGCAGTCCCCTAACAGGAGTGAACAGGCTTCTCCTGGACAGGGAGAACTGACAGATTGGCTTCCAAATCCTACCATTCAGCGGTAGCTAATCCACTGTGTAGCATTTTTATGCAGCAGCAGCCTGGTCAGAAATCATGCATATATGCACTATGGGGGATGTGTAAAAGTAGATGATAAAAGAGTACAGCATGCCCTTTTTTATCAACTTCTGCTCTTATTTTTGTCCAAACTGTGAACATAGAGAGACTACAAATGATGCCATGCAACCTTCTCAAGTGAATAAAAATAGTATCAACATAAGGGTTTGAAAAACCAGAATCACAATAATAAAATGCTCCTAGTTCTCTTATTACCTTGGGGTGATATTATGATGACGTCTTGAGTCAGTCCCTGGGTGGGATTAGGGGTCAGTTCATCCATATGTGGTGCTTTTTCAGCTGTTCTGCAAATGAGAGCCAAAGTGCCATAGGATGACCCACAATTTCAATCTTGCTGCAGCGTAATAAATTGTCTGAGGCCAACCACCCTGCGCATGCTGAACTTTTGGCTTTAGAATCACATCTCGGCCAATTTAATCCCCCGCTGGTACGCTGTTCACCCCCCCTGAGGTCAAGGGCTTTGAAGCACTCATTTCAAACCAAATCACTAATGGCTCGAAATAGCTGGGATACTTTCCATAAGAGCTGCATGTTTGCTAATTGTATGCATTTCCGTCTGTTTGGCCGGAACAGCTGAGAGTGACACAGCGCGCTACATTTCATGTGGGCTTGTTAGCATCTGGATTCATCAGGGAATAAAGAGGATGGGACGTTTTTTCTGTGGGAGTCGAAGCAATAATAAAATGCATCTAGCGAGAGATAAAATGAAATGTATCATGCTGTGAAGCAATCAAAATAGAAAAACTCTTACGATGATTGCTTATCATGCTTGAATGTATACGTAATCAACTCTGCAAATTGAAATATATCTTACCAAGGGTATAATGAGTGCAACACTCTATTTCTGAGACGTTCCATCAAACGAAACACATCTTTGTGATGTTATCGGTAGTTGGAGATGAAAGAGAGACGGGATGTTCTGGTTTGCTAATTGGTGTGTTTATCTAACAGGTTGATGAAGAAGCTATTAGTTCATTAGGAGCTTCATGTAAAAATAATGAGTAGGTTTCTCCATCCAGAATTGCCCAGGTATGATGAGTGTCAAGGCCCGGGATTTAAAATGCCCTTTTGTCGCTGTGCAGTGTCACCTGACACTCTCCCTTTCTTTTACTGATTTACCGTATCACTCTAACCACATTTGTGACACAAATTGGGATATTATGACAATGACCACAAGGGTTAAATGTTGTGTCCGCCAAACATTGACTGGTCCCCCCTCTTTTCCACCCTCCCCCTTCTCACTCTTTTCTCTTTCCAGCCCATTATGTCATGGCCCCAAACCTGCTAAACACATTTCTAAATGACAGTTACTGCGCCTCTCTTCAAAGAATCCTCGAGTTGTGGATTTTCCTCGCCTAATGTGGCATCTTTGACTGTGCAATAGAGTGGAGGGAGAAAAGGTGGGGCCCTGGAGGACAATAGTGGTTTGTCTGGGGGATGGCAGGGAAGGGGTCAAGAATCAGAATGCGGAGGACATTAGCAGTCAGCCGATTGATACAGCACCATTGATTCCCGGCTTCTTTTTTCTTTCCTCCTGGACATGATCTGCATTGCAAATGGCAGTTCTGTCGCATTGGCCTTTTCTGGAGTCAGAAAAGATTGGGGGGGGGGGAGGGAGATCGGGGGTTCCCACAACACACAGGCCCGCTACACCCCATAACCTCACACCCCTTCCCTGAAAAAAAAACCCCTCTGCTGGACTCCTCCTCCCCGAGTCCTATCCCTTGTCCCAGGATCCCACCACAGCTGCCTCTCCGCTCTCCCAGGACCTCTCGTCACTACTGAGGAAAGCACAACAGGCTCATTGTTCTGCAGGGAGGAGGCTTGGACAACTCTGCCGCTCCTAGGTGTATTGTCTCTCCTAACAAGCCCCACAAGGGGAGTGCTCAAACATAGTAGAGAAAGTTAGTCCTTTGCTTTAAAAGCCAAGTAATGAGGCTGCTCCTTTTGGCTAGGGTTAGGGTTAGGGTTGTTATATCAGCGTTGAAGACAGATTCCATGTGTTAATTACGCACTATACACACAATCCAAACGATTTTTGTTTGCACATGATGTTAATACAGATAATAATTCCAACACAAAACCTTGTGTTAAAACCAAATGTGATGCATACAGCTTGAATGGGTTTGTTAAGCTATGAAAGTTCAGTTAGCATAAACAAGAATAGGCATGACTCCAAGGTATACTTTGTGCGTAAACCTGCAACTGTGGTAGCTGCTGCTGAGGCAAGTATAAATAGTTGACCACTGGCTAAACATAGACCCAGTTTGTGCCATTAGCAAGACTTATACGAGCTGGTGGAGAGACAATACATGAACTAGATGTATTCCTTATTAGCAGTGAACACAACACCTGAGCCTGAAGATACCTGTTAAGAGCTTTATAGGTTTTTTACAAATTAAGAATCAACAGTATGTTCTGGCACTTTCCTACAGACGCAGACTTGAGTAAAGCTCTTAGCCGAGCTACAACACATGTATACACACAGCAGATGGATGGAGTTTGTCAATAGCTGCTCATTTCAGGTCTATCAGCTTTGAGTTGCTCTCCATGCCCTACGGTGTTACTCAGTGTCAAGCATGGCCACACAATCCGTGATGCTGCAAGGCCACACACTCCTGCTTTTCAAATAATCTGAATTTTAAGGGAAAGTTACTCTTCAATAATACAAAAGATTCTTGTTATTTTTCAGAAAACTTCTAGGAATATAATCTTTTATTGGCAAATGTTTTATGCAAAGCAGCCCTGCATCATTACGATAATCTTCTGGTTCTGTTTGTTGTCCTGCTCTGCTTTTTAGGTTGGACATGACTAAGTGGCAGGTTCATCAATGCAAATGTAGTGAGGAAAGCGTACAAAGAGTGATCTGGACAGGCAGACAGAAAATGTTAGGCAAAAATAAATAAATGCAGGAAGTTCCGACCATGGACACCGCGTGAGTGTTCCAGCTAATAATGTTCCATCACCTCACAGAGACAGTGGAAGTGATATGCAAATAGTGCTTCACACACACTGAGCGTGTCCTCCAATTATAGGCTCTCATGTTGCTACTGGCCACCTCTGCGCAATTAGCCCCCTCCGTCTGCGACTGTCGAGCCATGTTAGCGTGGACTGAAGGCGAGTTAGCATTGCAAATGAAACGAGAAGCAGCGTTACCAGGGGTGTCATTATAAATTAGTGTTGCATGATGGGCACAAATTACCATCCTTGCTCAAACTCACATCTCCAATAGGTGCTGGCTGATTCCCCAGGAAATGCTATTTATCCCAGTTTAAATGTGCAGTGAATTTGCTCTCAGCAGAGACAGACCTGTGCATGAAAAGTAAGTCTCTTAGGCTTACAGGCAGAACTATGAGAGTAAAAGGGAAATATTAGAGTTTTGGTCCCAAACATGTGTATGCAGTTATGATTCATGTCCTCTGGTTATATATAAAGTGATACATTTGAAAGAATCTTCCCTCCTAGCCAGGAAACTGTCTTATATGACCGTCTGGACTCCCAGCATGTGAGTGTTGAGCGATGGGTTTTACTCCCAAGATGACTTGCAAAATGAGCACTTACTATCTTGCTTATGTCTTGCATCAATGTCCCAGTGCAAATGGACTATGTTCCTTGGCAAAACCATCTATTTAAACCTTTTTTTATCATAATCACAACTTTTTAACTGAATATATATGTACTTCAAAGTAACGTGCATTTGTTGGTCCATATCTTTTTTTAGATAATTCATTTTCCAAATGGGCCCTCCAACAACACAATATCTGCCAAATATTTGTCCAACTTTCCAGTGACTTTTTTTATTGTCTTTTTTAAACTACTGTTCAAATAACAGAATGAATATTTTCCTTTATGGAAATCCCCTAAAAAATTGCAAAGCGATACTTACCCTTGTTTTAAATGTTGGTTCCAGGGAATACATTTATTTATGTAACGTTTAGACAAATATAAATATTTAAAACATACATTGCCACTGGTGCCTGCCTCATGGAGAGTATTGAACCGACCTGTCAAGCCGGTTCCTGCAATATTTGTCAAGCAAATACATTTTTTCTTCCTTGTGGTTAATCCATTTTCTTTTGAGATTTTTGTGGCGACATGGTAGATGAAGGCAGAACCTGAAGAAAAAATAGGATTTTACTTGAATTAAAGGCCATTTTACATGTAAAACCTGGAACATCTTAAGGACTGCTTGTGTTTGAAGGGTAATTTTGACTTTTGAAAGTTTAGATTTTTCACTTGCTCTACATTACACTTCCAAGTACTGTTCTATCTTTAAATCTATTAGAATTAAAAAGCTAAATAAACCATATCGGTTTCAATATGCCTTCAAGTCTTTATCTGCCTTCTTCAGTTTTACCAATGCCTCCTGGCTTTCTTATTGTGGACTTTGGCTTAGCATTTAGCCAGTTTCTGGCTACGAGACACTGTTCCTCAGTCCCTGGTGTTTGCCATCCTAATCAGCCGCATTGTCTCCAAGACGACCTGACTCTAACCTCAGGCCCGCCGACTTCAAGGCCGCAGCATTGGATAGCAAGGCTGTGTTTGCGGCAAACACTGATCTAAATTCATTAACCCTCCCACAAACACTTTCCCAAGGTTTGTTTCCAGGACCAGCAGCAGCATCTGAAAGAGTGCTAGACAAGGTTTCTCAGCAGTTCATGGAAATCCTGTGGTTATATATGATTTAAGCAGTGGTGGAGAAATTAAGCAGTAGAATCAATGGCTTAGAGGTGCTAGATGGCTCACAAGATTAAGTAGGAGGTAGACAAACTGTCATAAAACCAAAGTGAGAGTTTGACCTTTTATGCATCCGGTATGTTAGCTGGTGAAATGCTAGTACTTTTTCCACTATGATAATCAAATATGGAATATGCCATGCTTTCACATTTTTTGTGTAAGAAAGCTGTGCTCGCAATGTCGGCCCTTAAATGTCACTCAACTCCTGCCAAGTAAAATTCACCAAGAGGAGTGAAGCACATAAACATTGTTTCAACAACATAAGGGACGTCATGATCAAGAGTTATTTTGGGTATCTGCCAATACCTGTATACTCTTAATTAGCCAATCACAAAATGCTGCTACCTGAATGTTTTATACAATGTTCTTTGCAAAATGCATGTACTCGCTGAGGTCTAACACCAATTATCGTTAGTAAAACTGCAGTGTGTTAACTGGTGTGCACATATATTTTTTTCACACACTTTTTTACTCACACGTAGTGGAAACGTTGTACCTTTTGAGTTGTGTTGAAAAATGAAACATGCTAAGCTGAACAAAGCATGGTAGAGTTAAGGAGAGAGGGGATTGGACTATGGCTTAATTTTAGCACAAGAAATGCTCATATCAGCATGGGATATCAAAAATTGCCTTAATTCTCTTTAAACAAAATGGAAATACAACAAAAACAATACAAATTTAGATGGAAATATAAACTATATTGATACTAGCTTTTGTGCACAAAGTCAGAAGAATGTACGTTTCAGTCTTTGGGTTTCACCAGTAATGTTGATACAGAAAAAAAGATTTCAACTTATTTCAGTGTAGGAAAGTTAATTCGCCTGAGTTTGCCTAAAGTTGACTATGCAAATCACATGATTTATACATTTTCTCCCCATAAAGCAGTTGTATAAAGTGTCAAAACAGCGTGCCGTACACCTGAGATTAAGGCTGCATCTGATATGGATCCTGAATTTCTGAGTACAAGCGAGGGAACATGTAGCTTGGGGTGACTTTAGAGACTGAACAAGTGTGAGGTGGAACAGAAATGCAAAAGCAGGAGCGGTGGAGTGAGATGCAGGCGTAGGGAGACAGAGACTGATGGGAGTAGACAAACCAAGCAGAATAAGCATAAGGGTGGCGACATGCGTGGATGACACGGCTGCGGGAGAAAGAAAAGGCGAGATGCAGAGAGACATAGTGAGTAGTGGCATGCGTGGCGTCTAAGCCCAGTCACATTATGCCAGCTCACTGGGGCACCACTTGCTCCTCAGCTGCCAATGAAGAGGCCTCGTCTCCCAGTCCTCGGGGAATGATATCTGGGCGAGCTGGAGAGGCGCTGCTCTCCCTTTAAGGCCTGTCAGAGGCTTTGACGGCAGCCGTAAATTTAATCCTCGGACCTGCTGGGATGCAGAGGAGCCGAGCAGCGGGGAAAGCCTTTCCTACTTCAAGGACCTTGGCTGGCTCCGGGTTAGCCTGCCAAAAAAAAGCTATAAACCTGATGACAAATTCATTTTGTGCAGCTGTACCCCCAGTCCACCGCAAACACATTTTTGAAATAATTATGCAGACATTTAAAGGAAGGGAGTATCTGAGGTATGTTATTTACTTTGACTTGAGCACTCTAGAAAGAACTGTGCTTTGCCCTTTTTCTCCCTCATTAGATAAACAGTAAATATATTATCCACTTATACTGTTTTGCTAGAAGGGGTTGGTTTTTTTGTGCCGTGTCACCAAACCGCAGCTTGACTGTGTGGCCTGTGGCACTGTGGGCCATCCAGCTGGAGAGGCATTTTGATATTAGATGTGCAGAGACGGTCACTGAGATGGCAGAGGAAACCGATTTCTACAGCTATGCAGAGAGCGGATTGCAGTAGCAGTGTGGCCCGAGGCCTGCTGGGACTGGGAGTGAGGTTTATTAATATGTTTGTATCCGAGTTTTCCCCTCCTCTTAATGTTGGGGCCATGCTAATCGCTTGGTGCTCTGACATCTGGAAGCCTCCCAGTGGAGGGCAAATCGCACAAGTTTTTACGCCAAGATTTCCAGAATATTTGAAGTGGTCACGCCAAATCTATAGAGATGAAAAACCATTAAAACGGAGGAGGGCGGATTTTTCTCTCCTGCTGTAAAATGGTGAGCTTGTCAGAAGTATGTCATGCCATCTTTGTTCAAAAAGAAGACGCCAGGCCTTTGCCAGATCAGTCCCTCTGATTTCCATCCCCACTGAAGTTAGTGAATTTAACACATGTAGTGCAGGACTCTCTATTTTCCTCTCCATGACTTTACAACGTAACCTGTGAAATCCTTAAGTAACAATTTTATATTTGGATCATATTTTTGTTGACAGAGCCATGGCATAAGAATGTAAAATCGGAATAATATATGTATTCTCTGTTGCATTCTTTATAAGATTGTGGCACTCGGTCCTTCCGTCTGAGCTTTCAATCACGGGGCCCCAGGGGTCTGTGGATACCTGCACTTTGAAGCACTCAGAAAGAAGAAGTGGAGAGAGCAGAGGAGAGTCTGGATGTGCGAAATATCTGCCTCCAAACACAATTTGTTCCACAGAAAACAGGTGACCATGGCTTGAAAGAAGGCATGTATTAAGGTGTTGGACTCAGAGAAAAGTAGCATGTATAACAAGTCTGGAACGGCATTAGTTCCACCAGCTCCTATGGAATATACATTTGAACAAGATTCCTCCAATGGAAACAGTGGAATGTCTTGCATAAGGAGAAGGAATGTGCTCAGAGGTGATATTCCTGAGTACCGGAGCCTGCCTTCCTCTTAGTGGGATCAGGAAGCTTCAGGACACAAGATAAGCAGCCGTCCCCCTCCATCCAGATCACATTTCACCGGCAGGAAACTAACATTGCCCTACAGCTACTGATAATGCATCACATGGACAATTTTGTAAAAGCTTCTCAGGCTGTTTTTCTGTAACTGGGTCACAATACAATAAATTAGTATTGCAGTAATCAGGAATACATAACAACCTTAATTCATTAGCATAGTAATTTCAAATCTTGAAGTGTTTCTATTTCCTAAAAAAGATAATAGGAGGAGGTGAATATGTTATTTAAAACACCACAGGAAGCATGGCCCATCTCTATATTCCCACAACAAAAACCCAATATGACCGACTGCTTTTTTTTATGTTTCACCCCACGTCTCCTTACGCATTCTCCTTTATACACACACAGTATGCATGCATGCTTGTGCTTGCAAAATGCATTTCATATATTTCTCTGTGCATGCCCGATCATAAGACCAACATTCTCTCTGCATCTGTTGCATTACTTACAAACTTTCGAGTGAAGGAATGTTGCAAAGTAAACAGCTTTACCACTGACACAAGCTAAGATGTCCTCATCACTTCTCTTTTCAGTCATAACAAAAAACCTACCTGAACTGTATTCAATTAATCTTTTGATTCCTACAATTATTTCCTCATGTAATTTGGTAGGAGGGACTGGGTAGACTTTTTTTTTTGAGAACAAAATCCAGTATAATCGTTTTTTTGGTGTTATTTATTTAGAAAATGGCTAAAACGCATTAGGTGAGTTGTTTGAAATGGTTTGGTTAATTTTCCTGTTCCCCTTTAGTAAACCACAGAACGCACATCCTGTGGGAAGCAGATATGTTCTAACAGTCTCTACATGCTGAGACAAAGCCTGTGTGTGATCTTACAGGCACCTCAGCACAAGACATCTGTTCATCTCACACGCTCGATGCAGTTGATAGAGAAAGTTGGTTCAATCCATTTAGGATTATACACTTTAGGAATGAACATACTTCTCTGAGCTTATTGTTTACATTCAACCAGGAAGCCTAAAGGTGATTTCATCTCTGTAGTCTGCTCTAACATGCCAGGGCAAAAGGTTAGACGTCTGTGACGTCAGCATTTACGACAGCTATTTTTGTATAAGTGTGCAACATTTGATCTGAGAAGCGACGATATTGTGTCTTTTCCTTACTTTTCAAAAACAAAAATACAAGAGTAAACAACATATTAAAGTATGTGGTAATCATAACAGAGCCGGCCAGCTAACCAATCAGAGTGGACTGGGTTCTGGTTTCAGACAGAGGGTGAAAAGAGGTGCTGCAGCACAGGCAGTATGAGAAAAATAAAGAGCTTTTTGAACATTAAAGCATGTAAAAGTGTCACAGTAGAGGCACAAAATACACATTTGAAACCTTAAAATGAGCATAATAGGGCACCTTTAAGAATTTAAAACTTCACAGGAAAAGCAACAATAACTATCATAGTGAACAAATTCATTTCATTATTTTCAAATACGATATTTCACGAAACAGTGCAATAGCTACAAGCTGTTGTCGACTATAAGGGATTTGTTTGAGTCTTCATTCCAGATAAAGTTTTAAATCCCACTTTGGCATCATGATTTGAATCACAAATCCCCCCCCCCCCCCCCGCCACATGTTAAGTCAATAGCAATGGATCAGGACAACCCTTGGCTTCTCTGTGCTGCCCTAATACTTCAAACAGCAGCACCCCAGTTTGAAAAGGTGTTACTTTTTATTCCTCCTGCATCAAACACATCCTCGATCAAACGTCAAACCCTTCAAACAAGGTGTCATCTGCAGCTGTCCGGTTGAGTTTGATGTGAGGAGGTGTAATGATACAAAGGATGTTCTGAAGCTATACAAGCTTGAACCCGCTTACCCGCCACCTTCTGTTATCTCAGTACAATGTTGTTGAGAAACTAATAAAACCTGACAGTGTACACCACCCTGCTCTGCCTTTTCATTCATGACTAATTTGTGTTTCTACTCCAACCCACAGCTACAATTCATTGCCTGCCAGTGGTATATCTAGGAATCAATACTTCAGATTGTTAGTTTAGCATTCACAGATGTAGACTGACTTTCTGTTTGGCTGCCATACCTGTGGGCCAGAGTGAAGGAAACCACTAATACAGCTCTATGGTCACAAATCAAAACCAATTCTCTAACGGCCTACCTGTTTACACAGGGAATCAATCCATTTGAACTGTGTACAATTTGCTACACCACTTTGCTTGTGGGTTGCTGTTATTTTTTTAAACAAAAGTGGACTTCTCTGGTTTCGCTGCGGGGCCCAGCGGTTGAAGCCGTCAGCCTCACGCACGTCCGAGAGGCACAAACCAACCAATTTGCTGCAGGTCTCCCCGAGGAGAGGAGCGGTGTTGATTTTGGCACTAGCTTCCAGTCCCTACCAACAAATCCTGCCTTTTTTCCAGACATGTTGGCTCAGGAACTCACTGGAGAACTGGGGAAGAAGACGGGGGAAAAAAGAGGGGGGGGGGGGAAACAGCCCCGGGGCTGGAGGAAGATATTGTATGCATGTGCACTCAAGCACAAGGTTTGTGGCCAGCTGCTTAAGGATTTTTCTGGGGAGTCAAGTTTATCCACTGAGTCAATAGAGTGAGGGAGGGAGAGAGGGGAGAGCCTTGTCTGTTTATGCCAGTGCAACTCTATTCTACTGGGGTAACAGAGAGACACTGTCAGCTCAGTGTTTTTTTTTGTATTCCTGTTTTTCTCAGACCTAGCCGGTAAGAGAGCAGCTCCATGTTGCTCCATGCACACAGCCCTTCATACCAAATATCTGTGAGCACACACTTCCAATGGGTGCATTTTAAATCCAGCACACCTTGATAAAACTCTACAGGGAATTTGAAAGTCGTGGTCTGCAGGAATGTATGACAGGCTTCATGTTTTTGTTAAGCATCCTGTCAAAATTCACTTCTCAGCTCACGATTACGCATACCCCTCATTTTCTGTTATTTCAATCAAAGAACAATGATGTCTTATGGGATTTGTTATCTTCACAACTCTTATAATTTTGAGCTTTCAATTGAGATATTCAAGTGCAAGTGAGGCGCAAGCCCAGTTAGCGAGAGCGTAGATCAGGAACAACATCCCCATCTCCTGTGGGTTGAAATGGAGCGGGATAAGAGCTGTTGCCAAGGTCACAGCTCTGCATTTGCACAGCCATGGTTGTCAAAGGCTGAAAGGGCTCAAGCCCTTGAAAAACCTTCTGGCTAGCTCCTCCATTCTGCATGTGGTGAAACTGCTGAAGGCAAAAGAGACAGAGAGGAAGAGGGAGAGCTGGGTGGATGTGAGAGGGCAACAAGAAGGGAGTCTGCATTTCACTGATACCAAACCCTACCACACAGTCACACTTTGAATAATTGTGAGGGACAGGCTGTGGGCACCTCTGAGACAGAATGTAGGCCAGAATAATACCCCTCCTCGGGGCTTTTTCTGGCAGCCCTGCGCTGAGGCCTTGGCAGGAGTGCCATGCAAAGCCAGTTAGCAAAGCCAGTTAGCTACCTACAGTAGTTATAAACCCCCGTTAATTTAGAAACTTAAACCGAGAGCTCCACCTTTTCCAGAGGGACGCCGCATTCCAAATGTCTCAATTGAAGCCTCGCTGGCTGAATAGCCTTTTCGGGGCGCTGCATTGTCGATGGACCGCCTTTTCAGACAGCTTTTTAAGGGTTTTGTCAGACAGGAATTTAGATTGGAGTCTTACATGACCTTTCCCAGGGGTCACCGGTTGGATCTGCTGGAGCTTTTGTTGGCACACCTGGGTGATGACGCCCTGACAGACTACAAGCTCTCATTTCAGGTTTTGTAAGGGGTTCCATGAAGGCTCGTGCTCCCCCCCCCCCCCCCTCGAATACAGGGCAGACATGGGAAGAATGGCAGAGAAATCTTTAAGATTCAGCTGGTGTTTGTATCTTCTTCCCAAGAATAATACAGTGTTTTAAGCAAAAATATAATACTATAAAAGAAAAAAAATCTGATTTAATTAAAACACGATGACTAATGTTTGATTAAATTAAGTACAAGATGAAAGCTTGTGCGTGAAATCAGCTTTTGCTTTGACTTTTTTTCTGTCTTTACAGCTTCAATTGATGTTCAAATGACAGTTACAAATGTACAACTTAATTCCACAAGCTGAAAACAGTTGTGGTTTTGCCCTTGTGCTTTCTATTAACCCACAACACTGGACTTTTTGCTAATGTTGGCAGAAAATTCTGTTGAAGCTTCAAAGTGACAACTGAGCAGGAGTTTAGTATGTTGATAATAAATAATGCATTTAGTGGAGATTTGACCGAGACTTCATGTCCAAAAAAATCAGTAATGATGCATTCACTTTTACCTTTTGTCCGAAAGTATGTTGAAACACTTTTAAATGTTTTATTTTATTCATGAAACCCTCACACAAAATAATGAAATGTGCCAAACTAACCATTTCTCCAGATACAGTGCAAGGCAGAGATTGTAAAATGTGTTATTTATTAATTTGTTACAACTTTCAGTTAGGATTCTAAATTCCACTTTACTCATTAAACAAATATAAGGGAGGGAATTGGTAAGAAAAACAAAATATAAATGTGAAATTAAAAGTTTGATATTTGAGCCACTGGCAATTAGCTTAGCTTAGCTTAGCCTAAATACTGGTAGCTATGGGAAAAAGCCAGCTTGGCTTTGTCCGAAAATTGTCAGATTTTTTTTTTTGATCTTCCATCAATTCTAAAGCTCAATGATTTCACTTTGAATCTAGTGTTTATTGGTACAACAATTGGTACAACATGTTTTAAGCGTTGATGTCTTTATTTGACAGTGAAGAGAGACGGGAAATAGAGGGGCATTACAAAGATCCCAGGTTTATTTAGGTAAATATAATTTTCTCTAATTCCCTGTATACATGACAATACTGTGATTTGTTGGGGTAAATGTAAAATGTCTGTAATTATTTTGAGCCATTGGATTTGCAAGTAATAAAGTCTAAAAAAGACACCCGTATTTTTACGTATTATTATGAACAAATGAAAATATACAGTAGTGGATATAAAGAAAGACAAGTAAAGTCTGACAAATCTCCTGCTCACATGTTAGCACTCATCCACTCTCTTGCACAATTTGGTATAGTTTGTTTCTTTAGTCCATAAACAGAAATCTACAAATGTACTGTACGTTCCATATCTAATCTTAGCTATCAGACGCCAAACTCAGTGCAGATGTTACCTGCACAAACAAACACAGCGGAGTGAGAAAGACTGTTCTCAACCACTAAGTGTTGTATCCCTGCAAGGAAATCTGGGAAATCTGAAAATAGCCCCGAGGCTCCCAGTGTTTTTGTAGGGCTCGAGGTGGATGATGCAGAAACCATTGGGAAGCCACAGTGGGATGGTATTGGACCAGGCTTTGTTTGGATAAATACGTTCCAAGATTACTTGGTTTGCCAAAGTACAGCCACTTGTTTTCTCTGTTTTTCTTTGAAACTGCACCGGAATAAAAAAAAAGGGAGAAAACCAAACTCAGCTTCCACATGTTAAAAACGTCCACCTTGAAGAGTGATATATTGCCTGGAGTCGTGGCATTTTGCATGAGTGAGAAAGGCCAGTTAAAAAAACAACAGCAAAGGAGATAAATAGTTTAATAAAAAAGAACCCTGCAACATCTGATCTGATCGGAGCATGTGCATAAAGACTTGAGACAAGTTTAGTGCATACCTCAGCTAAACAATTTGTGGTGACAACCTCTCAATATGGTCTGCTTTTTGAATTAGGAAATGATAATGAAAAGGTACCTTGGAGCTTCCGACAGCAGCAGACTGACAGGGCCTTCAAAGAGCTCACCCCCATCGCCTCTCTGTGAGCGCTGTGATCATAAAGGAGACTTTCCAGGGCTTTTCATAAAGGCGGAGTTCAGCGGGGTCAGCTCCAGAGCGTCACGTCCATATCGCTCTGACTTTCTGAACACCTGGCACCTGCTTTTCTCTTCTCCGAGCGGAAGCCAGGTCTGAAAGGGAGATAAAGTGCTGATTGTCCCTTTCCTGCCTTCTTTTTCGACGGAAGTCGGGGGCATTGAAGTGCAACCACTTGCCTTTCAAGATACCTCCCTGGATACTCTCTACTGCCGGGGAGTCTCCCAACTAGTCTCCACTGATTAATCAAAGTGCTTCATCATCAAACATTGATGCTCGCACGATTCGCCGGCACATCAGCGGAGCGTATAATGCCCAGATATCATGTCCTCGCAATGGTAATTGAAGGGCAATTGCTCCTGCCATGTAAAAATATGAGATCTACTGCAACCAGTATTCAAGACATAAAGCAACTTGCTGCTTATGTTCCAGGTCTTTATGTACGGCAGCCAGCCACACATCCACAAAAGAACCTCCTAGACCCACATCTGACAAAGCTGCTCTCAGATGTGATGAAATGCATAATGAATACGCTTGTTTGTACCTGCATGGGACCCTCCTGCTTGTTCAGTACAGGACTTTGATTTGCAAGACTATTAGATAGTGCTGCAAGTGCCCCACTTCAGAATTTCACCCTTCCTCTTATATATTGCATGCAGCAAGACCGTGCAGTGTTGCCTACTTTGAATCTCCCTGCCTTGAATTGGCACCTCTAAATTGCCCTTAGGTGTGAGTGGTGGTCTCTCTATAGTGTTAGCCCCTACAACTCGTCCAGGATGTACCCCTCTCTTGCTCGGTGTTTTCTGTAGGCTCAGGCCCCCATGATGCTGCACAGGATGAGTGGGCATTGACGATTGATGGATGTAAACTGAGAAATAACACCTGGAATTTGATCTTTTAATGTTATTTAAACCACATCTGTGTGCAGTCTTAAATGTAATAAATCTGATCTGTTGCCATGAAGCTGAACTGTTTTTGCAATGTCTCTCTCAACTGGGAATGTTGTAATCATAACAGCAAGGAGGCTATTTTAATTAGGGTTGGGGGGTTCTATATTCAAAATAAAGTGGAACTAGGGCTAGGCAACATGCAAAAAATCTAATTGTGTTTTGGCTTTTTGCAAAATGCAGCGAAAGTACAATTTTAATGAAACGATATTATTATGCATATTTAAAAAAAATACTGCTAATCCCATACAGTTTTGGACTCTCAGTACCAGATGTTTGAACTGAATGGAGCAGTTTAATTATTAATCGGCACAGATAGAGCAGAGAGGTCAGCACACTAATTTATCTGCTCCTGCTGTTTGTCTCTTGACATCAGCCTGATATCGGCAGACTGCTGTCTAGCTAACGTTAGCTCACATGTTACATGGGCACACACTAGTTCAGTGGACTCTCACGGCTTGACCTCTGGTAAACACAGATGAGACCCCGTCACCACAAAACAAACTGAAACTCTGATCAGTGTTCAGAGTCAGTGCAGTGATTCTTTTGTCTAGTCCTTGTTTTAGATATGTCTTCTGAGTCAGAAAAGTACATTCAAATGCTAAAAGTGAAATGTATTTATTCGGTATAACTGCCAGGCCCTTACTGGAGTGGATATTCTCCAAAATGAGTCCACAGCAGGCCTTTAATATACAAAATACTGTTTTTAAAAGAAAAGTGCTCTGAGGTCTGCAAGTCATCTTCCTTCCAGCCTGTTCCAGAGTCCTCGCTGGTGGCTGTTTTGGTGTTATGGTTGAGTACAATGACATTAGAAACATTGGTTTGGGGCCTTAAAAATAACTTGTCTGTGGTAGGTACTTGGAGACATGTTCCTGTAATTTAGCTGGGAGCTGTCCACGTTATAGCCCTGTGCTCCGCAGCTCTGTTATGAAAGCAAAGTGTGTGGCCGTGATGTTGTGTCTCACCTAACCAGCACTACCCTGACGAAACCCAAGCAGGAAAAAACTCTTCATACTCTTTACTCAGAGAAAAAACGGAGCAATTTTAGGAAAAATAATTGAGAGAAAGGTTGGCCTCCAATTAATTGATTCTATTGATATTTATCCAAATTGTGATTCCCCTGTGGGTGACATCATTGAGTGTGTCTGCCTCTGATGTGTGCCACGGGTCACTAATTACATGAAACTCAGCACACCTGGTCATGGTGTGCTGCAGGTACTTAGGCTCCTCCCCCTCTCTCTCTTGGCTGCCCTAACAGACAGACTTTGGTTTTGTTGGTTTACCCTTTTGCCTTGCCTGTAAAGTTTGCACTTTACAACATTGACACAAAATCTTCACTCCTGCTCATCTCACACCACTGATTATCTCATCCCATCTGTATAGTTGATTTGCTTTATAAAACATTGTTTAAACGTGAATCATGGAGTTGTCTCCACCTATAAACCGCTGACATAATGTTCCACTTTATTAACTGTTTTGTATTGCATCTTAAAATTGATGACGCCCGGCCTACAGTCTCAATCACCTGAAGAAAACGAAGTGCTTTTGAGAAAATCTACACATTGCATTAGACTTTGCTCAAACAAAAAGAATAAATGTGTCTTTAAGCATGTTTAACACCAGGACACCACCATCATTGGAGTCTGCTGACAGCTGTAAATGAGGAAATCTGTTGTAGGAAACTCATGCTTTGAAATGAGTGGAAACAGGAGAACAGGACAAATTGATGACAGCTGAACGAACACATTCCCCCATCTGGTCTTAATTTTTCTCCCTCTGTAAGTTAGTTAGATAATTGGATTTTGGGATATGCTTCAACCTGTGCTACCTTACTGTCTAAGAGACGGTAGAGCTGGGTGGTCAATATGTCAGGTCTAAGCTTTGGCTGTGGAATTAAAGAGTAAATGCAACACTGAAAAGGAGAAAAAAAATGGGAAAAAAAGAAGCGAAAACACCGGCCCCTATGAATTGTATGAGCTCCCCTGTAGTTGAATTATAGATCTGCTTCGGTGTGTTTGCCTGGATGATTGACAGAAGGGGTAGGCACATCTTCAGACCCCATGCCCCTGCCATGAAAGTGAAATGAAATCTTAAAATGTACCGCAAGAGCTCTGCAACTCACAGCATCTCTGTTTCTGACTCAATGCCAGCGATAGGCAATGAAATCTCCTTATTTGACCATAGTGGCTTCATGCAATAATAATATTATTCGCTTATGAACCATATCACTCGTGGGAAAAAGGTCCTGACTGTACTCGTCGCCTGCGCATAACTGTCATTCACAGCAGCATGTTTTTCCTGTGCTGGAATTTTTCATGCACGCTTAAATCCACCCAGGGCCAAGTGAATACATTCACAGTCCTCATGATGCATTTCAAACTTGAGGTGTTTTTTTTAATAGTGAAGCATGTGAATTTTCTTATCAACCTCTTTTCAGACATAATGGAAAACAGGCATAGTATCTAATTAAAAATGGGATTTTTTTTAACAAATGTTTTAGTCCTTATACCAACAGAATCTTCCAACACAACGCATGGACCTATCAGAACATATTTAATCGAATGCTCTTCCAAACAGATTGTTTTCATTGGCTGATCTGGTAATACGCAGATAACCTTTTATTAATTTTTCGCAGAAGTTTTACTTATGACTTATTTCTTTTTACATCTGCATTTGCACTGCAGTATTGTCTTATTGATGCTCGCACGATTCGCCGGCACATCAGCGGAGCGTATAATGCCCAGATATCATCATGCCCTCGCAATGGTAATTGAAGGGCAATTGCTCTTTGGCAACGTTATTTTCGGTTTCTGTATTTCCTCCAAAATATCGATTTGTTGGTATTCCTTGGTAAATTATACTTTCATCTAACAAATGAACAAATGTTATTTAATGAAATTCTTGTTTGACGATGAGTCTTGTGTTTTGGCTTCCGTGCCCTAAATTGTAGTAGTATTCTGACTACAACAGCTGTGTGAGTTGCCATAAAAAAGTATTCATCATTAAAGTTCAGTCAAGTGTCTGACTTCCTCCCTCACTCAGAGCATCACACTTCCGCAGGGCGTACAGTATTTAATTTAGTCCAATCTTTATGAATCAGCAAAACCATTCTTCTTCTTAATGGAGAGGAAATGTGCATGGCATGTCAACTAGTGTTTAACCTCGCACAAGTTTCCCAGTGTTAATCTTGGAGGAGCATCTGAGCTTTTTAATAGGAAAAGCCAATTAAAAATCAGTTAACATTTCCTACCATATACCGTTCCCTTCTTAAAAAGAACCCACCTGAATACCACCACTGTTCCCAGCCGTATATCAAGAGATCCATGACTGCACCTAATCCGAAAATTATATAACACACAGGCCATTTCCCTATGTAATTCCGCAGGAAACAAAAGGACAGTTATTTAAAGGAAGCAGTCATTCTGCACGGCGCTGGCAGGGGCACGATGGCTGCCGAAGAACAGGCTCCCCCTCTCTCAGCACCATGAAATGAACATTTACATTCGCTTAGTGGTGCCGTGGTGCTCGGTGGTAGACAGCTGTATTTTTAATGAGTGCGGGGAGATTTAATTACCTCTGTTTTAGCGGGCAAGGCTTCTGCGGTGCAATGACAAGGGATATACAGTGCAGGGAAGAGGTGGCAGATGATTCCTCCGCTCACATCCCAGCAGTCTCCAAGCTAAGCGCAGCTAGCGTGCACCAGGGCTGCAATTAATCCAAATGTATTCCACTAGTGTATAACGCTGATCTGAAGGAGACAGTGGAAATAGTCAAGGTGGTGAGTCTCAAAAAGAGAAAAACAAATAAATACACCTTTTTTTAAAACAGCTGCAATCTCTAGAGACTTTGCCGTACCACTCACATTATAATGTGATTATTAATGTAGTGAATTTCCACCCAAGGCCTTGTTTTTTTATCACATCAGCAAACTTCTTCAAGGCCACATCTGACATCTTCATGCTTATTTTCAGCTGCAGAATCCAAGCCACTACAGAGGTGGGATGACAACAGAGTATCTGAAGCAGTTATCAGCCCAAAAACATTCCAACAGACGCCTGATAAACCTCCTTCTTTTGCACATTCATCGCTCTTTGAACTAACATGTACAGATTTAATGTGCACTCTGTATTCCAATCAATGAGCAGCAGACTTGTACTCAGTCATACACCATAAAAAAAAACTCAATTGGAGAGACTGAGAGATTATCACCGTCTCCATTTCAGCATGAGATGAATCAATTGGCAGAAGAATCAATTTAAGCGGTATCTGGTATCTCCACCCACCCACACATACACACTATGGCAAGAAGTTTTATTTTATCATCACAGGGAATAATGAGCAACACTGGAGATTCTGAGAGCTGGTTTGGAGACTTAATTCTATCTGAGGGAGATACAGTGGGTTGTTTTGACCATCGTGCTAAATTGAATATTCACAACGATATAATTGAAATGCTGATAGCCATCAGAGCTGTTGTATGAAAATGATAATGAGTCAAGGTCAAGGCAGACACACTTTCTCTTGCTTAGGGCAACCATAGAAGGTCTTATTCAAAATGCTAAACAATCTCACTGTAATTATGCATATCCTGATTAGCAGTCGGAAAAGTAAACCAAGTACATAATGAGTGAAGGAATGTTATTTTAATATTGATGTTTTCTACTGCTATTTGAAATTGTAATTTCTCCAGAGTGACCCCTTTCACATACATATGTCCTACATATTATTTTTAAGTATAATAAGAATGTGTTTTGAGTTAATGTTAATTTCACAATGTAATGGCTATACAATAATGACACCACAGGTACCTTGGCTTGTTATTGGCTAATGTTTGCCAACCCAAAAATACATAAGTGGCCAAAATCTGTTTTTATATAAATGTTTTTTATATAAATGGATCAGGACAAAAAGAGAGATAATCTTTTTTTCCTAAAACTTTCAGAATCTCTTAACAGATGGAGACACACTTTTATCTATAAAAGACATGAAAAGTGGATTTTGCATAAAAGGTGACCTTTTAATTTTGAGCACAACTTGCGTTTCTTTAGAAAAATGCTTCTGTCAACCCAAAAAGTCCAAGATTAGATCTATTTTGAGCTCTGTTTTGGTCTCCACCAACCTACAGTATGAGGGACATATCTGGCTTTTAAGGTGCTAAATGATAATTATTTTACGATTTGACAGTGTTTTATTTTTGAAATGTTCTCACCCCCTCTATCAGTTTTTACTTCCTGTCTTGGTTTTTTTCCTCCTGTGGGATTGTGTGATTATTTTCACCAGTCTTTCCCTGCCCTTCCCAGCTGTGTCTTGTCCTTGTGATTAGTTCTAGTTTCCTGAGAGATCCTTGTTTTGCCTTGTCCAGTTAAGAGTTCATAATTTAACTCTTAACTGTACAAGTAAACTGATTTAGCTCTGTTTTCTCCTCCCATGACAAGATGATCTTCAGCAGCTGGTTCTAATTTAGTAGTCAGATGTAGCACAGGTATTATAATCAGGGCTTTTTTATGTGAGGGATGTTGAACACACGCCTACCTCTTTGGTGTCAATGCCCAGTCATGGCTGTGCTGTATAAGATGTCTACATTTTCTGTATTGGTAAAATATGTAGCCTCTGAACATAATCCAGGAAGCAATTACATTTCCTGCAAAACCTATTTCGCAAAGCAAATTAGTAATATTTTGCAGGAAATTAATCGGTGGTACAATATGCAGAAGTGTTGATAACGGGAATGAGTGACCATGATCAACTCCATCATGTATGGTCATACATTATAACACGATCCATGTTAGCAAATGGATGGAAGTTAACAACAATACCATGGCTGACAGGGTATACGGCTAGTATAGAACTCTCAATACTCAATTATTTGAATCCAGAACTTCATTATTTATTCATCTGCTGGGCTTAGTAGTTCATAATTTAGGTCCCAGAAAGTAAGAATTCAGCTATGGAGCAATTAAGGGAATGTTCAGCAACGGAGCCAAATTCACCTCCAGCTAATGTTTATAATATTCAAATACTGCCATGGATTCCATTCCTCGGTATCATTATGAGTCCTCGCTGCACTACAAGTTTGAGTCAAACATAAGAATAGTTGGAGGCAATGTGTTCCTTGGGGTTTAGTGGAAATTAAAGTTTTAGAAATTGGTTCATGCCAATCAATGTGGTGAATAAGGGGGAGGGAGAGGCGAGAAACGGGAGAGATGCAGGAAGAGGAAAATAATGAGGCCAATAGAGCAGGAAGGATGATTGGAGTGACAGTGACTGAGTGGAGGAGGGGAGACAGCCACACAGGGAAACCCAAACTCATCGAGTTCATCTTAAGCTCCATGTACCCAAACTCCTCTGCTGCACTTGTCTCCTTACAAACTGCCAATCCACCCAAAGTGTCTCCGCGCTCCATCATCCTTCACCACTCCATTCTACCCTCCCTCACATGCTCACTGCCACAATATTTTCCTTTCTTCCCGCCTTCCTATGTTACATTTCCCCCCCCCTACCCCACTCCTTCAATGTTTAGATATGGGCAGACTTGAACTTCCCCCCTCTGTCCCCCAAGCAGCCATGAATCACATGGAGGCCGGGGACCCAGTGACTGCCAGGGCCTCCTGATGACTCCCAGCCCGACCATAACAAGTGGCTGACAGCTCTATTTACATAAGGCCAGCAGGCAGCGTGGAGAACCAGCCCAGTCCAAGTAACACACACACACACAATGTGTAAAAGGCAGATATGTCATAATAACACTTGTGGTGGGGATATGAATAAACGCCTCGCTGCGGATAAATACGGGAGATGCACATTCAATAGGTTTCATGGCCTCGGGCGAAGATCCAAGCATTTGTCTGTCGGACTTTTCCCACGTGAGTGCAAAGAGTGGTGGGACCCAGGGGAACGAGGGGCCTTTAGACCTCTATATCCGCCCCAGTCATACGTCTCTCATCACGAGATACCAAGGAGAGCAGAGTGAAGTATAGCCCTGTTGATTGATGTTTAGCTGTTATATTAGGGCTAATGTGCCTCTTTGACCTTTCATACGGACATGAGTGCCAACCTCTGGCTCTAATAACACATCCTTGGAAGCCTTTTAAATATAGAAAATTAGGATTTGATGGCTACTTAAATGGCAGAAGGAAAATATGGTATCTGTATTTGATATCAAATTCTAACCCCAGCTTCAACTCGAAGTAGCTGTTTATTATTTAGGAGACTTTCCCATTTCATGTGTGGACACCATTTTTGCAGGTGGGTTGCTGCTTATTTACCCCGGTGGGTAACTGAGGTGGGGGTGGAGAGCACATACTATCTCTCCCAGACTGACAGCTGGGGAGAATGTTTATGAAATAAACATGGGCCTGATGCAATGCTCAGAACCCTGCTCTGCAGTGGCCTTGGAAGCCTCCTGTATCATCCCCCTCTACCCCCCTTCCTCTCTTTCTTTCATTCTTTCTATACTTCTGCAATAAATAAACACACATACACTCTGACACACACATTCCCCAGAGCTGTGGATACAAAGGTGCTCATGGGCCTAATGGGGTCAAACAGACTGTAAATAAATTGTAAACCCTTCTCTCCAGAGCTTACTGCCGAGGACAGGCGCTGCCACTGAAGTCCTTTTCTCTGCTCCACACATGCAGCTACAGTATATAACAAATGTATCAGGTTACACTGTGAAGGAAATCACCCTGGAAGAATTTTAAAGTACAAATGTTGCAAACACAATGATGATGAATGTCGCACAGGGTGCTAGTCTACACTGCTTATCAGCACTGAGGAAAAGTGTGATAGATTGAGTTCATTGCTTCTTTCTCACTGTAATGTTCTGAACTCTAGTGATACATACACATGCTCAGCTTCGTCATAGTGTGAATAGTCCACATTGCTGAAGCGTATGTTATAATATTAATTGGGGAAATAATCTATTTTTAGCCAAAATGTGATTCTTTTGTGTATAAGATAATAATACAACTGCAGCTATTGTGCGGTTGAGTAAAAGTCATCTTATAATTTTACGTCGCAATATGGAAATATTGAAAATACTTATTTTACGTTTGTTAGTTAGTTTTATCTTGTGTGTGTTTTAATGTGTGCATGCCTGTCTTTTCAAATGTATACATAGTGTGATAAAATATGCATATGTAGTCTATACTATATATCATATGCACATACTGGATGCTATACCAATTCAACCCCAGCAAACAAATATGCATACACACGTTTGTACACTATTGCATATGTATTCCAGCACAGAACTCAAACACACTACACACATATTTCATACTCTTGGACACCTCTTTGGCACTTTAAATAGTTTACAGGCACAAAACCAGAAAATTGCCAGGTCTAATCTCAGTCTTGCCTCAGCAGTCTTAAAATCGAGAATTATAGATTGTAGTGCATAACTAAGAGCTAAATATCTCAGACACATGTTTCCTTAAATATCTTCAACAACCATCCAAGGCCACACAAGAGACTGTTGCATTTGAAAGGCTGGTTCTTATTGTCAGTAGCACTTGCTCTAAACAACATGCGTTAATAAATCATAATAAAAGACGCTTGGCATTGTTCTTGACGGCTGACTTGATGTGCTGTTGAAAGGTTAATGATGGTTCTGCATGTTTTACCATCAGCCTGCTATTTACTGTGTTTCTGGGAAAGTCAATACTAAGCCAATAACGATGGGGTGCTAAAAGAAATATCTGTTTTTATGTTTAATAAAATATGCTAGGTCTCACTTGACATACTTGATTGCTCCATGTGTACATTATGCATAAGGGTGTATTGACAGCAATGAGTAGGCTTTCACAACAGTCAAGAAAAGACATTTCAGCAGCCAATCAATAGGACAAAATTTGTTTTAATCATGACCTTGAGACATTCGGCTCATTACAAATGAAGTAGTATTGAGCGAATAAATCACCTTAATATGCATTTAATTCCTTAAAGCAAACACTGAATTATCCCCCCCGGATGAACTCCGGGCTCAACGCACTGAAGGCTCAACGCTTCACAAGCATCCAAAACTCTGACTAATGTCCTGAGCAGCTCCGGCGGTTGCTAGGAATAACAGGCCCCCGGTCACCGTGGAGTATTGGCCTCTGAGTGCCATTATTCCAAGAAACGGCCGGAAAGAAAAGTCACTTGCTGGAGTAACAGCTCCCTGGACAGGAGACTGTCGTGCAGACTGTGAAAAAGACACACGTTGGTTGTTTGCCCATGCTGCGAGGAAGAAAGAGCACTAACTTCCTGCTTGAGTGCTCACTGTATGTGTGTGTTCGTGTGATTGGTAGCGAGGGGTTTCTGTAACGATGGATTCATGATGGACGGTGGCCCTCGCCTGGCTTCAATATCCTGTTTCTCCACAAGCAAAAGTTCAGCAGCTTAAAAAAAGAAGCTCTAAAATCTACTCGCATCCATTCAGATTGAGTCATGTGGTTTGAATGCTTACGCAGAGGCAGTTAATAAGACTAATGGTGCTTTTAGTCACCTTGGTAGAAATCTGAAATGTGTGCACGTTTACAGATGTGACCTCAGTTTGTATTATATTCACTTATTTGAGAAGTCAGAATAATAGATTGCACCAGTGGCGAGCCGTCAGGGCCCTCTAAGATATTAAAAAAAATAATATTTGAAAAAATAAAAATAAAAACATTTTTTTTTAAATATTTTTTTTAATATTTTTTTTAAATATTTTTTTTTGTTACATTTTTCATTAGTTTTACCAAAATAACTTGATTTAATTGTATTTAAAATAACATTTCCAAAGAAATAAATCCTTCGAATCTGCCTGTTCAGTTTCTGTTGGAATGTGAAGGGTTAAATGCCGTCTCTGCGAGTTACTGTGAAGACGGGAGAGCTTGTTGGTCCCTCTGTACATTCACAGAGGGCCAGCTATAGTAACTCAATGAGAGAGTAATGTCAAATGACAGTACAATTGACCAATCATATCCTCCCTCTAAATGGGTGGGCTTTATTTTCGCGGACTTTATGACAAGTTCCGCCCGCTGTGAGGTGGTGCAAGTGGTGCAGTGACGCGTCCTAAAACCCGGAAGTAAGCTGCGCTCGTGTTCCCTCGACAGAAAAGCAATGGGATTTCTCATGGATGTAATAGCTCGAAATAAGGTCTGTGGAAAACGAACCTGTTAGATAAATGTACGTTTTGTTCAGCCGGATAATATCCACATGTCTACCCTACTTTTATTATTTTCGAATCATAAATCTAATCGATAGATTTATGATTAGCATAAGTTCGTTCATGATGGCTCATTTCAGTGATAGTGATGACATCGTTGTGAAATTATTAACCGAGTCATTTTCAAGATTGAGTTACAATGATAAACTGGAGAGGCAAAGGATCAGCTGCATGACCCCGCCATCAAGTGCTTCATCCAAAAGGACAGGAGAATGGACTTTGTGTTTAAGTGAATTGATCATCAAAGGTAGGCCTAAGTCATTTTCAATGTGGGCCGCCGTGCCGACTTAATTCATTTTGAATTGTTACTTGGCTGTGGGTGCCCTGTCATGATAGGTGTTTATATAAATGGTGTTGTTTTGTGTGGTAGAGGGTCGCTGTCATTGATGCGTTTTGCACCCCGGGCCGTTGTTTTGATATTCCGCTGAAGTATACGCTGAGATGTAATAACTCTTCTTTTTTTTCGAGGGAAGGGGGGGGTCAGAGGGCCTAGGTGTAAAAGTCACGGCTCGCCACTGGATTTCACTACCTGTGCTGTGCTCCTGTAAAACAATGTTGGATATTCATTGCATACTTTACATTTCAATGGGTGGAGCCAAAAAAAACTTTCCAGATTGAGTATTCTTAATGCTTCCTAGCTATGTGTCTACACCAAGGAAAATTAATGATACCTCTGTCCTGTGAGCACTAGCCTGCCTAAAGATACTATCGCAGCTTCACTTCTGTTCCAACACTCAAATGAGAAATATTTCCCCTCTCACCCTGTTCACCTCTGCCTATAACTGATTGACATGCTGTGATTACACTTATCTAATGTTCCCATTACCTTGGCCAAAATTGCTTACAGCACCCTTGTCAACTACTGTTGAGACAATCTTGATGTTATTTTAACATGCACAACTTAAACCTCTGACGATCATCAACATTCATTCCATCTTTACTAGCTAATTGGTTTGGCAGGCATTTTACTTTGTTTAGTTGTCTCTGACTGAAAGCTTTAGAGGACCTGTAGCGTCCAACTGAAACTCCAGTCAGCAGATGTCACAACAATTGGTGAAAAATGAAGCAACTCTTGTGTTCTGTAGATATTAACTCACTTGGACAGAATCCTGCAGGCCATGAGTTGGAAGGCTGATCTCTACTGTACTCTAATGATCTGCAGCAGTAGTTCACTTTGCAGGGTATTGCATCATGATCAGTGATAGTATAACATCATGACAGACAGCCAGAGGGGCACTTAGCTCCTGCATTCACAGCTTCATGTCATTTTTGCTTTATCACGCTCAAGCCTAGATGAATGCAGTTCAATCAGGAGAGACGGTTTTGATGTAAGAATACATATTTATTGCCGAGATACACAATGAATGTAATGGTGATTTTGGCGATTAGGCCCCCGTTGTGCAGGAAGTATCATTCGGGAGGGTAGAACCGATCCGATGAAACCCCCCTGGGGTCTAGACACTGGTGGTGGTGAACGGATAGTTGGGTCGGTCTGAAGGGGAGTGGCTTAGCTTGACCCTGAATTCAGAGGGACAGGAGGTGAAAAGGGGTGGAGGAGGGTTGCGTTGAGTCACCTGAAATGACAGCTGTCAGAGGGGGAGAGCAGATTTAAAAGGTTTAGCAGAGCGCTATGATAGGCTCTTGGGAATAGAGCAAAATGATTGGTTAAGCTGGAGAGTGACACCCCCGATCACTTATTGAGAGGAGAGAGAGTAGTTACATGGAAATAGTAAATGAAGAGTAAAGACGGTCTTCCTGGTTGAACTTACGCTGAGCTTCATAAGTTTCATCAGAGTCCAACCAGTGACTGTCATGATCTCAAAACGTATTGTATTTCTGGTTGTGTCACATCTTCATCAGTGAAACAAGCTCCACCAATTGCAAAGCATCCTCTAAAATAATCCGCAGATCATCCTTTATGATGATGATGAAGTACAGGTTCCAAATATGAAACATTATTGATGACATGGTGTTTATGTTCCTGAAAAACAACATTCTTACTGATACTTGATAGGCCTTCCTACTGGTAAAACGTAAGCAAATATGATTCCAAAATTGTGCAACACTAAGATTAACTGGGTCTTTGATACTAAGCCTACCATTAAAAATGTTGAGCTACAGCCACGACACTGTTAGCTTAGCATAAAATAGTCGAAGCAGGAGAAAAGGGATAACGTGGTCCTGTTCAATGGGTGAAACATTTGGGCTATTACTACCTCTAAATCTCAGTCATATACACATTATTTTTGTTTAATCTGTAAAAACAAAAGGTGAAGAAACTAAGAGCGGTTGAGACAAAGCTTGTCTAAGGGGGTTAGCTTGCTAAGCTAACTTGCGTGCGGTTTAAAACTTGTCTATCTCTCAGTATTACAAAATCAAACAGTGTATTTTAAAAGCAATTCTCAGATATGTATTTCAATTTAAATGGGTAAAATCCCATTGCAAGAGAACCAACTTTATATGCTGCGATGAAATATGTGATATGATCAATAGCTCCAAAATATCTCCTAGAAAACAAATAGTTTACCACCAAGTGTTAACGGTAGAGTATATGCAATTTAGAAAGGCAGAGAAATGCACCATTTATAAGACACCACTGGGATAGACCTGTCCTTTACAATAGCACATTCATGTTCACTCTTATAGAGTTCTTTTTACAGTTTTGACTAAAGCCTAGACCAATTAAGAGAGCTTGTGTGTAAAGCATGCTGATTTGAACGTGGCTCGGGGGCCTCTAATGCTGCAGGACACAGGGGAGGCGAGGGAGTCTCACCCTGGCCCAACTCCAATTAAACTGCTTCTAAACTTCTTACTGTAAAATGTCCATATTTTTCCCACAGGCCCAATGAAGAGTGCAAAGCAATATTTCTGGCAGGAGTAAAAGAACCAACACAAGGGAATCTCCCTTTAAGAAAACCTGAGGGGGCAAAGCAGTACATTTAAGCTACTTTTACAGCGGTGTTTTCAAGATCTGAGGAAATTGAATACAGTGCTGATATAGCCTGGACGCTTATTAAGTCCAGCCTTTTGTAATAGGAGAGAGGCTTTTTCTACAGCAGGTACACTTGCCAAGAAAGCGTGATTTCACTGAAGCGGCAACACCAGACCGAGAAGTGGTGAGACAAGAGGATTACTCACTACCTGAAACATGATGATGTAGACAGGAGGATGGCACTGTTCCAAGTCTCTTCAACCATGCTTCTTGCCCTGGCTGTAAATGTTTATGAATCCTCTAATTTGAAAATGCTTTGTGCAATTCATGGTTGACTTCTGCTCAAAGCTAACAATGACGTTACTGCTGCCATGAACTGGAAATGTTTACTTTGAAAACGTTAACTGGGAACGCTCTGGTTAATCTAACAGAACATTCTTGTTTTGTACAGCCGTTAAAGTTTGATTGTTCAATAAAGAGTAATTAGTTTGGGCTGGTATTATTTACCTGTCAAAGTGACACAACTGGTATAAAGAACACCTTTCTGTGTGTTATTCCAGGCTGCCCAAGTAAACACTCCCATGTATAACTGATTACTTCAACATGTTACAGCCCTTCGAAACATAGTTCTGACACTGTTGTAATCCCTTGATTTTGCTTATAATTGTAAAAACCATTGCCTTTTGGAATTTTACAAAATGAAATACCGCTAAAATCATTTAATTGCAAGACAGCGGAAGCCGCATTATAATTTGCAAAAGAATATATTTGGCGCCCGGATGGGTCAAATGCAGAGAAACTGTTTCGTTACTAGTACCTGTACTATTTAATGACAATAAAAGTTCCACAAAAATAAAGAAAAAAGCAATTCGAAACAAGTGTCAGTTAAGATGTGTCGTCAATATATAAATAAGCTAACGTTAGTTTACTCTATTAGCTCTGTTAGCAACACAACAGCTACATGTGGCGGTAACTCGTGTAAAATAGTGACACCTAATATCCACAATAGAAGTTCTTTGTGTGTTGCAACCTTAAAAGTGTTAAGGAAAACTAGCAGTAGTGTAGAAGTTTCCACTTTAGTTATAACATAAGCGTTTCAGGTTTTCAACTTCATACAAACATGGTGCCGTTTCTATATTGGCAACAGTAGTAGTGACGTGAAACTGCACCAAAGGAACTCTTTCACACTTAACGCAGCCAGCTCCAGCTTGGTGTGTTTGGTAGTGAAGGAGGTCATGTGGGAGATGGTCAAGGGAGAGACAGTGTTGAATGCGTGGAAAATGAAGGTTGGCACCACAGCAGTCATGTGAGACCCGGGTAGGTGGGTACACAGATACAGAGCAGCTCCATAGGTCCCATGCTTCTCTTTTTTGTGGTTATGCATGTCTGCTTTAGAAAGTAAGGACCGTATTTATCAAACTGCAAAAAGTGTAAGTAAAAGAAGAAGTGACAGCAAAAACAACAAAATAAGTTGGATTCTTGAATTTCTTCACTTTAAAAATGCAAAGAAAGTGGTTGCAAATATGTCTGAGGTTGCATATGAGACGATTCAAATCTAGCATGCAGCTTTAGCACATTTATATAGTATAATGTCATTATGCAACAGGTTCATTTGTATGGGAAATGCATCATACTAGTGTATTTTTAGTTTTTAGATTATGATAGGTGAATTGCCAAGATGAGCAGTAGTTGCAGTGTAGCTTTTCATACTACAGGAATACTTTCCTGAGCGATCATTTTACAAACTGTATATCAGGTTAAAGTAAAAGTCTGGTTCAGTTGTATCTTGGGAGTCTGCAGAGGGAAGGGAGTTGTGCACATTTTCCTGAAGTCTCCATAATGCATCCTACAGGCCCAAACATAAACCTTCCAGCGCACATTGCACAACCCCAAAAGGAAATGTACAACTTGAGATAAGAGTCTGAACAAACATTTATAGTTTTTCTTTGCTCGTGTGTAGGGTTATTTTCAGCACTTTGTGTGTAGGGTCAGGGAGAACCCGCCCCTTGGCAGAGGATGTTGTGTCTCTGGCTCCTTCCCAGGCTTGTTACTGCTTACATAAAGTGTCACAACAGGCAGAATATGATGACAAAGTGACAGGATGTAACCAGCACCCCCACTTAAACTGCAACGTGCAGGAGCAGCACTTATTCCCTTCCTGCACTTGGGTCAGACATGAGTCATTTTGAATTGTTAAGAGACCTTTTCTGTAAATACTATAATCCTTTCCTGAGAACAGCCCCTCATTATGCTTTACAAAAGACTTGAAATGGTTATTTCCTCACCTGATATCCATTTACAGGAAGAGATCAGGTATTTCCCCGCCAAAGCCCAAGGTGTAAACATGAGAAAGCTTTTTGCTAATCACTCTGTTCATATATTGTTACACACTCAACGGAAACAGTTAAGTGAAAGGGAAAAGAGCAAAGCTGATTTACCTGAGTGATTGTTGGTGATTTTTCTGTCACAGTTTTTCCCAGACAGATTCTTGGAAAAATATAACAAATGCAAAAATGCAGCTAATCTTTTGATAGGCCTTCATTTGAATCTTGATAAGCACTTGGACCAGGCAGCAGTATCGTCAGCTGGCAAGTGTGCTTGTAAGAGAAAGAAAAAAAAGTGAAACTGTATATGCGACACACCTGTTCTTAGCAGGTCAGCTTGCTTGTGAAAATCAAGCCCCTTTTCATAGGCAGTGTTAAGGAAATCACACCGTGCCTTACGCAGACCTCACAATAAAGGCAGGGAGAACAGAAGGCCGGATTTGCTCTTTTGACCCTGTTGTGTTTTCACTCCTTTAAGTTTGCAACCCTACGAGCTCCGTGACTGTTCTCATCAAAGGAACACTGGCCTCTTTTGGAGACTCGCCCTTCCGTGGGAAGATTAACGGAGACAGAACTGCAACACGATCTTCTACGCATCCATTAAATAAAATGTCATGACCCACCATTTGTACACAAGGGTATGCAGGGGTATATGTCTTGTTGTTGCAATAAAGGTGAAAAGTGAAACAATTTACCCAATATACAATGCTTTAAGCAGCCATGTCCTCCTACAAAAAACGACCAAATAGGTTGATTGTTCAGCAGCTTATTACGACCCATAGTCACGTTTTAAAGTGTAGCACCTCTAGTGGTCGTGTAAGAAACACCATGCTCCCGTTGATTGCAAACGCTCCGGAGGGCCGTTTATTCACAAATAACCCTGTCTGAAAAATCCTAAATTGTGGAATAGTTTGGCCATTAAAATGCTTTTTAATTAGATTTCTAGCGAGAAGTGTATATTGTACTTTTAGAATCTACGTCCAGTGGATGTGTAGGATCTATAGTTTGATAAATATTACGAAGATGATTTGAGGTCTCGCCAGGAGAACATGTACGTCTTTACGCAGCGTCCATGTATAGTTGGCGTCAACCCTCATGGGGTGAAAACAGTATTTCCGGTCTCGAAGTTTTCATAATAAAACCGGAAGTATTCCCTTCACTGTCAAATTATTACACAGTGATATCTGCATTACTCATCCACTAAAAAACATCAGTTTATCATTGTTAATTACACAATATTGATTGGTTTAAATTGTGTACAAAGCTTTTGTGTTTTTAACCTTCGATTCGGAGAAACAAATAGTTTTTTCGGAGTTTAGACACTACAGAGTTTCCGAAGACACTACACTACCCAGAATCCTCAGCTATCGTTTGGGACTACAACATCCGCTTTGCTTTACAAACCCCGTCATTAGTCCTCAAGCTCTGTGATTGGATGTTGGAGTGGCAGTGCGACAAGGTTACGCTGAGCGTCAAACAGCTCTTTGAAATGGAATGTAACCACGCCAGACTATCCAAAACTGGACTCGAACGGATCCATTTATTTTAGTTACTTTGCAGATTCTGATTAATGATGTGAAATATATACAACCCTTAAATCAGACTTTAGTTACACCTGAGTAAAATTCAGGGAAGGTGATTGTCAAGTGCCAAAATAAACTATGCAATATATTAGACGTTAAGTACTTTGTCAGACTTAATATTTATCTGTTGATACCCCCAAAGTTTTTTTATTTAAATGTTTTCATCAAATATAACTTATTCAACAAGGGCGCCAGAGAGCTTCAGGGGAGGCGCAGCGTGAGAAAAACATAACGAGAATTTCAGCTAGTTAACTTCAGCTAACTTTTTGCGAGCGGCAACATGGATCGATTTTTAGTGAAGTTACCTAAAGTGAGAGGAGACAGCGTCTGGCAGAAAACGTCACTTGCACACTTTTGGCTGTTTGTGGAGACCGAGTTCCCCCACCTCGCCAAAAAGGCTGTAAAAGTGCTCATTCCCTTCACCTCCGCCTACCTGTGTGAGTGCGGGTTTTCCGCATTGACTTTGATCAAAAGCAAGTACCGGTCAAGCAGGGGCAGATCTACCAGGGTGGAAATGTGATTGGCGGCAATTTCATTTGAACGGGACGGCGCAAAACGAGAAGCATTCGGACCCAAGTAGACGGAAGGAATGAGTTATTTGCGGTCTACAATGACAGAGAAGAGACTGTCAAGTTTGGCTGTACTCAGCATTGAATCAAAATGCACTAAAGCTTTAGATCTTAATAAGTTTGTGAGGCGTTTTGCTGAACAAGATGGTAATCGCCGCATTCAGCTGTAATAGGCATGCCAACTTGATGCTCTGCTCACGGATGACTCGATGAGCATCAAAAACTGTTAAGATGATGACCTTACGTGTGTAAATATATATTTTTCTTTGTAGGTGTCTGCCCCCAAAAAACAGTTTTAAGTCCTGAGAAAGTCAAATAAGACGGTGTGTAAAACTACACTGCCCAGCCGGAAAAAAGTAACCACTTTGATTTGACTAGGCCAGTAGGTAAGGGCATTCCACTGGATAATAATACCCCTGCATTATAGCAACAACAACAACAATAATAATAATAATAATAATAATAATAATAATAGCAATAATAATTGGGAGGGGGGGGCGCGGCTGTTCTTATGTTCTCTGAGGGGAGGCTCACCTTCCCACACTTTGAAAACCCCTGCTTTAAGAGGTTCTAAGACATTTTGTGTTTTAAAACAAAGTATTAATCTTAATCTTTGAAAATTAGGCGAGGTATTTTTTATTAGCCCACTAGGAGAGCTGCTTTGTTATTTTAAACACATATTCCTGAGGCCTGTACTACGAAGCCGGATTTTCGCTTAGCCGGCTGACTTCAGGGAAAACTCGGGCTTTCCGGTCCTACGACGCTGGTTCTCTTTTTAGCGGGCTAGATCTCCATGGCAACTTATGCTGAGCAGCTAACCTCCTCGGGAGGAGGTTAGGTTGCAGGCTAAGAGATCAACTCAGTGAAAGCACCGCCTGCTGACCAATCAGAGCTCCGTGTGCAGAGTTTAAAGCTATCAAGTCATATTACAGGATAGAGGAAATACAGAAAAACTGCCGTTGCAGGAAAGACGGCCGGCAAAAATCAACTGACTGTGTGAACGTGAAAATTAATAGAATATCCCCTCCCATCTTCAGAGCAATCTGACTATTATAACATTAGCGTTAAGAAAGCTTACTTAAATATCTGCCACAACATAAGTAACCGGATCAAAGTAACATTAAGTACAGTCCGCGGCACTGTGAGTGCAGACGTCGATGTGTCCCATTATCATTCATATCATATCACATCATAATGTATCATATATTTCCTTATCTGAGTCAGCTGAGCCGTATCTGGCCATGCAACACTCACAGTGTCACATACTGTATGCAGAAGTATTATTTTAAGCAACACATTAAGTTGACGAAACACTCGAGTCAAATGTAATTAAAGTCAGATCCACTCGTGTCTTGGACGGGGCAGTGATTTCATAAACCTGTTAATGTACGCATTCAAACACTTTTTCTTTTACCAGCTGTATTCACCTTGCAGGTGCAGCTATGTGGCTTTTATCCTGGATAAAGTGTTTAAGTCATGGATGTTTAAAGTTTAACTTCTTCATATTTGACTAATATTAAAGTTCACTTTTCATTCAGGAAGTATGACGCTGCGCTGTCAGTACGCTTGTCCATGTTTGAGATTGGTCGAATGCTCCAAATACCACCCCTTTCATGTGAACGCGCACCTAACTAGATAGGACACGGCTGGCTTAAGCGATCTACTTGATAACCAGCGTCGTAGTACAGCTTAGCGAGAGCGCGTATGTTTTGGATTGGGCCAACCGGCTAACTCAAACATATCCAGGTTAGGAAAATCCGACTTCGTAGTACAGGCCTCTGGTCCCCAGAGGATGAGTCATATATACTTTGCTGATACTCTTACTTTCTTCTGGTGTCACCATGACATCTGCCATTCTGTTACAACTGTTGAATGGATCCACATGAATTAAGGGTCATAAAGTAAAGTCCTACCCAGAATGAATTATAACAATTCGACTGGTACGCTGGTTTGAATCTCAAACATTTTCTAAAGGTATTTCAAAATAGATCCTCAACCTTTTGACAGATTGCTCTACACCCTAAAGAGTGCAGTTTATGTCTTGATTATAAACTGCTGTCAACTTTTAAACAATCTTGTTCTTGTGTGGAAGCAACAGTGCAGAAACACGGTGAATCATTACCCAAAGTGTCAAAAACCTGCAGAAGGTGATGAAGAATCTGATAAAGCAATCAAGCCCAATTGCGCCGTGACATGGGAACACACTGTTGAACAGGCCCAGACCAGTACATGTCTCATCATACATCCCAGGCACAAGCCACAACCAGATAATAATGAGTCTCTGTCAGTGGCATCCAGCAGTATTGAACCAGATCCTTTGTGTCGGGGGAACAGCCGAGGTAGAAGCATATCCCCTATACCTCTAAGCCCTGTCACCAGCTTGTATTCAGCTTTGGCTGATTAAAACTGATGGGGTGACATGATTGTGACCTGTATGGATTGCTGACGCTCCCAGCCACACTGCCCGACTACATGTGTCTTCTCCCTTTGACAAACCCACCTGGGAGCCCTCCAAACCGAGCTGCGGAATGCATAATTTAAGAGGCAGCAGGGCAATCAATACCAAAAACAGTAACGACATGGGATGGAGAGAAAGAACCGGAGACAGAGAGAGGAAGAGAGGGAAGAAGGCATCTAAACTTCCCGGCTGTGTCCATCAGCAGCAGTGTTGAGAATTAACTTCTAATCCCGGTGTTAGTTTCCCGTCTCGACATGAATCTTCGGCGCAGTTAGATAATCCCCTTCAAGAGTTAAATCCATGCAGAGCAGCATCGATCTTTAGGGGTTAACGTGATACGTTATCATCATGCCACCACTATGTTTTACACCTGATTCCTGGGTATGCAATGAAGAAATTGCTAACACCTTGCAAAAGTTGACAAATCAAGAAGCCTGTGTTGACTGCTGTTAAATCAATTGTTAAAACAGAACCAAGATTATGCAGCCTAATTACCATTTTAGTGATTAAAATAATGTTTTAAACATATTTGTATTCCAAACTAGCTTGCAAATAGAGAACATATTCTGAAATCCACTTGTTTATGTGCATTGCTTTAGTGATTGACTTATCCTTCTCCCTAACAAATTCCTTTCCATTCTGGCACTTCCTCCCTGTCACTCTCACTCGAGGCTACAGAGAGACTGTGGTTTTTTAAAGATTAAGGGACATTTCCAGCATATCCCCCAAAAACAAACGTAGTAATTGGGTGCCAAAACACTCAAGGGCAGTGATAAGAAAGTAGACAAGCGTCTATGGTTAGGGTAATGAGACATAATCACTTATGTTAGTACTTCTGGCAGACAGACTGCAGTCCACACACTGTACGAAATACTCTGCACGTACTCCTTAACCCCACATGGAGCAACCCAGAAGTCCGAAACAATGGAGGTTTTATGACTCGGATTTGAACTCATTCTTGCTTCTATGCTAAGTGAGAACTTTGCTGATTGTGTGATAGCTAGAAATAATGTCTGAGGTAGATTTGAGCACTCTTAAAAAAGGTTCCAGACTTTAATTACTTTAAATGATGGCACTGGTGAACTGCTTTAGGAGGCCAAACAAGTTAACTGAAGTTTTTTGTATAATACGATTGAGCTTAACACTGGCTGAGAGGATCGTTGTGTTTTCCTGTCATTACATCTTCACTATACTGGTAACCCATGTGGAATTCTTTGTAGAGAAAGATGTAGAAAACTGTGTTGGAGTTCCTCTCTGCCTGTGACCTGTTCTGTCTGACTTCCCCTAAACTAGTTTTCTGAGAGCCTCAAGGGCCAGGAGTGTGTCAGTGAGATGAGCCCTAAAAGCCTTGAGCTAGACTGGGTCTCAATGCCGTTTGTGTCTATACCTGGCTAGCAGCTACAGTACAGTAAATCACTCCATAGGACTGAGCCACAGTAAAGTACGGTACAAGGGAAATGTGTACCTTTTACCCAGTACCTTTCAAAATATAGGTTCAAGTAAAAGTGAACATATAACTTCGTAACATCATCTAGTAATGGGATTTCTATGTTTCGTCTCTGTGCACTTGGTTGAAGGCCTGCTCGCGTAAGCCACTAATAGCCACACTCGGGGAAAATCTAGCTTGGTCAGAGTTTGAGGCCAATGTTAAACTTTTACTGTCACGAAAGGTCTTCTGGAATGGGGTGCTGTGGGTTGTATTATTACGAAACCCCAATAGCCTGAGAATGGTCCCAGATATCCCAAGGACAAAGGCAACAAACATGGCTTAATATTTTGCAGAATGATTTCATTGGAACTTATCACTTTGAATTCCTACTTCGGTGAAAGCTTGTCCCGCCCTCCTCTGCCTCTGAATGACAATGAATGAAAGTATTGTTGTTTGGGTTGGTTACGTTATGAGTAATGAGTAATTCATATCAAGAAACACAATAATGTTGGCCAAACTAAAACGAGGAACTGGATACTGGAAAAACAACATAATTGTTTGGAGTTTTTAGAACTCGATGCATATATTACTTTTTTGCAGTTTTAGCAGCTGTTGCGATAAGTAATGCCAATTTCAGTACCCGAAAAAACAATTTTATAGCTTCTAAAAAACAGGCTGGATAATCCATCTCTGTGAATCTTTTCTTTATTGGGGTCCAATTAATTTCCCTTTCATTTCATGGCTCATTATTGTAAAGCTTCACCGTTTCTGGACTTTGGCCAAAGAACTCTAAATGGACTTCCTAATGAAGGAAAAGTGCAACCACTGATGCGGATGGTCCAAGGGAAAACATAAGAGCGCTTGATTATTAAACATGCTGTATCGTATATGATCATGTGTATTAATCTGTATGTCCACAAAACGTAGGCCACGTACGGCACAGGGTAAGGTTGATATACTGAAAGACTGGCCTTTTCTTGTTCCTGTTGAACACAAATGCATGGAACTTTGGGATAATTGGAACTATACAAAGACAGTCTAGATAAAGGGCTTATAAGAGTGAATAGGTTAAATCAAAAAGGCTGCCTGAATGACTTGCCTCTGACTCTGCTGTGATTGACACTCTAAATACAGTCATGGCGGGGGAGCTGGAGATCCAGCTTAGGGGGAGCTTCTGCCTGGGGTTTTCCTGCTCCCTTGTTTTTAATTAGTCACACTGAAAACTGTAACTGGAGCTGAAGCTTAAACAAATTGAATTGCTACATAATAGCTAGTTTAATACAATTGTGGTGCAATTAGGACGGATATTTGTTGCTGGCTGGCATAATAATGCTTGCGGTGTCTTACTTTCTTTCCCTCCCCTCTTTGCAGTATTGAAGTGTTTCCTGCCAGGGGATTTCTCCATGGGCACTTGGCACAGATGTGCTCCCGAGTACAGCATATGGGGCTGTTGCTCCATCAAAAACATTGCTCCAGAGTAGAATTTACTCAGTCATTCCCCAGACCTGCAAAAATACCCCAATTAGAATTAATTACTCTCTATCTCTCCAGGCTGTGGTTTGATTGTCATGTATGTCCAAGATAAGCTAAGCGGGCCATATGCAATTTGTTATGGACAGTTGTGGCAAAAATTCTTTTTTGAGGAATTCACTTTCCTGGCCTTTTTGACTGCGTAGTCCACCAAACTATAGGCAGACTGCAGCACCATCAGCTATATGACTGTCATAGCTGTCAAATGTCTCATTACCCCATGTCAAGGCAAAGGTGTATTCATATTTATGTCATGAGGCTGCACACTGTATGTGAAATTGTGGTATAACACATTATTTATTGAAAGGACGGTGACAGACAATGTACCTGAGGAAGTGTGAAAAAGTGAAAAAATAACATTCCTGTCCCTTAATAAGGCCGTCTTGTCAAACATTTATGGGACGGAGAGAAAACAAGGGCAGATGCGTAGGGTTATTGAAATCATGACTGGGGAAGGCTGTCACAGGATACAGGTTAGGGAGAGTACCAAGAGAAAAATCAGGCATTGTGTTGGGAGGAAGTGCTTATCACTGAATTGCCTGGAGGTCTTTTCAAATGAGCAACAGGCTGTGTTTTTTGTGCATGTATTTTTGAGTGTGTGAAAGCTGTAACCCATATCTATTACAAGAAAACTGCAATACAAGAGCTTCACTCGAATACCATGTTTCCATTATTTGAAAAAAAGACAAATAGACACCTTGTCATATACTGACTGCAGGCAAAGTTCAAATACAATAGTATTATGATATAAAGGACAATTAACAATAGGGCCTGAGATGTAAACAAATTGATAATGGTCTGTCATTTTTGAATAGCTGCATAGTACATTTTCCCGTTGATTTTAATTCGATATTTTAAACCTGCAATAACAATTTAACACTGACATTTTCTAAGCCGTTTTGGCAATAATGTTAGGCCATGAATGTATGCCCAACATTCACTCGCCTTTCTATACACTTCGTTCACCAACTCCTGAGGAAAATATTTGTCTCTTTCAAAGCTGTGTAAATGTTCCACGTTGCTCAGCAGCCAGTCGCTAATCTTGTCGGTCTGCTGTAGTATAAATAATGAGTTATAGATATATAATGGGCAATAAACAGTCTTGTTAGGGATATGAGGGGATTTGTAATTGTAATAAATAATGCAGATGAGCACGCTTCAGCCCGTCATTAGCAAAAATGTTGCTGCAAATGAGGCAAACAGGAGAATAATACGTGTCCCTGTTGGTGCTTCAATTATTGATACAAACTCTAATTACACAATTATCAGGAAAATGGAGCTGGGTATTTGAGGGGCACACAGTGGAGTACTCTGAAAGCCATAATTGGGATCTGATGGTCAGGGGCCGCTCATTAATTGACCCCTGCTGATCTGCGCTCAACAAAACAGTCAATAGAGGGCTGTGCTATATTCACATGTGCGAAACACTGTAAATGAAGGTGGCAGCAGCCACTCTGCTGGAGCTGTTGTCAACTATAGCTGTGTAGGGATGGGCCGGTAAAACACTTTTGCAAACCCCCTACCCCCCCACAACATCTCCAAACAATGAGAGAAGACGGCTTACACCCAGCAAGCCTCTTTCAGACTAAAGAATCAAACAGAGAGTGGCATGTCTGTGCCAACAGTGAGGCGCAGTACCCACTGAGCCCTGGGGGCTTTGGACAGACAAACGCAGTGCCCAGAGGTGGGGTTCCATTTACTGGTTAGCAGACAGCTGGGAAGCACAGCGGAGGCGTGCTTCTTTTTGCAAAGGCAAATAAGCTGTGGCACCTACCAGGGCAATGAAAAACGATGTGGACGATTAAATTCAACGTTCTGGACACTTGACGAATAGTTTTAGCTTCATGCAACATCTCAATCTCAGCCAAACTACATGGGGGCAAGAGGGACAAAGAAAATGGATGGGGGTCTAGTTCATGTTAGTTTGATGTTCTCCTCAGGAGCTGGCCCAGCGACCAGGCAGCCATCCAGCAAGCTGTCCAGCCACCCCATCAACCCAACAAATGAACAAAGTGTTTGTGAAAAGACACCAGCAGGCGACGGCCTGCACCTGGGGCAGAGTAAACTTTTTTCATGCTTTTCAACAACTTGCCCTCTTTCTTTCTGGTCCTTTTTTCTTTAACAGCAGGGGGTATAACACACTTTGAAAAAGAAAACATTTCCTACCAGCTCGCCTTAAGACAAGCCTTTGTTTTTTTCTCACCACCTCCTGTTAGCAGAACGGTGTTTAATTGTCTGCTGATAATGTTCCTTTCCCGCTGCTAAGTCCAACAATTCCTAAATGAGGCTTGAAACTGAAAAAAGCTGACGATAGGAAACATAAATCACAAATATGTTACTTGAGTTTCCAGATGGTATCCATAATGGAGGCAGGAACGTATATTCAGACATTCTGTGATTGACCAGCAGAAATGAGAGAGCAGAGGTCAGAATGTTTATGTCCCTCATGATTATAAGTCATCGCAGTTCAAGACAATGGGGAACATTTAGATGATGCACAGGGGTACAGCTCCATCCTGTAATAACACTGGGCCACCAGGGAAATGTGGAGTAAGTGTTTGACCCGCTCAACTACAGGGATTGCACACACCAGTTACTTTCCTCGTGTGAGCCTCGACTATTTTCTCTATTGCATCATGCTTGCATCACCATCACTTAGCCAGCAATTGCACATCCCTACTCACCTTGAAATCCCTCAAAAGTAACTTTAAATTGGAAAATATATTTTAATTTTGAAAATGAACACATTTTTTTCTCTGTACATTCCTGCTCAAGGATTTCCTAAGAATCATCATGAAGGCTTACAGGCTATACTGTATGCTCTACATTTTCATTCTTCTTGTAAGCATCTTTAAAACGCATCACTATCTAGGATCCAATTAGGTTTCTCCATATCCAGTAAAAACTGGAAATTACTAAGCATTTTACCACTTCCGGGTCCCTTGTCTCAAAGTTAACAGTTTTTTTTAACGTGTTTGTGTTTTGAAGCCTGAAATAAGGTCTGTGGTAACACAAGCTTAAGAGAATCCGTATTCCATCACCCTATTTGTTAATGTCGGAAGTTTCCATGTGTCATGCAACCGGCGGTTTGCTAACAAGTGACTTAATAAACTATTAAACTTAATTGTGCCAAAACGAGTCCGCCTTTAGCATTACAATGAAAATGTGATGTTGTTCCTTTATAGCCTAATGTTAGCTTTCTATTTCTGGTGATTGCTTAACAAATTACAAGTTTTGTTAATATATTCCTGCTGAACAAAACATGTATTATATATATATATATATATATATATATACCAAAGTCCATTGGGTAAATCCCATTGCTTTTAGTTGAAGGTATGTCATCACTGCACCACACTAGTAAACTTTGTACCAAAATGTCAAAACCTTTCAATGAAAATGTCATTAGGTATATTCTTTTGCTCCAGTCTGGTTCCCACGAATGAACGTGCAGTGAGAGCTTGGGTGTGAATCTTGTGAAACACCTTCCTGCAACCAAAAACCAAGATCTTTAAATATGTATGCTAA